>NW_027185340.1:8345352-9090352 GCF_022577435.1 Embiotoca jacksoni
TTAAAATCTTCATCTTTCCAATTTTTATGGTAAGTAGAGCCACATTGTTTAAACCCCGGTTGGGGAAAACACAGTTATATTACATAATTGCCTGCCAAATAGATGTTGACAGTACATTTAGTACAAAATCCCGACTGGCTGATTTCCAGTAAACTTTATGTTTTGCAAAGGCCAACGAATGAAAGCGTCTTAAACCATTAGCACTTACATGACTAATGTATTTCTGCAGTTCCTGTGTTTATGACTTTCACATTACGGTATGAGCCCCAGTGGAGCCGGAGCCCTGCGGCCAAGCGTCGGGGGGGGGGGGGGGGGGGGGGGGGGGGGGGGGGGGGGTGTGATCGACTTTCACGGGCCCCCACACTTTGGCAACCGACCAGATCTCGGCCATCTTTCCAGTGTTTTGGCATTGTCCCGTGGTTGTGTAGGGGCTGTTATCAACAACTAATTAATGTGTAATGAATGGGCTTTTTAAAAGGGGAGCGGGATAACAAATGTGTTGCGGATTCGGAGTGCTGCACTAATAAATCAAAGGAGGTGACTGTAAACACGCAGCGCTCTCACGCCCCCCCCTCCCCCCCTCCACCTCCCCTATCCCCACCCCACCCCACCCCACTTCACGAACGAGCCGCCTTCCGCGGCGGCCGGAGTTCAAAGCTGCGACCTTTTTTTGACGCGACGTTGCCGTCGCGAGCGTCGGGAGGGTCCGGTCGCTGAAAAAAAAAAAAAAAAAAAAAGCAAAAAAAGGCCAGGACGCGGGGGAGAAAAAACAGTTGACCCCCGTGACTTCTCGCTTTAGCGTGGATGTCGTAATTGAGACGGACGTCCGGTGACGTCGCCGTCGGCGGGGGAAAAAAGCCGGTTCGAAGAAAGCGGTCCGCAGGTAGAGCTTCTTTTTTTTTTTTTTTTTTAATTCATTTTCATCGCTTCCAATTCTCCCTCCAATTAATCAGCTAATGTTGCAGCTGTTTACTGCGACTGCTTCAGCTACAGCACATGTCAAACATCTCTTCTATCCTCCCCCCGCCGCCGCCGCCGACACCGCCGCCACCACGTCTCATATACAATCTGAAAAGAAAAATGACAATTTTGTTGCCATCTGGTGCGACTTAAAACCCGGCTTCCCGCCCCCTTCCCCCCTATCCCCCCCCCCCCCACCACCACCACCACCACCACCCACCCACCACCACCCAGCCAGTCCTACCACCATCAGCCTCATTTGAGGACTGACAAAAGGGGGCAAATGGAGGAATCGACGCTGGAAAGCCAACTGGGAACCGTGAATCACATCCTCGCTCATCAAGTCCCAATTGCACAGAGTGAGCCCCGTTCGCACAGATGAGGCCGTTTGCGAGTCTCTCAGCAGGGCCTCATCAAGCGGAGCTTGTGCCGCTCTAATACACGTGAGGCGCTCCGTTTACCTCCCGCCGCCACCAACCAGCCACCCCGTTATTACACAACCCCCACACACACTGCCACGCTGAATGGACGGCAGATTGAAGGAGGCAAGTGCTCTCTCTCTCTCTGTGTGTGTGTGTGTGTGTGTGTGTGTGTGTTAACGCATGTACTTCACGTGTCGGTACGTACTGTAAAATACTTTTCTTTTTTTTGTGTGATCCCAGAACACCCGCTCGCACGTGAGCGGACAGACTCACCCGCCCCCCCCCCCCCCCCCCCGCCGTCCGAAAGGGTCGCTCGAAGAATGCGCACGCGCTCATTAAAGGTGTTTGCGATTTCATTTTTTTTTTTTTTTTTAGTTTTTACATGAGCTAATTTGAAAGCTGTTAATGAAGCGTAACGTCGTGAATTCCCGGTTGGGAGGCAAAAAACAACAACAAAAAAAAAAACGTGTTGATTACCGCGATGTCTCGCTTGCGGCTTGCGGCGGCGGTCGGCGCGAGCGGCCGCACGCGAGGAGGTGTCGAAAAGAAGAAAGGGCGGCGGCGCACGGCAGAGGAGGGAAGCGGGGGCGAATTGACGTCGCGGCGGGGTCGCCGAAACGACGCGAAACTTGAAAGCGATTGACGCCGCCGACGACGACGGGAAGAAAAAGAGTGTTTTTAAATCAGCCGGAATTAATGGGAAATGGGGACAAATTGTCCAAAAGCAATGGCATGCATGGATTTAAATACTCTTTCGAGACTTACGGTTTACGTTTCGCGCTGACCTCTTACAAAAGGACTTCCAGGAAGTGTGAAAGCAGGCGCCGAAGCTGCCAAAACGTTAAAAGTTCCTCAGAATTACTTTGTCGGAACCATCGAAAAAAAAAAACGTCGGTGACCTCTTTCCCCCGTTACCTTTCCAACGCAACGGGGCCGCTGCTGATTTTTTTTTTTCTAAACTTCCCAAAAGCCGACGAGTCCGACGTCCAAACCTTCTTGAAGCCGTGACTAACCAGCTGTGTGTGCGTGTTTGTGTGTGTGTGTGTGTGTGTGTGGTGGAGGAGGGTGGCGGAGGGGTGGGGTGGGGGGGGGGGGGGGGAGGAGAGGGTGAGGGCGACAGACGAGCCAAGCTTCCTTCATGTCCTTTCTTTTCGCAAGTATTTCTGTCACTTTTAGTGTAAAACTATAAATGCCTCGCGGGGCCGAGCCGCCCGGGAAGGTGGGACATCATCCAGCTGCCTCTGCGCTGGCCGGCTTTTTCGTCCCGCCGCCTCCGCGCGCGCCCGTCGAGAGCGACTGGGCTTTCGGGCTCAGACAACAAGCCGTGCGAACGCGTCGCGCTCGGAGACTCACAACGTGGAAACAGGCAATGGGCTTTACGCGCGTGCTCATTACAGTAGATCCACCATCCATCACGCGACGCCTCCGGGGAGGCCGTCCGGTTGGGCCCCCCCCCCCCCCCCCCCACACACACACACACACATTTATCCTGCAGGGCGCCGACAAAGCCCGAAACCTACAGAAAAACGCTTCAGCCACAAGAGAACAAAGAAGCCCTGCAACAGATGGCCTGAATCCCGCCCCCCCACCCACCCACCCGTAAAAAGTCTTCGATCTCGATCTACTTCTTGTTGAACTAACTTTATTATTATTAAAAAAAAAAAACATGAACGGTGCTTTGTTTTAAAGCGCCGTCGACATGACTTTGGGTCGGCGTCGTCGCTGCAGGCAAATCTGGAAAGTTGAGCGTTTGAGGCAAAGCGGGAGAGTTACCTCAAATCTGTACGTTGGACACTACGAGCTTCCATCTGGTGCGCTGCGTGATGACGTTGCATTTTTTTTTTTTTGGGTGGGGGGGGGGGGAACCCAGCCATAATCACCTTCGTCGTGGTGATCAAGGATCGTTGGCACGATCCTGAGTTTTCCATTTAAAATGTACCCAACGATGCGCCATCTGTCGCTCGACGGCGCTTCGTTCGTCGCGGGCATTAAAGGGCAGAGACGCAGAGGAACAACACAACGTTTGGGAGTGTCGGAAGAAGAGGCGAGCGCAGCTCGTGCACGTTCATCTGAACCCGTTTGAAACTGATAACGGCACCTCGATCCCGCCGCCACCGAGCAGTCGCGCGAATCTTCTCAGTCGTGATTCCCCCACCCCCGCCCGCCCCACCCGCGAGCGAGAGAGAAAAAAGGAATAAATCCGCCGTGGGTATTTCTGTCCCTTCGATCTCCGGGATGTTTTAAACGTTCGCCGTGTTCCTCGTTCAGTGTTTGCTTTTGTGCTTTGATTCGACGCCGACAGTCCTTTGAATATTTTTCCCTCTGCGGCGCGCGGAACGTTTTCCTCCGAGATCACCCCGCGTTTATTTAGCGCACGACTGAAACCGTCGTTTCGAAAATCTCCATTGAAGCGTATTCACCAATGTATTACCTCTGAAATACACGGGGAGGGAAAAAAAAAAAATAGAAGTTCACACCGGGGCTGTCCCACTTTTCTCCGTCACTCAAGACGTTTCAGGTATTCAGCCGTACTAACGCTGCGGAATCGAAGGCGCCGAGGGCGCAAAATAATGAAATCACTTTGGAGGTATAAGCAGACTAAAAAAAGTATTATATTACAGCTCGGGTGGCTCTCTCGCTTTACCTATGCAGCCATTTTTTGTTTTGTTTTTTTGTGTGTTTCGGTACTTTTGCAGGGAAATAACGTCTGATTATACTCTTGAGTCTTTACTGATTAGATTACGATTCACCTGAAAAACAGTTCGATTGCACGAAGCGTCTTGACGCCGGTTAGAAGGGCAAAGTGTGACCCAGGTATTTTCTCTTCCTGGGATTTTACCGACGGTCCCTGAACGCCTCACTTGCTGACCAGTGGCTGACGTCACAAGCTACAGACGAACGTTTCGTATGCAGGCAGGAGGTAGATGCTCCAATTTACCAATGTTACCTAAACGTTTCGTACGCGGGCTGCCGGTGGACGCCAGCTCGACGGCTGCGCACAGAGGAGCCTCTGGTCCCCACCCTGGTAATTCATTTGAAAAGAGGGAAATAAGTCATTTTAGTTGAAGATTTACCCGACTTGAAACCAAGTGATTAAATCTACCCGGGCAACAAACCGTCTTTTGATTTGACTTGGATTGGAAGATATTTGTTTGAAGGCGTTTGTTGCAATTCATTTTGGTTACGGTGCGTTTTTTTTTTTTGTTCCACGACGAACTTGACTCGCTTTCAGGAAAAACCTCTTCACCGGCCGGGATCCACGCTGCGGTCGTGCTGTCGGCGTTTCGGGCGAATTTATTCCCATTTTGTACTTCTCGACCTTCACGGCTCTGAATTCAGTGTCGAGCACATTATTTTTCAGCATTAAACATAATTTTCAAAAGACAAGTTCATGAGTCTGAGGAGCTCCGTGTGACTTGTAGATTGTGTCTTACTGTGCCTCTGATTTTTTTTTTTTTTTTTTCTTTTTTGGGTCTGCGTGTCCATAAAGAGCGCCGAACAGATATTGTACATTAATTCTACGACTGGGTAGCGCATGCACATAACTCTGCGCTGCTCTCTAAAGTGCCGGCAGTAATAAAGTTCTCGCATTCGGAGGGTCAGTGGGGCTTGATGAGCGGAGAAATTACGCCGTTTCTCATTTTGATGAATGGGCGGATTCCCGTCATTGTTATGTTCTGCCGTATTAGTTATTTTCCTGCAGTGGATAAAGGGCTGATGCGTGCGTTTTCTCAGCCCCTCCCGTTTGAGTGCCTACTTATCGTCCCGATATACGGTGTGATTCGACAGGTTAAGGTGACGTATGTGTTGTCAGAGGATGAGTTAAGGTGAAATAAAATGATCGAACAGCCTGTCATTTTATTGTGCTGCATGTTTGTGGGGACAAATATATTTTAAACACTTTATTTGGATATTTGAGAGATGATGTCTGATTTACTATCAAGGCTACTATGTTACCATTTTCGTCGTGTTAAATTGAGTAATATTTGCATTTAAAGCTGCTGATTTTGTAAGATGTCATAAATACAAAATAAAAATGTCAGTTTCAGGTTGCTGGTATGGTTTGCGCCGACTCATGCTGCGTTTATATGTTGTGTAGGCCGTGGAAGTTCATGTTTGGTTGGATGTTAAGCGAATACATTGTGATTTTAGTCACGTAGATTTTGTCTTGGTAACTTAGATTACAGCCTACGACTGAGGAAATGTCTCGTCTTTTCCCTCCGTGACTTTGTATGTCCTGCGTTACCCTCCTGTTAGTTTGCTAAATTGTTATTCTCTGTGGCTTCCAGACGCCGTCCACGTTGCTGTTGCCTAGCAACACTGTTTTTACGACTCAACCACTTGGACACTAAAATGGAAGAGTGAAATAGTTACGCTGACATCATTTGTAATCAAACATTTTTGTACTAATAAGAAAAGGAAAAAAGAAAAGCAAAATACCTTCCTTTCTATATACGTATCTATACGCTGCTTCAATTTGGACCGTTTTATACCAAAATACACAAATTCTGAAATAATAAACAGGCAGAACATCCCTTTAAGTTTCTCATCACGACTTGGCTTGTTTAAAAGCTTCCATCTGCGTTGATTTTATTCATCTGGATTTGTTTTTCTCCTGGCTGCTATTTGGTGACGATTACTCATCGCTATTATTAGTCATTATTATTGAGGAAGCCGATCGGTTCGGTGGCACAGCTTCCTCACTGCTACAGGAAAAAAAAGGGAACGAGTCTGAAACACTGTGAAAACTCTGCTGTGGAACGACACAGATTGTGAAACACATCAGGAAGTCAAATCTAAATACGTTTTTTTTTTTTTTTTTTTTGCAAATGTCACGAGCAAAAGATTAATATTGACTGAGGGAAATTAAGGCTCTTGGAGGTTGTAAAAAAAAAAAACTAAAAAAAACCCCGGCACATATTAGACGGCTGAGATTGAAAAGGCAGCGAGAACTCATTCAATTTCCCATCTGCCTCTCTCGGTTCCTCCATTCAATATAGTTTTGGGTTGCAAAGGGTATTTTACTGGCATGACGCTGGTAGAATACGGCAAAAAAAAAACCAAAAGGTGGCAGAAACATTTACCACCGGCCAACATCGCAGCGTGAACCCTGCGAGTATTTACTCTCGTATTGTTGCCAGATTTCCTTCCGTGACAACAGTAAACACATTTTTCGCGCGTCGTGGCTCGTTATTGAGCGTCAAATCTGTGTTATTCGCGTCGGTCCTGCTTTCCTTCCTGCGTCTCGAAACCCCCCCCCCTCCACCGTTTCACACATTTAGCCAATTACAAACATGAGGAAATCAAATCTGCCTTTTAAATCCACTCCCTTGGTCATCTGCCGGGTTTAGAGGGACGCCATTAGTTCTCCACCTCTGGGCTTAAGTTTCAATTGCATTAAAAGGGCCTCGGCCGGGGCGGGTCAATTAGATTTGTGTTTAAACGCAGCTGCTCTTGAAGGACCGCTGTTGTTTGACTGCGAAGATACTTCCCAGGAAACATCGGCGATCATCCTTGTTTTACCACGTCCGTGTGTGTGTGTGTGTGCGTGTGTGTGCGTGTGTGTGCGTGTGTGCGCATGATCGCGTCTGTATTTGACGATGGTTTCCGTTTAGCGTTACGCGCCCTCTCTCGCGCGCCGGCGGGGGGGTTCAAGGGTCGTCGGCTAAGACGGAGCCGACAGGAAGCGACATCTGCTGTCCGACGCTCTGACGAGGATGGATTGCATGACTGATGGGCATCATGGGGTTCGCGGGTCGTACGGCGCTCGCCGTTGAGGTCGGCAGGGGTCAGAGCCCCTCTGGAACTTTGTAACTCCAGGAAGCCAATCAACTTCAAACAGCCGGCTGATCATCTGGGGGGCGAGGGGGGGGGGGGCGGGGGGTAATTACAAATCAAATCGACCCCTCAATTCAGGTTGGAGTGCCCCCCCCCCCTCCCGTCTCTCTTTTCGCACAAAAACAAGAGGCCGCTTCCCGTTTTTATCTCGGCTGCATTCATCCCGTAATTGTGATGGAAGACGTTTTCCTCCAGTAACGGAGTAAACAGGACAACATGATACACGGACTCATCACGCGTGTGTGTGTGTGTGTGTGTGTGTGTGTGTGTGTGCGCGTGTGTGTGTGTGCGCGTGTTGAGTGCCAGCTGACGAACACAGCAGCCCGCGGAGGGCCAGCTGCCTCCAGAATACAGTGGCGGCCTTTGTAGGAAACGGTTAAACTGCATTCACCCTGCGTGGTACAACATGTAGCGGCGCTGCATTATAAACGGGCCTCTCGGCGCGGCGCGGCGTGACGGCGGACTTCGGGGGCGTTTCCTTTTTTAAGTGGCGGTGCTCTGTGTGTTTGTCAGTCGGTCCTCAGGATGACATGCGGGCCACTTAAAGCCAGCTGGCCGGACTGTACGGCGATCTGGGCGAGCTCGTTAAAAGGACGGACGGCCTCGAAAGGCGACCGGCTTTCTCAAATTACCCCGGCGTGGCGAAGGGAGAGGAGCGCCAGCCGCTCTCCGGCGCGGCTTTTACTTTAATTGCGAAAGGCGACGACGGAACCGGCCCGTCCTAAATCTTCCGCACTCGTTGGGCGCAATTTCACGGATGAGGAACAGAGAAAGAGCGTCACCCCTCCTGCATTGTGTACATCTGCTTCACGTCGGGTCCCCCCCCCCCTCACCCCAACCCCCCCCCCCCCCCCCTCCTCCCACAATGAGCCGTGCAGGATGTCCTTACACGCTTCCATTGCTGTGTTTCTCAGGGGTATCAGTGTAAAAAAAAAGAAAGAAAAAAAAAAAGAAAAGAAGAACATCCTATAATTTCTCCTCTCCGGGCGCTCTTTCAATTACAACCTTTCAATTTAAAATACTAGAAGATCTCTGTCCTCCGTATCTCCGGTCCGGTGGAAAACGGGGTGTGAATTTATGGAAAGGTCAGAATTAAATTAGAAAGGATGGCACCTGCAGAGCGAGCCGGCGTCCAAATGACCGTCACTTCATAAAAAAAAAGTTACAGAGATATGCGGCCGGGTGGCTCTCTCGGATTTGTTTCCGTTAACAATGGAGGTTATGGAGAGCGTTATATGCATTTTCACAGTGCTTGAGTAACTGATACGCCGTCTCCCCTTATCCCTTTAAGCCCTCCGAGTGTCAGAGCATGTTGAAAAAAAGGCATGTTGGCAATAAAAGAAATTAAAAAAAAAAAAAAAGAAGCCATAGATAAGACTGCAGCCTCTTTTTTTTTTTTTTTGGGTGGGGGTGGGGGGGGTGGAGCAGCTGTCAAATAAAAAGGCTCGACGACAGACTGCTTTTCAGCACAAGTGCAGCTGTGAATGTGAATAGTGTTGGAGTGCAACGTGACACGCAGTCATCCCACACAGCTGATGCCGATGTGTGTGTGTGTGTGTGCGATTCGATATAAGTACAGTATCTGTTTTTATGCACTTACAGAGGCCGTTAAACGCCGCACGCCTCCCAGCTAATTATTCCATCATACGTTACACGCCGCCGCCACTTTGAACACATCGCCGCGCTCGTGCATTTATTCGCGAGCCTCACTTTACCTCATCGACGGTGCCGGTGTTGGATTTTCTCCCGGCGTCCCGGTCACCGACATATTTCCAGCGTGGGAAGTGAACCCGTCTGTTCAAAGACTTGCTTTGTCGCCGTCATTATTTCCCGTCTGTTTACGGGTCACATTTGATTGACGGCAGGTGGACCAACCAGAGCCTCAAAACCTGTCCAGTCATCAGAAATGAAGACTTTTTTCTTCTAATTGAAAGAGAATATATTAACATCGTATGCAGCGTGATGCAAATACGTTGCATCTAAACAAGTCAACGCTTTGCTTCGCTGACAACACAGCGCAACCTGCATTGGGTTTTTTTGCCCTGCGGTGTGATTTTTAGGGAGGAATTTCTCCCCGTTATGATCAGTGGCTGAATACGAGTCCGAAAAAAAAAAAAGTAAGCATTTTAAGAAGCACTTTCAACATTGTGTTATTAAAAAAAACTACAAATTGAAAAACGACAAACAATCCGAACTGGAAAAAATATTTCAGCCAGATCGCAAACAAACGTCAAGTATCGGTACTCGGCCGTACGTCTTAGCGTGACTGAGAGAAAGTCCTGATCCGTTTGTCGGTGGGCTGGATATTCATCGAGTCCAAATGGCCCCAAAAACAAACTGAAATGGTCTTTTTTCTGACAAAGATAATGTCCGGACAGATGCGACGTAAAGGAATGAAAAATGACGGTCGTGTTCGACGACTTGTTGTTTTATCGCTTGTAGGGTCTCAACGTGGAAAAAAAAAAACTACCAACGCAGTAATCTGGGATACGTCGCGACACGAAGACGACCGGCTTCGTAAACGTCGGCTAAAATAATCGGTATCGCTGATGGAGCAACTTTCTTGAAAGATTTGGCAACCTTTAGGCCCTTTCGAGCGACTTTTGTTTTTTTAAGTACCAAGCAAACGCGTCTTGAAGGGGTTTCAATATTATCGCATTTCTCCACGTTCCTGCGGTCCACTCGACCGACGGCAGATTCAGTCGACCAATCGGCAGCCAGATAGGAGCGTAAATTAGCCGTAAATGGGCCGACGTGACGACCAATCACTGATCCCCGCTGCTCGCTGAGGCGGCTCCTTTTGAATTTGTTTTTAAAAAGTTGTAAAGTTTTACAGGTGAGGCCACTGCAGAGTCTGTAGTCTTGGACAAAAATCCAAGTAGAAAGTCGTTGGAATTAGATGCAGTTTACACGTGTAAATACGTTGGTTACATACGAAATTCAAAATTGGCGCGTGACATCATCCAACGGCTCTCTGAGCAGGTTTATTTATTTTTATTTATTTTTTCTGCTGCGCAGCGTTGAGAATCGTTTCCACGGCTTGTTAACACGGCGAGGTGAAAGACTCTTTTTCAGACTCTGTTACTGCACCCGTCATACACAGTGATGCACGCTGCAGTCTGATCAGAACATAAATCAGACCGCTGAATTCTCAAACGGGCTTCAGCTGAACATTTGAAGGCTTTTTTTTTTTTTTTTGACAGCGCTATCCGATAGTATTCGTCTTTCGTTCACAACGGCGTCGCTTCGGTGCAAAAAAATATAATAAAAATTAAAAAAAACGGACAGAAGGAACGATCGCCGCACGCGTGGTGGTGGGTGTTGCATTGCAATAACAAACGTAAACCCTCTTTTTTTAAAAATTATTATTATTATTTTTTTTACATTTATTGCTAAACTACCATTCTTCCCGTGGATATTATATTCCTGTGTGTGTGTCTGCCTCTCCTCTCCGGCTCTCGCTGATGGAGGCGACACTAGGGAGCACACTTACTCCAGAAATGAGAGGACGACGGAGGGAGTAAAAGGAGGAGGAGGAGGAGGAGGGAGAGGGAGGAGGCTCAGGGCGAGAGAATGAAAGGAGAGAGAGAGAGAGAGAGAGAGAGAGACAGGAAAATGAAAAAAAAAAAAGAAGAAGAAAAAAAAAAAAAAAAAAGAGTGTGAGAGAGAGAGAAGCTGTGTGTGCAGCACGGTATCGGGCTTTGTAGGCTCGATGGAGAGCGAAGGGAGATCAGAGGCTGAGGGAAGTGAGTGTGCACTAGTGTGTGTGCGTGTGTGTGCGTGCGCGCGTGTGTGTGGTGTGTAAAAGGGGAAACCGCGGTGTGAGGCTTGATTTCATTACCGAGGCTAATCAGGTCCATATACTTTAAGTGCTGCTTTAATTTGTCTAATCTCTGCAGGATATGGCCGCTGCCCCTCCGGCTATACATGGCTGCTTTAGCTTGAAAAGCTGTCAAAGAGCAGGCGGACGCGCACCGGCTCCGACCCTGGAGGACAGAGGACAGCGTCCCTCTCACATTAACACGTGCATATTGACATCAACACACACACACACACACACACACACACACACCTTCACACACCTTCACACACCGGGGCCTCCACGCCGTCGCGTTCTCGCGTCCAACGCTGACTCAGCGTTTCGAAATCGCGAACCATTTCTTTTTTACTCTTAGCACGTACCGCAGCTACCCTCGCAAAGTATGTATTGTTACGTGCCGTACGTATACCGTGTGTTTCCCCCGCCGACGGGACCTCCCGCTCCCCATACCTATCAAGCCGGCCGTTTTGGCTTCTAGTCCATTTTCTGTGTGTGTGTATAGCTCTTGTGCTGCTGCTGACTAAGCAAAACGTCCGATCACCCGTCCCAAAGCAAATGACATAAGTGTCATTGACATGCGGCCCCGCTAGGAGGTCCAGCTTTGGGAAGGAGGTGTCACACGTAGGCGGGCGAATCTAAATTGAGATATTCTGGCCTTTAAGATGACAGGTTTGCTTTTAAAAAAAAAAGTGCCAGGAGTGCCAGATGGCTTTCCGAACTCGAGGCGAATCACGAGAGGGTGGAGATTTAAATGTGTTTGACAAGTTCAGCAAAAACAGCCCCGAAAGAGTGCGTGCGCGTTTATTTACTTCAGACACAATTAGTCGATAAGTGCCGGAGGTCCGCCGAGCCGTTTCACGTCGGCGTCGCCCCCCACCCCTCCTCATCATCTCAGTCTGGATGACGCGTCGGCGCTTCGTCCATTAGACACCGTTGCGTGTTGGTTTTAAAGAGGTGGCGGGGGGCGGGCAAACGTTGACATTAACATGAGCTACGCACAGAACTGCGGTTACGACCAAATAAGCGCAATAAAAGTCCAAGATGAAGCTGACGACGGACAAACGTCGACCTGAAACTGGCGAAAACCGAGCCGCAATAAACCGAGCCGTGCGCGTCCGGTGTCGCCCCTCATCTCAGGCTGGGTGACGCGTCGGTGTTTCGTCCATTAGACACCGTCGCGCGTTGGTTTTTAAAGAGGCGGCAGGACGGGCGAAGGGCTGAAACTGTTGGTAAGTGCTCTTATATATAAAACAAAACAAAACAAAAAAAAAACGTCTGGATGAAATGTTTCTAGGGACCCGTGAGGTTGTGCGGTCAGGTTACTGGGATGCAATTTGGGGGAAGCAGGGAAGTTCGGTTCCATTACAACAATGGACGCTACAAAAACGTACCTGGACTCCCGCGTCATTCGACTTTGCCAGGATGTTGACGGCGAGTAGCTCGCATCGTATTTTGGTTGGGCTCAGTTCAGAAAGTATCTTCGCACGGACGGAGACCGCGGTAAGCTGAGTCTTTCTGCGACGTAGATTTATAGCAGTCGCGATAAGAAAAAAAAACAAGAAATACCTCCACACCTCCGTCCCATGGTCTGCTTGAAGGTCCCTCCGGTTCTGGTAGATCTCCTGTCGTAAAACAAGACAAGAGAGAGCAATTTCCGTTTAGCATCGGCTGGCACGACGTGTTTTGGGTTGAATACAAGAAGTCATTGACACCGTGCGATATTCCTCCGAAACTGCCGTGAAAAAAATACCGAGAAAGAAAACGGCAACCTCTGGTTCATTTTTTTTTTTTTTTTTTTGAACGCTTGCCAAAACAGGACCACTTAGTCGGCGTAACATGCGGAGGTTTTAAGTAGATCACCGCTGTAGTTGAGCGCGTTAGCTTGTTCAGAAACCAAGGCACCGGACAAATAAAGGTTTCGGATAAACTCAGAATATCTCACAGTAATTATGAGTAGCCAACACAATTTCAATTATCCAATCCGGCAATAAATCCATCTGGTTTCTGACACAGTTTCAAAGAACAACCGTCTTCCACAGCGCCACGCACGGCAAAAAAAAAAATGATCCAATACAATGTGCCGCATGGGCGTCCGTGTCATCGCGTGACCCCCAGGCCGCCGCACTCTTCAGACCCGACCACTCCAGAGCCGCATTTACCAGCCGGCGGGCATCACACCGCGAGCTGCTTCCTGCCTTCTTCTGTCTTGTCAGACTTGGCAGCACCTCTGGTTAAAAGCTAATCCTCATGTTCTCACTTGCACATAACATCAAGCATTTATGGCCACTGCTGTCAGAGGATATGACAATGTTGTGTGTGTGTGTGTGTGTGTGTCTGGATATTGTGCCTCACACATCTCAAACATCCATTTTCCTTTTAACCACTTTTGTGTCTTCCACTTTACACAGTTGTGACTTTTGTTGGGTAGAATATTCTTCTCTCTTGTCAGAGAACGATACGCACAGGGCGCGGTACCGTAGGCAAGCAACGCTCTTCATCTTTAAGCCAAAACATTGGAAGCTTCACTGAGTTCACACTTTTTGGCCTCAGCTTCACCTCGCTCTGGATCATAATGGATTTCCACCGTCGGGAATAAACACAAAACAGAGGCTCGTATTTTTCCCAATCGCCTAGCAACCACATCTGACACTATCATCGTCATCATGTAAATCCAGCAGACAATTGGCTCTGCACAAAAATCAGACTAAATATATAACCAGCAGGCTGAAGTCAATGTGTACACTTGACAACCACACTCATAACTCAATTCACACCATGTTTAGGGTCGTGGTTCCTGTCTGTTAGTGTTTTCTTCAGATGATGTTGTGATTTAATGTGTAGGATCACATTTTCAAAAGGGTTGTTGTTAAATATCATTGGGGCTACAGAGAGAAATATAACGGTAAGTAAGGTGTTGTGGTGCGAGCAAGGCTATCCTGCTAACCTTAATTTCAAATTAACATTAACATTTTGGCTAATTTTATTGGTCATTTGCAGAGTATTGTTAATGACTAATAAAAATGAAACACTAAGCTGCAAATTGGTGTCAGATTGAAGGAAAGCCACCAACTTGTTGACCCCCTACTGTGAGGGAATCTGGTGGTTCTGTATACCAATATCCAAGAACATTTTGTCAATTAATAACTACAGAGAAGTTTTAGACTTTCTGTATACAAGATGAAGCCGTGTTACAGTATAATTAGAAATACAATCATAGCTGTGTAACGTGTAGGAAACTTAGCCACTGCTGGTCATATGTGAAAAGTCAATTCAAGGGAATTTAAAAGCGTGGAAACGCAAAAGCAACACGAGGTAAAAATATAAAAGTAAATGTGTTATAAAATGTGGTGGTTGTCAACGCACAGAAGGGCATGGCAGTCACAAAAAAAACAAAAAACAATTGGAGGCCTCATGTCATAATTATAAATATCTTCACTTGTGTGAACAGATTTAAACTTTTTCCAAGAACAAGGAAGTTTATTGTTGCCACGGATACAGTGAGTACCACTTTGGGAAGCAACAGGTGTTAGGAGGTGGTGTTTACCAGCACCCAAATGCAGGCTCACAGACTCGGGTTTTAGTTCCAAAATACAGTCTTTATTCCAGTAAACCAAACAAACAAACAAAAGGCAATACCTACAACGTCAATTTGCTTCCCAGTCGGGAGGGCAACTCAACCGACAGATCCGGGGAGACGCAACCGGCGGGACATCGGACAGAACCGCGGACAGGTCCATTGGAAAAACAGAGTCTACATCCTCCGAGTCGGGAGGGCAACTCAACCGACTGGTGACTCCGACAGGTAGCTCTGCGGGTGGAACAGGAGGAACGGGAACGGGACGGACGGGTGATGGACGGGTGACTGGCGGTCCTTGCGGTGCACAACTCTCACTCGCAGTAACTCGCCGTCGTCTAGCTGTTGCTAGTAGTAGTAGTAATGCACCAACAACCAGAGGAGTGCGGGGGCAGGGTACATATAGTCCGGGGAGGTGATCATGGAGATGCAGCGCACCTGCAGGTGGGTGATCCGGGGTGAGTGGCCGCAGCTGCTGGGACCGGTGAGGGGCGTGGCCACGGGAGGTGAGGAGAGGAGGACACAGAACACAAGCGGACAGGGGACTGAGGGGACACAGGAGGAGAGGTGATCGGGTGGGGGTAAAACGGAGGAAAAGCAGGAATCCTGACAACAGGAGCCCTATTTTTTTTTTAGCCTGTTAACTGGTAGTTTTGCATCTTTCTGCAGCGATGCAGTTCGGCATTCAGAAGGTGTGTCAGCTCACTGTGACATCGCTGCTGGGCGGGGTCAGAGAAGTTGTAAATATGTTTCTAATTTTCTAATTTCAGTTTCTAAATTTCCCCTTGGGGATTAATAAAGTAACTACCTAACCTAACCTAACATGCAGTTTAGCAGAAAAGCTCGCCAACGAGCAAAACTCAAATAGACAATTTCAGATTTTTGTTTCCTAACTGCAAATTACATTTAGCAGAATTCAATTGGTTTCATTGTAAGGAAACGCACCAAAAAAAAAAATCCTCACTTTCATTCTTGTTTTTCGAGCTATCAGAGGAAAACGGTAACTAGTAATTTGTTTTCTTACACAGAGAGTGGCGATTCCATTTATCTGAAAGCATGCCCGCTGTTTTAAAAGGAAATATCTGAGAATTCAAACATATATTTAAAAGAGGCAAATGATAATTCCCACCATGTTTTCCACTGCAGTTTATTAAGTTGTAGGATTCAGCTTGCAGTCATGTGCCTTTGACATGATTGTTGCCTTGGAGGCTTGTCGACGCGCCAGAGAGCAGCACTCTTGATTTCTCACATTTGATATTGTTGTTTCTTGTGGGCACTCTTGAGATAAAAAAAACAAACAAAACAGCTTTCAGCTATCTGCAATCTCACAGAGACAGCAATTAATGTGGACACCGAAATTAATTCAGATAAATGTGAAGGGGGAGGTCTTGGAAGGCAGGTCGAACAAGTAATAACTATATTTATTCTTTCCCTCGGCGTGATGGGATATTCAGGTGAAAATAGACGGGTATGGAAAATGAACGGGGGGGCGACGAACAAAGAGAAGACGTTTTTTTTCCTCGTCTCGTTTTCTTCGAAGTCCAAGTCTTTTCGGTCCTCCGAGGCTCACGAACTACAAGTTGATCCCGCCACCGTGTCATTAGGACAGCAGAGCCTCTGCCCTCTCCACCGGGGCCTGATCCCCCGCAGCTTTACGGTGAAACCCGGCCTGGCTGCTGCTGCTGCTGCTGCTGCTGCCTGACCGCAGGACTCTGCTCATCCCCGTGTGGCGCCATCACCGAACGAGAGGAAGGACCGAACAGCCACCACAGTGCTTGTTATTGCTTTTGAAATGCATCCTCCCAACAGTGTGATGCAAGGAGACGTCCCAGTAGCCTTCACACACACACACACACGCACGCACGCACACACACACAATGGTAAATCTGTTTATCTCCCGCTGCCGTGACACCTCGTAAATAAAGCGAAGCGAATGTCGAAGCATGAACATATATTATACCGCTACATGCTCAGAGTAGCAATTACCGTTTTTCACGGCATGGGTTACGACTCGAACGTTGTTGCGCAACACTGACATGCAAACTCGACTTTTCTGAAAAACTGCTCTCTAAAAATAGCCACTGCGGTAAGATCGCACACTGTAACTGTAGCAATAAGCCTTAAAAAAAAAATTTAAAAAAAAAAAATAAAAAAAAAGGGAAAGCCTTCATCGCTCACATCACTCTTCAGCGGCTCACTTGTCCGCCCATGTTGATGCCTCATATTTCTGAGAAAAAAAAATTGAAAAAAATAACGGACAAGTTTGTTCCAAGAAAGAGATTTAACGGACCAAAGTCACAACTTGGCTCCTCACAGAGACGGATTCACAGCCGACTTTGAGCGGGATTAAACCTGAATTTGATGCTGGCAGGTCGCATCGGGTGAACACCACAACAAATCTAACACAAACATCTTTTCTCAGCAGAGGCAATCGCACTCGTTTCAGTTGCGTAATATCCTGTGGCATGTGAAAAAATTCACTTTTCACTTCAAATTATCTTCCCCTCATTTCAGTAGAGCATTTTTACCCCCTTCGAGCAAACTGTTTTGGTTTTTGGGCTTAAAAAGTTGCCATTTTGACGTAATATTGTTTTTAATTCCTTTCATTCTTAAAACGGAGACCAAAACACTAAAAAAACTCTCATAACCAATCCAGATGGTTTGCATTCCCCGACTCCGCACTCGGAGGGAAATCGTACTGATGGTAATGTCACATTTACTGCAGGATTATTTACAGAAACATTGAATATTGCAGATGAACTGAGACATTTGTGAAGCCGAGCGTTCCCCGAAGGAACATGATTATCTGAGATTATTTGTTTGGCTTTGCTAATGATGTAAAGCCAGTGACGCTCTCTGGCAAAGCTGGGGACATTAGAGAATAATTCAAATAAAAATAATGTATTCCAATGTCAACCTCATAAAGCACAGCCAGTGGGGCACATTTATCCTCCGATTTGTTGGAACTGAATGAGTTATAATTGCGACTGTGGTTGCGCGCCGTGTGTACGTACGTGTTTTACTGTGGAGCAGAAAACTCCTCTTTGTTTTCTTTATACTTCTCAACAAACAGCTCAGCGCTGCTCTTCGAACGCAGTGTACGGAGAACAAGGACAGACATCTAGAACTGAACTGCCAGGCCATGAATGTTGAGCTTATAGTCCACTGTTTGAAAGTTACCTACAAGGTCGTCTGTAAGGTCGTCAAGACAAATGTGTCAATGGAAAAATTTGTTTTTCTTGTTTCTTTCTTGGATCGTTCCTCCAAAAGACACCGTTTTATTCGAAAGTTCTTACGACTGCGCTTGGAGAAATTCTTCTTCTTTTTCTTTTTAAAGTCATGTTATTTCATAGTTTTGTTGTCTTCAGAATGGTTGAAAAGAAACTAACACCCTTGAACGAGTGTCCGGACTTTTGACTGGTACTATAGAGTAGAGCAGGGGTCTTCCAACGTTTTTCAGGCCAAGGACCCCCCAAGCTGATAGCGAGATGAAGCAGGGACCCCCTACTATATATATTGTATAAAATTGTGTTTTTTATTAAACTGGAGGAGTGCAGGAGGCTTGGAGGGACAGGTCCAGGCTATGTTGGATTCATGTTAATGTGTAATTAAAGACATTTACATTTGCGGAAAAAACAATCGGGGGGGGGGGGGGGGGAATAACATAAAATAAATACGAAAAATGGTCTAATCAACCAAACATTTCACGACCCCCTGCAAACCCCTTAGGGTCCCGGACCCCCTGTTGAAGACCTCTGAAGTAGAAAATAAAACTAATAAACCAAAGGACGAGATTATTCTCTCACGTGCTGTTTTATACTGATCATATCCAGAGGCATGTACACCCTCCGTTCCCCCTCCCCCTCCCGCCATATGCCGTTTTATACTCGCATACCACTCATCCAGCAGGCGTTTACCTGTTTTCTACCAGCATACACATGATTGGCACAGACTCAGGGTGCATTCTCATCTGCCAGTATAAATGCCTGGATATGATCAGTATAAAATCAGTACGTGCGGCTGGAATATATAGTTAGAAAACATATGGCTTAAACAAGGCCCTTGATGAAAAATAGCAATGAAATGGTGTAACGTTTTCTCCAAAGTGGCAAATTTACCGTAAAACTATCGGCTAGTTTTACTCAAGACATACAGAAACTGTTTTTTCAGACGATCCAAACATAAATCATAGTGAGTAAACGGAAAAAGAATATCTACGCTGGGAGAAAACGGCTTGTGATAGCAGCCAGTTACTCACTCAATGTATTTATAGTGATTAATAAATGTGATGCCATACATATGCGCCTGGTTAATATTCCTCAGCCTGGGGTTTTATCTGATGGAAGGTGTGATTTGGCCCTTTTGGTGACTCTAAACTAATGTTAGATTAGTCAGACTGGCTACGTTAACTAAGTCCAGCGCTAATATTAGCTTGAGGCACACCGTACCTACCGGCGTAGGAGCGGTACGCAGGAGCGGCATACTGTCAGTGCTGCCGATCCGCCTCCGCTTCCTTCTTTTCTTTTCCGTGGGGATTTTTCATTTCATGCGAAAATAAACCGAAACTTTCCTGAAAAATATATATGCGCTTTTATATAGCTGAGCCAATATAAAGCCTGACTTGGTCTGAGCAGCCAAAACAAACACTGTTATTCTTGGTACGAAAAACTAAGGTCTCTTTTAAAAAAAAAAAAGAAGATCCAAGTAGTCGTCAAACTTTTACCGCATCACTGGTACGAAGCTTTCAGCTCGCTGCTGACCAACGACGTGATGAATGGCTGTACCCGCATCGCGCCGAACAATTACACGCAGCGACACGGAGCTCCGTACCGCGGGTCCGCTCGGCTGACTCGACATCATTCACGGCTCGCCCCTTAATGGCTGGTTCAGCTCTTCATTTGGGAGATTCATGAGTCACCGGGGCAACGTGTTCCTCCGCACTCGCCGAGAAGATGAATGAACGACTCGGAACTTGTTCACTTGTGACAAATTGCTGTTCGCACATGAAAACAGACCCGCGGAGGCCCCTCGCGACCGATTTGCGACGAACGCGCGACTGTATTAACGCCGCCGCAAATTGATCAACAAATATCTATAATCTTCCAGCAGCTAAAAGGTCGACCGGAAAGTATGTGACCGGGCTATAATTTGGTCAATGAAAGCGTCGGACACGTGGCTCTTTCGGGGGCGATTCATTTCGCAGCTGTCGCTCTGTCCTCTCGGTGAGAAGCCTCCGGGGTGGGTGGGTGGGGGGGGAGAGGGGGGGTTTGAGCTGCAACCTTGAGCCACTTCGGAGAGACGGAGACTTTGTCTGTCACCTTCAAACTCCACCACCCGGCGCTGATGTACGGTACGCGGGGGCCGCGGCTGCCCTCGGCCCTCCCTCACCGCGCGGAGGCCCCGGGGAGGGAGTAACAAGCTGGGGGAGTTGTTAGCAGGCAAGGCTGATGTATTTCGAAAGTGGTCGGTGTGGGGTGCGCGGTGGGGGTGGGGGGGGGTAGGTGGGAGGGGGGGTCACTCTGGCTCGCGCAACTATTATTCATCACTATCATTGTGTTGCTTTTTTTTTTTTTAGCAGAGCTCGCACGCCCGCGCAGGGTGGCAACACGGTTATATATGAGCGTGTTACGCTGGTGGTGACGGTCCTCTGGGGATCTGTGTGTAACTATCACTGTTGGGCTCAGGCAGCTGGAAAGTTTGGAAAGGGACAATGTATTTTTCAGTGCAGCGGCACTGCCTCTGATAAAGTGTGACGTTGTGCAGCATGCCTCGCCACAACCGACCAAAGACCAAAACGCACGGGGAGAAACATTGTGTTTCCAAAGGTTCAGTTTCCCTCCTGAATTTAAAATGATTACTTCTTGGAACCGAAATAATGATTTGTCACAAAAACATACACATACATAGACATACAGTATATAAGACGTATATAAAAGTGAACGTAGCTTCCGGGTCTAAATATTGAGGCTGATGCGAAAGTGCCTTAAACTGCAATACCACTGATAACCACTAGGGCTCCAAAACGCCTCCAGCTCCATAGACTCCCATTTAACTTCTCTAAGAAGACACAAAGTCACTGAATTTTTTTTCTACAAGTTATCTCGGTGTTGTTAGCCAAAGTTACTCCTTCTTATTAGTTTTCTGGTGGTCCATCTGAAAATAATCCATCATCAATGAGATAAGATTTAAAAAGGGGGCGTGTCTGTTTGATTTCAGCCATAGGCGGGGCCTAATCACTTCTGGCTCCAAACTGCTCCAAACTAGCCACTAACTCTCGAACTCGAGACTTCACAACAACAGTTCACACGTTTAATTTCTCACCAATAAAATAATTTAATTTTTACACTCAATAGATAATTATTCATAAAAAAATGGCTACTGTAGCCTCATATTACATTGTGGATAATATCTTATTGTTGAGCTAAAGTCTTAAAAGTGCACTATATTCTGTGGAAAACTGACATCCGGATGTAGCATAAAGGTTCAACTACAATTGTCAATAAAATATAAATTCAAGGTGACGTAATTCAAATAAAACCCCAAACCAACCAAAAATAACAGATATAGATATACTACTTGTGTACTTTAAAAAGTGATCCGTTTGCCGTGTATGGCTTCAATACAAATGGGCATAATGGTGCCGTCCTTTCTCTAAATCTCACTCTGACCTCTACACTGCTGGCACCTCACTGTGTTAAGATTTTCAGGTTGTTCTGTTTTCAAAGGTTACAAAAATCGTCAGTTGCAGCGGCTCCGTTTCCGACGCAGTAAAGGTGTCGGCGAGGCGGTTTCAGAAGCGGTAAGACAAACCGACAAGCGCTCTGTTTGAAGCCTGCTTGAGGCCCGTAAGCCAGCTGGCAAGAATTCAAAGCTTACCATCACCTTCCTTGATGCGTGCAGCATTTCTCTTAAGTATTGTTCTGATTTAGTTTCTCGGCAGCGAACAGTCGAGGATTTAGTGCGGATGGGGAGCTTTTGAACGGGTGCTTATCAGCTCTTTTGGGGTTTTTGTTCCGTTAGGGTGGTCGTGATGAGTACAAATGAAGTTGGCACTCCGACAAGAAAATGCAAACACAATTGTGGAAGTGAAAGGAAATGTTGATGGAGATACTCTACAAGGCAACACGATCAAAGGAAATAACGGACTAATGGACCTCTTAATTCAGCGTTTTCACTTCAAATATCCGCTGTTTATACGGAACTCTTCAGCAACGACACCGACCTTTACACACACACACACACACACACACACACACACACACACACACACACACACTTTATTCAACATTTACCGAGCCAGACTCCTTGAACCAAAAGGCCAGGCGGCGTCTCTGTGGAAACACTCGACAAACACGAGCGACGATCGCAGAAAGTAAAGCAACCTCAAGTCATCACTTAAGATGAAATTTTAATGAACTCTTCTGAGAAATTGGGGCATCACAGTAAAGCAGCAAAACAGTCACAGTGGACCCCGCGAGATAGAAAAAAAACATGTACACAGCTCACATGCAAGTCTTTACTCATGCTTCATGCTTCACGCCTACACACACACACACACACACACACACACACACACACACACACTGACTCACACCTCCACGCAGATCAATATTCATGACAGCTCACAGCCAAAGTGTGCAGTCAGTTGCGAGCTCATATTAGCATGTATGAAGTCAAACACCCCTTTAACTACGTCCTGCTGTCACGAGGCGCGTTCACACTCGCTCGCTGACGGAACGCACCGCTGGCGACGAAAACACGTCGTTCCGAGAAACCCGTGAAAAAACAAAGAAAAACAAAAAACTCCAGATGCTGCGGTTAAAAATGTTACCGCCGCCGCAGTGTCTGGAGAAGGTGTGAAAACAAGTCTTATGTTACTAGTGGTGACACAAAGACGAGAATCAGGAGAAGTCGACGTGTGCAGAACACTCGTCGGTTTTATTCATTAACTTTGGTCGCGCTCGTACTTACTGCAGCTCGAACCGGGTTCAACAGAAGGAGCGAACCAAAGTTATTGCAGGCCACGGCAATGACGGAATCCACGGACGATGCCCGTGACATGAAGTGCAAATAACGTCCATTACCACAACTACGTCGGTTCACTGAGGCTATATCGCGTTTTTAGCTGACTACCAAGTCAATTTACGCTAACGTGAACTTCTAGTTCTGGTCATCGGTTCCAAGTTGTCTCTCGGCTGCCCGGTTACCGCCCCAAGCAGCTCTGCCTTGCCAATGGAAATCAAACGTCAGCAGCTAGAGAATTAACTGTGGATAGGAGCTGGTTCGGCGGCGACGCTCCGCCTTGCTGGCAATTTAACCGAGTGGCCATTTGTGGTATTGCAACAACAACAACAACAAATCTCCTCAGACTAAAAGGTATTTTGCGTATTGACCGCCGCAGGAAAAGAACCATCTTTAAACTTTGAACGTATTTTTCAAAATTTCCAGAACCAAGACAAAACATGCAGCAGGCCATTGACCCATTTATTGTAATACATCTACGTGATCAACACGTTAAAACAATGTCGGCTTAGTTTATTTAAGAGAGAAAACCTGGATGAATACTAAATTACCGAAATGGTATGTTGGAATCATCCATCACAGATCATTCGACTCTGAACCACAAATGCCGACGATACGGGAGTTTATCCTTTGGGTACCGTGAATATCTCCACAGAGATCGATGACCAAATTTAAGGGCCGACTGATCTAAAGTCAGACCGATTTCAAAACCTCAGAGCCCAAAAAATGACTTGGGGAAACAAATTTCATAGATGAAATAGGAATTTATAATTGAGCAGCACCTTCTTCACATCGAAGTCTAACTTGCAGTACCTCTGTCTTACTCTAGGATTCAAGCGTAACATATTCAAATTCTTCCCGAGTTGACGTCCACGTCGTTCGGTTCGTCTTCCTTCATTACCGCGCATGTACGGTACGTATGGCTCCTAAACGAGCTGCGTTTCCCGTTTCCCGGGCGGCTGAACGCGCGGTGCCTTCAGGGACACGTCGTAGGCCCTCGCACAGGCTGATTCTAACACGTCGGAACAGATGGCTGCTGCAGGACTCGTGCGTGACAACTAGTCGCTCGCTCTCTCTCGCTCTGTCTCTCCTCCGCTGTATCTTGTTCCCGCTCACGCCTCAGCGATCACAGGCGCTTCGTAGTAGCTTATGAGCTAATCATCAGAGCAAAAACCACCGGACAGTGATCTAATTTCCGGCTGTTGTCGGGCAACAAAAGCCCGGAGGAGACAAAGGCGGAGGAGAAAAGAGCCCGGCCGGGAGCTGAATTCGCGGACCGTGCACGTCCCGTGCTGACGATGGTGGCAACATCTGTGCGCTCCCTCGCTTCGTTGTCGCGGGGCGCCCGCGTTCGTGCGGCGTCGCCGAGTCCCGCGAGAATCCCACATCGAACTCGGTGTCAGTCACGTACGTGTCGCGAAAAAAAAAAAAAAAAAAAAAAAAAGGGCTTTGTTTGTCGTGCGGGGGAAACGACCCCGAAGTTAAGAGTCGACGACGGAGGGGAGAATTTCTCGGCGATGCGAGGATCGGCAACGAGTTTTTCCGATCGGTGATTCGCGTCGCCTTCCTTTTCGTTCACCGTCCGGCCGGTGCCTTTTAAAGGCGAGAGAGAAAGCAAAGCACCGACAGGAGGCCGGCGGATCGCACGTGAAATTAATAAATCCTCCGAGGCCGCCGCGTAGCGCTACGTACTTGCCCCCCCCCCGCCAACTAAGCACAAGGAGACATTCATCTCGTCTTGTGTGATCTCTTAATGACAGTGAAACGGGCCCTGCAAGAATTCGAGCAATTTTCCAAATGGATTTCTCTCCTCGGACGATTTACTTTGCCGTTATAGAGCGTCATTCATAACTTTGCAGGGGGATTAGACAACGAGAGCCTCGCCGTGGGAGCCGGGTTGTGTGTTTTTGGTCGCGGTGTGAACTGCACGATGCGAGAGCTCGAATCCGGTACTTACGGTACGTGTCGGTTGTTGTTGCGTTTTTTTTTTTTAAACATCTGTAGTTTCACCTTCGAGCTTTGTGCCATCTTTGCACCACGCCGGCTGTAGATGAATTCCTCCATCCCTAACAACCTCGATGCATGTGCAACTGCAAGCCCCCCCCTCTCCCACTCACCCCCCCCCCCACCACACACACACACACACCAAAAAAAATAAATAAATCGCATTCAACATGACATATGATCCGGTTCGCGCGACGCGCGGCACGAGCCGAGAATAGCCGGCCCCCACGAAAACAAAAAGACAAATGGGGGTGCGATAGGGAAGGAGGGTTGGCAGGGCTGCGCTGACAGCCGGGGCCCGCTCGATAAAAAGAGAGATGAGGAGACGGTGTTCAATAAAGCCGCCGGGCCCCGCCGGGCTGCGATCTCCCCGCGGGGAACGCCAGAGATGAACACAGAGAGAGAGAGAGAGAGAGATAGATAGAGAGGTATGGAGGTGGTAAAAGACAAATGAGAGGGAAAAAAAAAAAAAAAATGGCTAACGGGACGTGAGAGGAGGTTAGAGGGGAAGAGACGGGAGAGAGACAAGAGGAGGCGAATTACAGCTCGGATTTGCTCTCGCCATTATCTGGGACACCTATGACGGATTGAGCGCCAGCAATTTCATTTTACATCTATATATATATATATATATATATATAATAACCGGAGGGAAGGATTCGGTCGTGGTGATCAGTAGCTCAACTAGAACGACACAAAGCCCTTAACGGCTCGATATCTGCTCCCCGAGCTGTCACTTCCTCTGCAGGGTTTTGTGCTTGTTCTGCCCCCGTAAACCCGTTTATTGAATTTCGATGGTAAGCATAAAGTTGTTGTTGTTGTTGTTGTTGTCGTCATGATGCTTGTCAGACCCCAGAGACAGGAACTAAAAAAAATGAAGGAGAAATAGTAGAGAAGCGTCCCGTGAATGGAGCGCTCGGTGCCCTCCCCCCCCCCCCCCCCCCCCACCCCCTTATAAATGCCGTGTTTTTGGCTCCGGTTACCAAGGTGTAATTAGGGTTAAATCCCTGGCTGTCAGTCAGCTTGTCATTTACGGCCACTAAAGGAGGATATCTCCGGTGCTGAGGAGCGCAGGTCTGCCACTCCAATCAGCTTTATGATGCTGGGGCCTGTCAGATAAGCAGAGGGCCCAGAGCGGGGAGGTACGTAACGCGCGGAGAGGCCTGGATGATCCGTTTCTTTAGACGAGCCAATCAATGAAGGGTGGAGGAAGCGCCGCGTCACTCTGAAAGCATCCGCCATTGTTTAAGGACAGAATTGATAATTAAATCCAGAGTGACGGGTAATCCCAGAAATTACAAATGCCAATATGAATTGGCTGTATTTCTATGGAAAAGAAAACACGTTTTACTCTTATTGTCAGACTGCGGTTCAAACTTCTGTCTATAATTATGTGTTTTGTACTCCAGCGGTGACATTCAGAAAATTCACTCAATCCATTGTCTTTTTTTTTTTCTCTCTCTCTCTCTCTCTCTTTTCGCTCAAACAGTTCGAGGAATATGAGTCGTACCGAACAGATAATCACGACATCGAATCATCGGAGAAGTGATACGAGGAAGGATTTCGTCTTTCGTGCGCTACCAAAGTTCTGCCGTTTCTTTTTCTTCTTCTATTGTTTAAATGATGACCATTTCCTGCCTCCACTTCCAAAGAACGGCCCCGAAGTCCAAACCACCGAGAAGGTGTTTTCACAACTGCGAACAAACCGCACTGTGGTTCAGTTTGATCTGGAACGAGACGACTACTTTTAATTGGATCAAATTTCGGCACTTTAGTTCATATCAGGGTCCGACGCACCTTTTTCAAACCTGCTATTTTGTTTCGGACCAAACTTAAAAGGTTTGGCCTTAAACAAGTTATTTCGATTTTTGTCCAATGCAAAACGGCACTTGTTACTTTTGTATTTTTTTGCACACCGAATCCAAATTCTTTCATGTTTTTTTTGTATCTGTAAACTCCCTTAACCCAAACAGACACAGGGCAGGAAAGAAAATCATTTACTCTTAACCCGTTTTTACAGAGCCGTCACATCCCTTGAGATCTCGTCGTTGTGCACCGGTTAACGGGGAAAAACACAAGCCACCCGATAATCTTCTGCCGTGAGATCCACTGCTAGAAGAACAGAGAACAGATAAAAAAAGAAAAAAAGAAGAAGAAGTGAATCCTAATGTGACAGGCCGGGGGAGAAACTAGCTAGCGGCTTCTCCTCTAATGATGAGTTTAGCACCAGCTCGAGCGAGCCAACATCTCCGGCAGGTCCCCACCGTGACGGTGAAAGTCCGATCCGTCACCGGCGGCACAAGTTAATTAGACAAATGTCATGTGTTTCCTCTCTTCCGACAGACAACAGCCCGGACCACCCACTGAGAAATAATATTGTTAACCGATCAAAACGGCTGACCTCATTAATTTCTCCAGACGTCTCCTGTCGTCAGCTCCAGGTTTTGGCTGGCTGCTTCACTTTCTACGCTTTTTTTTTTTTTTTCCGCCTAATAAGGTGCAGAAGTACAAGCAGAGACTTGCGATATGTGACCCCCGAGTGTCACATCTAACGTGGCCCTTTTTTTTTTTTTTTTTTTTTTCCCCCGAACTCTACGTTCACGTCATGACTCATTGTCTGCCAATGCGAAGAGCTGTTGCTATTCTTTGCTGTAAGTAATCAACATTGTCTGTGGACTGTAATGAAAACAATGTTGTGGTGATTAAAGGGAACGTTTTCAACTCACCCAAAGCGGTTGGAAGTTTGCACAGCTGAAGTTTTATTTGCTAATTAGCCTTTTTTTGTTGCAAAAACAAAAACCAACAACATTGAAAAATGCCAACGCGTACCCACATGCACCATCCTGCAGCTATATATACTCACTAGTACAAAAAATACATATAAATCCTCAACTGAAAACAGTCCCGAACAAGTGCACTTCTTAAAAACTCCAGTGCCCAACTTTTTAGGGAAATGATTGAGCATTTTTAAAACCACTTTCTTTCAATTCTGTTGACTACTTGTTACACCACAACAAGCTGAATGCAGCTGTGATGTAATAGCACCTAAAGAAGATGTTATGGTTGTTGATATGACAACTAAGCAATATCAGCATTAATTTCAAGTCGTGTCTCTGTGCACTTGGTTTTGGTCTCCACCGTACACTGCGTGTACAAATAGTTTCCGGGTCTAAAAAGTGAAGCCAATGCGTCTTAAAGTGTAATACCACTGAGGGCCACTAGGGGCTAGCACCAAAACAAACAAAAAAAACTCTAGCTCCAATAGACTCCCATTTAAAATGCGTTAACTTCTCTCATGAAATACAAAGTCAGTAAATGTTTTCCACAAGTCATTATGGTGTCATTCGTTTAATTGACTCCTTCTGAAAGTTATTCCAGCATTATTTAGATATTAGGCTTCAAACAGAGCCATGTTTGGGAGTGTTTTTGGTTTGACTGACATGCATGGGGTGCAGTCAGGTTTCCGATACGGGTGGGTCAGGCTCTCAGTCAGATCCACCCCTCGCTCCTTCGCTAGCTCTTCCAAATATGGTAACTTTTATCTCTAGGAAGGCGACGGCCGAAATGCCAGACTTAGAAGTTTCCAAACAGCAGCTCACAAACCAACGGCTAACATCATGGCGCGTTGCCACTTGGTCTCCACTAACTCATTGCTAAACGTTTCATCATGTTCACTGGCTCGTTGCTATCTTTGGTATTTTGCGGTCCAACGTGAGAGGCTTGATCAGATTTATTAGTTTTTAGATAAAAAAAATATATAAAAAAGTAGCTGCATACTACTGACGTGCGTTGACCAGACAACGGAGACAAAGCTTCGCTCAGTGCAAATTTTCGCTGGGTTTTTCACTCGCATTACCACAAACAGGCTGCGGAATTCAGAAAGCACAGAGGACGGACCACCGGATTTGTTTTTCTTGGGATTGCTGGCATGGGGGGTGGGGGGTGGGGGGTAGCCGGACGTTAAGCTAACTGTCGACTTGGCTGGACAATTGCGTGGATAATTCAGGCACCTGTTTTCACACCATAAGGCCGGTCATGGATGGGAGCAGCAGACAGGTGGAAATCTGAGCAGTTTGCTCACTGATAGAGGGCTTAAGGAATCACCGAGGTGTGTAAAACTCACCTTGCGTAGCATCTGCTCTCCATGTACAGCACGGAGCTCATAAAGTGGATCTTTTGTGCCGACGGCCCCGGCCTGCCCCAATGAAAGGGGAGCCCCGGCAATGTAATTCAATCTGGATGGCGCGGCAGCCTTTGTGTCTGGAGGCGGACAGCGACCACATCTGCAGGTTCCATCTCCGTGCAGCCCGGCCTAATTTGTTTGTCATTACGAGCTTGGCTTTCTTCGGCGGGTTCTGAGCCTCGGCGCTAATGGACTGCCTCGCAGCATCATCTGCTGAAGCCCGGAGCCGGTGATCCCGGTCCGGCACTCAACTGCCCCCCATGATGTTACCCTGGGATAACAAACACCGTGTCCTGCTATCTGTTTGAAGCCGGGACAGACGCCCGTTTCTCTCAGTCGGGATTGTTTATTTTTTTAGAATGACAGAGAAGAGGGTGGTGGGCACCGGAGATTTGATGTTTAAGACTTGAATAATGTGAACGCACTTTTAAAGCAGGATGCAAGCACTCCCCTTTGTTTGTGAAATTTCCCTATGCAGTAAACTTTTAAGTAGTAATGTAGTGGAGTGCACTTCTACATCGTACATTTCATTTTATTTTCGTTCCAAACTGATTTTAGACACAAAGTAACAAAGGTGCCTTCAGACTTTCCTTCGACCCAGAGCAGAAAGAACAAATCTTTTTGAAATGACTTCTTGAGATTAAAGGTGTTGTGGCAAGATTCTTGATTTTATTTGAACCAAACTGATTTATAGTACTGTGTACTGTGAAGGACTTTAAAGAAAAAAAAAAGCAGGCAGCAATTTCTTCAGATCGAAGATACAACATTCTCGGGAATGTTTGTCTCGGATGTGAAATGCAAACAATATAAGATGAGATGTGTGTGTGTGTGTGTGTGGGGGGGGGGGTCTTTTACAGATTTACATCATGAAACCCAATTTGAAACTGAAGTGCAGACTCAAGTTTAGAGACTCCAAAAGCAGCAAGGACACCATGCTATGAAAGAAAAAGATTTAAAAAAAAAAAAAACAAAATAACGTGGCCTTTCTGCTGGGTGAACAAATTGAAGGAACAAATACCTGAGGTATGTTGGAACATACTTCAGCCCTTGAGGAAAGAAGGGTATAGAAGTGGATACATTATTTTAGTCGAAATGCGCTCAAGCGTTGAAATAAAAAAAAGAACGGCAATGAAACTTTGAATTTTACAATTATGAGCACATCAAACTGCTTGAATATGTTTTATTTTGTAGTCCAGCAGAGGGCATTCTCAAAATTGCTCAGCTTCGCCAGCTAATCAATGAAAATTAAGCCCACCAGAGAGGAAAGCCACGCTGATTTGGAAATATGTGGAAGTTCAGTATTTGGGGCCGTTTGCTTTGAAGACTTCATCATTACTTGACTGAAAGCTACTGGGATGTGACTACAACCAGGACACAACAAAGTGAGGTGAAGTGCGCTCACTTTTTCTTTAAAACAAAAATATTTAAATGCTTATTTATGTCATGTTAAAATTGCAAAGTAATAGTGGTACAAGAAGTTCAACTTTTCACTTCTTAAACAAAGAATATATTATTCCTGTCTTACACTTCACATAGTCTCAGTCGAAGAGACTAAATGAACTCGACCGGTTAACTAAAAATGACGCAACAAACATAATCGACCTAAAAGCTCGAAATCGCAGATACACGAGCGATTAAACCTTGTAAACCAACATCAAACGATACGACCTAAAGATACCCAGCGCTGAGCGAGCAACATCAGCTAATAATGGAAAAAAATAGCATACATTTTATGTGAGCGTAAATGACTAACACATTATGTGTCAGAACAAAACCAAATGTAAACTATTCATTTGGGATTTATTTCGACGTGCCAAAAAACCTCCCGAGTCCCCAAGGATCCATTTTGCGGGAGACACCCTCATGAAGTGCCACGCTCATAAGAAAGAAATTAAGACTTCAATGAAAACAGTAAAAGCGATATGGAAATAAGCAGCCGTCACGGTGCTGAGACCACGGCTTGTAATCTGCTCTGTTTTTAAGAACAACCGTGAATGCCTCAAAGCCAGCACTTCCAAGAGCCGCGCCGGAGTGATGGACGTCTGAAATGAGCCGCCTCTGTAATTCACAGAGCGGCAGAGGGCTTCAGAAACTCTGTCGGATGGCAGGCGAGGCTTATTTTTTTTTTCTTTTTTTTTTTTTTTAACTGCACAACTGGAAACCGGGCCGGTGGTGTAACTTTCTAAGCGAACGAAAGTTATCTCGAAAATATCGTGGACGTTACGGCCGTGCGTTGTAAATCTGTCACCTCTAATGAAACACGGGGTGCCGCCATTTATTACTGGAAGGGGGCTGGACTGGAAACATGCGTATTTGGGCTACCATATGTGGGAGAAATTGTCTCAAGAAAAGGCAAAAAAAAAAAAAATACGAAGGTAATTAATGTTATTTTCAATATTATATAAAAACAAAACAAAAAGTACATGCATACCAAGCCAATTTTTTTTTTTTTTTTTTTTTTTAATAATCTGATCTGCCTGAGTGGACACCTCGTACTTCACAAGTGACCGGATTCCTCACCGTCACCGAACTCTCTTCCGTTTGGGTGGCTTAATCGCTGTCTCTCATCTGCTACCATGGTAACAGAGTAGGCATGAACTCGCCGTGCCCCCGCTACGTTTTCTGTGCGGCGGCGGCCTCGGGAGCGATGACAAGTAAACATGATGGATGTTTACCCGCTGTTTAAATGCTGCCTGCTTTTTTCACAGTGGCATTTTTCTATTTGCAGAGCAATCATCATGAAACCGTACGTGTCAGGCAGAGAGCTCAGCGGCAAAGTAGAAGGGAAATTTAAAGTGAATAAAGTGAAGTTGAGCAGCATTAAGGTGAACTTCAAAACCACTATAAATGTATTTTTCTTACACTCTTTTCAACTGTGTTTTAATGTGTGTTAAAGTGGAACATTAAATTCTCTTTATAACCAGAAATAAAAGCATAAATATTACTTGTACCTAATATTCTTGTGTTTTTCAACGCTTGTTTTCAGCAAGGTTGTTAAAAGGATACTTCAGGGATTTAGTGTTGTGTTTCTATAACGTCGAAGGACGACAGGTAAAAAAAAAAAAAAAAATTGTATGGTCCAAATAAAAGCAGAAGTTTTACGGCGCGCTCCTTTTAAACAGGAACGAGTTCCTCGTCTGAAATTTCAACCAACTTCAAATTAACAAAGGTCAAACTATGTCAAGCTCTTACACTTCCCACAATGCACATGATAGCATTTTGTTCTACTCCACAGCCTTTTTTTTTTTAATTTTTTATTTCCAAATCCTTCAAACTCCGTACCACTGGTTTGTAATACACGCTTTCTGTTATAAACTTGTAGTCCAAGCTGAGATGACATCATTATGACATCATGAAGGTCATTTTCTCAGATTCAACAAAGCTCCTCCAGTTTTCTAATATAAATGACTATGTATACACACACACACACATATAGAGCTGTTTTTGTACTCAAGTCCTTCATGTATTTTGTTCTTATTTGCATGTTTGGAACATTTCATGGCCAATGAAGTTTAAAAAAAAAAAAAAAGGGCACAATTCAATTTTACCGAGAGGAAAAAGACAAATGGCAATAAAAGGTAAAGAAAGAATTTAATTTTGACAAAGAGAGAGAGAGAGAGCGGAGAGTGGAGTCATGGGAGGTGAGACCCTGCCGAGCCCAGGAGGCTCATCTGCAGGCATTACGGTGCCACCTGTTCCTCCTCCTAACCAACCCGGAGAGCTCTGTCGATTCATTAGCAGCTCATATTGTGCACAAACTAATATGGAAAATTGCATCAGTTACCCCAGCTGCGCAGATGTACTCATACGAATGCACATCCACTCACTGTAAAGCCACCGTGAACGTGTGTGTGTTCACCGCACCGCTGAGTTGGCCGCGGCATCATCTGAGGTAAGCCTGGCAGAAGGTCGCAAAATGGACTCGCAGAGGGACGGCGACGGGACGGTCAGTCGGCGTGTCCTTCACACAACGCCCGGCTCACACGGTGTGTGTGTGTGTGTGTGTATATATATAAAACACAGTTATTGGTCACTGTAATAATTCATCTCGTCCGTGTTGGTCGTAAATGATTTCAGATGTGCTTAATATAAGTTTTCATCAGCTGAGTGACGCTGAAAAAAAAGCTACAGTAAAAGAGGTTCGGAGCGTATTTCGCGGGCGTGGACGTGTGCCTGGCAGTTGCCTACGAGACGCGGACAAATATCGGATGCCGCCAACCGTCGCCCACTTTTTCTGTTTGAATTTAAAGCCTCGCAGCATTTGCAGTTATACGAGGTGACTTGGCCCATCGTTCGCGTCGTTAAGTGACAAAATATGGCAGCGAGTGACCTAAGTAGCAATGACAACACATTTGACTGTACGGTGCTGTGAAATGCTGCAGTTGGAGGGATTTTATCATGACACGTGCACAGAAATGTCAGTGTTAATAAACGAATACAAAAGATGTTAGTCGTCGACACAGGAAGAATATTTGGGCTGATTGGCGTTCATTGATTATTTGGGGCGTTTCCCTTCAAATACACCGCAGCACGTCTCCTATTGGGCTATTTACAATACTATTAATAAACAATATTTCTATCGCAAAAAAAATATAACACTGGGTGCTTATAGCATCTTTTTTTTAGTATAGAAAAGTAAAAGCAAAAGAAAATAGAGTGAAGTTGAGTTAAAACAGCAGGATAAGAACAAGATAAAAACAGCGGTCGGGTAAAAAGACTTCAAGAGAAAGCGAAAACAGAAAGAGGCTTCTTCAGATTTCGTTTGCGTGTCAACAGATTTTAACACGTTCAAGAAGACTTCTACAGAGTTTTGAGGGATAATTAATACATCTGACTTATTGTTCCCTTCAGTTTTGACCACGGGATCAATCAGGAGGATTGAGTCGGTTTATCTTAGGGACATTTAAAGGGTCAATTCACCCAAATTACTACAAAAAGTACTGTATATACTGTGCATTTTATATTTAATATTTTTTTTTACTGTTATTTAATTGCTTTTTATTATTTTATTATTATTTTATTGCTTTCCTGTATGCTGCTGTAGCGAGAAAAAAAAAATTCCCCTTGGGGATTAATAAAGTAACTACCTAACCTAACCTAACCTAACATCAGGTTTTCTCGGTCAAATGAAAGTGACACGGGAGAGAGCAAAAGTTCAACGGAGAAGTTCGCGAGCAGGTTTGAGTCGCCCAATCGAGTATCTGTATCCTGGTGGTCACGAAGGTTTAATTGCGGCTTCAACAAAGTATCCCTCCTCGGCAATTTAAGGAAACACAAAAACGCAGACTTTCAAAATGTGTAACTGTCATAGATAATCACAAGAATTTGGCAAAGCTGAATCTTCGTGAAACCTACGTTTTAATGTACGGTTGCCTTCTCCAGGCGTCACCTTCCACTCAGACTGGAATAAACGTGATATACAATCGCTCAGAACCTCTTTTTTTTTTCCTCAAAGCACAAAATGAAACACTTGCCATTTCGTTCTCCCTCACTGCCTTTCAAAAATAATAACATGCTAGCAAACAGCCGCGGCTACTCCCAGCAGGTAAAAACCACAGGGCTCAGACCAGTCTCAGCGGCTCCACCAAAACCCAGCAATTACACTGTATGGTAAATTGTTATGATGCTGCCGCCCACTGTAACTCTGCACCGTTTCCTTTTTACGGACAATAACTTCAGATTTATGTAAAGAAAACAGATCAAAATTTTATGTCATATTTTGATCACCGCATCAGATTTAGGTCTGAATGTGGGGAAACGCATAAAAAAAAAGAAAAAGAAAGTAACGACTGATGTCATTACCCTCCCACGTGGCCAGAGATCACAGCCAACCCACCCTTTAAGCCACTAAACGAGGCCATAATGAGATCTATTAAAGCACGAGGACAAATAACACCGAGGTGGAGAAGGATCCCATCGGAGCTATCGACCACCCGTCCTGTCCTGCAGTTATCTCAGCCTCGCTGCCCGGGAGCCACTCGCCGGCTGACTCGAGTTGCTGTGGCAGCTCGTTCGACTTCCCTCACTCTGTCGTCCGTTTTAAAATTCACCGTCTATAATGGACGAAATTCTCCAGCGTTTGATTCGAGTTATTCTTACATTTTCCGCCTCGTTCATTTCTGCAGTAAAAACCTGAGGAGAGTTTAGGAACTTCGGTGGTCTGCAAAACACGTAGCACACTCTTCCAATATTGCCGATTGAACAACCCAACAGTGCGACATTCTCTTTACACTTCATTTCTCGGTTCAAAAATAATTTAGCAATTTACTCGTCACCAGATGTAAAACAACCCTAACTTACATTCGTGCATCCGGTCTGTCCATAGCGGTAGAGAACACTCAGCAGTTTATCCGAGCTCAACATCTTGTACTACGGAGCCACGCTGTTGTAATATGTGCATCCCAATGCTTTCCGATGCTGGCTTTTGAACTGTGTTCTAATAACAAGCTGGGTGGTCCATCTCCTCTTTAGCCCAGAGGACGCGGCTTCCATAATTTCCCAAAAAGAATGTCCAATTTTGATTCGTCAGACCACAGGACACTTTTCCACTTCGCCTCAGTCCATTTTCAGTGAGCTCAGGCCCCGGCGAAGGTGTTGCTGTTTCTGGATCATGTTTATACGCGGTTTCTTTTTTTTTGCACAGTAACGTTTGAACATGCATTTGTGGATGCAGCGATGAAACGTGCTCACAGGCAGCGGTTCTTGGAAGCGTTCCTGAGCCCACGCAGTGATTTTCACTACAGATTTACGTCCGTTAAAGTACCTAAATTCTTTGTAATTTTACATTTGAAGGAAGATCATTTTCTAAGTTCCTGCACGATTTGCAAATGTCACACCCTCTCGAGCAACATCAGTCGCCGAGGTAAAAAAAAAACTTGACTCACCACGAGACCCTCGAAAGGCTTCAGAAAGCCAACAGCGATGAAGCAATGAGCTCGGCGAGGTGTTCTGAGTGACATTTGCATTTGAAAAGGGGCACAAAGTCACTGTCCAAGACGTCTTTGACATTTGCGGGGCTGTGCCCCTCGAACCGTGTAAAACAGGCGCTGATAACACAGGTACAACGTAACTGGGAGCTCTTACTCAAAAAAAAGGTTATTGCTTGAACCTGCGCCGCGAGCATCCCTCTGCAGTTCTCCCATCGATGAGCTACAGCGGCGGTCCCTCGAACTTTTCGATCGCATCTCGTATGTTCACGTGTCAAAACTCAGATTTAGGCCGAGCTCAGTGAAACCGGCCTCCTGGTGTCAAACCCTGCACATCTTTCCACTCAATGAGGCTCAAACATCCAAGTAACGGCAAGGAAAGCACATTTAAGATGTTTCGACTAGATCCACGTCCGACCTCGGGCCCTCAGGACGCAGGAAGAACGCCCTTAAGATTTCTGCCTTGGTGCACATTTTCAAACCAATTTGCACTTTATCGAATTACCACAAAATATTCGCCGTGCGGGTCAAAATGGGGCATTCGAGGATCCCGCCTTGTACCGACCAAAGCGGAAAGCTATGTATTACATGCGGTCTGCCAATCAGTCGGAATTGATCAGAATATAGTTACTCGCATAACTTGCGTTTGGTCTAATTTGAAAAGAAACTTGGCAACTGCCGCTGCTTGAATCAGGCTGAGAAAAGAATATCTCGAACAATTTTTATGTGGGCGGAAAAAAAAAGCCTCTGTTCAATAGAGGTCCAGACCAAATGTTTGTGACCGAGACCAAATCCAAAGAAGTGAGACAAGTGGCCTCAGGGCCCGGCTCTAGACAGAACCCAGTCTTGATACGGCCTGTAAAAATAATGATTTTTTTTTTTTCTCTCTTATGCAGTATGTTGACAGGCCACAATGACGGAGCCGCAAAAATAAAATACACCGTAGATGTTTACATTGGCGGGCCAACAATAAATGTATTTCATTTTGCTGGAAACTTAAACCTCACAACACAAGGATGTTGTGATTATTTCCCCCTCTTATTGTTGGGTTGTTTGCTTGCTTTGCCTCACTCGGTTGTGTCTGTAAATAGAGACAGAAAGACCAGAAGTTGGATTCGGCGGACTGCCCTCAAGAAAAGCCCTCGGCAAATTGCAATCCGCTGCTCCGGTGAAGCTGCTCATTTCTGAGCCGACTGATGCTGTTGTTAGACCGCGCGAGCTCGAGTTTTAAACCTCTTCATTTGCACAACCCCCCCCCCCCCCCCCCCCCACCACACACACACACACACACACACACACACACACACACACACACACATTTACCCTGCGGACGGTTTTCTCGGGACGTCACCATCATTAAGAATATAAAAGTTGGAATATACACTTCCTGTCAAAGACATAGAAAAATTAAATAAAAAAAAGTAAAAAAAAAAAAAAGTCTGATTTGAGCAAAGAAACAAAACAAAACAAAAATAAATAAATGCAGCTCAACATAACATGGCAAATTAAAGTGTATCCAAGTATTTTGCTTGACCCCATGTGAACCCATCAGGTAATTCTGGGATTCCACTCGATGTGGTTTACCCCCCCCCCCGCACACCTCCCCCTTCCCAGGCTGCAGGATGCTGGGAAAATGCACACGCAGCACACCGCACACAGGCGCCGCCAGAGCGGTCTGACATGACAACTGTCCCTCTGTGAATGAAATCAGACTGTGGAACATGTGGGGAAAAAGAAATGACACAGTTGAGTTCAAAAGCAATAAAACGCATCGAGTCAATACACGGCGGTTTTTTTTTTTTCTTCTATTTTTTTTTTTTTTACCTCTACGGCCTCGCTCGTGCTGCGTTCATGTCATGTCGGAGGGAAGGTAGTATAAGAAAAAGATTCACGTGTTTATGACTGAGTTCACGCCACCTGACGAACTAAAATATCCACTTAACTATTCAACAACAAATGTGCTTCTATGACATGATGGGAGAACATCAGCAAAAAAACAACAACAATTAGGTGACTCGTGTAACCTTAAAGCTGGCAAACTTTAGACAGCAATGGATGTTCGTCGGTCGCTACTTTTTGCATTTTGCAATAACAACGGTGTACTTACTCACAAGGTGCCGAAGTCTAAGACCGTCAAGATTATCCCTAAAAAAAAAACGGGTTTCTTCTACGTCAGCAAAACGTATCTAGGTAACGGAGAGTGTCCAAAACTTAACCCAAACCGCCATCATCGTTTACTGGATCAACTTGTCGGTTGAACTTCACTGAGTTTTTTTTTTTTTTACAAATTTTAAGCTCCAACCCAAACTTTTGTGTTTAGTAATCAGGCTAACCTTTCCGCTTGTTTAATTCAAACGTGACTATTTGTAGACTTCTGCTTCGAACAAACCTTTTTTTTTTTCTTTTTTTTTATCCCCAAATTGTCAAATACTGACATTTTGTCAAAGCCGGCCGGTGTCAGGTGCCGTTTGGTGTTTGGTAACCCGTACGTCACCTCAGCCGCCTTACGTGCGATATGCAAGTTAACGTGACATTTGTAACTTTATTGCGTTACTTAAGCAATTATCATTTAAAAGAACTCCATGTTCACTTCAATTTTTTTTTTTCTTCACAGATTCGAACACGAGTCTCACAAGGTGATAGTCTGCAGTCCTTTTGACACATTTTTTTTTTTTAATATTTCATCACATGACCTCCTTTTTGGCTTTAACAAAACATTAGTATTTCTTTTGCTCTGGGTGTGAAAATAAACCCTTTTTCTGTAATTAATGAGAAAAGTAACAGCCATAGTTACTACAAGTTTTTGGACTGGATTCATCCTGTAATACCCATTATTATTGGGTGGAAGGGGGTGGTTGCATATAGGACCCAGAAGTGAAAATACTGCCACCGGAGAACTTCTTCATTCTCCGTGATCTTCATTTCAACTCATATTTAAAGCCGTTATCAATTCAGTTAAAGACAACCGACTGTTCCAAGGACTTTCTGACAAACACTGCCACAAGTCTGCACATTTTTCTGCCAGCCCTAAAATAAAAAGCCTCGTTTTTTTTTTTTAACATTCATGTCTCGAACTCGTAATGACTCTGTCCTCGTTATCTCTGCCGCATCGGTCCAATCTCGGAGGAGGCCGAGATAAGAGTTTTAAGAGGTTTTTCTTTCTTATTTTTTTTTTAAAAGGGGTGAGATTGATATCTGGTGTCTTTAAACTGCGATCGGGCTGCCGTACATCAGTCAGGGGCGCAAATCAGTTGTTTGTTTTCATTCTGTATTCTGCATGGCCAAGTCTTGCCAGCAAGAGCTTTTTCTATCTGTTAGATAAATCTCCATCTAAACAGGAGCGTTGCTGGATTTGGGCTTTTTACTATGCCGTTGCCATGCTCGGAGAACAGCCTGACTTCCACGGGTGAAAATGTTTTTCTGCTTTCCAAAAGGTCAGAGACTAACTTGGGTCCTTGTCCTGTGATATCGCACTGCTGTTCCCTGGCTCAGGTATAAATTGGAAACAATTGCAAGTGTGCTGGAGATAGAGTATTCTCCAGTTTGTCATTGACAGCAGTGCTTTGACATTTCTATGGTTACAGGTGGTGACACGAGCAACACAACAGCAGGCTTCTCCCTCCACGGCGCTGAATCTGCTGTGTGACATTGCAGTCTTGACATTTCTTTTTCTTTTTTTTTTTTTTTTTTACTGTTTAGGACACATTCATGCAGCACTGACAGATTGTAAGAAGATACATCTACTTAACTTTTAGTCAGGGTAGCAGCATGACTCGAGGCACCACCAAACAGCAGACCGGCATTGTTTGGATGTTTGCATACTCGGTTGTCTTTTACCATGTTTACATACAGTCATCCAATTCCGGTCGCCGAGGACTCAGGACCGTCACGGATACGAGCAGATGACAGACCAGACGTCTTTCTAATCCTACTGGATCCTTATGGCTACACGTTTTTTTTTTTTTTTTTTAGACATGTAGTAACCTTGAGGTGATAAATATGCAAGATATTTACATCTTTAAACGTCTCAGGCTATCACCGTCTCGGCAGTGCCTGGCTTCGCTATACTCCCAGCTGGGGCAAAAACCAAACGTGTAACTTGAAGTCTTAATTCAATTTCAACGGGTGAGTTCTACAAAAATTCGTACAGTCGTCACGAACGGGAAAATTAGCTACAGAAGACCAAAAGCGTTTTGTGTTTTCTGTAAATGTTCTTTTTTTTTTCTGCTGCAAACGGGAGCCCGAGCGGATTCACTTTAGCCTCAAGTGGTCATTCTAGGAACTGCAGTTTTTCTCAGCACTGGAGGTTTTATATACAGTCTATGATGGAAACTCACTGAGCAAAACATTGTTTGCCAAGCATTTCTGTATATATATATATACATATATATATATGTATATATATATACATATACATCCAAATGAAAATGTAATTAAAAAGGTATGCTAACATCTGAATATACTATAGTAAAGGTCAAAATAAAAATCATAACATTTTCATCCTGGCACTTTATTTTACACACTGTGTGTAATTGTAAGTGGAATGAACATGTCCGGTCCTCTGTTACAGCCTCCAACCAATAAATGAACAGATGTTTTCATGACAGCCGTTAGACATAGCCCACAGTTCTCCGAGATATTAGTTTGACCGCTCGCATTTGTTGCAATGTTTTAAAAATGCACAGAACGCTGCCTGACAGCCAATCTGTTACCGATTGTCACCGAAGCAGCGCCGTGGCAGAACTGATTAGACTCTCCGCCCGTTTGATTTAACGTTCATAAAATACCGTCGGGAGTGTTTCATGCAACAACGCGGTGGGTTTGTTTTTTTTAAGGCTGATTTTAGAGATGATGGTGGCAGGAGGAGGGGGGGTGCGGGACGTTTTCGTGGCACACAGCAGGTTGTGTATATGCAATTTGTCTTTTCTTTTTTTTTTCTTTTTTTTTTAGGGGGGAGGGGTGTTGCATTGGAGGCCGATGTGGTGCAGGCAATTTAAGCCGTGCAGCATATTTTTTTTGTTTGTTTTTTTTAATCCGTGTTCTGTAACTCTCACCCTCCCCGCTCAGACTCACCGTGCCTCTCTTGTCAGGGCCGGCTGTCAAACATAGTTCACGCAAACTTCAGGCTTTGCGGAACGAGCGCTCCAGACGCCGGGCTGGCAAAGAGAGAACTGTGCGCTTGCCTAATTTGAAATAACTTTGCAATCTAAAAGAACTGTACTTCTTTTTTCATTGCAAATGTAATCATCTCAATATAAAGCGAAATAAAAGAAGGAGCCACAGGGGGAGAGGGGGTTGAGGGGAGTAGGGGGGGGGGCTGGTTTGGGAGAGGTGGTAGGTCAGGTCTAATAACCATGTTTTGTTTGTACAGTTCCCTCCACTTAATCTCATTACATGTTTCGGTGTAAGCCTGGACCAGCTTCGGGCTCGGCTTGAAAAACACCAGTAAATGAAACACATTTCAAATAATGAAAAGTTTGAAGTAATGACACGGTGCGTCACCGAGGCGCCTGAAATATCACCGTTTCAGAGCGGAGGGGGAACTTTCGGGCTTGAACTGTTAAACTGTCCGTAAGCCATAAACAGAGTGCTACTCTAAACACGGGGCATTTTCCTGGACCGCCGCTCGCCAAGCCCGGCCTGGAAACTGTGATGTTTGTGGCTGGAAATCCAGAGGCTGCGGCGTATCACTTGCAGCGGTGATTAGTGTGTGATTGGGACCTGTGGGCGACCCCGGCCCTTCACGCCAATACCCCCGCTGTCCGGAGAGGCAACCGCCGGACAAGCTGAAACCGAACCGCTCCAACACGTTCGAGACCTACATCGCTTTCCCTCCACGCTGGATTCACGTGACTTTAGCTAACAACACCAAAATAACTCATGGAAACATTTTATTGACTTAGAATTTGATGAGAGAAGTTGAATGGGAGTCTTTGGAGGCTTTTTGGAGCCGACCTCTAGTGGCACTCGGTGGTATTGCAGCTTTAAGGCACTTCCTGCATCGGCCTCATTTTTCAGACCCTGGAAGCTACGAACACTTTTATACACAGCCCAGATTAAATTATTGGTTTTTCCCTTTAATCTTTTTTTTTTTTTAAACAACATTTTTCTTTTGTAAGCTCAAGTTTTTTCCTGACCTTGGAAATTGCAGGTAATAAAAAAAACATCTGAGCTCAGGGTCCATTTAGTTTTCATTCTGAAGCTTTTGTTTTGACGACGTGACCAGATTGTTCAGTCGACTGCTGTTTCCAGCGTGAAGAATTAACTTTCAAACTCAAATTTTTTTTAAGCCAATGAACAAATAATCCTTCAAGTACTTTGGGGGGGAAAAAAAACACGTAAATTTGAACAATTTAACATCAAGTGAGGCATGTACTGATGAAGATCATGCGACATAACTGGAAAGAACAAATTGTACCCTGAAGTGAGATCGTTTCACCGGCTCTATTATATTTATTAAGCAGCGGCGTTTTGTGCTCCCGTGGAATTTATTCAATTACTGTCACGATTACTTTGCAAACTGTTGCTGACAAAAATCAACAAGCTGCCTAATGATGTGGCTCGTGTTCGGGCGGCCTGTTCCGAGTGTTTGTTTATCAGATGTATCTTCGCTGGATCCGATCGGTGTGGTGAGATAACGCTTGTGAAAATAAAAATAAATGCGTCTGCACGGGGCTGAGCGTTATTCATGTGTAAAAAAAAGCAGGTAAGGTTCAACAGCACATTTCTTTAAATGTGCTTCTGTGTGTGTGTGTGTGTGTGTGTGTGTGTGTGTGTGTGTGTTTGTCCTCGTTGGACACCAGGCTAACAAAAACCTCTCCTGCATGTTCAGTAGGATCTTACCCGCCGGTATCAGATGACTTTGGGTCCACCACAAAATATGTACCTTGGCTCAGAGAACTTAATTTATCGATTCGCCAGCTCCATTTATTACGTACTGCGAGCCCACAGGCAGAGGATGACAGGAAATGGCAATAAATAACCGCGACGCTCGCAGCACAGGAGGTTGAGGTTTTAGTTTCTTTCATTTTAAAAGTTTTTTTTTTTTTTTTTTTTGCATCTCAATTGTTTGTCTCTGACCATTTTCAATAAATCTCCGACGCCTCCTTTTTTTGGAACTTGGATAAACTTGCGTTTCAGAAATTTTGGAGGTGTTTCATCATTCGCCGCTTTCTGGAATTGTTAAACTGCTGTTGTCGCAACATTATAACAACGGTACAAAGTTTTGAAGTAGAAGATTTGACGAGTTAAGTCCGCAACGATGAGAGAAAATATATAAACAGCTGGGAGAAACATAATTGTGCTCGTATTACGTTTTCAAATTAACCGACAAGCTGAAAAAGTGCTACGAGTGAACGTGTCAGCTTAATGCTTGCTGGTAGTTTATAACATTAGTTTTGAACAGTCTTGCATTTGATATTAATTTATACTTATTACTACCATTTTTACATTTCTATCTATTTATGATTTCATATCAACCAAAGTTTATCCAGGATGATTGATGTAAATCAAATTTCTCTAAAGTATTTTACTGACATGAATAAGCCTCAATCTTTCTGGTTTTACATTAGTTTCTGATTTTTACACATAAAACTTTGCATCACAGCAATCGTCGCTCCTTTCTTCACTTTTTCACAGCAGACATTTTGACTTTTCCCGACGGAAAAAAAACAACCGGTAAACCGACATCTACGTTTCTACGTATTTGACAGTTAGCTATCCAGCTGAACGGAGATAAACCTGCTTTCGAACCGCGTCGGTTTGCGTTCACAACCGCGTGCGTGGTGAACGTTATCGCTTCGCACGCTTCGCCTTCGTGCTCGAGCGTGTTACCGGAGGACTCCACCGGAGGGCGCGCCGGAGAAACAGGGACACGTGTGGAAACGTCCCGATTTGCCCTGACGTAAACAGTACGGGTGGCGGCCAATCACGGGACCTTTTTCCTGCGAGTTATTCTGGGGTGTTTAGCTGATGTTCTAAAGCACTGTGTGTCTAGTTGCAATTTAGGTTTCATTTATTATTTAACGTGGCTCACTGTTGCAGTGAGCACATCAGTAGAAAAAGCTCAAGTTTCCTCATTAGCCACTCTTAAAGCAGCCAGCGGTACCAGTAATAAGCCCGCTGCAAACAGGCATAAAACTTTCCAGTGAAACCAGAATAATCGTGTATGCAAAAACGTGCTATGTAAGCAAATGAAAGCCGAGAGCGCGGCTGGAATATTATTCTAACAGTAAAGTTTTTTTGTTTTTTTTTCTTTTACCGAGGTAGACTTTAGCTCCCGTTGCCTGGAGCGCTCAAGCAGCCAGCCAGAAGATTCAAGGCAATAACAGAAGCTGCCACTTTTAAATGAAAAGTGAAAAAGTTGTTGCTCCATTATTGAATTCTTCTCACATCTCAACTTTCATTCATGCTTTATTTTTTTTTCATTTTTTTTAAATGAGGGCTTCTGCACGGGGGAAAACTTCCATCAAGCCTGGCTCGCGACTCGTTCGACGTTGCATCCTCACTATCGACGTGACCTGCTATTTTTTTTTTTTAATGTATTTTTGACATTTTTTTGGTGTCTGAAAAGTGAGCAGCTGCTCAAAAACGCCGCCGTAAATTTGGAATTCTGGCTTCATATCTGTCGTGTCAGCACTAAGTGAGGTCAAATGCATTTTCACTATGCCGTAAACACGCTCTACCGTTCCCACTTAACACCCCCCGCCCCCCGCCCCTCGCCCCAAACTCAACGAATTCTACGACGTCCTGTGCGATTGTGTGTGTGTAAACACTCGGGTATGTGTGCGCACACGCACGTTTACGCTGTGCAGACAGGCACCTATTCTTTGTGTGTGACGGGGGACTCCCGACATATATGTGTTTTTTTTGTTTTTTTTTCCGACCGGCGGGGTTCACCGCAAAGTCACATCGCTTCCACCTCAACACCTGCGGATCGGTGAGGTCGCCGTGCCGCGATTGGACGGGGCCGTGTCACATGACCGCTCTCCCTGTCAACCTCGCCCCACCTTTTTTTTTTTCTCCTTTCATTTCTTTTGTAAAGTACATTCCCCCCCCCCCTCCCCCACCTACCTCCGCTGTTACCGGGGTGGAAGTGAGCTGATGGATGGAGAGCGACAGCATGTGACCCGCAGCTCAACTCTTTTAATGTGGAGCTATTCCACCCGTGGGGGGCTTCCCATCAGCCCCTGCAACGAGTCAAACCTCCACCTCCACCTGCACGCACACACACACACACGCACACACGCACACACACACACACACGCACACACACACGCGCACGCACACACACACACACACAGCAACCTGCTCATGTGACATGGCAACTTTACGCCGCTGCTGGAGGAACCCTGTCAATCTGGGTGTGGAACCCCACCACGCCGCTCGGCAAACGGCACATTCACAGGAAAACACGCAGGAGACGTCGGCTTTATACCCGATTTTGATCATTTAACTTTGAATTAACAACGTTGTTCGCACTGCCCTTAAGAATTAGTGTTAACGTGGAGTAATTATTTCAATTTGCAACTGATCCAAATTTACGATACTCCGGTTTTAGTTCCTTTCAGTTGATAGAAATGCTAGAAAATTACATAAGAGGGCTGTTTTAAAAAAAAAAAAAAAAAAAAAAAAAAGGATGCGTACGCTATGCAGGAGGTGATGCGTTTCTCTGTTGGGCTCCATTTTGTGTCACGGAGTAAGAGTTGCCGTAACATTATGGCACAAGAAATTTGATTTCCCGGGGTTGGTCGGGGTGAACGGAAGCACTGCAAAAGCCTACAAAAGCACTTTGATTAAGGTTGGGAAGTAATCCTGGTTTCATTCAAAGTTAATTAAACGTAGGATTTTTTGTGTGTGTGTGTGTGTGTGTGTGTATGAAGCCAGTTAACAATCCTCTCGCTTTAACCGAGAGCTGTCGGTGCCTAAACTTAAAAGTTTATTGATTTACCGCAAGATCGGATATTTTGGTGAAAAAAATAAAAAAATTCACTTCTGTTTGTAATTTAATTTAGATGCACAGGAATGTTATTATTATTTTTTTTTTTGTTTAGTAGAGAGGGTTGAACCCAAACCGTATTACAATAGTGACAACGCAACGTAGCGGCTCTGGTAACTTTTGTGTTAAAACAGCATAAACATCAAGTTGTGTTGAAAAATATGAATAAAATTTGGGGTAAAAAAAACAAAAAAATGGATGAGGTATTTACAAAACGGTTAATTGGCTTTGAAATTGTTCCTGTAGGCTGTTGATGTTTAAAACCACTTTTGTTTTACAACTGATAATAAAAAATAAAAAAAAGACATTAAGCATGGCCTTAACTAGAAAGCGAAACTGCACTTTAACCTCATGTTAGTTTTATCGTTGTGCTTTGTGGCTTTGTACAGTTATGCACACTAAATATGTAAAAGTGGAGTGAATGTCAGAGAAACCAAAGCAGGAATATTCTTTTTTTTTTTTTTTATAAATTACTTTTATTTGTATGCTGATGGTCAGTATAGAAAACTCTGCTTGTACAGTACGGTTCCATTTACTGTCCTCAGTCTGTTTTACATAAATAGCGCAGCATACAGTATATTTTATATCTGCGTGCATGTCGAAAGAATAAAAGTCCTCGCACAATTTTTGCCCGCTCTCAACAAGCGAACGAGGTCATTTTTACTTTCATTATCTCGCACACGGTTAAACTGTACGCAGTAATTAGATTTGAAATGTTCGCTGAGCACAAAGATTGAATCACGAACATACAAACAATATTAATCGAAACATTTATAATTGTAAAATGTTTCCAAAAAACATAAAACAATGCACATTTGGTTTCCTTGCTAAAGAGAGGAGTCAATTATTAGTGATCGTAATGTAAATTATATAAAGAGAATACAAAGTCCTAAAAACGGGCAAAAAAAAAAGGTTTTAATTTAATTTATTAATTTGCTTTTTGTGATAATTATATATTGAATATACATTTCCAGAGGGCCGTTTCATGCTTGTTCTACTTTCCTAACATTGAATTAAGAAAAGGCAGTATTCATTTTATCTATAAGAAGTTTTATTTGTATTTTTTTAAATGTTGGTCTTCATGCTTGATGCTGCTAACATTTACAGTATAAAATTAGTGATTGGTTTTTGAACTGAGACAAAGTTTTTGATTAAAAATGTGATACTTTGGTACTTTACAAACTAACTTGAATCCTCTACCACCAATTCAAAGTCGCAAAATCACAGCGTACCACAAATTGGGGGATATTTAAATTGTTTCCTTAATAAGTACAGTTGCAAAAACTCTCAATCCAGTTGCAACAATTACAGAAGAGTGAACGTGTTCTTGCCGTTGACCTTGTGTTTCAGAACTTTTAGAGATGTGCCGCGTTACTTCCGCATAATAAATAAAGAGTTGAGTTTACTTTGAGAGCTGACTTTGAAAACTCTCAAAGTGGATCAACAAATCCTTTTATGAATGTAGTCTCAATACAAAATCTTAACTGTCCTCTTCGCCCGTGTTTATGGATAAACAAGGTTGACTTCAGAGTGAGCAGATGCACTCTTTCCTCTTCCATTTATGGAACCATAACACAGATTCCTATGTTTCACGGGCGGGATCTTTACGAGAAAAGTCCAAACAGCCTCCTTCGAAAGACCTAATTTGATAAATTACCTACAATCCCTTAGCAGCAGTCAGATCAATATGACATACCACCAAAGTCAAGTATGTTGTGAGTTTCTCTTTTTTTTTTCTTTTTTTTTTCTCCCCTGCTCCTAAATATATCAAATGCATGTTTACCGAGCGCGGTATAAATAAAAAATTCAGCCTAAGTTGTTGTGCCAGGTCGTGGATGCTGGCGCACTCGTTTGGGTCCGGATGGCCTTAATTCCTTCTGTCAGGCAGTAATCAGGTCTGTTTCACATAACGGGCCATTAGTTTAAAGAGCAAATCTGCTTTCGGCGCTGCCGACAATGGACAAAGTGTGTGCTGCGGGAGAGAGTGAGGGGAGGGAGGGAGGGAGGGAGGGAAGGAAGGAGGGAGGAAGGGAGGGGGGTCTCTGTATGCCAACCCTGACCCGGTAGGACTGAAGCAGAGGGAGGCATGGAGTTGTGGAAACAGAGGAGTTAAGAGGAAGAGAGGGGGGAAAAAAAACAACAAAAAAAGACGGGATGCTGTGAGGGGATGGCACTGCCGCGCTCGTCGGATCCACTCGAGGAAAATGAGGCTGACAGGTCAGAGTGTGCCCCGAAGATGTTTCCATTTTAGCTCCAATTCAAATCTGTAATCGCTGCCCTCCACGTGAACCCGCGTCTTCCTTTGACCGCGCCGAGAAGAAAACTAATCACGCAACAAAATAACAAAAAAACAAACAAACAAACACAAAAAAAAAAAAAACCCCAGAAGAGATGAAAACCTTGAAGAAAAAAAAAAAGGAAGTGGCTCGCCGTCCGTCCGCCCCGCCCGCCCCCGACTCCCGCCGGCCACGTTTTTTTTAGAACCGTCTCCCGCATGCCAGTCGTGCTCACCCCCCCGCCCCGCCCCGCCCCGCCCCGCCGCCACCACCACCACCACCCCGCCCTCCCCCTCCCGTCCTGCCCTGACAAAAACCCACGGGTTCGCTTCAGAATAAGAGCACGCGAGACGACGAGGCCTTGACAAGACGATGACAACCTCGATGCTGTCGAACCCACCGCTCCGCCACGAAGCCCCTCGAGCGACGCCGCCGCCGTCCCGTCAGATCGCCCTCGGCGGATCGTTGGGAACACGGCGGGCGGGGGGGGGCAATAGAGTCCAGCAAACACCTCGCGGTTTCACCGAGAAGCCCGGGTGAGAGTCTATTCTCTCCCGTGAGAAGAGCGAAGCTCCGTTGGAGGCACTATTTTCTGTTTCTGTCCGTGTCTGGCAGTGATGGGAGGCGGAGAGGAGGGGGGAGGAGGGGGGAGGAGGAGGGGGGGAGGGCAAACACCACTTCTTACCCTAATAGCTTAAGACACAGCCAGCATTTGCTTTCATCTCTCAGGGGGAGGTCTGACACAAACGATTTCCGTTGCGTCCCGGCTTTCCCTCCCCCTCCATTCACCGATACACACATCCGCACTTCACTTTTTAATCGATTTTCTCTCAGAGCAAGTTTTATTCCCAAAACAATTGTAAATAAAAACATTTAAAAAAAAAAAAAAAAAGAAAACCTCAAGAAACCTTGGTTAAAGATGTTTTTTTTTTTAAATTTTTTTTTTTTTTTAATCTATGAACTACAGTGTTTACAAAGGACAAAGCGTTGTCTTCGTAAGGCAGCTCGGAAATGCTAAAGCTCCACGGCTTGTTTCGACCGGGATAATGACTATAACCACCGAGATAACTGATTCAAATAGATCATTATTGCCACGTTAAATAAAATAAAATTGGAATCTTCTCTCGGTGCTTTTCTGTGACGTTCGCCCTTTCAAAGTGTTGAACTCATTAAACCCTCCTGTGGACCAGCTTACGAGTCTCTTGTTTCAAGCGCGACGAGTCAGCAAATTCTAAATACTAAAATAAACTGTCCCGATTATTAATTATTAAACTGTCCCGATTATTAATCAACGATTCCGTCCCGTTCGCCGTCGACGGCCGCGCGCAGCTGTGCAAGCCTGAGGATCTGCTGGTTTCACCTGCAGTGTTTGACAGCTCTATTTTTTTTCTAAGTTTCTGGACCAATAAAATGCCAAAAGAAATACCAAACATTGAAGTTTATTTTGTCAAGAACATGAATGTATTTTATTTAAAAAAAAAAAAAAAAAAAAAGGTTGGCATCATATTTGCATTTCTAAAAAAAAAAAAAAAAAAAAGACAATATCCACCTGGAAATCGCTTGTTCGTTGGTGTGAGCAGTGCTCGACGATGCACGTTTTTAAATTTTTTTTTTTACATTTGATATTTTCCCGCCGGAGCGGTTGGGATGCGACAGAATAACTGCAACTTTCCGGAAGCTCTTTTTTTTTTTTTTTTTTTTCCTCTCTCACTCGTCCCGCCCTCCAATTTTCCTCCACCCTGTCAGGCTCACCCCCACTCCTCCTCCCTCCTCCATCCTCCCTCCTCAACCCAGCGACATGGCATTTGCACTGCTGAGGAGAATGTGAGCTAATGAAAGTGTAAAGCCTGTGTTCACTAGAGTATAAAATTCACATTTGGCCGAGACCGGCTGTGCAATCTGATATTATGAGCCCCGCCGCAGAGAGAGAGAGAGAGAGAGAGAGAGAGAGCGAGGGCTGGAAATAGCACTCAAAAAAAAAAAAAAAAAAAAAAGACAGCCAGGCAAACACAAGGAGAAGGACACAGCCGAAGTGCACAGGGTTTCTTTCTTTTTTTTTTGGGGGGGGTGGTGAAATGATTTTATATTATCTACAGCAGGACCGGGAGGGGTTTTGTTCATTGTTCATTCACCCCTTCGTAAGGAGAATAGCTACGGAGAAGCGGCTCTGCATCCCTGTAAGCGGAGTTAAACGTAAAAAAAAATCGAGGCGGCGCGGGTTCCGCCCAGAAAACCTCACCGAGGTGGCTAAAAAAAAAAAAAAAATTAAAAATTGAGGGGAACGGGACGAGCCAGACGCGCGAAAAGGTACCGTACGCCGCCATCTTGTTACTTTGTGTGCATCGGAAGCAGCCGCTCGCCCTCGTTAAATGGAGGCTCGCCCGCCGACCGGAATGAGGTCAGAGGCGGCGCGTGGAAAGACGTGACGCAAAGAGCTCTGGGAAAAAAAAAAAAAGAAAGAAAGAAAGCGCATGCCCGTTTCTGTCGTGAAGGGGAAGAAGCGTACGTGGAGATGGGAGAGATTTCTACACAGACAAAAGACATTTAATTAGATCGTACCTCGGCCTGCAGCTCCTCTAGGACTAATTACCTGCCCCTCGTAGATTTCGCGTCATATCCCGTCCGCGCTCGCCGGCCGCGGTTTCGCCGCCTTATTGTTTTTTTTTTTTTGTTTTGTTTTTTTTGGAACTAGTTATTCGCGAAAGATCTAATCAATCTGCGAGATGAAATAAACGGCGGTTAAATTAGGTTTGGCAGAATAAAAGGGGGGTGGGGTGGTGGTGGTGGGGGGGACTCTTTTGTTGAAACGTTAGCTCCACTTCATCCAGGTCAAAAGTTCAGTCGCATTAAGGCCCGCTTGACCTATTTTCTCCAGTGAAACTTGGGAATCCATCTTTGTTCGGTTTGTCCTCTAGCCTCTGTCCGCTCACATTAAGTCGCTGGCGTTTCTGTTCCCGCGCAGCCTGTCGTTAATGGAAATCAATGACAAATCAAGTAATGCATATTATTAACAGTACCACTGGTTGTGCACCGTACACCGTTTACATTTTAAAACACTGGCGCTTCTTCCTCACACTTTTAAGTGCGACCGGTGTCTCCGTATACATCATTATTGCTACTATTACATGCTGTGCTATACTAGTATTATATATAATGGTATTTCTGAACCATGACTACTATCAGTATCCTTCCCCCGAAGTACCTCATTTGGTGTTTTTTTTTTTTCCGTCGTACCTCGTGTTGCATTTTTTTTTTAAACTTGATGATGTAGGACAAGGTCGTCTTTAATTACTGCATCTGTCTCGCCTGTTTTAAATCGTCCTTTTGCATTTTATTTTTCTCAGCTTAAATTTCCCACTTTATTATTGTACTGATCGTTACAGTAATTTCCTTACACTGTAGTCAAAATCGAAAGGGGGGGCGGGGGGACGTTTCAAAAATGTTCCACGTTAACCTGAAAAACAGGGATTTTGACGAACCCCGGCACCATCAGAGCAACATTTATTCTACCGGGTCCCCATTAAACAAGCGCGACAGGCAACACAAAGCTCCCTCGAACCGCTCTGGGTGTTAACAACGTAAACGGGACGTACGACCGCATCGAACCGGGTTTGCGTATTTTCTAAACCGTTATAAAAAAAAAATAGTACAAAATATTAGGAATGCTCGTCAGGGTGATTCAGTCCAGTACGATCGCAATAATAATCATCGAATAAAACTAATCTCCTTTTCTGACAAGAATTTCATCCTTTAGTTTATTCTTTATTTAGTTTTTATTTGAGACTTTATTAGATGATCAGACTTTACTTTTAAAGGTTAGGTGGTTACTTTATTAAAGGTCAAGTAAATGTAAATAAAAAACCACACACTGCTTTTCCTGTGGAAAAAAAAAAAGCTCATTTTACTCCACTGCATATATTTTACTGCGGTAATTTACCGGGCAGATTTCACACGCGGGGGGGGAAAAAAAAAAATGCATCATCGCTTTATAAAAATGGCACCGACAGAATATAAAAGCGGACGTAAAGTAGTAGAAAATAGGTCCCGTGTTGAAGCCGCATTCAAATGCATTGCTGCTCAAATGCTGCTTACATGATACGATACCAGTGAGAAATAACACACATCACCGGTAAGGCATTTACATTGCTTTAGGACAGCTTCGTTTAATTATTTTATTTTTTTTAAAACACCTTTATTTCTACGTTCATAAACGTACGACTACGCAGACAGTTCGCGTGGCAGTTTTACTTTGTACTTAAAGCGCAGCTCGCTGAGTTAACCAGACTATATTAACGGGTGACTTTCGGTCACCATAAAATATCACCACTTCCGTTCAACCGGGAGATCTGAGCGACTGCCGCCGGCGCTCTCGGTAGTTGACTTTACTGCGGCTGTCGTTTGACCTTCGCCTTCACCTTCACCTGCGTTACGCAGCTGCGAACACGATACCGGGTCGGCGGCGGAAGCTGCGCGCGCGAATTTCACCCGTTTTACCACACGGCGGGGGGCGGGGGGGGGGGGGGGGGGGGCAATTTACGACGATTCACCGTTAGTCGTCGGCCGCCCGTCTGCGTTTGGAGCCGTTTGCTCGGAGGACGAGAGGCCGATGAAAAAAACAAAAAACAAAGAAGAAAAAAAAAAAGGATAGGGTCAAAAGCCGGCTGTTTTTCCCGCAGCAGAAGCAGATCCGCGCACGGTGGAGGGTGGTGGGGGAGGCGGTGGGGGGGGGGGGGGGGGCCGGCGAAGCCGGTGGAGCATCCCGGAGAGCCGAGCTGGCAATTATCATCAAGGCGAGCGGCAGAAATTACAGCCGTACCTACAGTATATGATTGCACGCTATCGCGTTTCAGGCCCGGGCCGGCGGAAAACACGTTCCGCCCCGGCCCTCGAGCCTCGCGGCCCTCGGCGCGTCGCGTTGTGCTCGTACGCGCGCTCGGCCGGCACGCAGGGCGACGCGAAGAGGACTTGAGGGTCTGAAAGGCGGCGCTTCTTTTTCCTGGTTTTTTGAAGTTCACTCGGGGTGTATGTAGGCCAGCGTGTGCCAGAGAGTGCAGTGGCCCTTCAGCTATAGGCCATCTTTATGATGGGGATCTCTGTCCTCTTGCGTGTAATGTCACACACACACTTTTTTTTAATATATATATATATCTATCTATATATAGATATATCTATATATAGATAGATATATATATATCTATATATAGATAGATAGATAGATATATATATAACGGAAGGTAAAGCCGCATTCATGCGTGCTGCGTTCGGGTCCCAGGTGGACGGGTCGCTGCGGGCCTTCGGCGGCGGCCGGCGCCCGCCACCACCACCTCCCCCACCTCCCCCCCTCCACCACCTCCGCCCCGTTCTTTGGAACGGCGGTAGCGTACGGTGCGGTCTGCTGCGAAAAGCACGAGCGGGACAAATGATGCAACGTGACGGCGTGCCGCGGGGGGGGAAAAAAAAAAAAAAGAGGCTGTTAAAAAAACGCAGTGTTACGAAATATATAACGTTTGGTGCTCGACCGCGTACACGAGGTGTAACTGGAAGTCACTCGTATCTAAACGCTCTCGTTTTGACTTTAGCTATCAGAAGTTTTTTTTTTTTCCCAGTTTGAGTATGGAGTCAAATATATACCTGACATTATTAGAAATATTAGTCACTTTTTTTTTTTTTTATTCTTTTTTTTTTAACAATTATTTTGAATCAAATTGTAATGCGTGTTGATTGAAACAAGAGGAGATTGTTTTGTGAAGTCGGTCCTCTTATAACCGAACCCTCGTACGAGCTCACAAAATCGCTTCTCGGAATTTGTTTTATTTCTTTAAAATTTGGAACGTAGAAAGACGCTTTAACGTCTGTGAATTTTTTTGTTTTCATTTCCCCCTTGTAAAAAAAAAAAAATCTGCCGTTCGCAGGAAGTCTGTGAAGTCTGAAAAAAATGATTTTAAAATCATTTATTTTGTCCGTCAGATATGATCAAAGACGACAAAGTCAATTAAAGGAGATTTGAATATTTATTTATTTTTCTTTTAATTTCTTGTCCTGCAATTATTTAATTAATATTAGACCTAAAATTAAAGCGGAATCGAGCGAGAGTTTTCAAAGCGTTTTTTTTTCCAACCGCGATGGTACCCATGATAACTATCATAAAGTAGAAAGTTTTATTATTATTATTTCCCCTCCCCGTTGAGTACGAGGCGCCGCGAAAATGGAAACGAAATACCCGATTTTATCTTTTTCATCCGAAGTCTCATAAATAATTGCAGGTGGCTTTGAAAGTAATACATGCATTAATGGCGTTTACCGACCTCTCGTTGGGGTTTTTATGTATAAACGTAATTCGTGTACGACTTTCATCTTCGGGGCGAAACGTGAAACATTTCCAAATGGAAAAAAAAAAAAAAAAAGAAGAACGTAAAACAAAGACGCCTACATATTTTCAGATATTTCTCCCTCCGAGTGGAGATGTTCTCGGTCTGTCTTCGTCCTTCGGTGTTTGAGTGGGCGAGAGTGGCCGGTCATTGAGAGGTCACTTCAGGAGAGAGAGAGAGGGAAGTTGTGTTCGACAGAACTACTTTGGAGGAAGGGGGGGGGGGGGGAGGGGGTTGCAGGAGTCAAACTCAACCTCTCGCAGTATTTCTGCAACATCGCAGCGGTGAGGCTTTGGAAAGGCTTTTGAAAAGGGGATGTGTGGAAAAAGGTAATGCACTTTTCAGAGTGCCGGCGCGAGTCGCGCTTCAGCCGCCAATTGCCGGAGAGAAGCCGCTCTTGCCCTTTTCCATCACAGCTTTAAGTCCACACTTCAATCGCGGCAGCGGCAGCGCACATTGCCTGCCCGCCCGCCCGCTCCCCCCCCCCCCCCCGGTGCTTTTCCATGTCCCCGGCCCCTTCGTACGAAGGGAAAGTTCACACTTTTTAAACCCAACGACAGCCTCCGGGGCTCTTAACCTTGTTCGGGACAGATAGACCCGAGGATTCAACAGGTGAACGCCTTCTAATTCGCCTTTGGTATTCCATTTTCCCCAGCCGTCACGGTTTGTGGAGGGAGCGAGCTTGTCCGAGGAGTATTGATCTTAAATCGTGTGGAAGGAAAAGCCGGCAGCTACAGTTCCTCATCCAATAAACCCTCACACATGCAGCGGGGGGTTTTTTTTTTTTGCTCAATGGCACTTTTTTTCCTCAACACAGTCTACTTTAACGTTTATATTTTCTGCAGTTTAGAGACCGTTTAAGTCACGTAAACGACGCAAAAGTAAAAAAAAAAAAAAAAAAAAAAAAAATCGTAAAAAGGAAAAGTAAACAAACTATTGACGTTTGTTTATTATGCAACTTTTTTTTTTTTTTTAATGAAATTAATAAGTTGGAAAATGTCACGTTAATCACTTAAAGCAAGAGCTTTCTCCTGCACGAGTGAAATTTAACTCCAATGATGTTAAATTCTTCGATCGAACTTCTGATCTCAAGCTTTAACTGGTTTGTAGTTTCAGTTTAAAAATATCGAGTTAAATGTCCCCGTATGAGGAATTTAATTGTAAAAATGCAGTCATTTAAAAGTGCGTCAAATTCAAGTTTGTCCCAAAATATTTAATTACTACTGAAGAAGAAAATACATTATGGAGCCTAAAATAACATTGAATTCAACCAAAGCTCTATTCATACAGGAATTTAAAATATGATATTTCCCCCCCTGCCGTATAAGCATTTGTATACTTATAATTCCAACTAATAATTACTAATTAAAAAAAAAACAGCCTTTACTAAAGTTGAAAACTCATTTAATTCAACTTTCAGAAGGGCATTACAATTTAAACGTATACTATTATATTCAACTTCTATGTTTGTTCGTGTAGACTTAATGATTATCAAGATTTACAGACTAAATTATCGCAGAGAAATGTTTTCTTTTCTTTTATAAACGTAAGTCGTATTGAACTCGCAGGCGGTTTCTAAAAATTAAATCTCAAAAGCGGAGTCGAGAGACTTTGCAGGGAAATAGTTGACGTTAAACTTCGCTCATTAGTTTTGACAGCGGGAGGAGGGGGGGGGGGGGGGGGGTGAAAGCGGGACGAGTCGTTTCCGTCCGCGAACGCACGGCCGACGTCCCAGACCCGATTCGGGCCAGGAGAAAAAAAAAAAAAAAAAAAAAGTCCCGAGCTTTAAGGCGAAGGCGTCAAAAGTTTTGAGCGTTTAAGGTTTTAACTCTCGCCGCGCCGGAGGTTTGGGGCTAGTGGCGCCCGGTTTGGCTCGGTAGACGGCACACTCGCTCCGCATTAGATCAGCGGAGCCCTAATGGCTGCTCTCCGATGTGACACAACTGTGGCAGTGTGTGTGTGTGTGTGTGTGTGTGTGTGTGTGTGTGTGTGTGTGTGTGTGTGTGTGTGTGTGTGTGTGCGTGCGGCCCTGCGCAGACGGGCCTGACCGAGCACTCACCTCGCCCCAAACATTTTTTATTTATTTATTTTCCCGTCCACCTCTTTCGGATTAAAGCGCCCCTTGCGCGGAAGCTAACCTACATAACCGGCTCGGCGCCGCGCCGGCCGTGCGGGGGCTTCCCTTGATACGGATATGATGAAGGGGGGGGGGCTGCTCAGAACGGAAGACAATGGACCCTCCCTCGGTTCCCCCCCTTTCGGGGCCCGAGATCATTACTGAAATATCACGCGACGCCCTTGACGGAGCCGTATTGAGTTTAGCCACCGGAGCACACCGCGCCGTACCGATTAAGTCGGTGGCTTAATAATAATAATAATAATAATAAAAATTAAAAAAAAAACTGAATTATTTCCATATCATAAGCCGGGGACACGGGCGGAGACGTCATTTTCTCTCCCGGTTCTGTTTACGGCGAGCGGGCCGTCCCCGGGCCGCCCGCGCTGTTGTTGACGGCGCTCGATTTCACCGGGTCATAAGTTTAACTGCTGAAAGGTTTGCACTTCTAATAATGCGGCGGTTGGTTGCGAAGGCTACGAAGGCTTTCGTCGTCGCGCGGGGAACAAAGTTACCGATGTTTTGGCCGGCGGTTGCGGTGGCGTGCCGATCTAAAACAATAATAGGAACCGCGTTTGAAGAAAAAAAAAACAACAACTATGAAATCAAAACATTTTGGATTGATGGTTAAGTTTATGCCTCTGGAATTATTTCCTTACATTTTTTTTTATTTTTATTTTTTTTTGGTCAATAATTGGACTTGCACCGAATGTATATGTACGCTACCCACGGGTGGAAATATATTTCTGTGTTTTACAAGTGTTCAAAAAAAACACTTAATACTCAACTTATGTGACAGTATTAAGTAGGTAGGTAGGTATATACTTTATTAATCCCCGAGGGGAAATTTTTTTCGCCACAGCAGCATACATACAGAAGCAATAATAGAAACAATAGAATAAAATAATAGAATAGAATAATAGAATAGAAAAGCAATAAAATAAAATAGCAGTAAATAGCAGTAAAAACTATAAATATAAAATATAAAATGCACAGTATATACAGTACATTATATATATATTATATACAACAAACCAATAAACACAGTCAACATATATATGTATGTCTGTATATATCTATGTATATATATACATACAGTACAGTATATATCTATATATATAATATTTATTTTCAAATATTACCTGTATGTTTTATGCGTAGCGGGTCCGCAGGAATTTAAAGAAAGTTTGGCTTTTATTTTTTGCAAAGTCATTTAGCAAATTTTGTGCGCCGTCTGCGCAGTTTGAGATGGATATTTACAATCGAAGCTTCAATCTCAAATTTTTTTTTTTTTAATTTATTTTATTTTGAGCGTTGCCGCTTTCTTCTTCACGCGTCGTCGGGGGTCGACAATTATTTTCAGTCCCGGGCCTTTCTTCTTTTTTTTGTTGTTGCGTATTTTATCAGCGCGTGGTAACGTTTCTTCGGCTCCATTTGATTAATCCGATTCGTTTAAGGAAAAAAGGAAATAAAAAAAAAGAAGAATTCATCAAACTGTTTCATGATTGAATCTTTTTAACCGTGAAGCCGAGTTACAGCGGCGTACCATGTGTTCAGTATTTTCTGACGAACGCGCAGATGTACTTTGGGACGAGAGTGTGTATTTTTCTTAATTTTATTTTTAACCAGGAATTCCCTTTGAGATCCAAAAATCTCTTTTCCAACCGGGATTTTTTTTTTTAATTTATTTTTTTTAATCCGTGTACATTTTTAATCAAATAAGAATATAAATGTGTTTACACGCGTATCGTCACGCAGGACCATTATCAAAAGCAGCGTTTTACATGCATTTTTGTTGCGCGTGGATTTTGTAGTCAGTGACTTGATACATTTCTTGTCTGTTGGAAATTTCACTTCAAATGAAACGAGAGTTGAATCTTCGATAAGGCGATTTTTGTTTCGCCGTGATTTTGCCATTTACGACAAAATAAAAAAAAAAGAAAGAGAAAAGGATCGTCTGTATTCCGGTTGCAGACTGCAATGTAAATACCGACAGGTTTTTAGAAAGTATTTTTTGTTGTTGTTGTTGTTGTTGCTTTTGTCAGGCTTTTATTGGGTTTAACCGAGAGATCATTCAGAGGTCCTGCGAGATCGTATTATCTTTTAAAATCGCTCGTTTAAACTCCTTTTATAGGCTCGGCTTTACAGGACGACCTCCTGTCTTTGTATCAGGACTCCCTGTGATCGCCGTGTCCCACGTTCGTATCCCTCAGCTTGGTTTTTTTTCAAATTTTCTTTTATGCGTATATATACCTTATGCACTCACGCCGTAAAATAACAGTCGCGTTGCATTTATTGCAACGGCCACCAAAATCGCAACTCGTCAGAAAACGTGTCGCGGTGAAACTTTCCGCTATCAAACGGTCTATAAAGTCGTCGGAGATTTGCTGTGACGCGGCGAACGTGAAAACGGTTTGCATTTCAGATGAACGTGTCGTATTTTTTGTCATTCGACACCTCGGGAGAGGTTGTCGTTGGAACCGGTGCGAGACCAGCTTGCGCGTCGTACGTGAATATCGTGCGTTCCCCCCCCCCCGCCCCCCCGCACGCGTGACCATAAATACATAACGAGACACATTCGTACACGATGCACGCGCTGATCTATGCAAAAAAAAAAAAAAAAAAATGAAGCGTAAAAAGCACTCGGGGAGATGAGTCGCCGCATCTAAACTCCATCAGACGGCTTCAACGGAGAGGAACGGCGAACCCCCCCCCTCCCCGATGACATCACGACGACACATCACGGCCTGGTTCGGTTATCGCTCTGCAATCCTTTGCTCGACAACACGAAGAGGTGAAGGGGGTCGCGGGGCGGGGGGAGGCGGAGGCGGAGGGGGGAGGGAGTTAATGCTCTCAGAGGAGATGAAGAATGCGAGGTGGGGCGGGGACTGTTTTGACACGAGAGACGAGGGCACACGTCCTCTGTCTCGCTGTCACTTCACATGTTCCTGCATCACGAGGTCGGGAGGCGGGGGGGGGGGAGGGGGATTAAAAAAAAAAAAAAAAAAAAAAGGTCTCCAATGGGAACTGATGGAGGTACGCCGTGATTGATGGGTCTGATTTGAGACGCAGGGCTCACTCAGTGTCCTGCTGATGGCAGCAGCGGGCCGGTCGATCCCTGCATGCAAAAAAAAAAAAAGAAAGGAAAAAGAAAAAAGCAGGACAAGCGCAGATTGACTCTCTTAGGAAATTCCCATCACTGTGTGGCAAAGTCATTTTATGAGATCAGGACCGGAGGATTGTGCGGCACAAAGTCTGTGTGTGTGTTTGTGTGAAGAAGCGTGAACGTCGCGCGGAAAAACAGAAGTCTGAGACGGAAATGACCTAACGACAACCTTTCCTCCCCGACAGGCACTCACTTCGCGCACGGCATCGACATCGTGCCGTCACATTCGGTCCCATCCTCCCCTCCGCCGCGGCGGCCATGATGAACTCCACGTGAACCCGCCCCTGTGTCTGTGGGAGCCGAGCGGATCGCGTCGCGTGATTGGCCGAGGCCGAGCGCTCCCTATTCGGGAGCTTACTGCGAAGCCAGGTTTCGGGGCGACCATCGCTGCAACCCCTCCCCGCCGCCGCCGCCGCCGCCGCCACCACCCACACACACACACACACACACATATATACACGTGTGTGTGTGTGTGTGTGTGTGTGTGAACAACTTAATCGCTCTGTGGGCTTTTTAATTATCTCATAAACCGTGATGCGTCTCTCTGCCTGGGCCTGACCGATGGAAGGCCCCCAGAGAGCACAGAGTGTGTGTGTGTGTGTGTGTGTGTGTGTGTGTGTGTGTGTGTGTGTCTGGTGGGAGGAGGTAAGGGGGGGGGGGGGGGAGTCGGTGTCTGGGAGGACTCGTATGTTGTACTTTTTGCCTTTTAAGTTTTTAAGTTTGTGTAAAACTACACCCTTCGAGTCGCGTCAGGCAGTCGCAGAATCGAGATCGAACGAGACGTGGAATGAAATGGAAATTGTGTGTAACGTCGTTTTCCCGCGTCCAGACGGAAACATAATTCTCAGTCTCCATATTTATTTAAAAAAAGTAGTTAGGGAATTATTCCGAATATTTTTGTGTTCGTATTTTGTATCTATTGGACCCGCTGTATAATTACATCACGACTATAAACGTATTTGTAACAAATGCGTGACCTCGTCCGTTTGACCACGAATACATATATTCATCATATAAAAATGAGGTCTGTGCTGCTTTTATTGTCTACAGTGAATTTATAAAATGTTTCTCTCATTAATAATTCATTGTTTACACAAACAGAATTGATGATGACATTCCTTTTTTTTTTTAAATTACTTGTATATTTCCTATATATTATAAGTTGTTTGGTGAAAATTTGCACAAAATAAATTAAGAAAACAAAGTTAATTAAATTTACAGAAATAATTAAAAATGTTTTCTCTATTAAAATTTTGTATTTAGTATTAGTAAAGGAAATCAGTCAAAACGTACAACTTATTTTTAACATTAATTATTGTTAAATATGCACATACATATGTATATATTGTACCATTGGAATTATAATTAAATTATAATTACATTTGTTTAAAAAGTTCAAAGTACATACTCATATATTAAAGTTGTATTATTATTATTATTATCAAGTGTTATTAATATATATATATATATATATATATATATATATATATATATATATATATATATATATATATATATTATAGTATAGGTGGATATACTTTTATGCACATATAAACATAAACATGTTGTATATATTTCATCATATTCATGATCTTTATATTCCTTAAAAAGTTATATTACTAATGAAAACATTTTTAGGTTAATATATCTGTAAAACATTGGAAGAGTTGTTATTATTAATGTTATTTAGTATTATGGTATAGATGCAGATAATTATATATATCTATATGTAATTATACATATATATATAATATAATCGAGAGATGGTAAACTACATGGTACAATACAAATAATATTTTCTTATATTTTGGATAAGATCTATATTCATTTATTTCCTGCCGTCGTCATTTACAGCTCTTGGTAAATATGAGCTGACATTATGTTTCGCAAATGAATCTGAAATCGACTTTCTTGAATTTCTAAGTTTTCAGTGAAAAGCGCGTCTCTCCGATCAAACTGCAGTTCTCTGAGTTCGGCGCGGCCTCTGGTTCACCCCGTCGTCTTCTGCCGATTAAAACACAAACAATTTATCCGAAAAACCTCCTGACCCCCGCGGCCGAATTAACGAACCCGTCCGAGTTCACGGAGAGTTGAACGGTGCCGATGCAGATTTCCTGCGATGGTGATGATGATGATGATGATGGTGGTGGTGGTGGTGATGCCGCTGCTGCTCTCGGCGGAGGCGGAGCTCCCTCCTCTTGCCACACTAACCCCTGCCTGAACTCGGGACGTGTCTGTCCCACCGGCTCTGAAACTGTCACGTGCACTTTCAATCTCTCACCCCCTTCCCCAAAAAAAGCCATCCGGCCTCCCCACCGCCGCGTTTGGTATTTGAAAATGGACGTCTTCTCGCTCTCCCTGTCCAATTTCTCGACTTCCCTCGGAGCCAAAAAAAAAAACCTCAGAGGCTTGGGAGATGTTAAGAGTCGGTACTGAAGATGCTCGGGGGGGGGGGGGAGTACGAAAGGGGGTCCTGCGACGGACAGCGTGGCCCCTACAGACCCCCCCGCTGATCTCCACATCATGCCGTCAGTCTGAGATTACATAAAGAAGAACCTGTCAAAGCATCAAAAAACAACTTGCTGTCCAGTCTTGTAGCACTAAAGTTCAATTTGGTCCTCGCTTTGCGTGAAAACTGTCACAGCCGATGTCGAAAAAGACATTTTAAAAACACCACGCGCAACTTCATGAGGGAAGAACTCGAAAACGTTAATTTTATGTTCGTTGCGTTTTTATTTAAAGCATCCTAACTTTTAAACTTTGTCACAGTGAAGTCTTCTTTTCTTTTTTTTTTTGGTGTGTTTTTTGAAGGCTACACTGCTGCTCCCTTTGTGTGTGTGTGTGTGTGTGTGTGTGTGTGTGTGTGTGTGTGTGTGTGTGTTCATGTGCAGTGAAATCTTCCAAAATGACCATTTTCTTGGTTCCTGTACATTTAAACTGAAGTATTCTCCTTCTTTTTTTTTTCCTCCTGCAGATTAAGTGCGCTTTGTTGCCGTCCGAGGAAACGAACCCGTGTTTACACTGAGCTCACTTCGCCGCGGGTCACTGTGATTTTATTTTCCCAGAGTTTGATCCGGAGTTTCTCTCGGCCGTCGGCGCTGCACCGCCGGGGCCGCGGCCGGAGCCGCCGGTGGGGGGCGCAGTGGCCTCGCGGTGGAGCTCCTGATCGGGCCCTTTTAGGTCTGTTTCTCTTAGGCGGGGTTTAGCACGAGGCAACAGCTGGCACAAGTTTATGGATGGAAGCCGTTGGCGAGGAGGGTGGAGGGGGAGTTACAAGCAGATCTCCCTCTTCATTTTCTTTTTTTTTCTCCCCCCTCCCCCTCCCCCTCCCCCTCAGATAATCCCAACACCTTGACCCCTTGAACGCAGCTTTCCCGGCACAGTTGTGGCCAACGGCGGGGATTGAGTACAAGAAATTACAGCAGTGGACCGGGATAAAGTGTCCTAAAGCTTTCTCAACCCGGCTGCACCGATCCTGCGTTTTTGATTGGGTGGTTAAAGTGTTTCTTTAAAAAGAAAGGAACTTTGGCAGCGCTGTGCGATCGTGTCTTTCCTTTTTCTTTCCACGGAGTCAGATTGTTTTACGTGTGACGGACATTTAGTTATTGCAGAAATTAGTTTTGCAGGATGACAAACTCACATTGCTTACATGCATTTTTGACATATTTACATTTTCCTTTTTCTTTTCCTTTTACTTATCATAAATTATTTTTATTTTTTTTACTTTTCCACTTTTGAATAATAATCACAATGTTGATTAAAATAACACAATGCGCGTTAAAGTTAATGTTTACACACCATAACAAACAAATGTAATATGTAAAATATATTAAAGTACATGTCAAGTGATGTATGTTTCATTTCCTGAACTATCAATAATTTTTCCACATTTGTCTAAATCATAGCAATGTTAATTGAAATTATAATTTTGAATTAAGTGTTTGTGGTTAGAGGTATTAAATGTGACATAAAACTGGCTCCAGTTTTTGTTTTTAAAATATAATTACTTGAATCAATTCTGAATATTTTTAAAGCATTACCACGTAGACCAAACTTACTTAAATTAGAGTATAATCACATTATAATAGGCGCTCGTAGCGAATGGAAAAAAGTTCAGTTGTGATCTAAATTTGACCTTTTGTTCGTAAAAAATAATCGACTCAGAAGAAGTTTGTTTTAAAGGTATAATTTTAAGATTTAACATTGGCAGTATTTAGTCAACAGATCAAGTTTGAGATGTTGATGAGCTATAAATTCCAGTATAACGTTACTGTCAGTTTGATAGATGAGTCTTCTCGTGTTTTGAGCCAGAGACAGAATTTCTCTGGAACTGTTTGGGGTGAACGGAGGACTCCGGGCACGGCACGTGAAACATGAGAGATGGCCGGCTGTGGCGTGTTTTCAATCTACATAAACATTCATCGATCAGCCCGAAGACGTCCTGGTTTACTGTCTCACACGTTCACCAGCTGTGATTAGGAGGGGGGGGGGGGGGAAATAAAACGTTCAAACGACGGTAAGGCAAGAAAAGGAAGCTGCACTTTATGTTTTTTTTTGGAAATGTAAAGATAAAGTTAAGAAACTTATGGTTGCATAAATTATATTTTTTTGTATCAAGTTTGTAATTTTATGTGTAATTTTGAACTATATTTTCGACTCATGGAGCTCCAAAGTGTGCAATATTGTATTTAATATTTATTTACATTGAATATTTAATTACTAAAATGTATATTATCAAATAAACAATTATATGAATACATTGTGGGAAATATATTGCTCATATTATTAATTATAAAAAACAAATTTTTTTTAAATATTTTTTTTATGTGCTATTATTTTCCTAGAAACCCAAGAACAATTTTTTTTTCCTTTTTGTAAAAAGATAAGCCTGTTTGTATCTGCTGCTCGAAATAAAACAAAATAATACTGGTCGTACAGTACACGGCCAAAAAGCTCGCAAGCTCTACAACTGCTACCTGAATGAGCTACTTAACTTCTTCTCGCTGGCGCAACGGCGTTGGGAATCGTATCTGAATGCGTCCACTAGAGGGCGCGGTAAAGGCACAACGTAAAGGTACACAACCACAGCGATCAAGCTCAGTAGCCGTTTGGCGTTTGTTCACGCAACGCGGCAGGACGGACAACGTTGTGAGCTTTTAGTTAGCTCCAGTAAAGACGAGCCAACGGGCATAACTGTCCTCGTAGTTGTTCTCGGTCGCTTAAAAGTGCGATTAATGACGAAATTACAGAACAGAATTTGTATTGAATATTGACTATTGGATAAATACAAATATTATGCAGTAAAATGTATCAATCGTGAAAATGACTAATAAAATAGAAGTCGTGTCACAAAAAGCGAATCGATTTACGCGTTTTCAACCATATTATCACATGATTGTGTAATTTCCGCATTTCTATTACATTTCTTTTAATATTTTGGGCTTTTGTGTACAAACCTTTGAAAACTAAAAATGTGAACTTGAATCAATTGTGCGACTGCTAGTTGTTGTGTCTTTTAAAAAAAAGAGAGAGACAAGAAGTATTTTTCTGATGCCGCCTGAATTTCATAAGCTCTTAAAAGAAAAAACAACAACTCGTCCCGCAGTACTTTCAGAAACTCGAACATCTGTGGCGGCGAAAAAAGGCTTTTTCCATTTGACACTAACGGTCCAGATACGTCCCCGCCGCGTCCACTACTGCTCTCCCTGCCCGCATTTGTCCCACGATATGAATAATAGATAAAAAGCAATCGGACAAATGGAAGGATTCTTTTTCAGGACATTTCTACGACTGTATTTTTAGCTAGCTTTTATTCCCACACACACACTGTTTACTCCGTAGAGGCTTGCTATGGCGGCCGTTAGAGGAACCTGCGCGCCGCAAAACACTTTTTGAAATGACATCTGTATGCCATTTCCCAGCACACGTGGTTTCTCAGTACATCTCTGGCGTTGTGCATTTTTCCAATCCGTTTCTTTTAGTCCAGGTCTTCGGTCGGACAGGCGGACGGAGGCATCGCGACAGGCCCTCGTATTAATACTTAATACCGTGAAACATCGCTTTGCGCATCCTTTTAAACGGTTCAAAACACACTGAAATGGAATGATTTCATTTTGTTGGTACTTTTGAACCCATGAATAGAAGATTTTCCGTACATGTGCGAAGAGATGCCCTCTAGGAGATGTGCACATGCTCTGCCGACTTCTATTGGGTTTTTTTTTGTATATTCAATGTTTATTCTGGGGTTCTAGATAAGTGCAAATCAAAGAAGGGAGCATTTGTACATAAATCACAGATGAATACAAAAAAAAAAGAAGAAGAAAAAAAAAAAAAAGAAATTACCCAAAAATAGCAATAAACCAAATCAAATGAGGCTGGCTCCTCCGACAAATGTGTCTGTGATGGAAAAATTATCAAAGTGTCTGGGCGGCCTCCTGGGCCCCTGTCGAGTCTGGAACTTGTCAATCAGTCTGTGAATAAACACCAGGACAGTCTAACTGGAGTAACTGGGACACATTGCTTTAACCCAATAGTATTTGCATCATGGGAATGGCAGCTCTGTGGAAACAGGAAAAAAAAAAAAAAAAAAGAAATCCATCTTTGATCGTGTGCAAAGCGCTCAGCTTCTGGGAATGACCAGTAGGGATGCTGTTGCCTGACAAATCCAACACGCAACCAGTATGAGAGCACACGAGAGTGCCTTTAATCTCTTCTTACACTTATCCGGTCCACTCCTATTAGGTGCGGCAGGAAAAAAAAAATACATATGTATATATATATATATATATATATATATATAAAGAAGCTCAGAGGGAAATGACCAAATGAGCTCTGAAAACTCATCTTTCTCTTCTCTGTCGACCTCTCCGGGCCCCTCCGGGTCCCCGTAAAGCCACGTCAATAACCGCGGTGAGGGAGGCGGCACCGCGCGAATGTAAACACACAGGTCCGACCTCGCCCGGCTCCCCCGGCGCCGACGCCGGGGAAGAAAACAGAGCACAAAGGAGGGGGGGGGTGGGATGGAAAAAAAAAAAAAAAAAGGTGAGACGTGTCATCCCGATTAGATTTAATAAAAAAGGACGAAGGGGAAGAAGAGAGAAAGAAAGAAAAAAAAAAACGGCAACAGCGGACGGCGAGAGCGAATGGAGGGGCCGTTTTAAAGAGGATTGCTGTGCAGATGTCACTATAATGGCATCACCGGCATAAGTCAGGCATTAAAGACGGGGGCCCGCCCCCCCCCCCCGTGCGGACGGCTCCTGTATGTTGGGTTCCTGCGAGAGGGGCCGAACGGCACCAGCGGGGTAGCCGGCGTGCCTCTTCGGAGGCCTTAATCCTCCGCGGTCAAAGGAGGAATTGAATTTTTCACAGTTGTTACCGCGGCGGCGGGAACCTGCTGCTTGCTCTTTTCTGCGAGTCATAAAGTATTCAGTCGGAGCTCCTCGACCGTTTGACACTTTGTTTTCGCTCCCTCCCGCGTACTCTCGCCCCCCCCCGAGACCGAAAGACTCTCCGTTACTCCACATGAACAACGGGGAAAAAAAAAAAAAAAAAAAAACTCCAGCTGCGACATGCTTTTCAAATGTCGGGCATTCGCTTGGATCGGGCCGCTCTCAGCGTGTAAAGGTACAGTAATGTTATGCCAGCCGGGCCGAAAGAGATTTACTGAAGGTGAATCAACAAATCCTCAAATACCAAAGGTTATTCCCCCCCCCCCCTCTCACCCCCCCCCCCCCCCCCCCCCCGCTTGTTATTCACTGAACCTGACATCAGTACGATGAAGCTGAGCTACTGAAAGGTTGGAAAAAAAAAAAGAAAGAAAGGTCGTTAAAGTCGCATTAAGTGATTTTTGACCACCGGGGGGCAGCGGAACAAGCTGTTGAAGTCGGAACGACGAGCACGAGTTAAAAGCGGCTAAAAGCCCCGAGAACGCCAAGTTTCCACGCGACGCTACGGAAAGTTTCCGCTACGCGGGAGAAAACGCAACAGCTGACATGCGGCACCTGAAGTTGTGGGAAATGTACAATTTACAAACAAAAACACTTTCGGATGTACCGTGTGTAGAACTTTTTAAGTCTCTAATTTTGCGCGATTGTTGTGTTCTGATCTCAAAATTCAAATGGGGAAAAAAAAGAAAGCGCAAGTTTGGCTGTACTTTCAGTGGAACCCGGGGGGGGGGGGGGGGGCAGCTCTGCTTTGGTCGCCACCAACGCCGCAGAAATAAACCTTCACCAGTTAAGCTGCAAAATGCTCTGCTGCGTTCGCCGACTAGGTCCGAACATTTGCCTGGTACTGGCAAAAGCTGCAAAGCTGCGAATTAAGTTGCGTAACGTAACGTAAAAAAACAAAAACAACAACAACAACAACCCAAAAAAACAAAACAATGAGCTAAAAGAGTAAAAAAAAAAAAAAAAAGTCACTGGAACGGAAATGATCTGGCCGAAACTACTCTCCACTGCACTTCATGGAAGCGTGTCTCAAATAAAAATACAAATAAATAAAAAAAATACTACGCAGGCTTCACGCTTTGCCTTCAAACGACGGCGACGAGAAGTGGTCAGCGTGGCCCTTTTTGTCTTGTTTTCCATTAAATCCCGCTGCTTGTTGGCACACAATCTGATAAACCCGGGAAACACAAGGATCCCCCCCCCCCCCCCTCAGAGCGACATAATCCATTACTCTAACTCCGAACGCTTCAGTTTGTTTTGGCAGCCGCTTCCCCCCCCCCACTGCGCTCAGGTGGAAGTCGCAGTCTGCTTCCAGTCAATCACTCGACGCCCACGAGACCCGAACGAAGGAGTCGTGAGGGAGTGGGGGGAGGGGGAGGGGGGGGTGGTGACGGGACGACACGGCGAAAACACACACCGTCACAAACTTTCGGCGCCACGTCCATGTTCTTCTTCTTTTGCGTTTAGCATCTGGACTATTGTGAAACGTAAACTTCCAAGGAGGGAAGCGTAAACCGAGGTGGGCCGGGTCTAATTCGTCGTGGGTGACAACGCGTTGTTGCTGGAGGGCACTACCGCTGATCTAAAGAAGAGTTAAAAAAAAAAATAAAAAAAATAAAAAGCTTTTAATTAGAAGGCAGCATCTGACGGCTTCCTCTTCCAGGACGTCTTTATTTACTAACTGGTTCATATTTGTTCTTTTTTTTTTTTTTTTTTTCCCTGAGCAGACTTTCAGAAGGTCAAGTGGTAATGTCATTCAGAATAATTATCAGTGCAATTAAACCCACTCCGAACGCCCGTTTTCTCCACGGGCCGCAACGCTGGGCGTGCTTTTTTTTTTTTTGTTTTGTTTTGTTTTTTTTTCCCAAAGTCCGCGGCGCGTCCCTCGGGGGTTATTAGAAAACCGAGACTCGCAGGGGGAAAAAAAAAACACAGAAACAAAGAGAAACGGGAGCTGCTCCTCAACCCCGCTGGCCCTCGGGCGTCTAGACGATCACGTCGGGGGCAAATCGAAGAGATCAAACAGATTTAACACTTTGCTGACGCGGATCAAAGACTTCCAGCCCGTATTTGGCGTGGGGGGAGGGAGGGGGGGGGGGAATTAATTGGGGGGGAAGGGGGGGTGGATCTGTGTGAGAACAAAGCACAGGAACAATGAGCTGATTACAGTTTGATTCATGCGTGAAAAAAATAAAGGCAAAATGTAATTTGGCAGCGGGAAGGGGCAGGCGGCTATTTATTTATCATCTGTTGTTGTGTTTTATGGTCTGTTTCGGGTTAAGTGCTTTGATTTCTGACCGTTAATGACGGGAGGTGTCGATTCAATGGCGTCCCAATGTGTTTGCAGCGTTCCTCCAAAGATGTACACACCCCTTACGGTGTGTGTGTGTGTGTGTGTGTGTGTGTTTGTGTTGTGTTGTGTTGTTGGATCCCGCGGCTTTGATACCAATCAGGATGTCCAAACAGCCTGAGCTCCCTCATCGACCTCCACCGCTCCCGCAATCAGCCGACGTGGGTGTAAACGGAGTGACAACCCTTCAGTGTGTATCTGTGTGTGTGTGTGTGTGTGTGTGTGTGTGTGAAGGAGCAGCCAGCTACACTTGAGGAAGGTGAACGTTAAAGGTGAGCGACACAATCATCACATTATTTCAATTCCACCCCTACACACACACACACACACACACACACACACACACACACACACACACACACTATGATGACGCTGCAGCTAAAAACATCCGTCATTGGACATTTTTTTGTTTTGGAAATGACATTAAAGTAAGCAAAGAGTACTAAAGGTGTTCCATCATTTTCGTTTGGATTAGCATTTTTTTTTTAATAATTCAAAAATTGAAATGCCACAAAAAAAAAAACCCAAAAAAAGTCTAAATGTAGCTGAAAAAGTTTGTCAGTTGGAAACGTCGCTGCCAAAAACGTCTCGCAATTAACTTGCGACGGAACCGGACGTTCCTAAAACGAAACGTAGTCTGACTTCACACTTTGCACCGAGCTAAAGAGTTATTTCCCTCAAAAACTTGGTTTGCACTTGGTTGCTGCATCTTAATTTCCCTTAAAAAAAAAAAAAAAGTGGAATAACGCTGTTTAGTGTCTGTAAAGCTGGTGGACTCGCGCGACGGATCAAAACGGGAAATATCACGCAGAGATATTTTGAGCTTTGAAGAAAAGAAAAAAAAAAAACTCCGGATGCTGAATGTCCACCTCTCTCGTGTTTGTGATGGTTTTCTGTTTTCAAAATTGTTTAACGAGCCTTAAGAACGATTCCTGTCACTGTGTCTAAGCGCACATTCACTTCGTGTATACGTGTGCAAAGCATGCAGATGCAACATATTTCTTGCCCGCACGGACGGTTTGGAAAAAAATGGGAGGCAAAAAAAGAGAGACCAAAACAAAACAAAAAGACTCTAAAGTTGGGGCTTTCTCCAATTCATGTCAATATTTTTCTTTTTGTTGTATTTTTTTTTTTTTTTTGGTGGTATTTGCAGTCATTTAAATATCTTTGTAGTAATACGGTGACTCGTTTTACGCCTATTTGTGGGGTTTCTCTCAATGTTTCGCGTCATCGTGTCTTTGTTTCTAACATTGTGTCCCGTTATTGTCTTACAGCGGTCGACGTCGTGCGTCTCTGTGGTCGTCCTTCGAGTCTATTCCCACTCGTGCGTCTCGTCGGAGTCGACTTTCCGACGGTGTTTACCGCCGGCACGGCGTCCGCGCTTCGCTGGCGTGCGGACGAATAATTGAATGTGAAACCCGCAAATGTAACACATTTCCTCCGTTTCAGACGATCACTTAGCCAATTGATGACCTCGATGAAATCCACGAAGACGGAACGCACGAAAGCCGATAACTGTAATACTACTCAAAGAGGTTTTTTTTGTTTGTTTTGTTTTTAAAATAGTGTTACATGCACTCACTCCACCGCTCTGATTCATTCTCTCGCTAAACCCGATGCCCGTTTGGTCGTGCGTCTGTCACCAGACCTTCAAATGATCCAATTACCGCCAGTCTGAAACATTTCCACTGTTAAGGCCGCAGTAGGTCGGTTCTCCCCCCCCCCCCCCCCGCCCCCCCCTCTCCCACCCTCCCCCTCTTCGGCAACCACCTCCGATCCGCAACTCCTCCACATCTGGGAAGACGGAGCGGGGCCAGACGAGGGCCCCGCCGCCCCTCGCAAAACTTGGGCTGATACTGGAATTTCACTCAGTCAGATAAAATAAACCAGGGGAGCCCTCGATGCTGGATAAATAAGCAATACACTTTGGCTTGGGGGCGAACCAGCGCTCTCCCCACTCGGTGATGTAACTGATTGCACCTTTTCCCCTCTGATTAAAAGCAGGGTTAAAATACACAAGGGTTATTACACTCTACCGGAAAAATACCCCTAATCCCTGGAAAATAATCAGCAAAAAAAAAAAAAAAAAAAAAGATTTTGATTGGCAAAGACCCCACAAATGGGAAGAATGTTTGGGGTGGAAAAAAAAACAACACGGGTCCCAGAGGGCCTGAAACCTGAAGAAAAGCTCTTAATAATTTACTACATGATCTTCGTATTCATATGGAAAGAGTATTATGTAAAGACTGTAATAAAGAATCCACTAAATGGCTGTTCTCTGCGTAACTCGTTCAGTGAGAATTAATGAAATCATAAATGTCGCGCTGGAAGCGCACGCGCGAGCATGCGAGGTTCGAAAGCCCCTAAATTAAAATGTAAGGGTTTGGACTGGAAATGAACCATGAAAAACCACCAGAAAACTACACAGAAACTGTGTATGCATGTGTATATATATATATATATATATATGTGTACAAACACATATATATATATACTCATCAGGAGAATGCGTGAACTCAGACAAGGAGTCGTCACAGTCTAAATCTCTTCTTGGACTTTCCAGCCACAATAAAAGGTCATAAAAAGCCGTGATGGAGATTATTCAGCTGTTCAAGACACAAAAACACTTTTTACGCCGTTTTTAAACCGAAACGCGACCAACTCATTCATCGCCTCACACAGGAAGTACTTCTGCACGTATTCACACGGAAATGAAGCAAATACAAAAAAACAAAACAAAAAAAAAACAGTTTTTGTTTGAATGCTGACGTGTTGACCAGCACCACAGTACGATTTAATAGTTTCTATTTCACAATTATTTTATAGTTGTGGAATACATTTATGTGTAACACATAAAACAACAGGGCGGAGCTCCAGCAGTCGGTATTAATCAGCCACCGACGCCGGCGAGTAAAGATTTAATTGGGGAAATACAACTGTGTCGGATGGCGCCGGTTCAAAGCTTTTAAAAAGGGCTGTTTGACTGGATTCATGTCTCTTAACAAGTGTAAACACTGATCAGTGAACTGCTTTTAATATATAAAAAAAAAAGCAGAACAACACAAACCATTAGAGCACTAAACTGCACCACTGCGCCGTGTAAGAAGTGATCTAATGAGTTTTTATTTGATCGTTTTAAGGGTCATTTAAGGCCACATTTCAGAATTGCTTTCAGACGGGAGCCTGCTGGATGTTCATGTGCTCCATCTTCTCTCATTTTCACAAGCTTCATTTTATAGATATATATTTGTGTGTGTGTGTGTGTGTGTGTGTGTTTGGATGTTTTAGATAGTTATGTAAGGTTTCTGTTTAAGTGTCAATCACTTCGAATTGAAAAAACAGTCTTTTTCTTTGTTTTCATTTCTTTCTCGATCAGAAATATTCTCCGTTATTCTGTTCGCAGGTATTTTATTACTTTATTTGTTGTTCTATTCTTTTAGAATGAAAATGGCGCAATATTACTATTCGTCATATTGATTTCTCTTTTTCCGTTTCCGGTCCACTTTTGGTGGACTTAATCTTATTCTCGATTGCTTCAAAACTAAATTGTCCTTTCGTTTCCTCGAGCACCAGCTCGTCGTCCTGCAGTTCTTTCCTTCGCTCGAGTTTCTGGATTTTGAATGTCCCCTCTGGTACAGCTGTTCCCAACTGTTTGTACCGTTCCATCCGTTCGGGCTCTTTTATTTATTTATTTTTTCATCCATCTCGCGGTAGCGGGCCGACCTTCGGTTCCAATCAGCGCTTTGAAAATCTCGTCCGTCCTTCGATTTGTCTGTCCGACGCGGTCGTTTTCGCGAGCTCCCTCGAGAGGAACGACGAGCGTCAATAAGACGTGCGCAGACGCGCTAAAAACAATAAGTGGAAATAGTGCGACGAGTAAATCAAAATGTGACTTAAATAAATAATTAAAGAACAATTTTTCTCGAAAACATTCACTCGAGTAAGAGTAAAAAGCGTACTGTCGATGCAGGTACGCGTTTTCGGGTAGAAGGCAAAAGAAACCATGCAAAATCTGGATTGTTGTAATTTTTGTTTTTTTTAAAGAAGAAATCCCCCGTGAAACCACAGCCGCCTTGTTTTCAGTCTCGGTCCTGTTGCTAACTTTTTTTTTTTAAATGGGAAAAAAAAAAAAGTGAAATTGGTGCAGTCCTCGCTCAAACGGCGAGTTGGACCTCCAGGCGGGCCGACGGCGTCCAGAAGTAGTCCAACGCCGAGGCTCCGGTAAAACGGTGAAGTCTCATTTTAACGCTTCGATTTTAATTTCAGATGAAAGAAACTAAATACACCATGTCAATTAGTGAACTTTGAGATGCGTCGGTAGGTTGTTTTTTTTCACCTCGAGTCATTTTTTTTTTTAGCGTTTACGCCAGGCTGCTGACCGTCCATGAAGACGGACAAAGTGAAGCCAAAATGTCTCAAAAGCAACTCATTTTGTTCGTCATCGCGGCTATCGCATTTAAATTCTTTAAACGAGAGTTCGTACGAGAGACGTCTCGCAGCGCTGAACGTGAAGGCGAGGATTCAACTTCCCGTCTGGCTGTTGATGCCATTGGAAACCCTACTTTTGCCTACTTTGCATATATATTCAAAAATTCCTCATTATGTCTGGAAATAAACAGAATGGGAATGGCCTTGGGTGAGGTCAGGTTTACTTTTCCCTGCTCCGAAAGCAGTCAGTGAGAGACGGGAAAGAGGGCGCCGGAAACCAGACCCCGAGGCCGACGAAGACGAACCCCGACTACATTTTAAAAAGAAAATCTCGCGACTTTAATTGACGGCGAACACGGGGAGGGCGTTGCAACAACCGTTTTCCTGCCCGTCTCTCCCGTCTCCAGATTTAAGTGGCACCAACAAAAAGTTATTGGTCGGTGGGGAAAAAAACAACAACAACAACAACAACTGACACACACACACACACACACACAAAAGAAATATGATGTTCGTGTCCAGTGAAGTTCACAGCCGGTGCAGAGTCCTCCTTTCATCTTCCCCACGGCGAGATGAAGCGAGGAAGAGCTGCGAGAAAGAGCGACAGATGAAAAGAGCGCTCCGCTGAAAAGGCACTTAGAGGTAGGGTCTGTTTGGCACAAAAAAAGAGAGAAAAAGTGTCATTCGTGGGGTCACTTCCTTCCTCCATTCGCTCTGAGCTGGACTCCGCTTAAGACCTGAACAAGCTGCTGCCGTGACGAGGCCTCGCCACCCGACATCCGAAGGTCAAACATCCCTGTGGCGGTCGTCTGCGTGTGCAACGCCCTCTTGACTCCCCATCCAAAAGTTTGTTTTGGGGTTTATTTTAGGGGGGGCGGTGTGGAGGAGTAGCGGGGGGGGGGGGGGTATAATTTGTCTCCATGCCGTCACGTTTGCCCGTCTGTCTTTTGGCTCCGTCCGCCGTCCTCCGCGGTGCTGAAGCGAAATTACGTGAAGGCTATTAGCGTCGCGAGCCAAGCGCCGTCCGCGGCTATTTCGCAATCTGCCGCCTCCTGATCCGTTCTGCTTTTTTAGCTGTGAGTGACACCGACAGTCGATTTCAGCTGGACGCGGTACAGATAGCCCATCTGTGGCGAGCCTAATAAACCTACATCGGAGGCCTAAAGTAGACCCGTGACACGCCGTGTGTGTGACTGTGTGTGTGTGTGACTGTGTGTGTGTGTGTGTGTGTTCCAGATTGTGCCTATTTGTGACCCGTTTTCTCAATCTGTTCCTGAATTGAATGTTGTTGTTTTTTTTTTTTGTTTTTTTTTTTCTGCAACCCGCTCCAACCTAAACGTGTTGCCAAGGACGACGGGGGCGGCCGGGGGCTTCCGGCTTAACGAGCCCCGTCCTCGGCGTCGAGATTTCGGTGACGGATCCAGACGGACCCCGCTGGTGCTGGACGACTGATGCGTCACAGCTGGCCCGTGTTCGGGGCCCCGACTCCTGCCCCGTTACCCAGATCGTATCTCGGCCCGACGCCTTCCGAGGTGTTGCTGTCTCATCCCGGCCTCCCCTTCACACGCTCTTTACCTCTCTTTGCTCCTTTTTCTTTCTTTTTTTTTTTTTTAAATCACGTCTTTCCGCCCATCATCCCACTTCAACGAAAACACCATCGTCCGCCTGTCCGTGCAGCCATCTGCGTCCGCCGAGAGTAATTGATGTTCCGGCTGGGGTTTTTCCGCCCCGGGGTTTCCTCTAAGCGCCGTACATGTGCACGGTGTGCATTACAAAGCAGAACAAGCAATCGGCTCATTTGCATGTCCATCGCTTAACCTGCACCTCGTTGGGCTGACCCAGGTAATAAAGCACGTTTCTGATATATATATATATATACACACAAGAGACGGAGCCACAAGATCTGAAAACTATTAAGAAGGATTGACTTTAGCGAATGACACCATAACGACTTGTGGAGAATTTTTTTTTTACAGACTTTGTATTTCGTGAGAAAAGTTGAATGGGAGTCTGTGGAGTCGGAGGCTTTTTGGAGCCGACCTCTGGTGGCACTCGGTGGTATTGCACTTCCAGGCGCTTGCGCGTCGGCTTCAGTTTTCAACCCCGAGGGCCGCGTCCGCTCGTCTTCAAATCCGCACTTTACGAACCAGCGCGTGACGTCACGGCGGTTTCCAACTTGTTTGGAGTCGCCAGCTGACCTGATCACCTCTTTTTGTTTTTAAAAGAACACGCAAAGTCTGTCATTACTGCAGAAGCAAAACGGCAAAGGGTCGACCGCCTCGAAGTTACCGCCCGCCTTCACCGATCAAACGCCTCTGCCCGACTGGCAGGATGCCACGCTGGCAGTCGACTTCATACGATTACCCGCACCGCCTCCTGCGCCCTCAGAGGTTAGCGCGACTCGGAAGAGCTGCGGCGGACACGTTAACGGGGAACGCGACACGAACCAGAATTATCCTCTAACGGGCGGGCGGGACATTTTAGTCTGCGTGAAAAACATAGTTTTCATATTTCCCCCCCCCCAAAAAAAATACTGCACTCTCCCCGACGATACTTAAAGTGTTGGAGTGGTGTATATGGAGCGCGTCTTCATCCAGCAGTTGAATTCTTCCTCTGCCAGCATCCGCTGACCAAAAAAATGTTTTTCACGCAATTACAGGAAAATGTCAGAAACACTCCGCCTGTGCGGTACCCCCACTGCAAGTCACGGCAGCACTGTGTGTGTGTGTGTGTGTGTGTGTGTGTGTTTGGTGGGGTGGAGGGGGGTGAGGAGGAGGTGTGTGTGTGTGTGTGTGTGGGGGGGGGGATACAGAACCTGTTAAAATGGACAAGCACTTGGCACCATTTCCCCTCGGAGAGGCTGCATCCACCACAGCCCCAATCACTGTCTGCTTCGGGACTAGAGCCTGTTGGCTCGTACGACAAAATCCACAACCCCCCCCCTCCCCACCTTCCCGCACTCCCCCCCCCCCCCTCCTCCCCTCCTCCCCTTCCCCCCACCCGCCTCTACCCGTAGAAACCCGCTGCCAAGCCAAACACTCGCTGATGCAAAACAAACACAACGCCGTCAGCCTCGGTACCTCACACGCTGCAAATGACTCGGGGAACGCAAACTTGTAATTCATTTACCTTCTCGACCCCTCCCTTCCCCTCCCTTCCCCTCCCCTCCCCTCCCCCGTCTCGGACAATCGCGGATGTCACGGCGGCGGGTTAAATATATAGTAAGCACATAAATCTTATGCGTAATATAAACACACACCCCCACCCACCCCCACCTACCCCCGCAGGAGGGCTCCTGTTTAACTGCTCAACAAATGTCAGTGATCTGTTTGGCTTGCAATTAGCATGCGGGCCGGATAGGCAGGTCAGTTGTTGGGCAGCCTCGGCGGTTTTATAATGAAATAAAAACGGCCCTTTTTTTTTTTGTCTTTTCGAGTTTGCTTTCCACTCGTGCTTGCGTTTGTCTTTTATGATAGCCCACGCCGAGCCCGTGTGCAGTCTTCACAGAGGAAGGGATCAATGTGAGAGCCACTGGAGGGTGCATTAGAGGATCCCCACCAACTGGGTCCCTCTCTCTGTTCATACTGTATCAAAGGCATCCAATTAGGCGTAAGGGTCGGGGAAAGAAGAATAGCGTACGGGGCTGAAGGAGTCGCTTCTGGATGAGAGATTCGGAGGGGAAACAAGGAGCTCACATCCCATCAGTAACATCATTTCATCCAAGGTTGGTTGACGCATCGCAGATGAGGGCCTGGCTGATCACTGGAAACAGAGAATATCTTCTTTCTTTTTTTTTTTTTTTTTTTTTTTTTTAAAGCTGAATAATACCGTCTGAATATATCTGCGAAGGAGCTTTCAGACAACCTCGACTCCTCGCAGGAGAGACTTCTGGTTTCCAGAGAGGATTTTGGAAAAAAAAAAAAAAAAAAGAAAAAAAAAAAGGAAGGAAGATCATTTTTCTGACGAGATAAAGTTCGGACTGTGACGCAAACAAAGAGTCGGCGATCGACAGTAAAGACGGCTATATAAAGAAACCCTGAAGGAAAAAAAAAAACTAAAACAGGAGAGGGTAAAAAAAAAAAAGTATGAATGCGTAAATAAACGAATACAAATTTGAAAAGTTAATTTATATGAAAGAAATAATAGCTCAACAAAAACAAAACCAGCTGCTGTTTATGACAGCAAGACTAATCCACATCTGCTCTTAGTTTATACATGGATTGCATATTCATAAAGATAATAATGTGATCTTTTTATGAAGAGACAATTATAAACACAGAGTGTGGGCTGTTGCACCTGGAGTGCTTCAAAGGTGCCATATTGTATAAATTCTAATTTCCTAGTCTTTCCTTACTATAAAGCAGATCTAGGTAATATACCAATACTGTGAATATGTCAGAAAACGTGCACACGAATGCACAACCTGCATCGTACGTCCGCAGTCAACACGGCCCACTGATTAACCTTTAATCGAAAAGAAACACACAAGGCTGTTTATAAAAGTGGACGTAGCTTTCGGGTCCTAAAAAAAATGAGGCTGACGTCAAAGTGCCTGGAGCTGCAATACCACCGAGTGCCACCAGAGGTCGGCTCCAAAAAGCCCCCCTGCTCCATAGACTCCCATTCAACTTCTCTCCTTAAATATGATGTCGATAGATTGTTGCCACGATTTTCTGGTGAAAAAAAATCCCGTCATTAATTAGAAAAAAAATGCCTCAAAAAGACATGTTTTTTTTTTTGGGGGGGGGGGGTCTGTTTGATTGACAGGCTTGTGGCGCAGTCAGGTTACAGCTATCGGTGAGCGGGACGTCGTATCTTCAGGTTTCCAATCAGATCGAGTCAGGTCCACCGCTGGCTCCTCCTCCTCCCCCAGCTCGTCCAAATATGGTCACTTCCTGCTCCAAACCGCTCCGAACTAGCAAAGGTGGCGACAAAATCCGAACTGGGGGCTTCATAACGGCCGTTCAAGGTTCGTCAAACATATTTTAAATCCATCTTAAAAGTGCTGCTATTAGGAGGCTCACTGGTAGTTGGAAAAAAATAAAACGTCTTCCGTCACATGCTGTAAACGCGAGAACACTGAAAACTTGTATTCGGGCTCCAATCACGGAAATTGATTACGTTTGTTTATTTAAAAAGAAGCTTTCTGATCTATGTTTATGGTTTCTTCATTTGGATACGATACAAACTGGCAGCAGGACGTGCATCGAGTCAAATATTTTATGTTTTTTTTTTTTCTTTTCAACGAAGTCGACTCCAGCTGCGCGTTTGAAGCTACGTGGCTCACGGGGATTCAGCGTGAACGGCGAGGCTGGCCGCCTCTGCAGGGGAAAAGCTGTTCAACACAGCGAACGGGAGCCAAGAGACATTTTGAGGTAAATGTTCCCCCCCTTTTTTCAGCCAGCGACTCGGAGATCTCGGCGAAAACGGCATCGATTCTCGTTAACGAATGCACGCTTAAGCTGCTATTTTTTTTTTTGTTGAAGAGAATGAAAGAAAGTCATTTATTGTGGCACTGATGGGGGTGCCGCGGTAAAGAAATCAAAGAAGTGAAAAGGATTTAGAAGTACAAAGCGACTGTAATATGCTCAAAGAAACACGTGTTGATTTGTCCCCCCCCCCCCCCACCCTCCCCACACACACTTTTCTCCCTGCTCTTCAAAAACTTGCTCCACATCCTTTTTTAACAGCTCCTGGCAGCAACATAAAAAGTCGCGTCCCGTGCGCTTTGGTGTATTCGCCCTGACGCGAGATGCACACGGTCAACGAGCCGAAGAGACCAACAGATTGATGTCGAAGGCAAACAGCGTCCCGTTGGAGAAACAAACCAAACCAATCTGGCAGTTTGTTTTTCTGGGAGGAAGCCAGTTCGATGGAGAAAATGGATGACCCCCCCAAAGTCTGCAAAACAGCGCCCGTGTTTGACTAAGGAGGCCAAACGTCAGCGGAGTACCCCTGAAGCAACAGTTGGCTCAATGAGGCCCTGTCAGGTCTCGCTATCGAAGTCGAGGTCTGTGTAGGGGGAGGTTGGGGGGGGAGGGGAGGGGAGGGGGGGGGGGTTAAGACCCGGTGTGGAGGGTCCTGGACAAAGCCGGCCCCGACAAGCGTCGTGTTTGAGCAAGGTTGGAAAATGGGGCCGCCTGTCAGCGCGGAGCAAATGTCTTAATCTCAGAGAAAACAGCATCCCTGAGATTCCCCCCCCCCACCCCGCTGCTCTCCATAAGACCGATGCCGGCGAGAGAAGAACCAATCGACCGCGCGCGACCTCCCGCTGCGGCGCAGGCGCCGCTCACCCCGGGCGACAAAAGGCAAAAGAGGGCATCCGTCAACAACTCGCCCGTCGTTCCATGCCCGTCCGCCCGTCCGCCCGTCCGCCGGTGAATCGATCGTTATCAACGCGACGGCGTACCGGACGCCGGGCCGAACCACATTTTTATCATCACATCCCGTCATCTTTATCTTCTTTTTTTTTTTTTTTACCCGCACATGCAAATCACGCATGAATACGCGTGACCCCCCCCAAAAAATAAAAATAAAGCATGTTGAACAAATTTGTGGACAACAAGGATTTCTTCTTCAGCAAACACCAGAGGAGACAACAGTTTTACTGTTAAGTCGCTGCTGCTGCTGCCAAGTTCACCAAAAAAAACAAAAAACACGGCGGGTTCGTGAGGCGATTTGCATGAGGAGTTTATGAGCAGCTTCGAAAAGAAACGTCCGCGATCAGCTCGTTTCGAGCTAATAACAACAAGTCGGGGAGGGGGGGATAATTAAATTTGGGACGAGGACGTGAACGACCCCCCCGCCAAGGTACGGCCGACGCTCTGAAAACAGCAGCGTCGCCTTTTAATAGCTACGGATTAAGGATTTAATTGATATTCTCGCGGAGTTGTTTTACAGATTTGGAGGACAAAGGTAAAAGAAGAAGAAGAAAAAAAAAAAGAAACGTTCCTCCACGGAGCAGTATAAATTCACGGCAGCGCCTCGCTCGTTATTGCAGGAAGAGTCGAAGCCGTAACGCTCTTTATAGAGCCGAGAGCCTCCTCCTGAAACCCAGGGAGCGCGAAGCGAGAGAGAACAACAGCGTGCGGTTGTCAAGACTGCTAAAAAAGCTCACGGGACATCCTCCCACTCTCGGCAGAGAGAGCGCGCCGGCTTCTGAGTTATAATATCACTTTGTTAAACTCGTCTGCGAGTTAATTGTTCTCGCGCGTTTAATGCGAAAGTCGCGACGGAGCCGGCTCGAGGGCTTTTTGTCGAAGCCCGACCGTGGCGCTTTGCGCGAGACTGACGCTTTTGTTGGTTTCCTGCGGGTGAAGAGCATGACTGGCGCTTTCAAAATCCAAAAATCAGATTTTACACGATAAGTTGCTGAAGAGCTGAAAAAGAAAAGAAAAAAAAGAAAGAAAAAAAAAAAAAAGATTTGAGGTGAAGTAATGTCGTTTCAATCTGCACTTTGGAAGAAAAACAAGCCCAAACATAACATCACATTATAAAGTTGTTCAAAGCGAATGTGACATAATGAGACTAAGCACACTTTACTGTTTATTTTTGAAATGGCAAAAATTGGCATTTGAAAACTTTTTTTGTAATACTCTTTGCAAATCTGTTAAAAAATATGGAAATCTTTAGTTACAAAAATATTCAGAGGCTTTATTCTGTAATCGTAGAATCTCCTTCGATTGCAGTTACAAGGTTTCCTTTCTTGGGTGAATCTCTGCCGTTTTTTGTTTTTTTTACTCCAGTTTAACTCATCGCTCCATCAGACCGGATGGGAACGTTTGTTGGGCCAGAAAATACGCTCCAGATGTCTAAAAACACGTCTTTACTTTGTTTTTATGGGTTATTAAGTGCAGAAAGATTTCAAAAAGTACTTTCAATTTTTCTCATTTGAAAGGAAATGCACAACACTATTAATATTGAACACCATTAACGTCCAACAACGTTCCCTCTTTTCAGCTCGGTTTTGGTCCCCACCAACTCCTGGGGAAAATTGTCTGGTTCTTTAGCTGATCAAATCTCTTCCGGCTAGACGGTGGTAATGTTTCACGAGTTTATCTGAGTTTTTTTTCCCACTGAAACCAGATTTCGATGAAAACAAAGTTCATGAGAGCCGTAAGACTGAACCAAAACGACGAGTCTGCAGGCGGTAGAACCAAAACAAGGCGGCGTAATGAACTAAAATGCTTAATGGAGCAAATTTGAGATGCAGAGTTGGTGATACTTTTTTTTTTGGGGAGGGGGGGGGGGGGTCATTGCAACATCTTGACGGTATTACAACACAAAATGATGCAGCTTCAAATAGTCAAATAATGAGTTGCATGCAAAAGCAGAACTGCAATGTGGACGCAGCGATTCAAAGACAATCAATAAATAATTCGCCTTAAGAAAAGTTTTTCACTCTTAAAGTATTTGCGCCATCCGAAATTGACGGTAAGTTTAATACAAAGTGATTAAATGTATTTTTAATGTTACCATTTGAAAAATCTTTTTTCGTAATCACAACTGACAAAAAAAATCTTAATCGGACTTGACAGTTTGACTGATATTTTCCAATATTTATATATATAGATGTACATTACATATTTATACCAATTACAATACAGATTAATAAATAAGTGCCATTACAACCACTTCAAATAAACGTCTCCGAAGTAATTTTGACGGAAAAAAAAATGTCGTTGCAGTTTAACTTTATAAATTAATGAGACTCTTATGAGTTCGGTGAATTCGAATTTGCGGCGAGGACATGGATCTGTTGAAATATTAACATCGCATTATGCTGTCGAAGCTGTAATTCCGTGATGAATAATTCCTACCAAACAGATCAACAACACAAAACTGTAATTCATTCTTAATGAAGGGTGTGTGGATCAGAGAGCCTCTTCTGACCGTGGAATCGATCCGAGCCACCGAGTGCCGAATACAAAGACTTCCCATTGAAATGACCTGAACCGACAGAGAGGGGGAATTTTCCTCTCCGCCGTCCGGACCAGACGCCCCCCTCCCTCCCCGTTTTCTGCCCACCCGGTGAGAGCAGACGACGGGACGCTGCCGTCCCTCCGCCCTCCCCTCCGGGTGGGACTTAGCCGACGTCTTTTGATCTGCAGGTGCTCCCGTGTCCGGCGACGACTAACCAGCCGGCTCCAAGCACCCGAGTTCGGCCAATGCAGCCTGTTTTGACTTGGTTACGACCCTCCAGACGTCGTTTCTGACGGGATGGTTATTTCAGTTCAACTTAAATAGACAGAAAATATGTTCTCGCGTCCCTTAACTAACATATTTTAGATTAAAGTCTTCCAAGTTTTATTCTCAAGGGCCTATCGATCGAACAGACACGCCCTCCCCCAGAAAACACAGCTTTTTGAATCTGAATTTCTAATTAATGACGGGATTGTTTCCAGATGGACCGCCAGACAATACAAATAAGAAGTAGCGACTTTGTCAAGTAAAAACCGAAATAACTGGTGGAGAAATTTTATTGACTGGACGGAGTTTTTTTTTTGGAGCCGACCTCTGGTGGCACTCGGTGGTATTGCAGCTTTAAGGCACTTTCTTTTTACATCAGCCTCATTTTTCAAGCCCGGAAGCCAAGAACACTTTTAAATAGTCTCTGGCACTACCAGCGGTCGATGCCGATTGGTCAAAGGCGGCTGCAACGGTTAAAAAAAAAAAAGAACCCCGATGTCTACGACCATTGACCGGCAAAGGATTCCCCGAAGGAGCGAACCCGGACCAAATATATTCGCACCGTAACCACCAGGCGACCCGAAGCTCTCAGTTCCCACGAGTAAGAAAGGAAAACTAACGCCAGCATATCAAATTCTCAAAACACGGACCGCAAGCCGACGTGGAGATATTCTCGGCTCGGCTGCCAGATGCCAGAAGCGTGTCGAGGCCTTCGTTCTGTCTGTGGGTTCATATTTATATAAAAGGTCATTATCGGAGTCACCCGAAGGAGAAGTAAAAAAATAAATAAATAAATAAAAATAAAAATGAATGTTTGAATGTTGGTACACAGGAAGAGACCGAAGCTTCGGCACCGAGGTGAAGGGTGATTTTATTTATCATCTATCCCTCAAGTTAAACTGCAAAGCTTATTTTTTTTTTTATCAGACAAGCTACAAAGTGTGCAAATCGCATGTAATGTTAACAAGTGAGCTCCTGTGTGTGTGTGTGTGTGTGTGTGTGTGTGTGTGTGTGTGTGTGTGTGTGTTAACGCGCCGCCTCTGTTGCTGATTACCACTTCTGTCCTCCGATCTCATCTGATTACGATTCGTTTTTTTCCGTCCTCGCTCTCTTCCTTTTGTCTTTCCCGGCTTTTTTTTTTTTTTTTTCCATCCCCCTTATTTATTTTCAAGCCGCGCCGGTTTATCTGAATGCAAGAAAAAAAAAAAAAAAAAAAAAAGGTGGGGGGGGGGGGGGGGGGGGGGGCGCGACATCCGTGCACTCCATCATGGATTCGTATCACGTACAGCCGGCCATGCATGAAGAATACGACTCGGTAATGAAGCAGAGGGGCAAGAATTGTGCTTCGTAAATGTCACGTTTTCTCCGTATCAGCAACTTTAGCTTTTTTTTTTTTTTTTTTGGTGGGGGGGGTGGTGGAGAGTTATTTCCACCCATATTTCTTTTCCCACACACAGTGAGTGCAACAGTAGAGCGAGATAGCTCTAATAATACGTGCATCCATCCACGATGGGCTTCTCCTCGTTCCATTAAAACACTCTCAATCAAACAGACCCAGACCTCCAACATCTACGCTTCATCCCTCATCCCTCGGCAGACGTGAAACTCAACGTCCACGGTATCCAACGGCAACCGCGGCGAACAGCTGCCGATAAGAGGAAAACACAAACACAACGGGGAGGGATTAGTGGAACAGCTCAGGGTAGATGTTGACCAGGAGCAGTGAATGCGCTCTGAGGTCGCAGCAGGTGAGCGAACGGGTTGATTTCAGACTAACCGAGTCTGATGAGGACGGATGAACATTCAGAGGTCACAACAGGCGGCGTCGGCGTCGGCATCTCGCTCAGGAAAGGTGAAGGGGGAAGAACACGGCGTCTCTCGGGCGTGGACGGGCACCGAAACGTTCAATTCCAGGGATGGGATTAAACCGTCAGTGTGTCACGATGAAGACTAACTAAATGAAAGGATCATTCTGGTTTATCCGAAATTGGGTGTATTGTTTTGTAGTTTTGGCCAAAAAGTTAGTTCAACTTCTAAAACACAGAGCGGTTGGTGTCATTAGCTCAGCTGCAGTTTAAGGTTTAGGATGGGATGGCGTTTAAATTTAAACCTACTGCAGACTGGGTTTAACTGAGATTTAACTTAAACCTGCTGCGGACAAAGTGTTTCTGAGGTTTCACTAAAACCTGCTTCACACCCGGTTTAACTGAGGTTCAACTCAAACCTGCTTCATACCCGGTTTAACTCAAACCTGCTTCATACCCGGTTTCACTGAGGTTTAACTCAAACCTGCTGCGGACAAAGTCTTTCTGAGGTTTAACTAAAACCTGCTTCACACCCGGTTTAACTGAGGTTTAACTCAAACCTGCTTCATACCCGGTTTAACTCAAACCTGCTTCACACCCGGTTTAACTCAAACCTGCTTCATACCCGGTTTAATTCAAACCTGCTTCATACCCGGTTTCACTGAGGTTTAACTCAAACCTGCTTCATACCCGGTTTAACTCAAACCTGCTGTGGACAAAGTCTTTCTGAGGTTTAACTAAAACCTGCCTGCGACCTGGTTTAACTCAAACCTACTCTAGATCCAGTCTAACTGAGGTTTGAATTCGATCTGCTGCAGGTTTAAGGTCTAACTTAACTTGATCTCAGAACTACGAGAAAAAAAAAGAAAAAAAAAAACACTGGGATGTGAGGACGTGGACCTTCAGGACATCGACGGTGTTTGTGTCCGCGGTTGTGGGCAGACTGATCGAGAAAGAAAAAAAGCCTCCCGTGACTTGAATCCCTGCATCATTTTTCGACAGACAAAGAACATCCTGACTTTCGTATCGGGATTTATAGTCTCTACTAAATTCTGTCCCTTAAACGAGGTTAAAGGACAAAATATGAAACAGTCAGTTAATTACAGACACAGATGGAAGAGCTGTATTCCGGTGGAAGCAGCTCGTGTTCAGAATTATTACTTTGTAAAGGCGTACGACGGGAAAGAGACGCAGAAAGAGACTAAATCTTGATAAAGCGATCATCAAGACACGTTACGTGTTTTCAGAAGGATGAAGACAGGATCTATCAACCCCCCCCCCCAAAAACAAAAAAACAACAAAAAAAACAACGACTTTTCCCCGTCGCGGACACGCTTCGAGGATCTTTTGTACTTTTTCTCGTCTTTGTGATTTTCCGTCCTCTTTGACCCCGTCGATTGTCACCTCGCCGAGTCTTTTATCTGATCGTTTCATCGGTACGCCAGGTTCCACTCGCGGGTTTGAGCGATACCGCCATCCAATATCCGCTGTTTTCTGACGTGCTGCTGATTCGACTAAAAATCGTCTTTATTTTTTTTAATTTTTTTTCCTTTCTCTCTCTCTGCTAAATAATGAAGCTGGAGACCTGCATTGCCAGGGAGCGTCTCAGACGCTTGTTTCCTGCGGGGATCTAATCAGACGGCAGCATCAGTGTTTGCGTCGCTCTACCTCGACTCAACAGATGTGCAGGAAGTTCACACCAGAGTAATTATGCTTTCTTTGTGTGGATTCAGCATGTCCATATGCTATTTGTGTTGCAACACGCATCTGCCCCTCTTCGCCACCCCCCCCTCGGCATTTTCCTCCCCCTCCCGCCCCCCCCCCCCCCCCCCACCGGCTTCCAGCAGGAGTTCCTGCCAAACAAAACAACAACAAAACAAAAAAAAAAAAAAAACTGGCGAAGACGAGCGGTTGATGAAGAAGTGCGATGAGCAGTCGCGGCTCTTTGTGCGGCGGGCGGTAATTAAACGGAGACAGCGGACGGAGGTCGCACCTGCACAGCGAAGCCTGTCACGGAGCCTCCGTCATTGCTGATGCAGTGATAATTAAAAAAAAAAAAAAAAAAATGGGACGTGGAAATCAGCGGCATTAATTGAGTTTTGTCTTCTGCGTCGCCGAGGCCCTTTTGATGTTTTGTTTTTTTTCTTTTTCTCTTCGTCGTCTACTTTTACAACGTAATTAAGCAACCCGGTCTCCCAGAAAATGTTTTTTTTTTGTTTTTTTTTATGCTACTTAATGTTTTGCATAATGAGTTTGGGTGGAAACAAAAACTGCTGCGTGGTTTATGTTCAGCACTTGAGAATAGCGGCGCGACATGCAGTGACACCGCTGGTTTAATTGGATTTCCGTGCAGCCCACGGGCTACGTTTTTCAGCGGCGTCTCGCTCAGCTGGTGCTGCTGGGAGTTGAACTTCTCCTGATGCAGAACAAGCCCGTTCGCTCATCGTGAGCGACGGCCGAAGAGAGCCGGACTTCAGAAATTTGACACTTGGCTTTTAAGAATGATGAAAAGATTGCGGTTTGTTCAAATATCAGAAACCTGTCGGATTGGCGTGAAGTTGTCACGAACGAGCGGGTTCGGCTCTATTTTCAGACCGGCCGACACGGTTAGAGCGACACGAGCGATCGCTTGTGTTGGTAAACGCTTGAGAAGTCAAATTTTCTTTCTCCTTTTGGCTCAATTTTCGTCTCCACCGAGCTCTGGGGGGAAAAGTCGAACTCTTTAGCTGCTAAATGCAAAAAAAAAAAAAAAGAAAAATCTGTTCGGAAGTTGGTGCAGAGAATAAAATGCATCCCGAAAAATCCACCGTACGCTGCTGCCGGGGTCAAAAACACCTGCAGGTCTGGAGGCCGAAAACAGCCGAGCCGAAAGGCGATAAAATGCCAGAAAGGGATTCAATTTCCGGGTTTACGCCAGCGGTGGCTGCGGGGGAGGACGACGTCGGGTCGCTGTTTTGTGACTGCCAGGCGCTGGCGTCCCCCCCCCCCCCCCTCTCCCCCTCCACCCTCCACCCACCACCCACCTCCCCACCCCCCCGCCCCCACCCCAAATGTGCCGCACGCCTTCACGTTCAATATGTCACTCCTCCGACACCGACAACATCCTCCGTCCCTCAGACACCCCCCACCACCACCACCACCACCACCACCCCCCACGATGTGCTCATTATCACTTTCCCCGGGAACCGAGAGACGGTGCGATGTGCCGAGACGTGTCAGCAACACACGTCTGCATGTACGGACGGGGGTGGGGGGGAGGGGAGAGAGGTGGAGGTGGGGGGGGAGGGGGGCGGGGGGGGGGGGATAAATCGGTGTACGTGGACGACGCGGATTCAGCTAACACCAGATGCTACGTGACAACTCCCGCATATCCGCCCGCCCGCCCGCCGGCCGCGAAAAACTCCCTTTTGAGTCAATTTGTACGAGCAGATCCCGTTTTCCTCATTAGTTTCGATTTTTGTCACTTCAAACCCGGGGAAGATGAAGCGTTCCATCTGCCCGCGCGGAGAAAGCGATTTCCATTTCACAACTCGACACGTCTTTTCATTCTTCACACGCAAAAGCAAAAGCAGCAACAACAACAACAACAACATCAACGACAACGACAACAAATCGGCGGCTCCTCGAGTCTGTAAACTGTCCGTAAGAGCGGAGCCACCCCCCCCCCCACACACCTCACCCGCCTCTCCCCCCTTTCTCCTCCCCCCCCTCCCCCGCATGCCGCATGATCTGACGCGTCGGAAGACGGCAGAGACGGTGAACCTCGGCGGGATCGCAGCCGACTCAGCAGACACGGGTGAGCAAGAGTGACGCTCCCTTCGAGCCGTCTGCCGTCCATCAGGAGCTGGCCGGCATCCTCGCAGCCGCCTCGGCTTCTCCCCTCCCCCTCCCTCCTCCAACCTCCCCCTCTCCCCCCCACCCACCCACCACTTGCTGATGAGCGGCGGCAGGAAGTGTGAAATGCGGAGATTCTGGGACGGTTCCGCGGACGGAGCGCGAGACGACGGGGCCGCCGGCTGACGCATCACTTTGCATGTCTTTTTTTTGTTTGTTGCAAAATGTCTTTCTTGTTGTTTTCTGGTCATTTGTGAGTCTCTTTGTAGTTGCTTTTATTCTCTTGTGTTTTTTTTGTTGTTGTTGTTGTTTTTGCTTTTGTCTTTTTGAGGCCCTTTTTTTCTGTCGATTTGCTATTATTTTTTTTTTTTTCCCGGTCTTCGTTTGTTATTTTGAGTCTTTGGTAACTTTCCTCTTTCTTGTTGTTTTGAATCTCCTGCGGTTGTTTGCTTGTATCTTTATGATTTGCTTTCAGTCTTGATTCACTGCATCTTGTTTTCGATGATTTTGCAGCGACATCGAATTCTTTTCATTTCGCAAGTCAGTTATTTTTGCCCGGTTTGCATGTTTCCTGTCCTTTTTGTGCATTTTTGCAGGACAGCTTTTACGTTGTTTTGAGTCTCCGTAGTTATTTTTGAGTGTCTTTGCAGCCGTTTTAAGTTTCTTTGCTGTTTTTTTTTGTTTGTTTTTTTAGTACCTTTGCGTTTATTTTTTTAGTCTCTTTGCAGTTGTTGCGAGTCTGTTTTGTTTACTTTGCAGCGGTCTCTTTGTCGCCGGTTTGAGTATCTCCACTGTTTCCGTGCGGTTACTCTTCCATGGACGGTGGTAAACGATGAGAGTAAAGAGGAGGGAAGGTGACCCGAGTGGTGATATCATCCTCTCAGTGTTTTTACAGATGACATGCCATCTCACTTCACCTGACAATAACGCCGGCTCCTGCTAAATGCCTTCCCTTCACGGCACCCCCCCCCCCTTTTTTTTCTATCATCCTGCCTTCATCCCGGTGAGTTTAAAGTGGCTTTCCTTTGCCTCTTCTCTTCTCCTCCCATTCCATGTGCGACAATGCATCCTCCATTAAGTCTTTATAGGTTGATGGAAATGTCATAAGGGCATCGAGACGGCCATACATCACCCTATTCGCTCGCGCCTTCCGCTGAGCTTTCACTTTCCTTTTGCTCCGTTCTCCCACAATGCAGAGCTGCATCGCCCGCGTGCTCAGCATCGCAGCGGTATTTAGAAGGAAAAAAAAAAAAAACAACAACAAAAAAAAACATAACTCCCCGCCATCCGGGCCTCATTAATGCCCACATCTCCGCACACGAAAACCCGCCATAATCTACACTCCACACAAAAGCGCAGCCGCTCCGGGTCCGCACGTAAAGTGAAGGATTTTGCGGTGTGTGTCGCGCCGGCGCTTCCTCCCCTCCGATCCACGCTCCTCGAGGGTGATCCAGGCTGCCGCGGGTGGATCAGTCCTAATGCGGCGCTGGTGCACATCAGCCAGCGGGGATTTACAGGAGATCTGCTTATTTTCGGCGCTTTTCTTGATAAGCGGGGGGTGGGGGGGGGGGGGCAAGAATGAGCTATCTTCCCATTTCCCGTGACTGCGAGCGTAGTCACCTTGGAGGCTGTCGAGGTGTGGGCGCAAAGAGGGAGAGGGACGATGTCGGGCGGTGAAAACGAGTGCGTTAGCTGAGCCGAGCACCTGCCGGCTCCCCTGTTCTCCACCCCCGTCCCCCTTATCACATTACGGCTCAGATAGATGGTACCCGAACCCCGGAGGTAAGGGATTAATTTGTTTAAAGCTCTGCGGACTGCTTTTGACTGACCTTGGTTGGGCAGAGGGAAAGAAAAAAAAAGAAAAAGAAAAGGGTTTTCTCTCCTGCTCCTGCCCTGCACACCCGCCTGGAGGGAGAGGGGAAAAAAAAAAAAAAAAAGATTAAGAAAAAGAGGCGAGTCATATCTCTTCCCTTCAGAAACTGAAATCACAAAGTACTGCAGCCACTGGGCTGTTTCCATTCAAACAATACGCCTGGTCTGCGTAACTCATGATTTCTCCTTCGGTGAGCTGAAAAGCTGCGCACTGGACAGCAGCTTCCTCGTAACCCGCTGCTTAATTCTTGGCGGTTCCTGAAGATGATGAAACGCAGAGAATCACTTTCCCAATCTGGAGTTTTATCCAACGCCACAGTGTGTTATTTCTCTGCGTGTCTCCAACAATGTGTTGTAAGCGAGCAGCAACCAACAGTGACGTTAACGGCCGTTATAAAGCGTCGAGTTCTGAATTTGGCCGTCGCCATCTTGCGATTTTGGAGCAGGAAGTGACCATATTTGGACAAGCTGGGGGGGGGGGGGAATCTGAATTGTCTGATTTGAAATCTGACAATACTACGTCCCGCCCACCGATAGCTGTAACCTGACTGCACCACAGGCCTGTCAATCAAACAGACACGCCCCCAAAAACTCATCTTTTTTAGGCTTATTTTCTAATGAATGAGGGATTATTTTCTGATGGACCTCCAGAAAACTAATAAGAAGGAGTGACTTTAGCTTAACAACACCAAGATAACTGCTGGAGACATTTTATTGACTTTGTATTTGATGAGAGAAGTTGAATGGGAGTCTAATGGAGCCGGAGGATTTTTTCGGAGCCGACCTCTAGTGGCCCTCGGTGGTATTGCAGCTTCAGACACTTTCTGCATCAGCCTCATTTTTCAGACCCGGAAGCTACGAACCCTTTTATAGTTAGTCTGTGGTTGTAACTTACGGGGAAAGATGCAGTAGTGGTGGTCTTTTCACAAACAAAAACAACAACTCCCAGGTTTCCTAGCTGCTTCACGATGTCATCAAACTCTGTCTTTTGTTACGGCTTCGACTGAAGGACCCCCTCGTAGCAATCAGACGCATAAAAAAAGAAAGAAAAAGAAAAGTTGTCCGCCGCCAACAGGTTAAATGTAAACAAAGTGAATCTGCCACCGACGGCGTCCCGGAGAATCCGATGACAGAAATCAAAACTTGAGAATATGATTTGACTCACGGGGTAATAATAACGCAGCGGAAATATCTAGGTAATATCCATCAGAGTTTTCAACCTTTTTTTTTTTTTTTTTTTTTTTACACACATGTACACGCACGCACATTAAACCCCCCATCACTCTCCCATTCATTAGTCCCGTCAGCGGCCGGCGTGATGAGGGCGCCATCCAGAAGGTGTGGCTGTCAACATCAATAAGGATCTTCCAGTTTGAGGGGCCATTAATGCCAAAATAGGCCCCGCGCGCGTTGTCACATGAATAATGGTTTGCATAACAAATCATTCGCTGTCGGACGGATATTTCTGCGTCTGCTCGGGTCGGCGGCACTTTGCTCCCGTCGGCCGGCCCCCGTCGCTTGATCAATGCTGAAGTCGAGGGAGCGGCGGGACGGCCGATCGGGCGGAGCTGATTTTTTTTTTTTTTTTCTTTTTTCCACGCCGACGACACCCCGTTCTACGGAAGGTGGGGGGGGGGGGAATGGGAGAAAAAAAAAATCAGACAAGGAAAGGTGACAGTATGAATCAGCAGCAGTCACGAACAGTTAGCGTCCGGCGGCTGGGATATAATGATGTTTTCTAATCATCCCCGGAGGTCGCCGCACCTCATCTCTCACTGATGACGTCTTCGTGGCAAATGCAATTTGAACCGGCCTGTATGAGCTTGTCACCTGGTTAATTTCTGCATCAATCTCGGCGCGAAACGAGACCCTCAGGACGGCGTCGTCGACTCCCCGAACGCAGCGAAATGTTCCTTTTTACGACGGTGCCGAGAATCTGCGATTCGTACGGCGATCCGACGCGGCGGAGGAAGTGCCCGAGCACGTCGAGTAAAAAAAAAAAAAAAACACTTTCAGGGACGCGGCGGAGTGTCACGCGAGGACGGGACGGAAGACACCTGCTTCGAATGGACAGAGAGCCGGCGGGAGAAACGGAGGCGCAGGTCACGGAGAAACCGGGTTACACGCTGCACCGCGCCGGCCCGAACTGTTGCCGCCTCGCGAGAGATGCCTGTGAAATGGGGTCACCGGTGGCCTGAGCGTCTGCGGAGGATTTCAAAATCTATTTGAAGTTTTTTTTTTTTTTTGGAGCAGAGAGAGAGAGAGAGAGAGAGAGAGAGAGGGAAAAAAAATTAAAATAATAAAATGCACGGGTGAAAACTCGGGCCCGGACGTATCGTGAGTCGCAAGTCGGTGCCGTTTTCACCTCCGTGTGTTACTGGATTCATCGTACGAGAGCGAGTCGTCGTTTTCTGAACTTCTCCCGAAAAAAAAAAAAAAGAATTTAATAGGTAATTGGTGAATTCTGAATTTTGTTGTTCAATGTTAGTTTTACTACGCGAGATAGTGTGGGTAAACAGAAGCTACGTAGATGAGCTAATTAGCTTTTCAGCACGACTAGTTTAGGCCGTAATGGTTCTTTTTTTTTTAATCGCCAAGGTTATTTTAGGTTTCATTTAAAGTGGTGCAAAAAGTTATTCCAGTCAAAATATTTTTTTTTCAATTCCAAGAAACACTAAAATGAATTATTAAGGCTCACAATAATGAATTAATCGGTTAAGTTTATCAATAATTACACTTTTTTTTGTTGTTGTTTCTGCCAGTTTTCAGTGAATTTTCTCTTTTTCTGCAAAAAAAAAACAACAACATAACATTTGATAAGCAAAATCATTTCTGTGACAAGATGTCTAAAGTTGTTGCTGCAGATGTTGCATCATCTCTTCCTTCGCTTTTCCCTGCCGGCTGTCACGTCGGGGGTGGGGGGGGGGTGGGGGGGGAAGGGAAAGAGAAAAAAAAAATGAAAACAGGAACAGTTTGTGCAAATGTAAGCAGGAAAAATGAATTAACTGGGATTTCTACACGGACCGACGACTTGTTTACAGCCTCCGCTGATACGGCCGAACATCGCTGCCACTCACGGTGGCATGCGATGATGTGTTCGTGTTGCTGCCGGGGGAAGTGACTGTGATCTCACCGGGCAGGCAGCAGAGGAAGAACAAGGGAGGGAAGCTCATCTGACACCTCGAGGTGGGGGGGGGGGGGGGGGGGGGGGGGGTTGGAGGGGTTGAGGTGCCGCTGGTCGAGGTGGCGGTCGTGGTTGGTTGTGGGAGGTGGGGTGGGGTGTGGGGCGGAGGGGGGGGTTTGCTACCCGTCCGTACGGCATACAAAGGGGGAAATGCAATAACGGCGTGTCAGCAATATAGACCAACAGAAAAAGCCTCCAAGTCAGCGACTCCCGCCTCCCCGGGCCCGGCGAGGACCTCGATATCGGTTCACCGCCTGCACCTGCACCTGCACGCCCGCTCAGCGTCTCATTAAGGAAGCCGAGCTGATGCAACCGCACAGAAACAAAAACACCTTCCCCGGGCGGATCGTCCCCGACGGCCGACAAACGGGAAGGTGAGAGGATGTGCAAAATCTGATTGATGCTCGTGGACCACCGGCCGTTTTCGAGGCTGGACGTTTTTTTTTTTTTTTTTTTTTTAATCTCTCATAATGCAGCCGCGTGAGCGTGAAGGGCCGCAGTGCTTATTTAAAAAAAAAAAAAAAAAAACTCAGCAGCGGGATTTTAACCCGTTTTCGTAAAATGTCTGGACGGGATGTATCGCCGAGGCGAAGGCGGGATGTCCGAGAGAGACAATGACTTTAGACATTCGCTGACACGCCAGGGCAAAGTGAAACCTCTGCGAAAGCCGCTGTCAGGGAGAATTTCTTAACCTTCCCACCTCGGCCTCGACGTCTCGAAGAAGTCGATTCTGTTCTTTAAATTGAAGGTCGGGTTTTAAGTTTGACCTCGTGACTCTGCACTTGTTCCTTTCTTATAGGTTTTATTTATCTTCACAAACCAAAATGTCAGCCGGCTGGTTCCTCTCGTATTGCATCATGTTTTCGAATTTTGACATTTTCACTTTTGAGCTGCAGCAGCTTCTCCCATGGTTTCATTTTAACGACTGAAATGATCCCAAAAATGGCAAATAAAAATCAACAATTGCAGGAAAGGGAATTTCATTTTTCTCTTTTGATTTCCTGTTAGTCATCTACATATCTGTTGACCCTTCGGGGGAACCTCAGCGAAGACGAGCCGTTGTAGTTTTACGTCAGAGTAAGCGCTCTTACTTTGAAATTTGAAGTACATTTAAATATTATTTACACTTATGTTGGGTTTTAAATGAAGGACTTTTACTTGTATCCCTCCAGCTTTGATATTTAATGGCTCTGCTTAAGTATTTGAGCACTGCTTCCACCGCCAACGATATATCTGTTGGACGACCTTGTAGCACAATGCGTAAACGTTAATCCGTCATGGACTATTTCTCAGTGTAATCGGACTACAGGCAAAGAAAAATGATTCAAAGAAATGGAAAAGATTAAATTCTGCTAAACGAAAGAGGGGAAAAAAAAAGAAAGATGGATGAGCACATGTGGGAATTAACGGCGGCCGGTGGAATAAATCGGAGGGTGTCTCTTCTCGTGGCTGCCGTCAGGAAATAGTCGCAGGGCGAAAGGAGTAATCTGATTGCAACGGGGCATCACTCTCTGCTCCGTGTCCCGGAGGAAGAGCAGGAAAGGCGGCGACGGCGGCGGCGGCGTCCCCGCTCTTAAGTCCTCTTCCCATTAGCGCCGTGCATCGTTTGGGAGATTAATCGAAGCTCACGGTGCCACATTTGTCAGCCGCCTCATCCGATAATGTGGGCGCTGCCTGCGGGCGAGGCTTCTCCTACCTGCACTTAAAAAAAAAAAAAAAAAGAAGACCTCGGTAGGTCACACTGGGGTTGGGGGGGGGGGGGGGGGGGTGGGCTGTGAAAAACCAAAAAAACCCCAAAAATGACCAGTAGAAAATAAGACGAAACAAAAGCAAAAAGCCGCTTTCTGAAAGTTAAACACAGGCAGATATACTTTTTTTTGTTTGTTTGTTTGTCAGAAATCCAAAGGAAAAAGAAAAAAAACAAACCCCCAAAAAATTCCGAAATGAAACATCATTAGCGGGATAATCCGTTTGTTCTGGAGAGACATCGCCGCGGTGTACAGCCGAACCCCATCTGTCTCATCTGTGGCTTCGTCTGCATTCATTAGGAACCGCAGAGTTTGTTTGATCATGCCATTGTGCTTCGGCACATGCCGCAATCGCAACTTTCCTGCGAGAGAGAGAGAGAGAGACGGGGAGAGAGACGGGGAGAGACGTCCCGGCAGATGTCAAAAAAGAAGAGAGAGAGAGAGCGAGAAAGAGTTGGAGCTGGAAAGCCTCTCCGGGTTGCGGCGTAATCCACGCTCGTTGCCGTTCGTCTCCGAAGCCGGCTGTTGTGTTTTTTTGTTTTTTTTTGGTGGGGGGTGGGGCGGGGGGGGGAGGACGGCCATGTTGGTTCAGTCACGGGTGTTTAGGCAGCTCTCCCCCAAAATGGTTTCCATGACGATGTTTGTCGTTTTCTGAGATATTTAGGGGAACCTAAATATCCGGGTCGCTCCGGCGAAACACGACTTCGACCCCCCCTCTCTTACTTTTACTGACCGCCCGGCACGACACACGCTCGGCGACTCCGTGTTGTCAGAGCCGCCGCCGCCGAGGACGCGTCTGCAGACGATTTCATCCACTTCCTCAACGGGTCGGACGGCAAAAAAAAAAAAAAAAAAAAAAAAAAACGGACTTCTGCCAACGTCTCGTGTTTCGGTTTTCGGTCCACGAGGACCTCATCAGGTTTTTCTGGCCTCAAACTCAAGTCATTTAATATGAAGAATCTGTCGATGCCGAGTCTCCATTTGCATTTTCCCAGATAATACAGCCGCGCGGTGTCCATTTAAAGTCCATTTCAAGCCCATTAAATGTATTAAAATCAATATGTTTGGCAGTTGAATAGGTCTGTTATTTATTAAAAAAAAATTTTAAGTAAACAAACTAAACACGTCTCTATAAATTGGCCTCGTGAATTCCCTTTAGTGCAGCATCGTAGTCAGAAAGACTGATGTTAGAAACACAATGCCGGTTTAAACTGGTGCAGCTATCGATGTAGTTTTGAGTTAAAAAAAACTTTTTTGTTGAAAGACATTTAAGCCGGCCTCTTTATTGTATCACAAAAAAAGTGAATGGGAGTCTACGGAGCCGCGGGCTTTTTTTTCGGAGCCGACCTCTGGTGGCACTCGGTGGTATTGCAGCTGAAGCCACTTGTGCATCGGCCTCATTTTTCAGACCCGGAAGCTGCGAACACTTGTTGCGGTCCGGTCTGTGATCTGACCTCTTTGGTTGCGAGTTCAAAACTTTTAGTCGAGTTGGACGTAAAGGACGGGACCGACGCTAACGGGGGAGACGGGTTTCTATTGGCGGATTTGCATTTGACTTGCACGAAAGAGACGCAAGACTACCGTCCAAAGTGAAAGCCTCACTTCACCATTCACAGTCACTAGTAAAAAAAAAAATCGTAGGTTCACTTTCTCAAAGTTAGTAAACCGAGTAAAATTTCTGTATTTGAGCGAATCCTTATTTATCAGATTATCAGCACTGAACGCTGCGTGGCAGACGTTGCAGGTTGTCGTGTCGCTTTTCCTTTTTTTTTTTTAATATTTCCACGCCGAGCACATTTTGCCACATGTCAGAGTTCACCTCTGTGTCCTGACACAAACAGAGCTCTTCGTTATCTGTGCGACAGCTGAGGGATAGGGCTAAATATAGCCGAGTACAGCCGATACCGATCAGTTTAAAAAAATAAAAAAAAACGCCTTGATCGGGCCCGATAGCGATCGCCGAGATCGGTATCTGAACTTCCCCGCTGTGCAGCCAAACCGATGCGCCGTTATCAACAGTCTTTTTTTCTGTCTTTTTCAGGACGAGTCACTGCTGCTGCTCCCGGTTTTGGTAATGAGGTCGAATCTGTGTTTCATTATATCAAAGCAGAAAAAACTTTGCTCTAATATTAATTATATTTTGGAGGAATAAATAAGCGAGAGCTGAGTTATACATCGATCTCTAATTTAAAAAAAAACAAAAAAAACCTTTCCGTACCTTCAGGGGTAGAGTTTATACAGTTTAGAATAAAAACTGTAAGCAAAGAAACTGACTTTTGTTTTTCAGTTTTTCGGACCAGAAAACTAAACTTTATTTAAGGGAAGAAACCGTTTTATTGATCTAAAGCAGCTGGATAAAATCTCTTTTCTGCGTCTTATTGTATTCTTTGACTTCTCGTGATGTTTTCGATGTAGAAAATAGTTCAAATAAGCTCTTCTAAACCCACAAATTGTCCTCCATGTCCAGGGGAAATGGTCCGTGTCCTTCAGGCAGAAAAACGTGTTGCTCTAATGATGGATGCAAAAAAAAACCCCGTCTCGGCTGCTCGTCCCTCGGCGCTTACACAAACCCCATCGCACTGTTTGAAATAATAAAGCATCGCCGAGGAGACCTGCTTCATGCCAATTAAACCAAACACAATGAAACCTCCACCGAAGTTGTACCGTCCAAAGCCTTTAATCCAAATCAGCGGAGGAGCCCGGCCCCTGTAAAAAAATAAAATAAAAAAATAAGGCCGCTGTGTGTTACTCAAGTTTTTTTCTCTCAGGTAACATGCGGCGACAGTTTCTCAAAGTACAAAGACGAAGGGCGTCCGCCGCGATCGCCCCAAAATTTCCTCATTAAAGCCGTTTACCGGCGCACTTCGTCAGCTGCGGGACGATAACTCCCGCAAACGAGAGACCGGACGGAGGGGACGAAGAACACTTCCGGGCCACGTGGAACAAATTCTCCAAAACATCGTCGTGTTTTCTGCAGCTGCGAGGAGCCCGAGCGGTTGGAAGGTATTTCAAATTTCTGCCGTTCGACCGTAAATGCAAACACGAGGATTAATACAATTTGATCTAATCAGTATTATGTGCATTTCAGCAAGAGTCATCTAATCAGTCCAACAACATTTACATTTTTTGCCCTAATTTTCTTTTCTTTTTTTTTTAAATCACTGATTACTTCAGATCCAATTACTTAAAACAAACAGTTGTTAAGCTGCCAATCGAGGGAACGCAACACTTCCTGCATTTAGTTCAAATTTTGAAAAGGCAGCCAGGAAAAGAAGCAATAATGTCCTTTAAGTCGCTGTAGGACTTTTAATGTGAAAAATATGTCACTGAAATTCATGACTTCCTGAAAGGAGGTTTTATATTAAATTATTAAATTAAATTATATTTAAAAAAATATATATATATATATATCAGTTTTTTTTCCCCTAAACTTCATTTAGGGGCTTTAGGGATTTATGCTTTTTTTTTTTTTTTTTTTAAATGTGCTTTTAGTTTGAAAGTAAGCAGGAAGTGTTAAATGAAACTGAAAAATAATCTTAACATCGATTAAAAGAAGAAAAAAAATAAAAGAAAAGAAGAGAATTGAAATAATAAATCAATAATTAATCAAGTAACTTTTTTCCTGTTAAAAAAAACCTCAGCGAACATGACACGACTTTAATCCTACTGACGGAAGGAGCGTTGGGGGGGAAATGTACCTTTTCTTTTATAAGCAACATGATTCAAACTTTTTTTTTTTTTTTTTTTTTTTTTAATACCTTGACAACAAAGAGTTCGCTTCCAAGAAAAGTCGACGTCTCTGACCTCCGCGGGGTGGGGTGGGGGGGTGGGGTGGCTTTAAAATACCTGCTCCGTCCAGATTAACGGTGCCGTAATTAACCAACCACCTGCATTCTCACACAGTGGGATACGACGGGGGAGGTCAGAGGTCAACTCCATTTGTATTTCCCCCCTTTTAAATTACACCCCTGTCAATGAAATCCCATTCTTCTGGCCCTGGTGTGCTGCCACAGGCTGTGCGTGCGAGTGGGGGGGGGGGGGTTTACATGCATGTCTGTGTATCTATCTTGGACGCTTTGATTAAAATCCCATGAGGGCGCAGCCGTGGCCATTAATCAGCGGTGGGTGAGGTTGAGGGCAGCGACGCTCTGCTCCCCCGACAGCAGCAACGCACGGTGACGTCGGCCCACAGCTTTCGTCTTTCTGCGGAACCGGCAGGCTGATGAAGGAAAGCAGGGTTAAAAAAAAAAAATAATAATAATAATAATAAAAATAAAAAGGCAATGGAGATGAAAGACGGCACGAAGGTTGCGAGGTGCTCATCCTGGTTGCAGAGCACGAAACTCACATTACTCAACGGGGGTGGGAAGGGGGGAGGGAGGGGGGGTGATGTGCCGTCGCCGCATGAGGCTGCAGGCTTGAGAAAGCGCATCAGAGATTTACATGATTTCATACCCGCATGCAGCGTAATCATACAGAGATTAAGGCGAGCAGATGTTTAGTGCTCATCCTTCCGTTTTATTACGACTTCATTCAAAGCCTCGATCATCGTGTTTTTTTTGTTGTTGTTGTTGTTGTTGTTTTCGATCACTTTGTTCTCCACCTGATGCACTAAACCCGGATGAGATTCAGCCGTTGTTCCCTCAGGGGAGAGGATTTTAAACTTCTACGGAAATCGATGCCACTATTGTCAGCAGCCCAGCTTTATTCGTGTAAAACGTGACCTCAGGGGACTATTAAAGTTGCCCAGTTGTTGAAATGGAAATCTAAAACGAATAAAAAGCTACAATTATTTGATTAAATGGTTGGCTACGATTAGTAAACAGTTGGCTAAAAGGAACGGTTTAAAAAAATGTCGCCAAATGCAAAGAGCTAGAAGTTAAGGTTTATAGTTGGCTAAACGTAATGAGCGTATATTTGACAGCATATACCCCACCCCCCCACCCCACCCCGGTGCGAGACCCGACCGGTCGTGAACCCCGGTTTCCCCTTTAAATTGCGCTCCGAGCGTCGGTATATCAGAGCTCGCGTGTGACACGGGGTGGCCTCTACGTGTTGGGCCGCTGCCCCCATTGATCTGCCGAGGCGAACACTAATTAACACTAATCCCAGTCAGAGGACACGGCGATTTGTGTCACGTCTCCGCCGGGGGCCCCCCTACGGTCCATTATCTGGCGGTTCGTTAAAGAGGAGGACGGTCCGCGCCTGACTCCCCCACCCACCCACCCCACCCCACCCCACCCCGACGGCTTGCCGAGCGCCGAGTGAAGCGACAGGACACAGGGGGCGCCGGGCTAAGCATGAAACGTTCCGACTGAGCCGAACCAGCGGCGACGCACGCGGAAGTCCCGGTTCTGTCATTTTCTGGCGGGGTTGGAAACCCCCCCCCCCCCCCCCCCATAAAATCAGCCACTTAACAGAGGAGTTGGGGTGTCCACGTTAAAGTGAGAATCTGATTCCCGCCGCACAGTGTGTAATTATGGTATTTCGGCAGTATCAATGGGGTGAAGCTGCAGTTTAAGTGCATGTAAGGGGATTTTTTTTTTTTTATATATATATATATATATATATATATATATATATATATATATATATATATATATACCAGCTTACACTGTGCAGGCGAAAACAGGCGAGTTGTTTTTACCCGCAGAACCGCAAAAATAATCGGCGACTCGAACATTCCAGGAAAGCTGTGAGAGCGGAGCCGGACCGAGCCGAGCCCCGACTGATTAACTGGCGCAAAGTGGTTCCCACTGTTGATGTAATGGAAGCAAGGATTTTTTTTTTAATTTTTTTTTTTATTCATCCCAGCTCAGGGGGTGTCGAGGTGCCAGATGCGGGCGAGGAACAAATTCAACCCCCCCCCCCCCCGCCCCTCTTACTCTTTTGGAAAGAGAAAGGAGACGAGATGCATTCACCTCTCTCTAATTCGAACCTGCCACAGGCAAGAGGCTCATCAATACCCGAGCCAAGGCGAGGCAGCATTGACCTGGAATTATCCCAGAATTATCCCGAATTTGAGAGTCTTGCCATTTCGGGCGACGCGTGGCCGTGTTTGATAAGAGCGATGTATTTATCCGAGCCTGTCAAATGCCGGTGTTCATTAAATAAGAAGGATTCTTAAAAACCCTTGGCGGGTAACTTGTGAGATAGCAACCTCCGGTCTGCAAAAACTGTGAAGCCTACGAATGGCATTGAGGCTTTTTAAAACCAGAACGTATTCAGACTCCTTTCACTTTATGGAAACTTTATTGCTGTAGATTTAATTTAAAATGGATTAAAAAAATTTTTTTTTTAAAAAGTAGTGTTGCTTTTTTTTTTTTTTCTGCAGAATTATCTTAAAAATTACTAAAGAAATCAAACTACAAAAAAAGGACACTTTCATTTGCAACATATAAACAAACGAATGCTAAAAAACAACAACAACAACAACAAAAAAAAACGAGGCCTCGTCCACTGTGTAATCTCTGATATGCAGTTAACGTAAGAATTCTTCTTTTTGAACATTTCTGCACTATGAAAGTATTTCAGCGACAGTAGACGTGTTACCTCCTGGTCACCCTCCCTCTTCGGATTATTGAGCCCCCCCCCCCCCCCCAAGTTTCCTGCATTTACCGGCCGCCACAGGTGTAACTGCGAGTGTGCATTATCCCGGCTTTGACTTATGAGCTCACTATTTACCAGACTGTCGTCTGCGTTAAGCTCTCGGCACTCAGTCGTCTGCATTCGGACTATTCATTAGTTCCAGTTCCTGGAAAATGAGAAGCCGCCGTTTAATATCTAAATGTAATTTTTCAGTGCCGCCCGTAAAAGTCCAATCACCTTTCATGTAACCCACCCAGCGACGAGGGTTTTAACGAGAACGAGCGTCGCTCATGTTGGTTGCATTTCCGTGACAACGTGGGAAACGTGTTTTGCCGAACGTGAAGTGTGCGGTTGGAATCGTGTAATTATTGGACCTTTGAAATATTTTCACCAACACGATCATCTTCACAAAGCCTTACCTAAATATGACAATAAAACTGAGATATGTCAATTTAAAGCATTAACACCAACAGCATTATCACGTCTTCGCTAGAATATATATATGTAAAATACTTTGAATATGATGTACCAATTACCCTTTATTTTATCATGACTCACTATTAAATGGCTTTAAAGTCATAAATTGTTTATTTTATCTTTTTTTTTTATGTTTTTTTTTTTAAATGTTTGCATAATCATTTCAGATGAGACGTGGACCGAAATATTCTTATTATTCGTGCGAGTCAACCCTGAAGGGGATATTTGAGGGTCTCTGTCTGTATAACAAAACTGTAAAGTTAAAAATACCTCACTCAGACTAAACACGGTCCTGACTTTGTCAACTTGAACTCCTTCCTATAAGCTGAGCTGTTAAAATGGAAATTTCTTAGTCCTGCAAAAAAAAAAATTGGAAGCCGCAGATTTCACCTCTGGTGTTTCACTGTCCTCAGCTGCTTGTTATTTCCAGGGTTTAGATCGCGGCGGTTTGTTTGTACAGCGTTCATCCCTTCCTCCCGACTCATGTTTCTGTCATTATGGAGGAGGCTTTCGGTGTAAAGCTCTGCGGTGGAGCCGAGCCGGCGTACGGATGGACCTGTGTGTGTGTGTGTGTGTGTGTGTGTGTGTGTGTGTGCGGGTTCTGAAGGATTCCTCCGAATCAATCGAAAGGTTGAAAGACGTATTTGCTTTGTGTGCGCCGTTAAGATGAGTTTGATTCATACATTTATTTAATAGAGTATTTACAAGACACGTCCAAAACATCATTAAACAGACAGATGACTGTAATCAATAGCTAAACTGAAGGGAAGGCCCGAGGGCTTTAATCGACTCGCAGCTGTAATGCCGCCCATATTTGCAGCGAAAAGCACATGTGCTGCTGGATTGTACTGAAGGCATCTGTAACTGTAATGGATCCCGTCACTCACACGATGACGACTCAGGTTCACCTTCGTAGAAACGGTAAGAACGTTCGCTGTGTGTGAGCGGATGGTGTGTGTTTATTGGGTAAGTTTGCAGGATGTGGTTTTATGGTTCGTTTTTATGTGATTAATTATTTATTTTTTTTGCCTAAATTAGAAAGCCAACATCGATCAACATCTGTTTGGTTCATTAAGGTCAATTCGTGGTTTACGCATCTGTTGCACGTACTATTTTCTTTTCTTCGACTTTTTCACGAGGTTCAGACAAACGCAACAAACGAAGCGGCTCTTATTCCTTTTGCTATTCCTTTTTTTTGCCAATAAATCTACACTCAACGTTTAGTGTTCGGGTTACAAAGTAAACCGGTTTTTAGAAATGTTTGCAAATTCATTGGTGCCGCTTTCATCCGCCTCTCATTTTCTGACCGGTTTTTCTGGTCGCTGCTTTGAAACCTCTCGATAGCATGATGCTACCACCGCCATGCTTCACCATAGGGATGGTGTTAGCAGGTTATGAACAGCGCCTGCGATTCCACGGACAGACAGCGGTTTGTCATTTAAATGCTGTTTGACAAAGGTATACAACCCTTTAAAGTTGTACAAATTGTTTTAAACTCTTGCCTCGATCGAAGCCTTGGGCTTCATGACGCACAAGCGGTGTGAATTGAGTCTATATTGGTTTTAAATAATCGTGCCGATGTAACTGTTTTTCAAACATCATTTCATTGTTTTAATGCTGAGGAAATCAAAACATTATGATTCTCAGGCAAGTTCTGAAGTCATTCCTTCTCCGGTAGTTCATTGTAATTGAGAACTTCTCTCCGAATTGAGATAGTAAATTATCATAACAGAATTTAATCAGGATATTTTTTTTCCCTTTTGTGAATATATGCTTCAATAAAGACAGAATTGTTTAAAAAGGTAAAATGATATGAGAATATTTTAAAGTACCTTTTCCAAAATTAACACAAAATATTCAGAATTATTAATGTTATTCGATAAAGGAAGATTAAATGACCAAACAATATGTCCGACTACACTAACCTAAACAGGTTAGTGTAGTCGGACATATTGTACAAGCAATACCTACATTATAAGTTATGTTAACATATTTTAGCACTGTTACTACATCTGTATCGGCTTTGACGGAACTTAAGACTGATTTTACATGGAAAAAAAAATACACGTATTTTTCGATTAGCAGGGTACAACCCAGTCCTGGTGGAAACCGTGCTCTCACAAACAAAATGCAGGATTACAGCTTTTTTTTTTCTTTTCTTTTTCCAGCTCCAATTGCAGGCTCTAACCTTTTAACTCCTGGAACAGCTTTATTCCCATTTCAATGAGGCCTCCAAATGAACACTTCAGGGGAGTGTTGGGAGGAAAATTGACAATTTTGGACCGCTGCTTCAAACCTTACAGTAAATTATACAGCTGGGATATGAGCAGTGGATATGGAAGGAGTGTGAATATCTACATTGGGGCCAGAAATCCCAGAAATGATGCCACTTGTCAGCCGAGCCTCTACATTTTTCTCTCGAAAATAGCCAGTTTCAGATATCCCTGAAAAACCATGACTTCCAAATATGTTCCGCCTGCCGCAGCATAATTCCTGTCACCGGCCGGTGCACTGTACTGCAGGGGAAAATCATTATGATTGTGTTTTTGTGTAACTAAACTGATTGTATCTGTGCATTTATTATGTTTAAGTAGAGTCTAAAGAAGATGGGGGCTGATCCAAGGAGCCGTCTTACTCGTCCAATTATTAAAAGATCCTTGCTCTAAACTATTATTCGGTGCAAAGTAACAAGCGGTGACCTCGCGAATCCCTCCCCAAAACTCTTAGCCATTACTCACAATATTAGCCATTACTCTCCTGCTCGGCCATTTCCTGTCCAGCCCCCACCCCGCCTCCTTCTACACATCCAGAGAGGGGAAAATAGATTCCAGTTTGGAGTGGGCTCCGGCCAAAACCACCGTGCCACTCAAACAGCCAGGGCCGCTTGTGTCATTTTTCCACTGGGTTTCCGTGGTATATTTTGACAGACCATTCCAGCTAAGCTTCGATAAATAGGAGGGTGGTGGTGGTGGTGGGGGTGCTTCCCCCCCCCCCCCCCACCCTTTCTTGTCTTTCTTTCGTTTCCATTTCGAATCCGTAACATTAAAGTGGAACCCATGCTGATTTATGTGGCTGGCTTAAAGTCTTGGATAACAGATTCGGTAGAGCCACTAAAATCAAAAACGGCTTTAATTATTTCTCCCGACTGACTGATTGCGCTGCGCCCTATCATTGCTGCAATTTACCTCTCGCTGCATCGGTAATTGATGGTCAACGTTTGGCTCAGGTTGTCTTTATGTTTTTCGGCTGGATATGAAATGATGAGCAAATGAGTAGCGATCATGATGGATGTCTGCGGTCCCCCCCCTCCCCCCACCTGTGAGTCTAAAAACACTTTTTTTTTTAAGTGGGTATTTGTCTGAAGGACTCGTGAGAAGAAGAAGAAGAAGAAGAAAAAAAAAAAAAGAGCCTAACTAACGCCATGTTTCAAGGGTAAACAATCCTTCCCTTCGGCACTCTGGCACAAACTAAACACTTTAACACATTTTCTGCTTGATAAAACCTTGTTCAATTTCCTGTGCTTTGTACCCGCCGATAGGCCCGACATGCCAGCCCCCCCCCCATCTCACCTCCTTATATTCTCCTGGACGTGAATTACAAAGAGGAATCGGCGCAACCAGTCGATCAGGCGCCCCCGCTCTCCCTCGTGAATGAATTTACTTCAATTAGAGGCTGCAGTCAAGCACAAGGGGACGGAGCGTGTCGTCTTTTATGAACATTTATTGTTACACAGTGTAATGACCATGCGCGCTGTGACCCGGGCTAATGACACCATGGATTAACTCCAGCGGGTAGCGCCTTTGGGAAAGTCCAAAACTATTCCGAAGGTATCGATTTTGAGGCTTGCTGTGAAATTGAACTGTCAGGTGTTCCGCTGGGCCCTGATATGATATTGATTCCTTCTGCTTAGCGACCAACAAAGAGTCTGGTTACCTGAAGGAGCCCCGGTCTGGGGGCGACGACCCCCCTTTTTCCAACCGCGTATTGGAATTTTAAATAGAAATTTGATAAACTCGGGCTCTCCGGGGAATATGAGTGTTTGCGGGACAGTTTCTCTCTGCTCTCACTCAGACCATTAGTTGTGCCCAGCGATGTGAAGCCACTTCTCCATTAACCGGAGAGCCTAATGCTTTTACCTACAGCATGTCGTTGGAGCTGATGGCTCTCCCGGTGAATGCAGGTTAAAGGGAACATTTGGGGATTTAAACTGCCCCCCCCCCCACCCGCCTCCCCCGTCAAGAGCTCCTGCTTGAGCAACTGTAGTGCTGTAACTACAAAGTGCATGTTCACATATGCGTGTGTGGACATATAGCTTAAGCAAATATGGAAAGTGAGTACACCCCTACATTCATCACACGTTTGGATGTATGAAATCGTAATTAGGGGTTCTAGTTTTCCAATAGTTAGAACCTATTTAAGCCGCTGACATCGAAGTTCTGCTGTTCCCTTTGCTATTCAAGTGCGTGGTGTCATAATGCCGCGATGTACAGAGCTCTCTTGGGCCCTTCAGGGAATCTTCCCATCCTACGGAAAAAGATCTATAAGTGAAGTAGATTTAAAACGACTTACAATTTGTCCGGGACCAGTCCCCCAGAAAAAAAAACATTAAATCTAAGAACAGACAGTTTGACCCAAAACGAAGCCTCCACGAAGCCCAAAATTTCACCACATAATCCGCGACGTAACTTTGCAGCTGTTGCTGTCAATGCGCATAAATCTACAAGCAGAAAAAGATTGCGCACATTTGACATTCAAGGGGGGGGGGCACTTCCCAAGAAAAAGGCTCCGATATCCAAAAAGAACATGACTGTACAACTACAGTTTGCCAGTGAGCGCACAGGCAAAGACCAGGCCGTTTTAAATAAGGCGCTTAGGGCTGATGGATCAAAGAAAGAGTTGTTTGACCATAATTACAGTAGAAATGATTGGCGAAGCCCAAAGACAGCGTTTCAGGAGAAAACCCTCAGAACAGCTGTGAAGCACGGAGGTGGAGGTATTATGGTTCAGGGGTTGCTTCGCTGCGTCAAGGACCGGGCAGCTCGCAGTCACTGATTCCAACCGTAATTTGTGAACGATATCGAAGAGTGCTTAAAGACGACGGGACGCCGTCTGTTCAAAAGTTGAAGTTAAACCAGAAGTCCACCTTTGATAAGGATAATGATCCTAAAACTGCAACAGGAACGGCTCACGGAGAAGAGCCGGAACTCCAATCCAATTGAAATGTTGCGGAGGATTTGAAAACAGGCGGTGTCTTAGCAATGAAGCAAATCGTACGGATAGCAATAATCCTCCTGCTCGTTCTTTGGATGCATTGTTTTGTGTATCTGCAGCAACGCTCCGGCGCCACCCGAGCACAAAGTGTGACCGCATTCAACTGCAAAAACGCTGAACTTACGAATGGTGGAAGCCAAGAAAAATAATAAAAAAAGAGGGATTAAAGGCTTTTTTGGGGGGGAGGGAAATGTCAAACTGTGCATTAACTTTTTGTCACATTTGATGGTTTTAACTACATGACTGTTCAAATATATTGATAAAACACGTGACGCATAAAAAAACAAACAAAAAAAAAAAGCCATATTTTGTGATACAAGTTAAATCAACCAAGACAAAAAAAAAATAAATAAATAAAAAATACCTTTACGTCTGTAAAAATTTGATGAGGGGCATTTTTGCTATATTTTGAAAAAAATATGTAGATGTATACTGTATGTCCACAGCACATACGTGTTTTAGACGTGGGTGATAAGGCACAGCTATATGTAATGCAAACATATTACCGTACGTCAGATTTGCGTCTGGGAAAGAAAGACGAGAGGACTGAGGCGGCGGGGGGAAAAAAAAAACACAAAAAAACCCAGCAGCTTCTATTTCTCTCTGCCTGTACTCTCCATTTTAATTAGGGTGTCTTCAGCCAAGCCGAGTGGTGTCAGCGAGTGCATGGAAGCAATCAGCATCCCGCATGGCAGGAGTCAAACGGCTTTGATCAGCTCACGGAGACTGATCCACAGTGACTGCGAGGAGGTGTGTGCGTGTGCGATCCCACGCCGGCCTCCGAATGCCAGGCAGGACGGCGGCCACCGCGGTGGCAACCTTGCGCCTCCCCCCCCCACCTCCCCAACCCCGTCCCCCCCCCCCCCCCTACCCCTCCTCGCCCCCTTTCCCCCGGCCGCTCACGCTGGTGATAGCGTTAATGGCGGAGGACCGTCCTAATGTGCTACTGTCACTTCACCGTTTGTCTGTCTCGCTCTGTTGTGCGTGTTATTCGGGAGGCTGCGGTTCCTTTGGCCGAGTCACGCTGGGAATGTGGTGATCAACGTGGGTGAAGGCGTCAGTCCCACAAAGAAGGGCCGAGCAATAAAGGAGGAAATTATGGAGGAGAAACAAACAAACAAACAAACAAAAAAAAACCAGTGTGAGCTTCCTGTGTTTCTTTTCATGCCCCTTCGAGTCGTTTCAGTTCGAGTTCTTTACGTGATTGAGGTCGGAAAAAAACGATAAATATTAACAAGTCAAATACGAGAGAGAACGGCTGACAATTTAAACCCCCGGCAAACTGACGTATCCTGAAATGTTCTGTTCAGGTTGACTCGCGCTATAAAAATATTGAAGTTTTAAAAGAACAAATCCCGCACGCTGTATTTCACTGCAGCATACACGTAAAGTTTCTTATAATGAGATGTGCAGCATTTTGCTTTCCCTCATGTAAAGACCGCACTGTATTAACACGCAGTACAGCCGCCGCATTTCATTTGACATTCGAATATGTGTTCGAAAAATTAGAACCGCAATGACTCGTTTGAATTCTGTATTTATTTTAATGCGAAATGTGTTTAAATTATGAATTACATCCCCCTAAAAAAAAAAAAAAAAATTCAAACTTGATATAAAAGCAACTTTATATGTCACTTTTTTGCAAGTTAGTGCGCCAAGCGAGCATTTAGCAAAATCGGTGTCCAACCTCGTAGGAGGCTCGTTTTCAGATAAAAAGCGTTTAACCGCCGATATTGTTTGCGTTGGCTCTCCCGCAGCGCCGAGCGACGCCACCAGGCGGCGCCCCCTCCCCTATTTGTCGTCACATCGGGCACGAGTTTGAAGTTGTGCAAAAAAGTTGCAGGCTCGTTGTGTACAGAAGTGCTCGATTTAATTCCGCGCCACTTCGAATTGCTCAAACTAGATTTTTGAAAAAAAGTGACAACCCTGAATTGAACGCTTGCAATTTTCGTCTTCATTTGAACAGTTTAAAAAAATAAGTCGTGTCGGTCGTTCCTTTAAAATTGGACCAACCTCAGTAGATTCATATTCTCACGAGCTAACTCAGATTGAGTTCTGCCTTCTTTTTTTTTTTTTTGTCTTCCCATTTAGCCTTACAAAAATATATGCAAAGCCTCCGCAGGTATTTACTTCCGTTTCACGTCACCTCGGGCTGCACGCGCCTTAATCCTTAATGGAATAGTGTCTGGTGTGTGTGTGTGTGTGCGTGCGCGCCGTTACATCGGCCCACTGTGCTCCGGTGTTTGCGTGCTCGTACGGTCGCACAGTCGGAGGTTGGAAATGGACCCGAACGCACTCGACCCCGGAGTGCGAGTCGGGACGTCGGGACGGCGTCCCCCGCTGACATTCTTGAAGTTCAGGAAAATGTGGTCCTTTTACTTTTCATGAGAGAAAAACGACACGCGGACGTGCATTTGGTTTTGTGAAGTCGATTTCTAAGCCGCCGCCACCGTGCCTGCAAAAATGAAAGACAAGCATCGGCGTATCCGTACTCATCATGAAGTATAGCGTTTGCATGATGTTTTCCTCATGAATAAATTACTAGCCGTTTACTACGATATCGTTCCACCTGCTTGTAACGCGACGCTTTATCTGCGTTTCGCATGTTTCCGTGTGATCCCGGCACCAGAGTACAAAACAAACACGACCTGCAGGGTTTATGTTCCCTGTCGCGCCGCATTAGCATAATGCTGTTTTCTTTTGTCTTCTGCCGTGTTGCTTTCTCATCTTCTTCATCCTTTAATCTGCTCCGCTGCTCCTCCGGCCGACTCTGTTTCACGCTGCGAGAGGAGACAGGAAGTTGATCGGTGAGGTGCCTCCGCCGGGCCCTCACCGCCCAACCCCTCCCCCCCCCCCGTCTCACCGCAACATGAACCCGGGTCAAAAGTAATGACCGAGGACACCTCGACATTTATGCCGAACAGAGATAAAAAAAATTAAAAAAAAAAAAAAAAAAAAAATTTTTTTTTTTTTTTTTTTTTTTTTTGTACATATTTTGCATCCTGTTTTCTAAATTCTTCTTTTAAACAGTCAACATTTATAGGTCCACCGTTTTGTTTCAAACTGCAATACTTCCAAATACCACCAGAAGCTAAATGGAGTGATGTGTTTCTTGGGTGGGTCCCTTGTTATATTCTAATTACAGTAACATACCCTGTTTCACAATATTCTTCTCATCAGCCTTTCTATTAGCATGTTAACGCATTAAAAATAAGATGGTAAAGGTTGGCTGCCAAATCAGCAAAGTTTTGTCACTGTGCCAGAGACTGAATACAAAAAAAAATTGACTTTCCAGGTCTGAAAAGTGAAGCCAATGCACAAGTGATTTGACATGCAATACCATTGAGGGCCACTAGGGGCTGTCTCCAAAAGACTCCTGTTGAAAAAGCCTGAACTTCACTCATGAAATACAAAGTCTAGGTGATAACCACAACGTCTACAGACAAAATGCTGCCATAATAGAGTTTCTAGCATATTTATACAGAATGTCTTCAGAAAATAACACTTATTATTCCTTCACACTTTTATGTTGGCTTACCCTAAGTGGAAATTGTGTCATCTTAAACATTCAAACTTCTAGCCGTATTTGTTTTACATAACTGTATTTTATTTCCTCAATCAATTTAGAATGTTTGTAGAATTTACTGGATTTCATTTATTAATTGCAGCATTTCTCTGTTAGTTCATCTCCTCGTGGTTATTTTCATTTTCTTCTGTGTATGTAGTCAAACCGGAAATCGTCGCAATCAAGTGCTTCGGCGATCGTCCCGAGTATAAATGAAGGGTGATTATGATTATAGAAGAAATGGAGTGACGTTTTCAACGTTTTCTTCCGTTCACGTCGTGCAGAGGGACGCAAACGTCGAAAGCGCGTCTCCCTTATTTAAAATGTAATGAATGGACGGGGCAGGAGCTCTTCCTGCGACAAAAGGAACAATCAGCGCAGGGGTGTCTGACGCCATCTTGCATTACACGAGGAAAAACGAAGAAACGGCTCATTTCTAGGGCAGATAGATGGACTGCCATCTTTAAAAATCCAGCTCCCGGCAGAACACCCTCGTGCTCATTTCAGGGCAGGTCGACCGGAGCACAAACCGGCCGCTTTGTTTGGGACGTTCGGGTCACCGACAGCTGAGGTCACGCTCTTATAATTGCACAGCGTGACATACGTATCCAGCCAATTTCAGAGAGGGAAGCGCACCGCGTGCAGCCATAAATCAATGCCTGAACCAGAGGCAGGTGAATAGAGAGGCAGAGAGAGAGAGAAGGAAGAGATGGAGGGAGATAACTGAAGCAGGCCAACTTCTTACTCTCCAAAAACCGCACCCGTCTCCTGCCAAACCCCCTTTTTCTTTCCCTCCCGCCGCTCCGTTGCCGAATTCTATTTATTCTGGGGATATTTCTCCCCTGTGAACTCTCAACTCATCGCACGACAGATGATTAAGTGGTTGTACAGAGGCAGCGCCGCGCACCGAAATCGTTTTTTTTTTTTTTAATACCCGCCCGCGTACGCACGACTCTTCGCGATGCCTCGCGGAAGCGGGGGGCTGGCGTCCACCCTGTTGTCCATCTCGCCGAGACGGTCCGTCTTCTCCGAGCGCGTCGCCCGTCGCGCTCCAGCGCTGATCGCTGCGCGTTGACGCCACCGACGAGCTCCGGATCGCTCCAACGTTATGTCGCGTAGCCCACTACGGTAACGAACAGGAAAAAAGTTCAGCTAACTATTAATGGTGTCAAAATCTACCCCCCCCCCCCCCGAAGTGTGGCTCGTATCGAGTTCGGGACTTATTTCTCGCCCGAACGTGAGGACGACAGTTTGCGGAGAAGGCGAAACGCGCCGCTGTCAGCCAAAGAGAAAGAAAATTGTCGCGAAGAAGCTGCAAATTGCATTAGCGAGTTCGGAGGTGCCGTCATCGCCCCGCCGGGAAAACAGACACCGATCTTCCCTTTTTTTTTTTTTTTTTTTTTTTTTTAAATGTTAATTTATCCAACGTGCTCTTCGTTTCAGACGCTTAATTAGTCAAACCTTTCTGATGAGGTGAGTGGATTTGTCTAAATGTGGAGAAAAAAAAAAAAAAAAAAAAAAATCTGAACACCGATCACTTCTATCCTCTTTCAAATCCTCGCAGGCCATTTCGGCCAGCGAACAAATAAACGGCCTCCGCGGTCGCTCCGCTTGTGTAACGCGGAGAATAAGTAGAAAAGCCCGAGCTGAAAGAAGAGAGAGGGCTGTTGTTATTACGCCGCCTCGTCTGGAGTTTTTTTTTTTTTTTACCCACAGCGGTGCAGAGCGCAAATTGTGCGTGGCCGAAAGCTGGAGGAACCACAAAACAAGCACTCTTGTGTGAAAGATGAATCGGGCCCGGGAGCCGGCGGGTTTATTTGTGTTGCTCCAACTATAACAAGGGACACATATTGCATCTGCGGCGAAATGACTGAATGAGAGGAGCGGAGGGGAAGCTGGACGAGTCCACTTCAATATCACAGCTGCTTCTTTTTTTTTTGGCGGCGACATCGTTGAAACCAGCAGAGCAGCGGTCGGCGTCGACCTCGAGAGGTTTCTTTCCGAACTTCAGCACCGGTTTGCCGCGTTCTGCACGACGCTTCCAGATTTAGATGCTTTCCGTACAACAACAAAGCATCCGCTCTTTTCTTTGAGTTAGACCCCAACTTCGACACACTTGCGATGAAGTTCAAAGGCCGGTTTGAAATGCGACGTCAGAGAGTCCGTCTACGGTTGGTGAGCGGGAGGCGTTCAGGTGCGGTTTTGAGCTGTAGGTCACCGGCATGCTGGAAGTCCTCAGCCCTCCAGTTCGCAGTCACTGTAATTACCCATTTAAAAACAGATCAAATTACACTTAGAGGATGACAAAAAAAAAAAAAAAAAAAAAAAAAAATGCTTTGGGTCGCATTTACGGGCGTGTAAACGTGAATAAAAAAAAAAAGTGAACGACTCCGCAGCCGTGCGGACAGCTGGACGGGTCAAAACCGAAGAGTTCAGGGCGGGCGCGCGCCACGAGGGTGCTGTTGGGCAGAGCGAGCCTTTTACTGCGTGTCATTCCCCTTCGTTTCCCGTCTGTTTTTCTATCACCGCCCCTATGAATTAAAAAGCAAAAATTACCAATAAAAAGGAAATCTGTTGCATCGGACGTGTGCGGCTGAAAACACTTTCTCCGTAGGCCGGACGCCTCCGACGCCGAGAATAACCAGAGGATGGAAGGCAACGTCTTAAAGAGGAAGTGTCATAAAAAGCGCTAGATGAATAAAATGTATTATTATTATTATCTGACTTCTTACCCAGCCAGCCACGAGCTTCATCCGTAGCGGCAAAAACTGGACTGATTGAACCGTGATCGATGCACCTGAACAGTTTGCTGTAAATGAAATTATTACAAAGCGTAAAGAAGTCTTAAAACGAACGTACTCGTACGTCCTTAATAATTACAGTGATAGAAAAATGTGAATTATTTAACCGGTTATGCTGCATCCGACTTGAAAGTAACGTCATTCGCTACTGAACAGTTAGAGGAAAAACCTAACCGATATCAAAATGTAGCATTAATGGTGGTTACAGTACGGCTTCGGTGATTTAGCTACAGATCCGGGAATAATCCACTTATAAAGGTCACGTCGGTTGGAGGACCCGTTAAAAAGGTTTATAACAACAGATCCCGGGTATTTCTAATTCGATTCGGTGTGTTGGCGAGAGGCCACGAGAGGAATCACGATCTCCGAGATCTCTACCCTTGCGCGGTGAAAAGTATGCGGACACCCGCACCGTCGAAACCCCGTATGTGATGGTTGGATGTGTAATTCCAAAACTATGGCCGTTTAATCTACTGCAGTAAAAAAAAAGAAAGAAAAAAAAAGCCTCTGGGAAGTCTTCCCTACCAGATGTTGGAAAGCCAGCTGCCGGAGATTTTTGCTCCCATTCGGGGTCGATAAGGTCTGGCTCGCCCTCGGCGTTCCAGCTGATCTCCGAGGTGTTGGACGGGGTCGAGCTCGGGATTTTGTTCTGGTTTTCCCAGACAGAAATGGATGGAAAACACATTCCTTTATAAAAAAGAAAAAAGAAGAAAAAAAAAAAAGAAGAAGAAAAAAAAAAAAAAAAAAAAACTGGCTTTGTCATACACAAAGTACGTGGACCGGTGACATATTGTCTTGGTGTATTTCTAAAGGTATGTTGTCTCGCTCGTCCTCGAGGTGCAGCTCTATGTTTTTCGCTCATCAACACTTTGGCTGCTGTGGGATTTGAACCGGCGACCTCCCGGGCAACACAATAGTCTCCCCAGCAAATAAAGCGCAGTGTCTCTGACCTCAGCCCAGCACGCTGCTCATGGAAAAGTAGAAAAATAAATCCCTTGTTTATTACCTGATACCTCTGATCCTTCGGTCCACATCCCCCTCTAATGGCTGGCAGACATCATAGCCGGGTCTGAGGTGATTCGCTCCGAGGTCGGGGGGCCGGCGCCGCCAAACAAAACAAAAAACGCACTTTGTGTATTTGTGTGTGTGTGTGTGTGTGTGTGCGCGTGCAGGACAGACATGAAGGAAATTAAAAAGTCCGAGGCGTACCTCGGCACGGCCCCGGTCTCCCTACCCGGATGCCTCGCCACCGGGACCTTATCTCCGGCAACGGACCGGCCGTTTTTGTGCCGTCCCCGCCGCGGCGACGAGTCGGGCCCTGGAAAACATGGACGACGCCCACACTTAGCGGCGTCGTCGTAATGGACCGTCACAACGTGGGGAAGTGCGTCGTAAGTCCGGAGCGCACGCCCACGCGGGTACGTCAACGTTATTCATTTGTTTTCGACATAACTCCCGGGGCGGGTTTCCTCTCTCCGATTCCTGCCCCGCAAACTCGCAACACCAAAAAAAAAGGTCGGTTTCTTCGGCCGCAAGCTGCGATCAGAGCCGGTGGGTTAGGGTTGGCTGTCCCGAGGCCGCCGCGCGCACCGGCGGGAGTCCGGCCACGTGGCTCAAAGGCAACAAACAACCACAAAAAAAATAAATAAACAATCCCGAATGGGGGCACTTGCAGAGGTTTTTATTCATGTCCTCCAGAGCCCGGGTTGATTTATGACCGTGAAAATTAAACTTCCTCTCACTAGTCTTCATCACAGAAAACATTTTTCAACATTTTTTTTTTTTTTTTTTTTTTTTTTTTTTTTTGCGCTCGACGGCGTTCCGGGAATAGAAAGTAAAAAAAAAAAAAAAAAAAAAAAAAAAAAAAAAAAAAAAAAAAATGGCCGGTTGCTTTAGTCTTTAACCTCTCAATCAATAGCAATTAGCAGAGCTTACATTTTCTCTCTCGGTTACCGGGGGGTTCGGAACATGTGGCCTCTTAACTCTGGGCATGTGCAGGAGTGGAGTTTGTGTTTGGGCATCCCCCCCACACCCCCCCCCCCCCCCCTCTGCACATCCAGATGGAGTGTATATCAAAGGAACTCATGTAGAACCAAAAAAATAAGGAGGGAAAATACATTCCTGGTCTGCAATGAGGTGAACTCCGCCGAGCCCTGCTCGAAGAAAAAAAAAAAAAAAAAAAAAAAAACTCGATATGGTTTTCATCCCCCTTGTGTTTTGATTAAAAAGTTGTTTATTCAATGCAAGGCCACGTTCAGTGACTCCTAAACCTCGTGTTTCAAACCTTGCAGTTGCATTTTGACTCTTTTTTTTTTTTTTGGGGCTTCGTTACAAATGACAGACATTTACTCCGTCTCAGGTTGTTTTTTTTGTTTCCCCGCGTTCTGTCCTTTTTTATTGTATTTTTTTTTGAAGTCGTTCCACGGGGAGATGACGGGTCCTCTCGAGCGGTTTATTTTCCCTCGTTGATTAGCTCGACGGCTCGATGCCGAAAGGGTCCGACGGACCCGAACGCGCCGGCTGAGCCCGAAGAGCGCGAACGACGGCGGTGCCGAACACACACACACAAAACTACACAAGATTCTCAAGCCTGCCGTTAATTATGTTGTTGTTGGGATTTTTTGTTGTTGTTTTTTTTTTTGCGCGACACCGTGTAACTAAGCGGCGGTGACATTGAGGTAAAAGTACCGAGCGTGTTCATATTTATTTCATCGTCAGGTTCTTTACACCAACGCAAAATCGTTTAAGTAGCGTCTGGTCGCTGCTCGAGCGGCTCCACGGTTGCCGAAGTCTCAAGAGGATTCATTTTCCGTCGAGGTACGAAAGGAAAGAAAGTATTTTATTAGTCTTGTGGACCTTTTCGTAACGGCGCACAAAAAGGTTTTTCTACCTTTTCAAGTTGTATTATTGTAACCGGTCTGTAAAAGCTCCATGACCGTGGCCGATGAATTATGAGTTGGCGAAACGCCGGGACGAATGTGAGATCTGGAAGAAAAAAAAACACTACAAATTGAAATTGGGAGATTGATTGATTGATTGATTGATTGATTGATTGATCGATTGACAGCCAAAACACAGCGGCAGTGGCGTTATCGAGCCCGTTCTCAAAATCCGTTCACTGGAAACTCCGTTCGACGGCGCGCCGATCGGCGTCAGCGGTCGGTTGCGCTGACGTTGCATATTTTCCCAAGTGCAGTTGGACGGCGGTGGTTAGAGTCCCTGCCGGGTTTTAAAGTCTGCGCCGGTGGGTTAAAGCTGCTCCGGCGGCTTCGAAAGTGACCCAAGGTCGACGTCCGGTGGGACGCGTTCGCAGTAAATTTGGGCCACCTTTCGAGAAAAAAAAAAAAAAAAAACGTCGGCGGGCTTCCTTTTTGATGGCGGGCCGGTGCCGGTGCGGGTACCGCCGAATCAACGGTTCAATGCCACCCAAACACAAGCGTCACCCGTTCTGCCGACTTTAATGCTCACGCACCCGTCTGATTTGCTGATTTGACGGGAATTTGGTCCCCCCAAAAAATTGTGCTAACTCTGGCTGGAAACTTGAGCGCCGCCTCTCATGTTGTCGCCTTGCGGGCGTCTTCGGCAGAGGAAGTTATCTTCACCACCGTCCCCCCCCCCCCCGGTGTTTTGTCTGCGATTCCTTCCTCGTGGCGATGACCGCATTCATTACCGCTCGCGTTCTCGCCCCGCTTCGGCGTCCGAAACTTCGGCGGACGGCTTAAATCGGACCCGCCGCGGCGATCGTCTTTTTGAACGGCGGAGCGCTGGCCTTTTTTTTTTTTTTTTTCTCTCGGGGTGGCGGCGGGGAGGGGGGGGGTGGTGCTAGCATGGCAGGGCAGCAGTGGAAATAATAATAAAAAAAAAAAACGAGGTGGTGGCGATAATGCAGAACGGATGCCCGGTCTGCCGCCGCGGGGACTGTTTTTTGCTCTCCGGGGCAACTGATGAGCCCCAGATGGACGGCCAGCTGCTTCGGGTTTTCTGAGCCCAAAGGGAGGTGGTCGTCACCGAGGAGGAGGGGGGTGGGGGGGGGGGTGGTGGGAGAGAGCGGGGGATGCAGGTCAAGGGGGGGGGCACCGCTGCGTGAAGGTGTAAGACTCGAGGCTGTATTTTCATATTCAGGCTCCCCCCCCCCCCCGCCCGCCCTCGGTACCACTAGCTTTTCCACCGGGGTGGGGGGGGTTATATTGTTAGCCAGAAGGGCTCTCAAGGTGCTCGGGATCACTAGACCTTGATAAGCGAAGTCAAAATATCCATCTGCCATATTTGTCCACCGCCCACCTCCCCTACCAGAGGAGTAATTAAAAGGCCACCTGATATCCAGCATGGGTCTGGCTCTCGAACCCGGTAACACACTAACAGCACGCGCACACACGCGCACGCGCACGCACACGCCGGACCGCGGCTGTTGGCGATAGCCGAGCGAAAAGAAGTCAAACCTCGCTGATCCTCCCGTCCGGTCCGTGGAGGCGAGCTCTTTCCTTTTCGGCGGCCGACGATTGAGGACGATCATCTGGGGCAGAGCTGCTTGTCAATCATTAACGCTCATTAATTTGGATGATTGCCCCCCCCCCCCCACCCTCCCACCCCCTTAAGCCCCCCTCAACCAGCCAGGAGTTCATCTTATTAGACGTCCTGTCCTGCTGCCTTTTTTTTTTTTCTTTCTTTCTTTTTTTAACCTCTCATCATTTCTATCTAGACGATTCGCCCTGCAGAAAAGAAAAAGAAAAAGAACTCGGTGTACGGTTTCGGGGATCGTTTATTCGTCATCCGTGCAACCGCAGTTCCACAGCTGCGTACACTGCGGATTTTCTGCCCGACCGAGAGAGGCGGCGAAAACAAACGGGGCAAGCTGAGAGGAAGCAAATGGGAGTCGTCCAAAAAAAAAAAGCGAGAGGAGGCACGCGGAGACGTCCCGAAAGTGGACGACGCGGTCACCCTCCCCGCTCCCCCGCCCCGTCTCCGTGCCTCGTTTCCCAATCGACCCGCCCCGCTGACCGCGTCCCAATCAAGACCCGCGGAAGAAAGCGGACATCGAGCCCCCCCCCCCCCCCCACCCCGTTCGCGACGCACCATTTCCCCGCGAACACATCGAAAGTAAATCAAATTAAAAAAAAAAAAAAAAAAAAAAGACGAACCGTCTCTTGGAGGACTCGCCCGGCGCGCTAACCTCAAACCCGCGGGCTAATTACGTTTATTCGACTTTTTTGGTGTATTTATTTTTTTTATTCCCCCCCTCCCCTCCCTCTCTCTCTCACCCCCCCCCCCCCCCTCCCCGTCCTCCATCGAGATGCAAATTCTCACGATTTTGGTGAACGTCAATAACATCTGGCAGGGCTTCCTCGGGACGTCTCGAGGCCACGCCATTCACAGCTAAGCCCCTATGAATAAAGATTTGTGGCACGGAGAGCCGCTTCCTCTCCTTTTTTTTTTTTTTTTTTTTTCCCTCTCGCACTTCAGCACTAATTAAGACGGGAGTTCAGAATAAAAAATTTAAAAAAAATAAAAAATTTAAAAAAATAAAATCAGACCCGGATGCTTGGAAATTCACCGGAGGACGGGCGGCCGCCCCGGGTCGGTTCAAGGCGACGGGAATTCGACCCGGATCCGGAGCGCCGCCTGCTTCACGGCCTGCTTCAGTAAAGACGGTAAAACGAGGCTTTCCGCTGAACCGGAGCGTCCGCTGACCGCCCCGGAGGAGCTCGCATTAATTCCGCGTTTGCCCAGACACGCTCGTTTTTTCTTTTTTCTTTCTCAGACGTGTGAATCGCATCCGTCGAATTCGCCTGCCTCCCTCCTTCACCCCCCCTCCCCCCTTTACCCCCCGAACGCATCTCGTCTCCGCTCGGATCTCGAGTCGACTCGTTAACTTGCTCCAGACGCCGGACATCTTTTCTTGACACACACACACAGCCATCAAAGATACGGCAAAATTCGCTGACAACAGACGATGATAAAAGCAGAAGAAAAAAAAAAAAAAACGTCTCTCATCTGGAAACCATCCCCGACGCTGTCCCGGGCCTCCAGCCGCCAGCCGCCGCCGCCGCTCCCACGCGTTTGTCGGCCCGAGCATCGATTACACGCGTTCTGCCTCGCTCTGTTTGGAAATGAACGGATGCCGAGATTCCCGTTTTACATTCTTCCCCTTGAACGTCTCGATCGGCTTCCGACGCGACAACAGCGGGAGAGGACTCGGGACTCGTTGGACGAGTGCGTGTTCTTTTTCTAGAGTTTTTGCCTGACCGTCTGATACCCGGCGGTGAAGGGGAGGAGGGGGGAGGGGGGAGGAGGGGAGTCGGATTCCTTTCGGGTGTCTTCTTCGGTCTGTGGTTTTCAGAGATGATTTCCAGTCTCTATAAACTGAAACCTAAAAAAAAAAAAAAAAAAAAAAAAAAAAAAGCGTCGGCTGATAGCTGTTCCACCCCGGAGGTCCACGGCACCGAGACGGCTTGGACTAAAAACGATGCTTATGTGGGAATTGTTGAATTGTTGAATTTCTCTGTATAACGTTGCAAAGTCTTGCTGTCAGGACTTTAACGTGTTAAGTGCCATGAAATAACCTACGTTGTGATTTGGAGCTATATAAATAAATTGAAAATTGAATTGATGCGGCGTGTCCTGTTGTGTCCTCTTTTTTTTCGGGGGGGGGGGGGGGTGGCGTCAAATTTGGATGCGGGATAATTTATTTATTTATTTATTTATTTTTACAATATTTGTGCCATCTGACTCATCGTTACGATTCTGTTATTCTCCAATTTTACCTTTTCTCATTGGACGAAGGTCAAAATTGTTACGACTTGATTATGTTCCAAAATGGTGTTCAATTGATCCGCTGAGCCTAAAGTTGAATTGAGGGATATCGTCATCCTCCGGCAGATCAAGTTTTTCCTATTCTTTTTCGTCTAATTGTCATTTTCCTTGAAATAAACAGCCGACGTGGCTAAATTGACGAGCCGGCGTCGCTCGACCGGCGCGAGGAGAAGAAGGGGGGGGGGGGGGGGGGGGGCCAACAAACGTCGGTGCGGAACCGCTTTTGTTCAGACCGACGGCCGAACGGCGGAGGGGGGGGGGGTGGGAGTGGGGGGTGGGGGGGGGGGGGGAACTCAACCGGCATTTTCGCGTGACATTTAGCCTGGAATTAACTCGACGCATTACGCCGCGGCTCACAAAATGAACTCGCCTTCGATCAAGCGCTCCGACGGCCATATTGCAGGGTGCCGAGATAAGGTCAACTGTCACGGAGGAATGTTTGCCGAATCGAAATTGATGCATAACAAGATGGCGAGCAGGTTTTGAAGGTGGGCTTTCTCCTGACCTTTACTTTACACAACTCAATAAGGTTCACCTCGTGTGTGTGTGTGTGTGTGTGTGTGTGTGTGTGTGTGTGTGTGTGCGCGCGCGCTCGCTCCGTTCTGCCAAATTGAGAGGAGGGCCCCCCCCCCCCCCCTCGGTTACCATATGGCGCAGAGGCTTTCATCCGCACTGTTTCCCTCATGTATTTATTATTTTGTTCCAGGGTGGAGGCACGAATCTTCCCCACCTGCACCCCTTGTGTTACTATTTTTTTCTTTTCTTTTTCAAACGAAAGCTTTAATTTGTTCTCGCAGATCTCAATCTTGTTTTTTTGTTGTTTTTTTTTTCTTCCCCCGGCTTCTTTCTTTGGATTATAGCAGGTGGAGGCAGATGAAACGGTGACGCCGAGCGGGTCTCGATGTTGTTAGATGAAACGTTTGAACCGCTGAGCTCGTTTGCCAATTAGCAGGATACGACAAACCCTGGCAGGTGCGCGTGTTCAAGGCGGCGCGTGCGGAGGTGTGGATGGGTGTTTTATTTATTTTTTGGGGTATTTGGTTTTTTTTTTTATTATAAGTGGAGACTTCAGAAAAAGCTCAGCACTGTTTATTTTTTATTTTATTTTTGTACTTGTTAATATAGATTCTCCTTATGATTTATAGGAGAAAGGAATTTTTACTATATCCTCATGGATCAAAACCAGCAGCGAGTCCCTCCAAGAAATCACCATCTTGTCGTTGCAATAATTACCACAAATTCAAGCAATCGCTGCCGTATTTGCGGAAGCTTTTGCAATTTTTCAAAATCCTCAAAGGAAGTGATTAGAGTGACTCTTTATCAGGTAGCTGTTCAAAAAAAAAAAAAAAAAAAAAAAAATATATATATATATATATATATATATATTTCTTACTCAACTTGCAATTTTTTCTTATTTTCTGAATTTTACTGCAAAAAACTCAACTTAAAACTGCAAATTATAAAAGTGGCAAAAGTGCACACTTTCCATTTAATGCTCGCAGTCGGCGTCTTACCATTTCATAGGGTATGTCATAGATTCATATTTATATCATCCAATTTATGTCCCGGCAGTTACTTTATTCTGTTGGTTCGTTTATTCTACAGTAATATATTCTGTAAAATCATCATATCTTGGTAGCGTTTCTGTTCCGTAAGAAAATCAATTCATTTCCCAGCGAGTCTAAGCGTTTGTTTATGTGTATTTTACTTTGCTGAAAAAAGTAGGAGAATTTTCCCAGCCCGCGAAGGGAACATCGAATCGTTCGGTTTATCGAAACAATTTCCAATCTGAAACGACTAAATTTGGAGGTTGAATGGTTTCCGCCGAGCACAACCAACATGAAAAACTGTCATCTCGGCCTTTAAGGAAAAACCTTCCTGTCCGCAACTTTAACCGTCAGTAGGTCAGAGTTGGACCTTTTTACCTTCTGGACCGGCATTTTATTTATTTTTTTGCGATCACCCACCGACAGATCCGACAAATCAGTGCAGCCCGGGAATGCGCACTAGTCGCATTTCGCGCACTCTCGTGTCACTCCATTACTAATCCTGAGCTCCTTGTGGCTCCTCCGTGAATATTTGTTCGGCATTGGTAAAATGGGAGCAATCCTCCAGAGGTGAAGAAAGCCTGACACGGGTGTGATTGCCAAATGACAAACTTTTGATGGCTCAGAGAAAAATGAAATTACCTCACTGACATCTTGAGAGATTACTACCCCCCCCCCCCCACCCACCTCCTCCACACACACCCACACACACAGAGGGACCCTCCGTGTCCGTCACAGTCCAACATGGAGACACAGGAGAGCCAACAGGAAATACAAAATAAAAATATATTGAACCTAATATCGGAATCAGAGCTCAGGCTGTGTTTTTCCACCTCTGAGCCCGAATGGATGCCGGGACATCAATTTTCATGATGTCGGGAACTTGGAGGGGCGGGGGGGGGGGGGGGGGGGGGGGGGGGAATACTCTTTATGCAAATTTCGAGCAGAGGCCTAAAAAAAAATAGGTGCGTTTTTAAAAGGTTAAAGTTATCGGAGCTGTTTCTGACTGAAATTAAGAGATTTCCAGCGGGGGGATACTAAAAATTAAAAAAAAAAAAAAACGTCTCAAAGATTAAGGGGTTCATTTTTCACGTTAGTTTACTAATGTTGAAGCTGACGGGAACGTTATTAGTGTGTAGCTTGCGAAAAGTAGAGTTTGAAAACACTTCGGATGAAGCATTAAATCGCAGCTCTGCAGACTTTTAATATTACACACCGTTTATAAAATTCTCACGTAGATTTTGCTAATTATTATATAACCCCCTCCGATATTTCTCTGTCATTCATATCTTTTTTTTTTTTTTTTAAATTGTAAACACAATAAGATAAAGTAACATGAAAACGTCATCAACCCCCCCCCCCCCCTCTGGTTACATCTTTATATAACTCTTACATAACGCTGACGTTGGCGCTGCTTCGGTTTCAACTGTTCGCTCCTTGTTTTGGAGTAATCACATCGTTTTCTTATCATGTTTTCTCTGTCATTTTTCTGGGAAAACACAAATTGTTATTGATGCTGCCAGAGGTGGAACACGCATTACTTCCAGTTAACAAGATAATGTTTCCCCTGAGTCACACTGTAAATGGGCATTTTAGAAGAGCAATTTAAAACCAATGATAAACTATATGTGCTGAATCATCGCCCAGCTGTGATAACCATAGAGATTTTTTTTTTTTTTGCTTTTGCTTTAAGCTACGTTTGATTTCCTTCCTGTTTCTCAGGGCGTTTCTTGAGTTAGAGATTACTTTAGCAAACATGACGTTCCCAAGGTGGGAGAATACAGCTCCATGTTTAAAAAAAAAAAAAAAAAAAAAAAAAAAAAAAAATATATATATATATATATATATATATATATATACACACACAGTATATATAAAATAAAAGAGGCAGCAGGAAGTGAGGATGAATAATTCTTGTACTTTAACACACTACCAGGGAAGCTAGCGCAGTTAATACTTTTTTAAAAGAAAGCTCAAAACATTTCTCTTTACTTTAGCCTTTAACTAGTTACTCTTCAAGCTCTCTTGCACTTTGAACTACCGCACCTTTAAAAGGCATATTGCTTATTTTATCCGTGTTTAATTTTATGCATTTTATCGATTCTTATGCATAAAAAAAAAATGTCTTCCTCTCTCTCTCTTTGGAAAACTGGGTCAGTTTAAATGTTACCTCATGTTTAAATGTACATTAAACTATTAAGAGATTTTAAGATTTTTCATTCATATCTGCATTTGGTTTCCAGCCCGTGACATTATGTTTGCAGTCACGTTGTCTCTTACCTGCTCCACGTGTACTGGGTGACAGTTCATTGGTCCATACAGGTCATGTGACCACTGACCAACACGTATGTTATTTGTAGCTGCACTGATGAAGACCTTTAGAAGCTGAAACGCGTCGCCGCGAGTTTTTTTTTAATTATTATTATGATTGAACAGCCGTGACTGATTAAAAAGTTTTTAATTAATCACCCTCTGGAGTGCCTTCGGATTTCTTCAATTTCCTTTTTTATCTGTTTTTACGTCGAACACATGCGTGTAACTCTCACGCTGTGAAGCACTTTGAGCTGCATTTCTTGTATGAAAAGTGCTGTACAAATAAAGTTTATCATTATTATTATTATTATTATTATTATCATGATTATTATTATTATTTTCTGCATCCCCAGTTTAACACGAGCCGGTGGCGACATCACTCAGGTTATCATGTCAGACTTTAGAAACGTATTAAAAGGAAGATGCGAAGCGTTCTGCATCTGTCCGTCAGCAGAACGGAGGGGCGGACAGGACCGAGCTCGCTGACAGCTCCGATTTACTGGATAATAAAAAAAAATAAAAAATAAAAAAACAGTTTGCATGCGAGGATCAGCAGGAAGAAATCAGCAGTGCTTTTTTTTTTTTAATATGGATTAATTGATTTTTTTTTTTTTTTTTTTTTTTTTTTTAAAGCTCTCCGTAACACCGGGAAGCCTCATCGATCGTCACGGGTTTTTACTGAAAGAGCTCACGACTTCTAAACAGGCGGGAAGGATGCCAGCAACCGCAACACCTGCGGATATTTATTTTTTCGTCATCGGCCTACGAAACGAGGCAGCCGTTCATTGACCCCGAGCGACCCCGACCAGCGGGCCTTCTTCAGTCGCTCACGTCGACCGGGCTGCTAACACAAGTCGCTGGCCTCTTTAGGCCGGAACGTTCCCAGGCTGGTAAATGACATCTCCAGGCTCGCAACTAGCATTGTTTTGCGAGAAAGGTTGGGTTTAACTGGGGGAGTCTGTAAAAATTGGACAAAAGTTAAAACTGCCAGACTTACTCAGCCCGTGCACGTATACATGCATTGCGGACGTGTGCAGCGCTCCCTCTCACTGCTGCAGGCAGGTACCTGTGTTAAAAAAAAAAAAAAAATAATCTTCTTGGGTTCAGCAGGTATTGAAATGATTTGATTTTAGGAGGCATGAAATATTTGCATTTCAACCCTGCCTGAACACGGACCTTGACTTAATGTATTCAGTCCCTACTGATGTGGAGGGAAAAGCGGCGTCTCCAAACCCGGGATATTGAGCGGTTTCACACCAAAGACGAGTCAAATACAAAAGACAACCACAGGACACCCCCCCCCCCCCCCAAACCTCTCTCTCTCTCTCTCTCTCGGTCCCGTTGAATGACAGTGTGACAAAGCGACCCTGAGCGTTTGTCTGAGAGGTGACGGGGAAGTCAGGGCCGTGACAAGTCTCTGCCCGGCTGAGGGGGTGGGGGTGGGGGGGGACGATGACAAAGCCGGTGACAGTACCACCGGCGGACTGCGAGACGGAATGCAATGTGCAAAAAAATATAAATCATTATTCTCCCCGCTCGAATGCAGGCGTGCTGCTGCTTTTTTTTTTTTTTTTTCCAGCCTCCACCTGCAGCTGTAAATCAGGTATGAGAATACCTTCGCTGTTCAAAACGGCCTACTCGCAATCTATTTCTGATTAGTCGGAAGATTCGGATCTCAAGCGAGGCCAGAGAATTGCAATGAATGAGACATTGTTTTTTTTTTTCCCTCTCCCTTAATTGCTCCGCTGATTAAAAAGCTTTTTAACAAGATCATCCGGGGTGGCGTTAACTGTCACCGACAAGACATTACAGCCGGGTGTGAAGCGCCCGTGGGGGCCCGGCTTTAATAAATGTTAGCTTGTCATGGCGACAAAGAGTGATAAAGATTAGAAACCCTCCTTTCCTCACTGTCTCTCGCGCAGTTGGAGTACCTCCACCGCCTCCCGACGGCGGCACACTGCAAACTGACGGGCCAGAACCACGACCAGGACTGCAATGGGAGCTCTCCGGGCTGCTGCTCCTCATTCGAGGTGACGACGGCAACTTAAAGTTCATTTATGGACCGAAATAAAACGCGGCATGTCTCGTTTTTTTTAAACGAGCGACACCGAGATCGGGAAAAACAACCACTTTCGTAACAGTAGACCCCTCCGTTGGCGGTCAGATACAAATTTGTATTCCAAATTACCATACGTGTAGCGCTGCTGATTAAAAACCTTAACATCTCGTTTTTGCTCCGCTACAGTTTGCCCCGTCCAAAGTTGCTGCAAAATATTTTATTCTGAAAACATTTGGAGGGTCATTATATCGTTTGACTCCATTAAATACACGGTACTGACTATTTGTGGTTACACAACAATGTGTGGAAAATCCGATGTTGGACAACATGTGGTCAGAAGTGGGCTTTGTTTGACCCGGAACCGACTTTTAGGAGAACAAAATCATTATTTTCAGCGTGTGTTTCAGGTATTCTTTGAGGACTATTGGCAAAGTCTGTCTGACTTTAATAGACTCTCTCATTGATCAATGCTTTTCACATCACTTTGACATGCATTTCAAGTTTCAGCAGGGACCTGCTGACAGCGGATCGAGCTGCAGATTGATGGCTTTTGATGGGGGAGAAAAAAAACCGCATCACTTTATTCTACATATCACGTTTCGGAGAAGAAAAAAAAAAAAAAAAAAAAAAAAACCTCAAACGGGGCTCCAGAGTGTCTTTACCCACAATCCCCTGTAGTTGATAATCATTAATATATATTCAGTCCTTTGTTTTTTTTTTTTGCCTTCGCACACTGCAGGCGTCTCTGGTTTCAGCCTGAACGCGAGACATCTGGCATCTAGTGTCTGGTGTGTTTTGATGTTAATAATGTTAATGTTGCTAATCTCCAATTAAACAGTGAATCTGTGTTCTAATCTACTGCAGCATGCAGACAGCAGGACTCCTGTGATAGCATGAATTATGTGAGAAGAGATGGAAGATGTGGCAGTAGCCAGCGTTCAAGAGCCCTAAAGTGTCATAACACTGAGGGGCCACTCGGGGCTGGCTCCATAGACTCCAATTAAAAGAAGCAGAAGCTTTTCTAGGGGTGCACTCAGGTTTCAGGTATACAGGTGGGCGGGGCTAACTGTCCTCAGAGTCTTGGCTGTGACTGCATATAAAAGCGTTCGTAGCTTCCAGGTCTGAAAAGTTAGGCCGATGCGGCAGTGTCTTCAGCTGCAAAACCACCGAGTGCCACTAGAGGTTCCACAAAGCCTCCCATTCAACTTCTCATAAATTTGAAAGTCAATAAAAAAAAAAAATGTCACCAGTTATCTCGGTGTTGTTAGCAAAAGTCAGTCCTTCTTATTCGTTTTCTGGAGGTCCATCTGAAAATAATCCCTCGTTCATTACAAAATATGCTTCAAAAAGACGTGTTTTTTTTGATTGACAGGGCCCGTGGTGCAGTCAGGTTACAGCTATCGGTCGGCGGGACATGGTATCGTCGGGTTTCCAATCAGATCAGTCAGATCAACCGCTCGCTCCTCCGCCTCAGCTCGTCCAAATATGGTCACTTCCTGCTCCGAACTAGCAAGATGGCGATGGTCAATATTCAAACTCGGGGCTTCATAACAGCCGTTCACAAACCGACTGGTGACGTCACTGTTGGTTGCAGCTTCGTGGTCATCCTTAAGACTGTTCAACTCAAACTTTTTTTTACCGGTTTGGGTATTTTATATTGAATAAAGATGGATCTTTATGTTGTTGTATATCTGATATCAGTGAGGTTCTAAAACATAAATCGAAGAGTTGTCTTTCAGCAGTACAATAATCAGCACCATTATGTGCTGCTTTACGATGCTGCTTTTTTAGTATCGTAAACCATTGAGAATAGTTTTCCTTGGCTTTTCTTAAATCTGTTCATTTATAATCACAAAGCAGGTGTTGTTCCTTCTGTTTCGCCTTCCCACCTCCGTCCCAGCTCATTTCAACAGCAGAAAAAAAAAGAAAAACAAAAGAAAAGCATTTGTCAGAAATAAACCCAGCAGGGATCGATTCAAACTTTGTAGTCACGCCCGTGCCCATGTTTTTTTTTTGTTTTTTTTAGTCCCTCCTGAGTGTTTTTTTTCTTTTCAGATCGCAGGCAAAGAGCATCTCAATATTTCAGCGGTAAATAAAGGGCTCCGGCAGGACCCAGCAGAGACCTTTATTCACGCGCAGGTCAGAATCGTCTGAGAAAGTCGGCGCCCGTATTCCTCACCTGCACCACAAAAGCTGCAGCGGCTCTCAGAACAAAAAGCCGACCCCCCTCCCCCTTCTCTATTACAAATAAAGGCATAGAGTGGCAATAAAATCACCGGGCGGGCCGAGATCCTCTGTACAGACAACAACAACAAAAAAAGAGGAGAGTGCTGTTTGCTGCTTTCAGGGTCAGTGTTGCTTCTTATTTTCTCCGCTTTCTTTTTTTTTTTCCAGTATGCCAGAGTGTTATTCAGATTGTTTATAGTCGTGAATACAGCGGAGAACTGATCTCAACTGAGTTTCCAAGAAGAAAAACAATCACCTAGTGTGTGCTGTTGCCATGGTGTTTATAGTCCTGCAGAAATTTGCTTTACTTTGTTTATTTGCCTGCGTAATTACACCTCTGCTACATATCCTACCTCCCTGGAAAGGTTTTCTTCAGGTCTTGTTTTTTTGTTTTTTCTTCTTGATAAATAAAGATTGGAGACACATGAAACTGGCTTTAATGAAATGTCAAGTATATAGCTTTTTTTTTTTTTTTTCCCCCCACGGTGTTATATTGTGATAGCCTGGGGTCAGAATCTGATTTTTATTATTATATTACCTGCAGTTTTCATATTTCTCTTTCAGCCTCGATTCCCTGTGATGTACTCGGCTGAAGCGGAGGGAGCTTGCTGGATTTCAGTGTTGGGAGGCCGTCGCAGCGATCGTAATAAGGGAGGGATAGCTTGGGAGTTTTATTCATTTGAACTTTTATTTTACGTCCAGGGACGGAAGCCATTTTATGAATCTCTTTAAATCTGCCAGACTCTTTTGACAAAAACATTCATTTTACCTCGCAGAATATGGAAGTCGCTTCGATTGGTGCAACCAAGAGCGATGTCACCTATTTGTTTTGTGAACTGCCGCTTTGAAGCCTCGAGTTCGGCATTAATGCTGAAAAAAACAAAACATGGAGGGCATCTGGAAGTCACAGAGGCTGACAATTTAGTAAACTAAAGTAACGTAGGGGTAGGAGGATAACGTAATAAAGGAAAATCACAAAGGGAAAAGATGAGGCCGTTGGGAAGATTCATATTTTCCTTCGATGTAGGCTGTTGTCCAAGTTATCAAGAAAAACCCTACCTAACTAAAATTAGTGTATTCGATTAACATCCAACCAAACATGAAATTCCACGACCTCTGACCTTTCTGTAAACGTCAGCAAACGTCGTCGCAACTCGTGAACTCGAGGCTTTTAGAAAATCTCAAGTTACCACACGAGGGCGGCGGCGTTCATACGGACTCTTCTGCCGTACACTTAGGTAAACACGACCTCATTTCAAGTAACGTACCGTGTCATTTAACAACAATCAATCCGGAAATTGGTTGAAAAAAAAGAACATACCGATTGGCCAAATATCATTTTGGGATGATTAAATGTAAATTCTGTCCCGTGCTATTTTTTTTTTTTTTTTTTTAAAGGCATATTTTCTTAACGTTCACACGTTAGCTCGCTTAGCACCTTCATTAAACAACAGTTAAACTCATGCAGTGATTTGTATTTATTAAATTGAAAATGCGTTTCCGAATAAAGTTTTGTGTTCCTTTTTACAGCGTCAAAGGTGATATTTTTAGTGTTAACTCTTGCGAGCCGTGCTGTTAGCATTGTGCTACGGGCGGATTGGCGTCCCGCCTTTCCAGTGGCCTGTTTGCACTCGGCCAAATTAAATTTGGGGGAAAACACATTTTCTCTTCGTTAAATTATGGAATAGAAATGGAGTTCATATTTGTAAATCAAGTTTTGCGTTTCATTTTGAATTCATGTGACCTGGGGAAAAAGTTCACGGGGCCCAATTTAAAGTGGAGAGTACAGTCAAAGTGGAGCTGATACATACTGCGTGTGTGTGTGTGTGTGTGTGTGTGTGTGTGTGTGTGTGTGTGCGCGCATGTAAATAAAGACTGACACCAGCAGGAGAAGTAATCACACTACCTGTCACCCATCTCTTATATCGCTTACAGGAAAACGAATACCTCAGGCATCGCATCGGACGGCCTTGTTACTAAATCAAAACCCGCAAATAGTTTTTTTTGTTGTTGTTGTTTTTATTGGCAACAATTAAAGGACACTCCTCCGCCAAGCCATTCAAAGCCTCATAAACCCGACAGTAACACGATTAGCAAACAACAACTAATTCATCCTCACCTGCTGCCGAGAGCCTCCTCGCTCTGCTGAGTCAGACGAGGAGGCCGGCTCCATATTTCACCGGCGCTACATGGAGAGCGAGTGGCGTAGCGAGCTAATCTGTCCCGCTCCCGTTGGAAAACGATGCAGGACATAACTCACTCCGACGGCGTCCCGGCTCCTCGGGATTGACTAATGGCTTTTTCCTTGAATGCTGAATCAAAGGAAACAATCTGTGGGCCGCGTTTTTGCGCTCCGGTTGGCCCTTCGCCAGCCACACCGGGGCCAATTTGATTTTCTCGACTCCTATTCTTCTCTCGTGTTGATTTGTGGCGTATTTCATCCCCAGCTGTTGACTTGACTTGACGGAGACGGATGCAGACGAACACACGCAAGCTCTAATATCATTAAATCAAGAGTTTCATTGATAGACGCCGCCGCCGCCCCCCCTCCCCGTCCTTCACGTTTCTGAGCCGATGCCGAGATTTCCGCGCCCCGCTACCGACGGAGTCGTCGTTTTGCAGCCGAAAACGACCACCTGGCGAGGCGAGCAATTGAGCAGCAGATGTGAACTGGGACTCAACTCCCGATGTCAAGTCATGTTCATCCAAAAAAATACGCAATTATCCTCTCCACTATCTGCGTCCCCATTATCATAATTGTATTTGTTACTCTTCCCACTGTAATAACTTGGCACAGGTGCAGGAATGATTAATGTGCTGCAGGTTCAGGCGGACGGATGGAGCGACAACAACAAGGACTCGGTCTCAGAGTGAGTCTGGAGGACGGGGAGAGACTAAAGCAGTGACAAACGTCGCAGTGAATCAGGCGGGAGAGAAATTAAACAGGCCGGTGTTATTATAGCCGATCAGAAAGATGCCGTTACAGCTAAGAAACTCTCAATATATCAATAGCAATATATAAGAAACTCTTCGCTGTAACAGCATCTTTCTGATAAACTATCTTCAGGCAGCTGAACGGACAGTCACTAGATTTTTTGGGGGGCCGAACGTTTTCACTGATGAACAGCAGCCGAGAACTGAGAAAAACACACAAGTGTCAAAGCAGCGTACTTCAATTCATTTCTCTGTTTTGATTCAAAAACATTTAGAAGTAAAGTTTTCATGTTTTTAGAAAAAACAACAAATTATTCAGAGTCAACTTTTATAATTAATCAGGTTCAACATGTGTGAACAATGTTATTTAAAAGAAGTGATAATTGCGTGTCACTTTTAGTTCTGTTTGTTTTGAGAGTTCACCTTTCCAAAAAAAAAAAAAAAAAAAAATCCAGTTTTTGTGTAATTTTGTTGGTCTAAAAACACAGCTAAACTCAGGTTAACTAACAGAAAATAACGCCTCAAAATGTCCCAGTAGAACTCGGTGTTGACGGTCTGACCCCGAGGGACGATATTCAACGGTGCAAAACACCGCCAATGTCGAAGAGAACCCACGCGCTTGCTCCTGACCTGACGTCGTTTTGATCGTTTCTTACAACGGTCCCTAGTCATGTTCGCTTTCCAGTCACTTTAAATCTTTTTGTCGACCTGTGACTGGCATACAGAGTTAATTACAGTGAATTTGTGGTCAATAATCTGGTGAAAATCCAATTTATTCGATTTAACAGTGCCGAAATGAACCCATCAAGTCTCTCCCTTGCTGTAAGCGCGCCTCAACCTCCTTCATTTCTACGTCCTGAACGTCTGACAGATACAAAAACACACAATGTCGGGGACTTTTTACAGTCTTGGGAAATCTCAGCGGTAGAAATTCCTGTTGATGTTTCCCACCGTCCCGCGGCAGCTCTAATCCTGGCTCAGCACAGCGCCGACTCCTCCCCCCCACCACAGTAATACTGACACAAACAGGGCTTTTTTTTTCACCCGGAGCTTTAACGATGACTGACTGCAGGTGGCAACTTGCTGCGCCTCAGAGATGGCAATACATTTGACAGGATTTAGTAAGTGATCTAATAGTGGTGGACAGTGGCTGCCAGGTTTGGGAAGGGGGATTAGAATCAGTGGCCCCGCCTCCTTTTTTTTTTTCTTTTTTTTTTTGGATGGGGGCTGGCTGACCAATCAGGGAGGCTTCACTGTACTGGCCTGTTTCATTACATGGATTTATGGGTGGGCAGTCATGCTGACCTGGTCTCTCCCCCCTCCCCTACCCCCTCCCCCTCTGCTTCATGTGAATTTGTTCTTTCTCTGGGGGCGTTTGCTTGCCAACACACTTGTATGAATCACCGCTTGGCATTGAAACTCCGTGAACTGGATGTATGACTCTTAATATGATGCAAAAAATGAAATCAAAAAAGGTCTAAACGGCGGTGTATCAAGCCGAGAGAGGACAATAAAGAAACCTCATCCCTTGTGTCCGTCTTATCCTCCTGAAATTACCATGGAGATTTAGATGCGACCACATGCCAGCCGCGGTTACATAAAGGTTTTGAAGGCCTTTTGTATCCGCGGCTGCTGTCCTTTAACATCTATTGTGGCTTTTTGAGCTCTCTGTGTGAAACTTTGGTAATATACTGGGCTTTTTAGATTAGACTCAGAGATTTAACTTGCTTTGCAGCAGCTCGCTGAGAGTATTGACCTTCAGCTGATGTATACGTGAAATATTCTCCTTCCAGCAGAAGCCCGTCTTATTACACATTTCTGGCCTTCTTTTCGGTTTCAATTTGTGCTCGCTGTCCATCACACTGACTCCTCTCTTTTGTCCCATTGTCTTTCGCATCTACCTCTTTCAATGCCCCCCCTGCTAATAAAGAAGACAGGAGCTGGACAGGTACAGATTAATCCGCCCCCCCCCCCCCCGTCCTCTAAACATTCAGAAACAAACCCCTCGACTCCCCGTCTCGGTTTTTTTAGCGTGCTGCCAAGCCGGGATTACTCCCAGAAAGGAGAGGCCGGGCCCGGGGAGCTTTCTCAGGGGGAGAAGCCGCTACTGTCTGGCCTCGGTGTGCAAGAGAGAGAGGAGGGGGGCGGGGGGGCAGCTTCTCCGGCGTTCCTCCTCCACGGGGGAAAGGCCACGGCCGGCCAGCTCGCAGCGGGACGGGGAGCCGTGTTTCCACGGGGGGGCGGGGCTGCTGGACGAGGAGGAGGCCAAAGCCGCTGCTTCAGGTTATGTGCAGGTCACCTCCGGGGGAAACAGCAGAAACCTCACTGTCAACGGACAACGCTTTGTCCAAAGGAATTACAATTATATGAAAGTACTTTTTTTTTTCTTTTTATTTTACCAAATCTAAGGCTGCCAGTATTACGTGATGAAACTGCTGACTGCCAGTGCAACATACTCACGGCATTGTTTTCCTGAAGCTTCATTAAAGGATAATTCTGGTTTATTTGATCCCCATTAAATGCGTCTACTGCGTCTCTTTGGGTCAATATAACTTTGGTCTCTTTGTTGTAGAGATTTTGGAAATCCGGGTGCCAACTTTGTTGTTCTGTGGTTGCAGAACGACCGACCGGCCAATAAAAAACCCCTGTTTTTTAAGTTAATGTCGCAGTATTTTACTGTCGTTTATTGTTATACTCGGCTTGTTTCACACACAAGAACGTGCAGCAGAGCACAAAGGTGCAAAAAGGATTACAAAGAGAGAACAGTTCTTTGCACTACTTTTGGAAATCCACCATTGTTCTTGCGAAACGCTGAGGTGCAAACACACCTGGCTCTTAAAAGGGAGACGACACTCCGATTGGTCAATCTCTTCTTACACCTGAAAAACCCTGAAGATGAACTCGGAGGCGAAGCACAACCTCTTTGAAACCACGTCCCTTACTTTGTACTCGGATTATCTGTTAAACCCTATACTCGCTTTAAACCGTGAACTCAGCTCGTTATAATGACCTTTAACTCCTCGCTCTAAACCGCAAACCAGGTACACTTTTACTCGGGTAGCTTCTGTTACTGGCTCTAAAAAGAACTCGTTTTTGTGGTGTATTAGTTGTAAATGCGTGCAAATGTGTAAAAAATGTTACTTTTAAACATGTACATTTGATTTATGAACAGCTGCTGCAGCTGGGCAGCAATTATTCTCCTCACACTGAAATGCATCTGTTAAAATAGTCAAGAGTATGAACACATATCGTCCTGCAACTGCTCAAACAGCTTTGGTTACACTTCTCATTCAGATCTGATTGCTGCACAGCATGAGAAACACATCATGTAAATTACATAATATAATAAAACTTCTGTATTATAATATTAATGGGATCATCTCAGGTTAGATTTGTCGAGCTGAATGTAATTGTCTCTCCTGCAGATCGGTGTTCCTGTGAGTAGAGAACACATGGTGGTGCTGCTGAGAGCTGTCAAATGATCCTCCTCCTCCTCCCGGGTGAATCACTTCAACATGTAGATATCCCCTCAGAGTGCCGTTATATCCCCGGACTCAGAGTGTTGGTATATATAATATGTGCGCTCTCTGGAGGGTATTTCTTCGTCGGCACCGAGAAAAGATCTCTTTATCTTTTATTAAGATATCACAGTAGGAAGAAATCCCAGAGAAAATGTCCAGGAAAAGGTCAAGTGCCTCGGAGGGACAGAAAAAGAAGAAGAAGAAGAAGAAGAGGAAGACAATTCTTCATCCATGATTGATGATGATCCGCCTGCAGAGCGCCGCGGCTCACTGTGTGGAACAGGCACAGGGAGGTCACACATGCATGGGGATGAGTGTGAACAACTCTCCTTCACTGGCACAATGTCTCACACACACGCACGCACGCGCACACACACACACACACACACACACGCACGCACGCACACACACGCGCGCACACCTCGCCACACAAGAACTCACAGAAATGGGCTTTACACCTCGGAAGCCAAAGGGAGCGGACGGCAGGCAAACTGTGAGTGGATATAAACATTAAGTACACGCGGTGTGACAGAAGACGAACAGCCAGAGGGTCAAAACTTATGTAATTAAGAACATCAGGGCAATAAAACGCTAATTCCAGGAGGATATTCTTGCATGAAGACAGGATTTCTGCTGGCCCGGGTCAGAATGAAATCGGTGCTTTTTGCGGCGGCAGCAGAGATTCGGGTGAGTCGAGGTTAGCTCTAAAGGATGGTGGATTCAAGGTTAGAGAATGCTTCTTTTTTTTTTTTTCTTCCGACCTGCACACAGTTGCAGGATTTCAGACACATCAGCACAAGAAGTCGGGTCGTCAGCACGTGCAGCAAAAAAGCACTGAAGCCGAGCAAAGAAAAGAACGAATGCTACAGCAGCATGAAGTGAACGATATTTCTGTATTAGACAGGCTGTTATGAAATCTTTGCAGTTTCAGTGTATGGTGATTTACGATATCCTTTTTTAAAGTCATTTTTATCTATTTTGAGCGTTATTGTTCTTGTGAGGTATTAGCAGCAGAGTTCCTACTGTAGTCTCTCAGAGGATAACTGGGCTGACCTGAGCTCTGCTGCTCCTGCTCAAACAGTGACTTCAATGTCAGGGCCACGCTTTATTGATTTGAACCAACCAACCAACCAACGAAAGTACCAACCAACCAACCAACCAACGAAAGTACCAACCAACCAACCAACCAACGAAAGAACCAACAAACCACAACAAATTATTACATATTTGGAATGTGATGTGTGAATATAATAACTGCCGTCACCCGTGCCATTTTTAATCCTCAGTTTGGCATTTCGCCCACGGCCATCTTCATATTTTGGAGCCAGAAGTGACCAAATTTGGGCGATTTGGGGAAGAGCCGTTGGTGAATACGACTGATTGGGAATCCAAGGACCCTTCGTCCCGCCCACCGATAGCAGAAACCTGACCGCATGACAGGCCTGTCGATCAAACAGACACGGCCCCAAAGAAAATGCTTTTTGAGGCCTAATTTCTAATCAGTGACGGGACTATTTGCAGATGGGACACCAGAAAACCAATAAGAAGCGATTTTAGCAGATGACACCATAATGACTCGTGGAAAACGTTTATTGACTTTGTGTTTTGTGAGAGAAGATGAATGGGAGTCTATGGAGCCGGGGGGCTTTTTGTAGGCAGCCTCTTGTGGCACTCGTTGTTATTGCAGCTTTAAGTCACTTACACATCCCACCCAGAAGCTACGTCCACTTATACATACAGTCCATTTGTCACCATTATTTCTCACAGGACGGCACCATATGGAAAAATACGACGTGTATCATCAGCAGACTGCATGAGACTGACGATTTATCACTCGTCTCTCGACTTTTCCACATTTAGCAGAGCTTATGTCATAGTTTGCAGCAATTAAGACGAGCCGAGTACAAAGTGGATCAGTTACACAGCTTCATCTCTCAAACACGCCAAAAAAAAAAAAGATTTATTCATTTTACATGGAAGATAAAAGAGCCCGTTTTTATTCCTGTGCGTCACCTTCCAGCTGAGACATCCAGAAGCTGCGAGGCTCTGAAGAAAAACATCCTGCACGCACGCACACAGAAAAAACAAAATCATGCTGATGGATCTAAATTTAACTCTGCTCTTATGCGGGATTTACAATCACGCCTCTCACACACTAATAAGACTGTTAAAGTATTGACATCATAACAAGCCTCCGATTTTCAAGCTGCCCCGTGACAGATGCTGTGATAAATGCTCGGGTGTAAATTGATGCCGGATAAATCGCTCGGAAAACAAGACGGTCGTAAACAGCTTGTTGCCCGCTGAGTGCCACTTTACATCGGGTAGACGGGGGAGTTATTAATGCAAAACCCTCGAAGGAGCCGTGAAACTCCTCGGCGGGGAAATTCGGTGGGCGCGGTGACCAAAGCGGTCCCTCCGTTCTACGTCGTCTCCGGTGACCGCTCCCTCTCCCCCACCCCCCCCGCTTGATCGTTCCGACGAGGTCGCCTTCGCTCGGCTGTAAAAGCCTCCACATGTACACTTCACCTGTCTGGCTGGGATTAGATGGGAATGTTAACAAGCTAAAGCTGAGCATAAATATTCATCGGACGGCGCGGAGGATGAGTGATGTGCCTGTCACGGGTTTCGAAAACAGTCGGCTCGACCATCGATAAAGTTGGAATTCGTAAAGCCCTCCCCCCCCCCTTCGGTTGTTGTAAGAAGCAATAAGCTGCTCGTGATGCTCGATCTCCACGAACGGCGAGCTAAACACAGCGGATCAGTGCAGCGCTTTAAGTACGGGAGGCCTCTTCTCTCGCTTTGCATTTGCCGTCGCGTCCTTCGGTGTTTCGGTGTCGAAGCAGAATCGGATCAAATTCTAAGGGAATTTGTACTGTAATTAAGTCAATGTATCATGCTGTCAAGGTTTTTCTGATTTATTGCCCCAAAAGTATAAAGCGGCAAAGAAAATCCATAAGGCACCGTATGGAAATTATAGAAGAGGAGAACATCTGGAACACAGCGCAAAACGTAATGACTTTCAATTGGTGCACGGAGACAGCGTCCTGTTTCTGTTTCCATTAGCATGTAAACGCCTCGGTTTTATATTTAAAACACAGCCGAGGCTGATGGGAATGTATTTTTTGGCCTGATGATGGCGCTGAATGTTAAAGCACGTCAACCTCATTTTGCTGGTGCAGCAGAAGTCAGATGGCCAAAGTTAAGAGGATTCATCCTATAGAAAAACACAGGCATAAAAAAAATAACTATTTTCATTGTTGATTAAACTGTTGATTTTTTCCCCCTCAATAAATAAAATCAGAAATTTTAGAAAATGTCGACCAGTGTTTCCCAAAGTGTCCAAAGAACCAGAAAATATTCACATTTGAGAAGCTGCAATCAGATAATGTTTTACTGTAAAAAAAAAAAATTGTCATTATAAAAAAATGTGTTCAACGTGAACATTTTGTTCATTTTACAAAAATGTGTTCATTGTCAAATATTTCATTTTCATTCATGTTTTCATTATTAAAACGACTCAAAGCGATTCATCGGTTATCAAAATAGTAGGCGATTAATTTACTGTTGATCGACTAACTGACCGATGCTTGTAAGGGTCGTCTGAAACTCTCAGTGCAGCTTCAGCCTTCATATGCTGCCGAGAACCGAGTCACGATGTGACGTCGCTGCGATACGATAACGGCAGACCTCCGATCAGAAGAAGAGCCTTTTAACAAAACGCATAACGTAATAAATAGTAAAAGTAGCACGATGATCGTATCGTAAACTATTCATCTGTAAAAATCAAAAATCAAAAGTGCAATTTAGTCCAAAAAAAAAAGAAGTTATTTCAGTACACGTAACAAGAGTAAATGTAACCGTAACCGCTGATCACTCTGGACTTCCCTCCTTTTTCGGACCCGTGCGTCGTTTCCACATCGTCTCCTCAGAACCGGCAGCGGTGAGTTTAGCGGTTTTCGGGTCGACGTCACAAACTTAGGCCTAAAAGCATTCCTGTCCGTCACCGCAGCGGGGAACGATTTAAACAGAGCGACTACACTTCCTGAATAATCTATCGGACCTGACGACATTTTCCAGCGTGCTGCACATCAGCAGGTAGCGCGTGGGAGAGACCCGAACACTGGGAAATGCAATGGATGCTTGTTTTGGAGCGTCTGACTGGCCGGCGTGGCACCCGCGACGTGAAGAGCTAATGGGTTTGCCCATTGTGCCACTTCCTGGTGCGGACGGAACTCCCGTGAGGCTCAGAGTGGGTGCCGTTATCTGGTTGGGCTGGAGGCAGAAAGCAGGAAGTGACTTCACCCCCCGAGCGAGGCTCGATAACAGACTTCCACTCAGATACCAGCAGCCTGTTGCACATCGGCTTCAGATAATCCTGCTCAGAATAGAACATGGTGTCATTTCTGGTTTTGGGTGTGTGTGTGTGTGTGTGTGTGTGTGTGTGTGTGTGTGTGGTGGTGGTGGGGGGGGTTCCTTTGATCACATGCTTTTGAGGATAAATGGGGAATTTTTGGTGAGACAATGTCACAAAGATAAAAAAAAAAAAAAAAAAAAAAAAAAAAAAAAACACTTGAATAACACTTTTAGCCTGACAGCTGACTTGCTTTCCCTCTTTTAAAAGAAAAGTCTGTTAAAATTCTGTATTTTTTTTTTTTTTTTTTTTTTAAATATATAATCGCCACAGCTACGACAATACCAACAAGAAAGTCACCCAATGAATCAGCCATCCTCAAAACACCGATATCATATCTGACTCCAAACTTAACTGTGAGGAGTTCCTGTCGAGCCTGGACTCTAAAACTGGGGAATTTTTTTTTTCAAATTAAAAGCCCTCAAGTTTAACAAAGGGTCCAGGAAAGCAGAAACCAGCAGTGATATCACCCATTGGTTTGTGTACGGCCGTTATGAAGCCTCGAGTTCGGATTTTGGCCGGTGCCATTTTGCTAGTCCCGAGCGGTTCCCGAGCAGGAAGTGACCCCCAAAAACACACCTTTTTAAAGTTAATTTTCTAATGAATGAGGGATTATTTTCAGATGGATCTCCAGGAAAACTAATAAGAAGGAGTGACTTCAGCTTAACAACACCAAGATAACTGCTGGAGACGTTTTATTGACTTTGTATTTGATGAGAGAAGTTGAATGGGAGTCTACGGAGCCGGAGGCTTTTTGGAGCCGACCTCTAGTGGCACTCGGTGGTACTGCAGCTTATTCAGACCCGGAAGCGACGAACACTTTTTATACAGACTCCCGTGGTCGAGTGTCAATTTGTTATTGTTCTCACAAAAGAAGCTGAGTCAGCTGGTTTGGGTGGAGCTCAGCTATGTGAATAAACGTTACTAAACACGAGTAGCGCTCAGACACTTTCATTTTGTCCAAAGCAGCTCTTGGAGGAAAAAAGGTTGGCGAGCTCTGATCCAACGTAAAACCTCTCCTCGTCCTCAGCGACACGGAGGATTGGATTCGTAAACTTGGAAACAAAAGCTTCGGAGGTAGACGTTCAACAGCTGCGAAACCTGCGTTTATGTCATCAATTCGCGTCAAATAAAACAATAAAACTATAAATAAAAAATGACACAGTATTTCTAACAGCCTTTCCTCCGTTCCTGGAACGTTTGAGCTTTTGCGCAAACACGTCCGCTCCGAGGTTTAACGGCGTTCGTCGCGTGAACGAGGCTCTTCGCTGGATTATCACGCGGACATTCTTACGACGGTGTCGCAGTTGCCGGATGAGGTGACGGTTTCAGGGTCCTCGACAAAAAAAACTCAACCTCTCTCTCTCGAGCCACGTCGAACGATCTCCGACGCACTCGCCGCTGATGGACTCGGAGGGGGGGGGTTCCTGATGAAACTATTATTGGATAACATTGCATGTTTGAGAATGAAGGTAAGCCATTAACCGCGACCATCTGAACTCAACGCTTCAGCTTTCTAAAAAAAAAAAACAGTATATAAAGCTGGTAGTAATAATAATACAAATCATTTTTTGAGGTCTCGCGGTCTCCTTTTTGTCGACAAATAAAGAAAAGACGAGATGGGATTCGTAGCTGCTCCTTTTGCGGGATAATAAACGCCTGCGAGGTGTATATTTTTTGAGGAGAGGATGGATTTTGCTCACAGATCGCTCAGATTCGCCTCTGAAAAGTGGCGAATATCATAAAAAAAATAAATAAATAAAGGATTTCTGTCGTTAGACCGTTTGCAGGTATTTTTTTTTTTTTCCTCTGACCGAGGCAGGAATCTCAGTTTCAATCCGTCTCTGCATGTGCAGCGGGAATCGTAACCTTTTGCCTCCATCTCCGGTAGTGACCGAGATCTCCATGACAACCAGTATCTGAATAGTTTTATTGGAAGTGACACATTAATAAACTGCAGCCTCTGGAGAAGCTGTAATCACACCTCAATTATTATTATTTTTCTTGCTTCCCTCTTGCGTCCACCGTACCTCGTGTGTGTTTAATACGCCGGAGCGGTGACTGGAAAGATTCACCGCAGTCCTTCCAGGTCGCCGTGCGTGACGACAGGCGTAAGTGATCGTCAGACGCTAATTGCCGCTGTAGCGTTCCTATTTCTTTTTTTTTTTTTTTTAAACAGATCAAATCACAGGTTTAGTTTTTTTTTTTCTTTCTTTTTTCCTGCCTCACTACACGTACAAACGAGTTAAAACGCAAGTAAACATTTTTTTTGAGTAAATACGTGGCGTCACAACGTGGTCTTAAAGGGTTTTGGAAGAATCCCGCGACGTGAAAAACGATCGCAGCGTTTTGTGGATGAAACGTTATCTGGGCAAGCGACTGTGCATCGGTTTTGTTTCAGACAGTCTGTCAAACTGTCGTTTCAGCCAACGGTTATAATTTGCTCGCAACAATAATGATGTCAATTTCTGGAGTGCTGATATTAAAAAAAAAACAACAACAACGTTTAACTCCTTTCCTCATGCAGAGGCCCCGGTTGGTTGGTTGATCATTAACAGACATTACACCTGTTGCTTTTAAATATTTTTGACGTTAAATCCACTTCAAACTCGACCCGGGGCCGCCGGTTTTGAGGAGGTATTTTTAAATCCTGGAGATAATTGAGTTTTAGACTTTAACAGCAGCCGCTAATGTGACAGTTTTGTTCCGACCAAATTTATGCATGAAAAGCTTTTTATTATCCGAGAGATGTTTTCATCTCGCTCCGGATGCACAACAAATTTAGAACAAATCTGACTTTGAAGTTTTGTGCTTCACGTGTCTCAAAATCTCTCTGGCTGTTTTTTTTTTACAGTTTCTTTTTTACTGTCTTAGAAGTCGACAACAGCGCTTACTCCGATCTCTGCGGATGCATTAGTGTCAAAGAGACTGACTCTCGCTGACACTTCGCTCGGAACCGCTCCGACCCGGTCGGAGCCGCTTGCGAGAAAAGACTTCTGCTCTTGACTTTTACAATTCAGAGAGAGCGAGAGAGACACATTTTAATCCTGATTTCCTCTGACCCGAAACAGCCCGTCTCAGCATTGCGGTGAAGAATGAGGGAAATTTGTCATGCTGCTGTTTCCTTTTTCGAGAGTCAATGTGGAAACCATGTGCGGCAGGGTGGATAATGTTGCTTTGAGAAATATTGTTTATTTTACAAGAGGTAGTTCCGACCCGGAGATCCGATTGGTCGACTGGACCCTTTGGAACAAGTCGTCATGACATCACACCCTGCTCATCACGAGTAAATGTCAGTCCGCCTTCTCAATGGGAATATAGAATTAGAATGGACTTTCACATAATAGGCAATATCATTTTGTTTTCATATTTGTTGCAGGTCTATTAAATGTGACCCGTTTGGTGAAATCGGGTCTCTTTTCGTCCTTTTTGGTCGCTCCGAGCACCCGTACCGTAACACCACGAACAGTCTCGCACTTTAAATAATAGCGGCGGCTCGCTGGGCCGGTTTGGTTAACACATGACACGGTGCTAAACATCTACTAAAACACACGAGTCCACGGATATCTTTGTTCATCAGATATCTTTGTTCATCAGATATCTTAGTTCCACCCAGACTGAGCGAGCCGAGCAGTTTACCGTTTCTATGTTTCTACGTTGTGTATTTATTCAGTTTGAGAAACCATCTCTAGGAAGCAAATAAAAGCGGGACTAGAAGTCCTCTCGGTTGCTGAGGCTCGGACTACTTCCTGGAGTGGTGAACATCGCGTCTACCGAGGCGACCGATTGTTTTCCGGTTCTTAGTTGTGCCCCACGTGTTGCCACGGAAATGGAGATCGCACCAACTACAACTCTTTATAGATATTTTTTTTTTTTGGGGGGGGGGGGAGAACTGCCCCCTCAACACGAGTAGATTTTGATTACACGTTTTATTTAGTCGGCAACGTCTCGCGCAATCGCAACATAACACCCGAGTGCGACGCTTTAACGTCGTTGCCGGTTCAGTTAAAAAGCTTTGCTCAATCTTGCGGGTCTTTCGCCGGACAACCCGGCGCTGCAGACGGACAGGAGAACGTCAGGCCTCGGCCGCGCTCGCTCTCGACCGGTCGAAGGTTCGGTGAATAGCGACATTGTGTGCGAACAATACTCGACAAAACACGGCCGCGGGCATAAAAGCAGGAAGCTGGCACGGCGGGGGCGAAAGGTAAACATCAGCCACGTTTCCCCTCCTCTGTTCTCTCGACGGCCGCATTGTTCTCAGCGCACGAGCCGCCGGCTCTGAGAAGAAAAAAAAAAAAAAAAAAAGGGAGGTGGAGGGTGGGGGTGGGTGGGGGGGACTTCTGCGCTACGCCGAGTTTTTCTTGAATTGTATGAGAATAATGGCAATAATAATAACAACAGCCGCTTCCGCATAATGGGGCCTGTGAATATAAGGGCTGCTTTCCCAGAGAATGGGGGACTGCATCCTTTCTCAACCGAGAACGCATCATATACGGCAGCAATATAAAGAGCGACGGAGGATGTGTTTGAACAATCATTACAAAGTGACTCCGCGTATCATAAACACAGAAACAAAAGGTCGCGAACGGAGCGGGGGGGGGGGGGCGACGGTCCGCTGAGTTTTAGTCCTTTGTGTGCATTAGCGCGCTCGCAGTGTTATTTTGAGCAATTCTTATTTTTGACGTCTTCGATCAAATGAGCGCGGCGTGAATACGGCAGAGGAGGATTCACCGGCGTGTTCGCCGTCTGGGTTGACACCGCAAGACTTTCTAAACGATGTTAAGTGTTTTCGTAGCTGCCGGGGTCTGGAAAAACGAGGCCGACGCGGAAGCGCCTTGAGCCGCGGTACCGCCGAGCGCCGCCGGAGGTCGTCTCCGAAAAGCCCCCCGGCTCCGTAGACTCCCGTTCAACTTCTCTCATCAAATTCTCATTCAGCCGTGTCTCGGCGGTGTTAGCTAAAGTCGCTCCTTCTTATTGGTTTTCTTGGAGGTCCATCTGAAAATAATCCCTCGTTCATTAGAAGAAAAAAAAAAAAAAAAAAAAGCTTCAAAAAGAGCTGTTTTTGATGGGCGTGTCTGTTTGATTGACAGGCCCGTGGTGCGGTCAGGTCGCAGCTGTCGGTGGCCGGGACCGTCGTATCGCCGGGTTTCCAATCAGACCGGTCGGATCCACCGCTCGCTCCCCCCCCCCCCCCCCCCCCAGCTCGTCCAAATATGGTCACTTCCCGGCTCATTAGTCCCAAAATCCGAAACTCAAAGGTTTCATGTTAAATTTGTATTAAAAAACTAAAAAAAAAAATTGATCACTGTTAGAAATTTGCTCTCAAAACTGTTTTTCTTCAGCGTAAAAAAAAAGAAAAAAAAAAGACACAAAGCTACCTTCACGGTTTTACACTTTCAGACGACACCGATGGTTTCGAGTGTCTCGCAATGTCCAGCACGAATAAACGTCCGCAGGCCTGCTGAGAAATCACAGAAAAGGTTTATAAGTGCAGGACTTTCCTGAGAATCAGCAGGTTTTTTTGGGGGTTTTTTTTTCCCCCGTTTCTTGAACGGTTGGAGAAAAAAAAGTCATTCATTCTGGATTAACCAGAGCCAACCAACTGTGGACAAATGTTTGCATTATTTTCCTGTGGTAAATAGATCAAGCCTTATTTAAGTGTTAATAGCCAGGGGCTTCAAAATGAATACGGACAATTAATGTGCTCGAGCAAAATGTTCAATGTTTGTAATTATAATGTATTATAACTCAAAAATGGACAAAACAGTAATATGAACACAACATGAATTTCCTGCCAGCTGCAAAAACTACATGAACCCAACAGTAACCTTTGCACTTTTGACATTTAAATCCTATTTCAAGTGCATTTTCTGACATCGTTCACGGATGTTTGGCAAACAGGACGCTGCCGACAGCGAATTCGGCAAAACCAAAACTGCCAACACGCGAACAAACGCGGGCCTTCGAGCGCTCGCCGAGTCGGCGGCGCTCCTTCCGTTTTTCCACAAGCGGGTCGGGTCGCCGGGTTCCTCCTTCGGCGTGAACGCTCGCGCCTCATGTCTGACGCTCGATAAAGGACGGCGTCGGTCTGCCACATCACGCCCCCCCCCCCCACCACCACCACCACCCCGAACATGCACGTTTAAATATGAATTATACGTCGGTGCCTTCTGATGTCCGCCTCCGTCTGCAGCGACCCCCGTCTCTCTCCCTTCCCCCTTTTTTTTGTTTTGTTTTGTCATCTCGTCACCCGCTTTTTTTTTTCTGTTCTCGGCGGCTCAGCCGGGGTGAATCACGGCCGCTATATTTATGACGGTGTCAGTCCTCCGACTGCGCTGTCTCTGGACTGTGTAATTTCACATGACAAAAAGTGCTCGGCGGATAGATGTTGGCAGACGGAGAGAGAGAGCGAGAGAGAGAATGGCGTTCAGGCGAAGAAGAAGAAAAAAAAATGGAGTTATTTAATCGTAAATGTAACGAAAAGGCGGGGGTGGGGGGGGGGGGGATAGGCGTTTTAATCTTCGTCAAACTGCGAGAAGAGCAACAGACGTGTATTTATCTTTGACGAAACGTCCGAACGTGAAGAAGAACTTTTAACGCTTTAAGTACGTGAATGGTGCGGACCAGTATTTGAAGTGTTTTGTTTGTAAAAAATTTTTTTTTTTTTAAATCGCACATTTATCTCGGCCTATTTAACCCGTGTTAAATCGGAAATAAAAGGTATCTCTAAAAAAAAAAATAAAAAAAAAAATAGAAACACAAAAACACCTCCAATCAGATACATGTTTTCAGAGAATACTGCGTTTATTAAGTGAATCGTTGCTTCGTTTCCTCTTAAGCTTCAGAGAGAGAGAGAGAGAAGGAAAAAAAAACAAAAAAAAACATCCTCAAAAGAATACATAGATAAGAAAATGAATACAAGTGCGTGGTTTGTCCCTTATGTACGGCATATAAATAAACCAAACGCGCCCCCGCGCCTCTCTTGTTAAAGAGGCCGACGTGGGAATGAGCGTGGAACAGGTGACGGGTTAGAAGGGAAAAGTGAAGAAATGAAACGTGAGACGCGCCCGCGCGGGATTCAGATCAGAAACATCCGGAGAGCGCCGGCGGAGAGTTTAAGGCGTCACCGATTGTGACGATGAAGCGACGAGTGATCGGGCCGCGGCGACGAGGTTTTTGCAGTTGAAACTTGTTGCGCCCCCCCCCCAAAAAAAAAAAAAAAAAACAGGAAAGAAGAACGCCCGAGTCGTTGGAAAATCAAAACTGCCAGGAGAGTCCGAGTCACACAAAGTCGGGTGGTTTGGAAACAATTTGGGATTTGATGGAAAAATTGAATGATACCTCTGAACCGTCGCCTCGGTAACGAGAGTCGGCGCAGTATCGGCATCAAACTGGCGTTGCATTGTCGAGACCTCACAAAGGTCGACACTGGAGAGGAAGACGGGGAGAATCGCACATTTCGTTGCGTTGAGCTGAGAGCTGCGTCTCCGCGCCTTACCACATCCGACTTAAAAAAACAAAAACAAAAACAAAAAAAAACTCGCCGAGTCAGCTGCATCAGGGGGTGTTTTCTGAACGTTTAGTTTTGGAGGTTTTCTGTCCTCCGACGGTCACGGACGACTTCTGACATAATTGTCAGTAAAAAAAAAAAAAAAAAAAAAAAAGAGAAGGGGAATAGTGTCCTTTTGTCTTTCCGGCACCTGGGCAGGAAATATCTCCATCACCGGTATCGATCAAAAAAAACCCAATCAAACTACCATTATAGTCATTTTGTACTTTGGCACCGAAACGACCCCCCCCCCCGTTAATAATGTGAAATATAGACTCGCACTGCGCCGGTACCCCTTAATGGACGCTTTTCTTTTTTTTAGGAAATGAAGCCTTTGACGGGAGCGCATTTCCATTCCAAGAAGAATCCAGGGAAATCATTCGATGTCGGGTTCAAGGACGAACATCCCACCGGCAGCTCACTTTGCACCGTTTTGTCCCGGGTTTTGGTTAAAAGCTGTGTTGGCATGACAAGATCAAAAGGGGACATTTGTGGTCAAGAGGTGGAGGAATGCGTGTGTGTGTGTGTGTGTGTGTCCCTCCCGGGGCCCTGTGAAGGCTACACACTACGCGCACAGATGTTTCAAATCCTCCGCCCGCAAAAGTATGCAACACACACACACACACACACACACACACACAGAGTCGCAAACATCACGCAACACACACACGGCGATGGATGCGTAACCGGTCGCACGCAAACAAACGTAAATACGCGAACGCACTCGTCTTTCGCCGCATTGTTTTTGTTGTTGTTTTTTTGTGTTGTTGTTGTTGTTTTTTTTTTGTTTTAACTAATGCATCGTGGTGAAACGCATTGACGCGTTAGCCGTTCTTGGGGGGAATTATATCCACCGGTGCGAAAATGATACCTCGACTTCGATAACCGATTTTATATCATCCATTTATAAGAAAAAGAAAGTAGAGGCTAAACACCGAAACCACTGGGACCCCCCCCCCCCCCCTCGCCCTCACTCCCCTCCCCCCTCCAATGGATAGAAAATACTGCCATCTGGAAACATTTCCAAAACTATCACAATACAACGTCTCAGCTTCTTCTCCTCCCCGAGCGCTGCACGACGCCGTGTTACAAGTGGACGCCTCGAGGCAGACGGAGCGACGGGCGCCAACGTGAAACGCCGCCGGTTTTCCGTCGACAATTTCAATTTCCCCAATTCGCGTCACCTTCACGTGCAACGGGGGTCGGCGTTTGACTCCCCGTCCGCTCCGCGACATTTCTGATAAACGCCCGACGAGAGGAGACAATTTGCATGAAAAAGTGTTATTCAATCAGACGAGTCGTTGACCTTTGGAGATGAAAACCCAAAACAACTCGGGAGGACAATGAGGACTAAAAAGGTTCCCATGGCGACCAAAAAAAAAAAACCACAAAAAAAAACACCACAAAGCATCCGCGCGCTCTTTGTGATTAGTAATTGGACAGAATTTAAGGGGGGGGGGGGATTGAGGGAGGCGGATAAGTTAAAGAGGAATGAGATTTTAGAAAATAAAAGGGAACCGCTTCCTGCTCTCGCAACCCTCTCGATCGGTCGGTCGGCGCGCAGAGCCGCTCGGGAACGCCGCCGTCCGGGACGACGCGGCGGACGAACCCACGCGTCCGAACGCCGCACTTCAAATCCTCGCGTTGTTCGGACGCACTTCAGCTCCTCGTCCGCCAACCTTTATTTGTTCTTTTTTTTATTATTTATTTATTTTTTAAATTATTTTTTTTTGCCACAAAAATAGCTGCTCAGGTATCACCCTTTGAGCACCGGGAGCGCGATAATCGAGCGCGGTTAACGGGTCACAGTCGCCATGGAGATGAAGCCCGTGTTCGTATTCCAACCTCCGCCGAGATCAGACGCGTTTTGGCAGGACTGTATGGAAGACGACACCCAAATGTCACACATCAAGTCGTGTCGTTTCTTTTTTTTTTTAATCCTCATGTTGCAATAGGAGCATTTGGCTCCTGGCTCCACTTTACCCCTGCAGCGTCTGCTAACATTAGAGCCCTGGGATTAGCGGAGGTGCTAGACGGGAGCCAAAAACAAATCCTCTCGCACACCTAGCTGCCTCCTACCCTCCTCGTCATTATCAAAACACATCCAGAGTGCTATCCGGAGGGGGCCCCCTCGGGGGAAACGCCGCCGCCGCCGCCGCAGACAGGTAAGAGCACCTTCTACCCGGCGAGAGGTGTTGCGCCGGCCGTCAAGCGAGGCTCTCGCCTCGTCGTGGCACGGTAACTTGCCGAGGACGAGAGTTGTTGTTGTTGTTGTCGCGGTCTTGGGGGAAAAGTCAGGACAAGTAGAGGAGGTGGAGAGGAGTTTAAAATTAGACCCCGGGTGGCCTGAAGGGAACAAATAGGGGGCCGGCTAACGGGAAGTGGCAACTTCCTCTTCCCGTCACGACTCGGGGGCGTTTGACAGAACGTCCGGAGGCGTCGGCGTCGGACGGGCGACGTCCGACGGGTACGACCCGGGCCGTCCGGGGTGGTGCGGAGGTGGTCGGGAAACATACGGGCACCGCCTTCACCGTTTTTTCCCCCAATCACTCTCCTCCGGCTTTTCACCCGACCTTCGAGTTTGAGAACGGTCCGAAAAAAATAAATAAAAACAAAATAAAAGAAGGCCTTCGGGTGCTTTTGACTGCCGAGCTCATTTTAGGCTCACTAAAACCTTTACGCGTCGGAAAGTGGTCGTCCGTTCAGTCGCCAAAACATCCCGGGGTACAACGAACTCAGATCGGCTCAGACCTATCTCTTACCTTCTTTCCGTGTCTAATCAATGATTTATTTATTTGTATTCATTTTTTTTTTTGTAAAAGAAGAATCCTTTTTTTAAAAAAGGTATCAGAACTCTTTGAAGAACGGCTTTTATCCACCAAATGAATAATGCGAACATGAGGACTGCACTTGACTGGTGGCGACGCACCTCCGACACCGGGGTCCCCGACCTTCAAACGTCGGCGCGAAACCACTAGAAATCAAGAGCAATTGAGTTGGGTACGACTCGTGAAATGAAATAAGATCACCATTACCGACTATTCACGCCGTAATTGTGGATTTAAATGAGAAGCGGGGAGTTGCGCTGCGAGGCCCGACGCGGTTTAAAATTGCTGGTTGGGGATCCCGTGACTATTTACTCCTGCAATCAGACTCGTACTGTTTCCCAATCAGGCCCATTCTATCAGTCACAGCGTTATTTGACACGTCGGGGGCATTAAGCATTCAGACGCCGCCAAACACCTGTAAACTTCCCGTCGAGTTTCACTTTAAAAAAAACAAAAAAGGCTGGAAATGTGCAGCATTAACTTCACTCCGAAAGAGATCTTGTCGGTGTAACAATAAGTTAAAGATGCTTTGGATAGCTTCACGTTAGAAGCATCTGGACGGGACTTATTTCTTTACAGCACGATCTGACGTACACTAAAAAAAAACAAAAAAAACCCACTTAAAATAACTGAGTAATCTAATTTGGATTTTATGTCAAACTCTTTCCTGTCAATTACAAATTTCCCACAACCCTCAAAACCCCAGCACAAACCTTTCTTCATCTTCGCTCGGCCCCGTCTGGAGACGAGGCTCAGGTCTCGTCCTGAAGACGATCAGACGATCGGGACACGTGCGGAGCAGATGCTGAAGCTCAGAGACGTCCTGCCGGTAGAGACGTCTGCAGATGAGAGGAAAGAAAAACGGCGAGGGAGCGCTGAGGAGACACAAAAGAGACGGATGCCCCGATTACACGCGAGCACATTTTATACAGTCCGACATGTTTTTATATGAAGAAATGTCACCCGTGCATACATCACAATTATGATAATTACTAGAATAACAATTACAAGAAAAAATGTCCAACAAGGTGTTGGTAAATGTCCGTCTTATTCAAACAAGCACGTTAAAATACAGGTTGACCAAAAGGGCAGAGCGACGTCCGACAGAATTAAAACAATCGCTGCGATATCTGTCGGGGTCACCGGGGGGCGCCGTAGAGGCAGAGTTTCCCGCGTTTGTTTGTTTATTCGGTTGCTGTCGTTTTTTTATGCAGCGCTTTTTTTTTTTGTCGACAAATCCGACAGCATCTGCTGCGTGCGTCTGCGGTATTCATTACGCAAGCGACCGCCCTCGTGAGCGTCGATCATGTCGACGTCGAATTTCAAGCGACACTCTGCACACGCGTGTGAAAAGCAAAAACAATCACGGACGTCTCGTGCCAGCGGCGTACGGAACGAGCATTAGGAGCTCTACTTATTCATTTCTTTGTCAGAGCTGCAGTTTCACTCGTGTTTACCGGATCCTGGTTTTTCAACAACAACAACAACAACAAAGCGACACCGTCACGTAATCCCACATCTTTCCAGTTATTTCACAGATGTGAAAATCTAAAATCTACGATTTTTGACAGTGGACTGGAAAAACCCAAACGGTGATAATATGCGTCGCATAATGGGAACTATTGCAGGTTTTACAGCAACTTTTAACACTAATAACCCGTCCGATGAATGCGGTGATGCAATACACGAGCGGTTTACAACTTGTTGATCTGTGCAGGCGATGCACGCGCGATGGGCTTTTCAAGCAAAACTACTGTTCAATAATCGCTCTGAACTAATCGACCATTCGCCCGACCGCTGGCAGTAACGTGTTCTTCTTCTCGTTACGTCGTTTAATGACGGCTTTTAGCCGCATCGCCGCCACCTGCTGGCGGGAGTAAATCATGACCCGTCCCCCGCAATGCACCAACAAAGAGAAAACGCAAACCAGCGAACATTCATGGAAAATGAATGCCTAAAAAAATAGCTCCTTTAAAGCTTATATTTGAAGGGAATTTTAGAGGTTGAATTTGGTATTTTTAAAGCTGTAATATTTTAACGGATTAAATGACTGTGTAAAGTGAAAAGTTTTGACTTTTGGTTTTAGGGCCCGCAACTTTTTTTTGTTGTTGTTGCGTCTCACAGCTCCAGAGACCAGACCAATAGAACCAGAGACCAAAAAAAAAAAAAAAATACTGCTTATACGCAACACCAAAACGGCCATCGGAGTTAGTTATCGAGTTAACGCGTTTACGAGAAAAGTCCATTTGAACGCTCCGCTCTTATGCTACTCACAACCTCGGCATTTTCTGAAAGCTCACTGGTTGTGACGCGTTTGCTGACATTTCCAGAAATAGAAGGCGGCGATAGAAGTACAGTTTTCTGGATGGTTTTTTTTTTGGAACTTAATAATACATCTCAGGAGAACGTCCGAGGGCGATGTCGTCCAAACGGACGATAGTTTGTTGCATTTCCCTCAACTGGCGGCTAAGAAATAAATCTGACAAACTTCAGGCCATTCAAGTCTGCAGCGTTCCTTCACCATCTTTTTATTCTTGGCGGCTAACTTGCTTTATTTACCTGGAACTGTACAACTAATACTAATAAACCTGCATACAGTAGATGTGCCCTTCGAAACCCTTCCTACCCCACACTGCTTCTAAAATCCTAGAGCTACGACTCTGTGGACCGCCTTGAAAATTAAACATATTTTAGTCTGAGTCTTAAATTGTCTTCCAAACAGCTTTCATGTCACAGTTTAATTAGAACATATTAATTAACCCTGATCCCAGTAGCTGAAAACACAGCACATGTAGGTCAAAAAAGGGTTTTCGAAGCTTGACTTTTCTTTTTTTTTTTCTTTTTTTCCAGTGTGAATAATCATTGCTTTTACAGTACTATAAGTACAGTCTACTGTTTATGTTCTTCCTAAGCTGGCTTTAGTGGAGCTGGCAGAGTCTGCTGTCGCTATGTCTTAATATTTAGTGAAGTGTTGTGTGACTTTTTTACGGCTTAGATTCTGCATCCATACATCTATTTCTCCCTGTAATATTACATGGATATTATTAGCACCACCGCGATTGCTGTAACTGCTTGTTAGCTCCCAAGGTTTTCAAGTGAAGAGCCAAATTCAGACGTTGATGATGTGCTAGATGTTCTTTATTTTTCTGAGCGCAGTGATCTCATGTGAGCTCACGGAGGGACGTCCCGGGAGCCGACTGCGCTACGAGCTGCTGGTTTAGACAGTCCAGATGCCGCTTTCATAGTAAATCTGCCCACGAGTGGTAAAACATTAAGATCTGTGGTTCTTAGATAAATCACATTTTATATAGGTGTTTTTTTTTGTTTTTTTTTTCTTTTGCCCTGTATCATCAGTCCTCTCCTCTCGGCAATATTACAGATCCTCTGAGCAGATTACAGTTGATCTTTTGATTATTAAAATTTAATCACCCAACACTTTGACCTTTTGATTACATAAGCCCCAAATGAGCCTGTTTTCCTTCCTTCTTTATCAAGCTGTTGATTCCAAAAGTTTGCACTGAAATGTTAGGAGTCCCATCTCGTATTTATTGCCCACTATGGCCGACTTTGGTGCAAATTTCTGGACACTCCAAAAAAGCATCAACTGGCCGTGCAACAGGTAACCGAATAAAACGATGACATTTTCATCAGGCACTTCGCTCCACATTTGTTCAAATTGTGAAGTCATAGTGTCCAATAAACAGGTCTTTTTTTTTTTAGATTCAAGACAATCTCCTCTAAACAATTATGGAAAAAATATCTCTACAGCCAACAGTCTGCTAAAATACAGGTAAAAACACACGACCATTTTTTTTCCCACTTAATATTAAGACTAATACAAACAAATGTCCCAAGTACGATCAAAAAAAACCTATGGAAAATTTGGATAAGAGAGAATTTACCCTAAAAATACACTAATGGGTTCGTTGGGTTGAAGCCAGATCTTTTAATTCCAAGATCTTTTCTCCTAATCTCTGATAGTAGAAACCTTTTTTTTTCTTATAAGACAGCAAGTCTGTCAGCCTGATGTTTCACAGTACAGACACAGAAAACCTCTTGTACCGCTTTCATTTGAGGAAAGCTATCCGATCAGATCACAGCCGGCTTCGACTCAGCTGCACCCTTTTCATGTGGCTTCCGCTCCGAGATCGGTTATTTGATCAAGCAGCCGCGCGCCGAGAAAGCGCCGTCGTTCAGGTATTACAACAAGTTAGCGACAGACTGCGGTAACGCGGTCGACGCGTCGGAGCCGATCACCCACCGGTACCTCGAGGACTCGGGTCTATCCGCGATCACACAAAGAGCTTCTGAACTCGTTTTTCTTTTACTTTGTTCCTCAGATGAGAGACTCTCCGATTCTCCGTGGAGCTGCCTGATAACATAAAGGTTTAGATAACAGGCTTTCAAGAGCGGGAGAACATCTCCGGAGGAAAAAAAAAGAAGAAAAAAAAATCCTGCACAGGAGCTCTCAGAGGTCGCGTTTCGGATCAAACCCGCTACGGGATGTTTCGCGCGGGGAGAGGAAATGCATTTCCGTGCCGGAGCTTCGTCAAAAGCTTCACCGCGTTGCCCGGGCGATGACGAGAACGTTGTTCGGTTGGAGAGAGACTCAGATGCTTAGCGACGTAGCGGCGCGACAGCTTCCAAGCGACGAGGTGGCGGTGACTTCATCATGGTCACATTATGAAGATTAAGTGTCGGTGCTGAGTAAATGCCACGGCGTTAGCAGGGGAGTTTATAAAGATCAGCCTCTTCCATCAGAAAAAAAAAAAATCCATCTTCCAGTCCCGGAGTCAAACACGCGCACGTCTTCGCTTTTTCACGTCTTCCGAGAGACGAGCGGGCGCACCGTGCAAATATCAGGACATTTAAAGTATTTAAAAGTCGATTTCCTTGTTTCCAGCCCGACTGAATGAAACCAGGTTTGCAGAGGTGGTGAACTCCTCCCATGCGGCGCTGCAAGACCCCCTCTGCTCATCACATCCCCCCCCCCAGAAGGCATCTTTTCTTGACATCCAGCGACACGATGACCTACCTTTAGTCTCCTTGAATTCTACATCGGCTTTACAGAAGGAGGGTTGAGGTGAAGTGAACGTCGAGAGTTGTTCTGGGTTTTTTTTCCGCTGCGTTTTTTGGCTCCAAAGCCGGCAATCAGACTGAATTACCATTTCTTTTTCACTCCATTATTCAATTTGACATCACATTAGCGAATTTTCTTTTTAGAAGTCAGGGTTATTTTCCGCTGATCTGACATGCAGGTTGTTGTTTTTTTTTGCACAAGAACGACTGCAATTTTTAAAGGCAGTTTGGGAGTTTGGTGTCTCGCTCAAGGACGCGTTTAAATTTGGACAGCAACCGCCGACCGTGCACGAAACCACCGGAGCCCCCGGCTGCGCCGCGAGCCGACGCTGCCCTTACCTTCAGCTGTGCGGAGCCTTTTACGGTCTTTCAGCCCGTTCTGGGTTTTAAAACGATCGAGGAGTTCGGAGACCGTTTCTGATGTGCACCGAGCAGCGAGAAAGTATTCCGAGTTACAGCTCTTGATCAGCCCCGGAGGTCCCAAACCCGGTATCACGGCAACGCGAGATAGCTGACGTCTAGGCGTGCCAGTTACACGCTTTGGTGTAGCGGGCGCGCGTGTCTATTACACGTTAATATTATCGGGGGCCCCCGAGCGCCGAATTATTATTCAGGGAGTTATTATTCTTCCGCTTTCTTATCCTGACAAAGTTGTCACTTTTTTGGCGGCTTTACCGTACACAAAAAGTCATGAAAGTCGGTCCACGCGTCGCTCACAAAATGACGTGTTTTAGTGGTGTCGCGAGTGGGCGTGGCCAAATGGCTCATTATTGTTATTATTATTATTATTATTTACCCCGTTACAAGAAAACAAAACCATTTGCAAAACCACATTGTAAGCAGATCGACTCGGGCTCTGTCCAACCACAAACGACACGTGTTGGTGAAATGTTTTGGACCCTCGGGGGGGGCCACCGTACTTGCGCCTCCAAGCCGTTCAGAGCTGGCAGGACATACATGGTCCAAGTCTTCACGACAGCAATTCACAAACCGACGGATGGAGTCACCCGTTTGCACGACTACAGTCCTATTTTAAATCTCAGGCCATCGGCTCCTCCACACAAACGGACACAAGCAGATATCACGCACGCTCGCTTATCTGCACGCGCAAACAACAGGAGAAAAATAAAAATGTCCGCATAGGTTTGAATCACGTCTTCAGGGAAAGGGACAAAAAAAAAAAAAATGATTAAAGTATGCATATATAACCCCGGCTGGAGGAGGAATGAGGAGATCTGGCAGGGCGGACGCCGGGAACGTCGAACTCGGCCCCACAATGGACTTTCAGCATGTGAAATTAGCTTCCCTGCTGTAAGTTACAGCCCCTCCGCTGGAGAGAATATAAATATTTCCCCGTATTTTAGTGCCCTCGGGTTAAAACCTCGGGAGCGCGGGGAGCACAACAGGGATATACATTATGGCTTTTGTCAGACCATAAAAAATACGGTTCTCGGGTGCTTTCGACTGTGATTATTAGACGGAGCCGGAGGGCGGCGGGAAGGTTTCTGACTCGGAAAGCCACCGCGCCTCCACATAGATGTGATAATGGTACATGTCAACAGAGTTTAGCAGCGAAGGACGAACCCCAGAGAGGCTTCGCTTCATGTACGTGTAATTAAATGAGACAACGTTTTGGCAGGAGATTTTTTTAATTTTTCTTTTCTTTTTTTTTTACTGCCGTATCTGGAGCTCAGAGGCTTTGTGGAAACACCATAAGTCAAAAATGCTGCCGGTGACATACGGCCATAAAGAAATAAAGGCTTTTTTTTTTTTTTTTTTTGCGGTTTCTTTATGACGAGAGATGTGGAAATGTTTCCCCGACTGGTCGGTTCACGTCGTCCGTGTCTGCGCAGCAGCGGGCTCTCGTCTTAATGTTTCTTTTATTTCGCTCGATTGTGCCGTTTGATGTACGGGTGCTTTTGATCGGTAACGACTTGAAGTTGGTCCGTGAGACGGAAGAAGCGGGAAGGTCATCTGCTAATCACAAAGCTGTTAGCTCAGATGTGGAGGGAGCGTTTACTTCCTGCAGTACTGGCGCGCGCGCGTGTGTGTGTGTGTGTGTGTGTGTGTGTGTGTGTGTGTGTGTGTGTGTGTACATGTTAAAGAGACACGTGTTTGCAGACACATGTGGCGCGTAACCAACATGGCAGCCACGTGGATGCATTAGCATTAACTACATCTGTGGTGGCTGCCAAAAGAGGTTCAACCTCAATTTTTTGGTTTTTTTTTTTTCCAATTGCAATTTCGCAAATTTCCCACAATTGTTCCGCAGAAATGTCATCGACAGAAGCCTTTCCAAACAGAAACTCACTTTATTAACAAAAATATCCCCTCATTTATGTATTTTAACAGCATGGCTCAGCTGACTATCCTCTCGACAGCAAAAAAAAAAACCCAACAACAACAAAGTCCTTGTTTGCTAATCGGAAGAACAAAAAACAGAACAATCGAAAAAGAACAGAAGTGACGGGCATTATGGGAAATGTGGTCTGATCTTATCATTTCTCATCGTTAAATTAGCTTCTTTTCTTCTTTTTGTTACACGCTTCCAGCGGTAAGAGACTGCGCTTTGTTTTTGTGTTGAATGAATGCGATTTAAAAAAAAAAAAAAAAAAAAAAAAGCATCTTAAAGATCTTATTTTTAATTTTCACTCTTAGACACTTTTTATCACTTTGAGCCCCGTGGTTCTCTCACTTAAATACATAATTCCGATGACTCAGATATTTCTGTAATGTAGAGTATGATCATAAACCAAGGAAGTGATTACATATGACTATCAGGTAGTTGTAAGAAAAAATTATCTATTTTTTTCCCCCCTCGACTTCCATACTTATCTAATTTTTTGCACATACAAAACGCTGATCACCATTATGATGTCAACAATCACACAAAAAACAACTATATAGATATTTGTTTGTGTGTTATTAATTTAAACGCATTGTGTTTGTCTGCGTTTGTATTTCAGACGAACATCAGATCGCATTTTATGACCAGGTGATGCTGAAAATCAGGGTTTATTCCAAATAATTCGCATCCACATTCACATGTAAATAGTTTTCTTCCTTTCTGAACGTTTTCTTTGCATCGATCTGCACATAGTTCTAAATAAAGTTGCTCGGTTTGAATGAAAACAGACTAATGTGTAGCTCGGCTGAAGAGTCTCTTCAACTTGCACGGGAAGAAAAAGCAAAACAAAACAACCCTCCCCCCCCACAAAAACACGAGGCGAAGGAGGCCGAGGAACAGCTTTTCTCCAGATGAACTATTATCAAGTATTTACGGTGTCAGCGAGGACCGCACAGCTCAAGACAGGCGGTGACAAATCGCTCACACAACAACCCTTCCGCCTTCTCGCTGCTTCCGCTGGACCAAACGAGGGAGCCATTAGTGGGGAAACAAAGTGTTTAACCTCGAGGAAAACACACAAACAGACGCGGGGCCGCATTATTGCAGGAAACCTGCATTGAAACAGGTGCTGAGAGGAAGTGTGAGTCAACGAAAATCCACTTTAACGGCTCCTTTTAGCATCCTAGTGTTCAAGGTGGTCTTAAATTGCTGTAAAGAAGATTTTGTATTTTTCAGATTCTCTTGGTTGTTTTTTTTTGTTTTTTTGTACTTCTTTATAAAAATGTAGGGACACGGCTACATCGTTTCCAGCGACGTCACCTGCACAACAACCACAGACTATATATATATCAGACTCCGTCTGGAAATAATCCCTCATTCATTCGAAAATAAGCTTAAAAAAAGACCTGTTTTTGCAGGCGGGGAGAGGGGGGGGGGCATCTGTTTGATTGACAGGCCTGTGGTGCATTGAACACGAATCAGGAAGCAGATTAAAAGAAACAACTGTATTTCAAAGGTTTGTAGTGGCTGTTCGGACTCCTCACTGTGTGTGTGTCTGTTTGTGTGTGTGTGTGTGTGTGTGTGTGTTTGTGTGTGTGTGTGTGTGTGTCTCTGTGTGTGTGTGTTTGTGTGACAGCATTGGAACGTATTTGCACATAAACACGTAATTATTCGAATGATTTGTTAACCTGACCTTTTTTTTTTTTGTCCTCCCCTCTCCTACCACACACAGTCTTGGCCTGCAGCCCCCCCCCTCCCCCCCTCTTCCCCTCCCTCCCCCCCTGCCCTCCTCACTTTCCGCGGCCCACCTCTGCGCCTGACTCCGGACAAGGCACACCTGCTTCCACTCAGCCGCCCCCCCCCCCTCCACCCCCCACCCCTCCCTTTCACCCCCCCCCCCCCCTCCCCTTTGAAGTGAACATGTGGAGGTCTCTCTCTGAGCAGCGCCCGGGGGCCGCTCGGCCCTAATTTCCCACTGTATACACAGATTATCTGTGCCTGGGTAATGCAAACAGAGGGATCATCTAAATGCATGTGAACGCCCCTAATGGGCTCCGCCGATGGAGATCCTGGAACTGGAACTGGGGTGGGGGTGGGGGTGGGAAGGAGGGGGTACGCTGTATCCCGCGGACGGCCGCGGTGGGGGCTTTGCACCGAAGCCATTCGTCAAAAGGATTACGCAGGTCTGCGGGGGTTGTTCCACGACTCCCGGTTATTGGTATGGGAATGAGACATACTTATGAAGTATATATACAGTATATCAGCCCTTTCCGCTGGATTTGGAAGGAGCTGCCTCTACTTATTCATAAGCTAAACATGAAACTATTCCAACTCCTTGAAAGGTTTTTTTTTTTTTTTTTTTTTTTTTTTGCAATCAGTAAAGATTTCCTTGGACGAATATTTGAGATGGAGTTATGGTCTGCCAGGCACCGCTATTGACACCGTGTAGATTAGCTCGAGGCAGCAGCGCTACCGCAAACATTGGCCTCGTACGCTATTTCAATTTCAATTTAAATCATTCACGGCGTATTAAAGTAGCAATCCCGCAACTAAAGTGAGACCATCGATTTTGGCACGTTCGGACGACCCCCTTGCGCAAATTTCCACTCCCCCACCCCCCACCCCCCACAAAAAAAACTTGAATCCACGTTGAAGAAACCTCAGAAACATCGAGTCGAAAACGAAAAACCACAACGCGGCGAATGAGTTTCAAAACGAACGGCGGCATCCGTCCGACATGACGGGCAACGAGCCGCTTTCTCGCAAGATGCCGCCGACGTGACGACGGTCGGCGCGTTGCACCTGATCCGACTGCGCGCGCACACATGCACACGCACTTTCAGGCATCAGGCCCGGGACTTCAAGCTGGAGCCCCGGGGGGGGGGGGCACCCGGAGGGGATGGGCGCGGCGATTTCGTGCGTCGGGTGCTTTTTCCGAACGCTCACCGACAGCAGATGCCCGCCCGCCTTCCGCCCTTCGCCCGCCCTTCGCCCGCCCTTCACCCTTTCCTTTGAAACAAATCATCATTTCCAGGTTCCTCCCCGACAGGTTCCCGTGATAAGCGAGCAGCTCCGGATAAATGGCAGGTTCGGGAACCTGGATTCTTTTCTTTTTTTTTTTGCCGCAGCTACATCAGAAGCCCGGAAAACACCAACGCGCCATACATCTGGAAACGTACAGGCCGTGGCTGACGACACGGCATTCCTCGGCGCGGAGCAGACGCTGGGGTGTCTGGGACGGACTGCAGATGATGTCAGGGCATCATTCCAACCCCCCCCCCCCCCCCCCGCCCCCCTTGACTCGCAGAAGAAGAAAACCCCTTTTGACAAATTGCCGTCTTTGATTTTATTGGTGTCTGACCTTGAAACCGACGTCGGGATCCCTTCTTATTATCGGAGGGTACAGATTATGAGCCAATGTGTTTCCAATAGAGCCCCAGATCCGTCCGTGCCAGAGCCGCTTTTACGAAGCGTTTTGAAGTGGTTAATTCGGGGAGTGCCCCCTTAAGTGAGAGGGACAGGGATCGCCTTTCCGAAAGCCCCCGTCGGGGCAGACGGGGCATCCTTAAAATCATTTACAATACATCCTTTGCGCTGCGCCGTAATAGAATCCGAGCCCGACTGGCAGCCACGGCTTTAAAAGATTTCTTGACGGCGTAATTGTCTCCGACTGGAAACCTCTCGCTTTCCGTCGTAACGCGTGATCTACGGGAACAGTAAAAGAGCCGCAAAAACCCCCGCGGTTGTGATACCCCCGCCGACGAAGGTTACCAAAATAGACACGGACTGCACGGGAGCGTCGTAAAATATCTCCGGATTCAATTTCCAATCGAAAGCCCCCGGCGAATGTAAACTTTTATGGGTTTGATTTAAGTCGTGTTTTTTTTTTTTTTTTTTCTTCGATGCAACGTTTGGGAGTTTAAAGGCTGCCGAGTCGGCGCTTTCCGAGCCGGCGCGTCACGAAAGCGTCTCCCCAAAACAAATATCGACCGGTGTCGCTCGGTGTCATCAATCACAAAGGCAAAGATACAAGAAATCCCTTTAAGCCTGTTGTTTTGGTTGCCCTCTGACCCCCGGGGGAGACAGTTAACCAACAAATCAATACTGAACCGACCTGCTGCTCGCTCCCCCGGGGGGGCGGGGGTAAAAACCTCGGGCCGCTCCCGCCGTCAGTCCCGTGCAGACCGCGCGCACGTGTTGCGTCATGAATATTGCCTCGCGTACATTAGCAGTATTCTGATGTTTTTTTTTTTTAATGTGTAATACAATCGTATCCTCTTCAAATAACGCCGTCATTCCCGGTTTGTTGCGTTTCTAACAGAGACGCCGACGTATAATTACAGTTAGCAGCTGTATTCGCCGTTAACCCGTTTGCGGTCATCTCGAACCGAGCACCTTTTTCATTGCGCGACGTCCTCACCGGTCCCTCCGGGAGTCGGGACATTTCGATGGCGGCTGCGGTCAAAGAAAACGCTCAATCTTGCAGCACTTTTGCGATTTGCTGCCGACCGCAGGCGGTTCGGTTTCGTCGACGAAGTTCTATTTTGAAAAATCTCACTTTGAGCCAGAGTACTTTTCGCAGAGATTGTATTGAAAACTTTTAAAGCGGACAAAAAAAAAAAAATCGAGGACAAATTCGCTAAACTATTATTATTATTACAACTCGCATTCATTATCGCGATCACACGGTCTGTCGGTTTCTTCCGATTAAAAAGGTAGTTTTTTCCTTCCGACTGTCGCTCAGTCAGGAGCTTTTACGTTGCTTACGAAGAATAAAAACAACTGTAAGTTTCCAAGAGACAGATTATATATTTCATTTATTAAAATTGTTGCTCTGAATTGACTTATTAAAACGAGACGTCTTTGGGATTTTTGTGTAAAGATTTAGATTCGACTCGCTTTACAAATACTGTTTGTATATTTGAAAGTTTTTCCTTTTTCTTTAGTTTGTGTTCTGCCAAAGAATATTTTTGGCATTGTTTTTGTGTTTGATGAAATGTCCACGCCCCGCGCTCAGACACGCAAAGTCTGCAGTTTTTGTTGGAACTGATCAGCAGCCGCAATCCGCTGAGGTAGCGGTTTCAATACGTCTCATCCAACGATCCGCTCAAATGACAGGATTAATCCGCGCGGGACGACGACGACGACGACGACGACGACAGGCTCTCGCGTTTCCTTTTCTTCTTTTCTTCTTTGGGCGCAACAACGACACGACGGCGAGATTTCGTTCGACCGAGTGACCAAAAAGGAATCCCGTCACGGCGCGTTTATTAGACTGCGCGGCCCGCGATCCCGGCGCCGATCCGCCGCCCGACCCCGTTGCTCTGTGATGGATTACAACCTCGCGCGCGGCTCGGCCCCGTCGGCGTACACGTGGGAATGCCATTTCCCTAATCCAACTTATATCAAAAGGCACAATTTATTATCCTTTCTCTCCCCCCCCGCGCTGACTCCCCTCCGCCCCCCCTCCCTCCCTCCCTCCCTCCCTCCCTCGCCTTGTTCTTTCTCCCGGGCTATGATGAGGTATGGAGAAACAGAACGGATTAGGTTACCAGGAAATTGAAAAGGTGCAAGAGCAGCCCAGAGATTTGAGATTACTCCGGTTTATAACACGTCGCCTGATGAGGATAACACGTGTGCGTGTTTAACGCGGTGGCGTGAGACGGGTCCGGACCCCTTTTTTTTTGTGTGCGGGGGCTGCAAGGTGGTGATAGACCGAGCGATACCTGCGGATAAATGAGCGCTCGAGGGGAAGGGGAGGAGGGGGTGGAGGGGTGTTGTGCCGGTCCTGTGATGTGGCTCGGTGCCGCGGCTCGGTGAGGCGTGGGCGTACGCGCGCGCACACGTATGTTTATATCTGATTATGACGGGGGTGGGGGGAAGTTTCCCCGTCAGAGGCTTTGTGTGTAAAGATTGGATGCGTAGAGATGACGATGACCCCGACGCTGCCATAAGAGCTCTTTAAAAGAAAAAGAAAAAAAAAAGAAAAGTGAGCATATAATGCTGGAATTCACTTCATCCAGTGTGTTTAAAGAAGAGTCGAATTTTGTTTTTGGTCTTCGAGGAAATTATTGCAACCTCTCGTACGCGCGGCCATTAGCCCGAGTCAGCGCCTCCAACGCCGTTGATGGTTTGTTTCTTCGGGGAAATTTAGCGCGCCGATATCAAAGTGGAAAATAAATTAATACGGACCCCAGAGAGAGTATGTGTGCACGCATATAATACGGCTTGTGATTATGTTTGTAATAGGAGGAAGGAGAGGGGGGGGGAGATGGGGGAGGGCACATTTTTGGTATGAATAAATCAGTAACGCCGACGTTCAGTTTATTGTTTGTTTCCAGTCGTGCGAGCGTTTGCGGTTGAAGGTGACATCGGGAGGTCTCCGCCTTGCCGCGAATCAACCCGGCGCCTTTCTCTCAAATGTAATTACCACGCCGCAATTACGGACTAATTACACTTAGTGAATAGAGCTGCTCCTAGTAATTTCTTTTACCTATAAGTGCGTGTGTGTGGTGGGGGGGGGGGGGGGGGGGGGGGGGGCAATTTTTTATCTGCGAAAGAATGTGTGTAGGTGCCCAAAAAAAATAATAATAAAAAAAGATAAAAATCGAACAACACGGCGGGACATTTCACGGCGACTCGGCTTCGCCGACGATAAGCAGAACACAACGAGCGATGAAACGCAGTCGTCGCCTCTCGCCCTCCACCGTCGTCGCCTCTCGTCGCGATGACGTTCGACGTCGACGGAGACCTCGAGTCCGCCGTCGCGGCCTCCGCCGAGCCGCCGAATCGCAGGCCGAGGGTCGAGACGGGGCTCGTTTCCGTCGAGCCGATTGCGCTCGACGGACCTCGGCGGTCAGTTTCTGCGTAATTTACACAGTGTATTGCATGTATTTGTTCGTAAGCACCCCGTGTCGTTTTTTTTTTTTAAATTCTTTAAACGTAACCGTGGGACCGAGCTGAACGCCACCGAGACCCGAGGGCGACGCGTGCGCGTTTCCCGGTCCGTCGAGCTGGGAGATCCGGGTCAAACGAGAGCGACCGCTTTTGTCGCGATGACGACCTCGGCTGCCGAGACGTCGTTTAAACTGTTTAAGTCTCAGGAAAAGAAAAGAGAAGAAAAAAAAACCACGTCCCCCCGTCGAACGGCTCGCCGGCCTCCGGGGGGGTCGATTCCCAGGGGAGCCGCCGACGCTAAAAATGGCTGCGGAGATGACGGCGCAGCGAGGCACGTGAACATCATTATCCCCGACGTCGGGGGACGTCCCTCGGTCCCCCGGGGTCGTTTGTCAAAAAGGCGGAATCTGGTTTGACGTGAAGTGGGTCTTTTTTTTTTTTTTTTTATTTGTCGCTTTCGGTTTCACCGTTTTCTGGGGAGATTCTGGGCGGCGCGGCTTCAACAAAATGGGACTTCACCATCTGAGACCGAAGAAGAAGGCGCGTCGGGTTCGGGGAGACACCGGGTGGGTTTTTTTCTTTGGCGCTGCCAGTGGCTGCGTCACCGGTGAATTTCGTCCCCCCCTCCCACCCAAGAGTCAAGACGGTCAACGCAGAGTTCCACTTGGACCTTCCGAGACGTCCGAGGTGAAAACATTCGCCGCGAAACCACCTGAACCGTGGCGCCGTGGCAACAGCGTTTCTCCAACGTAACACTGCACTGCGAGCGTTTGTGTTGAAGATGTTCTCCAAAATCTCATGAAAGGGACGGTAGCTGAAAAGCAATATTGGGGGTGACTGCGACCTTCGGGCCCTCCGGCGGCTCCGATTTAAAAACAACCGTGATTCCGTTGTGGAAACCACCGCACGGGCTCAGGAACACTCGGCTGCAAGTGGGCGTGTTGACGATTTTTGTTCATTAAAAATGTGACGTTTCTCTGCTCGACTTTCGAATCGCAAAATGTTCACGTACCAGCGGTCACGTCAAACAGATGTCGATCAAGAGACGTAACTTGGAACGCTTCCTCGTGAAGGTCGTGCTTCCTCCTGCTCCGTTTTTTTTTTTTGTTTTTTTTTTTTATCACAGTGTGCGTTCGGTTTAATTAATATAGCTCCAAACCACACCACGAGTCATTTCAAGGGTATTTTACACGACCGTTTGATCCACCGGTTGATAGTTTGAGCTTTTAGTTTCTGCGAGTCGCTGCAGCTAATCCCTTCAAACAGAAACGTAACCAATCCAAAGAAAATTATTCGTGTTAAGTAATTTAATAAATAAACGGGAGGGGGGGGGGGACTGAATCATTTGTATGTTGCTCATATGGAGGAAGCGTGGGGACCGTGGGAGGGAGGGGGGGGGGGCTCGGAGCAGCTCCTTAATTGGCTGAAGTCTTCGGCTTGCTGGGAACTCTGATTGAGAACAAACCTGGAGAAGCAGATAAATTAGGAGTTGTGTGTGTGTGTGTGTGTGTGTGTGTGTGTGTGTGTGTGTGCGGGTATCAGGCGGCGCCGGGCGGTGAATTTGGCCCTCCTGAGGTTAATACCGGCGTAATACCTTCCCCTTCAACGCCTCTGACCCAACACAGCCGCCGCGGATTACGCTCCTCTCGCCTGCCTCCTCGCTCATCTCGCCAACGGGTGTCTCGCCGGTCCCACCTCGGGATGTGCGTCCAGCTCCCCCCCCCCCTCCATCGGCGGCATCTGCAACACCGACGGCGCGCCTCTCTTTCCGTCCGGCATCACGCCGCAGCGTTCGCAGGCGGGCCGGCGCAGCCCGACGGATTCCTCCCCGATTTTATTGACGTTTAATAACGCCATGAATCACCCGCCGACGCCGCCCGCCTGACATTGAAAAGCACGGGCCGAGGTGAGCGGCGGTCTCGGTTGCCAAAAAAAAAAAAAAAAAAAAAAAAAAAAAAGTCTGATATTGCGTCGGGGCGGAGGGAGAGGAAGGGACGCCGTGACGATACTTCGGGGACTCATCGAGCTAATTACATTTCGCAATGCCGAGTGGAGGTGGAGAGCGGCGTTCCCCGGTGGCCCCCCGAGCTTTTGAATTTAAACTTACGGTTTTTGCATCCTGAATTATAGATGGGGGAGGGACCCAAAAAAAAAAAAAGACACTTCAGCTCGATAAATATAGACCAGGTCTCTGTTCAGCCTGCAGGTAAAATCAGATTTGATCCAATCTTTAGGACAGACCGTTAAGTCGCAGCGACTGGATTTGCCGTGGCCGGACATCGCCGACCGATCCGCGCGCGGGTTGCTGTGGTAACGACGCAACGTCGGTGACGCGAGCTTTCCGACGCGGGAGCATCTGAACAGCCGCTCCGCGCACGAGTCCTTCGTCGTACGAGGCGAACTCGGCGACGGCGGAGGGCCGACGGACATGAAACACGCTGGAGTCGTGACGGCGGTTTTTAGATGCCGTCTCGCCGACAATGACATCGTCACCGCGCGTTGCGTCGCGAGTGACGCAACGCAACGGTAAAACCTAACGGTAAAAGCGTGGACGCCAGCGGGCGCGAGAAGGAAAAAAAAACGCCTTCCGACTCAGGCGCCGACGTCGCACGAGCAACGCGAGTTGGACGAGGCGCTCGTTGAAAAGGTTTCGCTTCGTTCGGCTGAATGCACGAGAGCAACCGTCGCTTCATACATTAACACAATTACACCGGGTTGGCGAAAGCAGCGGGAGATACCATCCAGGAACCGGGGCAGTTCAGCGGGTGGTACATTCTGTCCACAGCAGCCCTTTGATTATTTTTTTTGTTGTTTTTGTGTGCTTTGGTTCCTCTCTTGTTGTTTCAGGCAGCGCTCTGAGCCGATGCCAGCCTGTGAAGCGAAGATGAAAAGTAAACACCGTCACTCCGAAAATTGGAGCATGACTTCATCCGCTCATCCTCCAAATCTTCTCACTTCCAAAAAAACAAAAAAACAAAAAAAAACCTGGAAGAGTTGTCACATGTTTTCTGTCGGCACGGAGAGACTTTGGGGGGGGGGGGGGGACAACCTACAATACACCACGCATACATTGTCTGTTCAGCGTTTGATGTTAAATGTGTGTTTAAATTGGACATTCATTATCAAACAATGAACCCAGCAGGAAATAAAAAGAAAGAAGAAAAAAAAAAAAAAAAAAACTCAGCCGGATCTCTCGAAGCTGTTGAAGGGATGAAAAGCGACCTTGAACGCAACTTAAAACAGAATGTCAGGTGTGAAGATTTCAGCTGCTGCTCTCAGACGGAGAGGGCAGCGAAGGAGAGACACGGGGGGGGGGGGGGGGGGGGGGGACAATGTATTATTCATGCTCCACCTTGCGCTGCTACTGTATTCCTCAAATAACATCAAGGGTACGGGGCCGGCTCGCATCGCAGCGCGAGGGCTCCCGGCTTCGTCTGCAGTCGGTAACAGCGGTCGGCTATAAACAAGGGCCGTCCAACGTGGGTTCGACGGCTCTGAGCTTCTCTATAGTGACCCCCTCACCCCCCCCCCGGAGGTTAAATTATTCAGTCGTATTGTTTAAAGCAATTGTGCACAAATAACTTGCATAAACGAGACGAACGAGTGTCTAGAAACCAGGGATTGGGCATTTCAAGTGTTCGGTGAGTACTTCTCCGGCAGACGGTGCGTTTTAAATAAATATTGTAATGGTAAAAGTTAAAAAAAAAAAAAAATTAAAAAAAAATCCCGCCAATACCACACAATCAAAGCCGGGGAAACCCTGCATGTCAATGTGGAGCTTTGTTTAGAAAACGTTTCCACTGCCTCCAAGTCACCCAAAAACATAAATCAATAATAATCAGGAAATCAGATATTGCAGATTTAACCGCCGACGTCCAACGGTCGACTAAGTTTTTGACATTTCCCCACTTGTAACAACATCTCCACAGTCAAGTCAGCAACAGCTGCACGACCGAGCGGCCAAAAACGAACAAGCTTTGGCTCGACGGATCGGAGTTTTGAAATGAGCTGCAGGCCGCGATCCAAACGACATCGCTTCCCCTAAGCACACTCCCAAATCGTATTTTAAGGACTTCGGACGCTCACATATCTGAATCAACCATCCCCCGCCAACATGTCAACTTTTTTTCTTTTTTCTTTTCTACTTATTTTACCCAGAAATGAAACATTTTTCATGCCCTCTGTGTTTCTGTCCTTGATAACGTTCTTAAAAAAAAAAAAAAAAAAAAAAAAAAAAAAAGCGAGCGTTAGTATGTAAATTGGTGATTTGGAACACGGTGCAAGTTTCTGTGCCCTTTTTTTTTTTCCGCTTTATTGAAACTGTAAACCGGACAGTAAAACAACAGGAAGTCGGTAAACACTGAACCCCCGTTTTATAATTCTCGGCCAAATTTGCCGCGACGGAAATGAAGTCCGGCAAATCTTAAATAAACCGCGTTTGTCGATAAAAAAATAAAAAATAAAAAACGACAGCGGGACAGCATTTTAATAGCAACCCGGTCCGGTTCGGGGACTTCTGGACTGACGTTATCCTGCATTTCAAGGATGTCAACAGGTTCGAATCGAAGAGGAGGGAAATAAATCTGGCTTTTGATACGCGATACTTTTGTTTATAGGAAACGTTCAATCTCAGTTTTGGTGTTTTACAGGGATGTTTTAACAGCGAGATCAATTTGAACATTTTGTTTTTGCTTTCTTTGCCCTTTTTTTTTTTCCCCATCCCGACAGCAAAGCGAGTCGTCGACGGGGTCCAGAGTACGCACAAGCACAAAAAGAAAAAAAAGAAAAAGCACCTATTATTGCTGCGGGGGCATTATCGAAGGATAAGCCGCCTGTCATAAACTCTTCAAAAAAAAAAAAAAAGATTCAATCCGCTGCCTCGGTACGAGGACGCTCCCCAGAAACTAAAGTCATTTCCTGTTCGATTGAATTTAAAGAGCGCACTGATGGAAAAATCACTCGCTGCCCCGCGGACGACCCGCCGCCGTGACGATTTTAAAACCGGAGGTTTTTAAAACTTGGAAGTGCTTCGTGACGCGCGCTTTACCGCTCGGCTCCAAATCCGGCCGCGGAGTTCAATTTGCGACGCGGGGGAGAGTCGGGAACTTTCCCAGGACGCTCGAGGAACGTTAACCTTGAACTCGAAACTCCCCCACCCCCCCCCCCCCCCCCCGACGCGAAAGGGCAACGAGCGTCTGTGCGAAGAGGCCGCTCAAAGGTCGCCGCCGGCGGGTTTCGTCGGAGGGGTGGGGGAACGAGGACGTGGAGGAACATCCGTCCGCGCCGACTCCGAAAGGCTCTTCAAGGCCAACCGCGGTTCGCGTCTACATTCGGAGAGCCGCGGTTACTTCGAGTTGCGCCGTTTCCAAAAAAAAAAAACGAGGGAACTGGAAGAGGCTCGTTCCGTCTCTGGTCTCCTTCGCCGCTCTGAAAAGCCTTTTTAAAAGATCTCGCGTATTCAGACCTCAGACTCCACCGCACGACGACGCGATGTGGCTCACTCGTGATGAAGTCTCCGCCGCTCATCGGGACGGAGCTTCTTCAGGGTCAATGGCACTTTTTTTTTTTTTTTTTTTTAAATTTACATCCCAGGAGACGAGAACCTGATCGGAATCAAGAGTCAGAGAACATTTGAATTATTTCCGCTGGGAAAATGAAAATCAAAGAGTTACACTCTACGGTGAGTGGAACGGCCGCGCGGAGCGAAAACTCCTGCTTTGTAGTCAGCCGACGCGCGCCGATAAATCCGCCGCAGCCTCCGCGCGGCGTTATTAAACGACCGGGTAAGTTCCCTCAGGAAGGTGGCGGAGACCAAAAACAGAGCTAAAAGGAGAGTTAACCCTGCGACACACGAGACCCCAAAATAAGGTTGCTTCGTGTCTATTGATTGGACATGGTAGCCTAGTTTAGCAAAACTAAAAAGAAAAACTCTATAAATGCTGCTGTAGCGGAAAAAAAAAACGTCCCCTTGGGGATTAATAAAGTAACTATCTATCTATCTATTAGAGTTGACGCCTTTATAAATGAATAAGATTCAGTTTTGTGGCTTGTTCCATTAAGTTCTGGAGAAAAAAAAAAAAAATGGCATCAGCTTATCCTGTTATCCCTGTTCATTTATGCTTTTAATGAATTCTATTAAGAGGGGAGAAAAAAAAAACCTCTTAATTAAGTCGGTCCTGCTAAAAATGACTGAAGTGACATTATTTCATCGACGGCAAACACCGCAGTTTACTTTGAATCAATCTCTCCTGCTGCTGCAAGTACTCACGGAGCGCTAAGCGCGTATTCATCCACATCTGAAAATAGTCCCTCCTGACAATTTTTTTTTTTTCCTCGTTTGATTAAATCTCTCAAAACTACGGTGCGCGGCTGTCTCGGGAAGTGTTTTTTTTTTCAATTTATTATTATTTTTTTTTAAATAATACAATTATATTCTTGCGAGCTGCGAGTTGCTCGGGATTTACATCTTCAGTGGAAACCGATGGACTTCGACGGCCGAGTGTGCCGCGTACCAACGGATGGACTAATGCCGAGGAAAAATAACGACTGAGGACGGTTTCATCCTTTAAAATATATCCCTCGATATATATATATATATATATATATATACATATATATATATATATGTATATATATATACACATATACATACATACATATATATATATACATATACATACATACATATACATATATATACACATATACACATACATACATACATATATACATACATACATATACATATATACATTTACCTCCGAGGCAACGAGCGCGCAAACTACTTCCGACTGCGTGACCGCATCTGTAACGAGGCTGAAACCAGTCGGAGCGGCGTGTGGAATGAGTTAATGACTCCCGAGCGTCCGCAGGGGGGCAGCACTTCATCTTAAAGGAACGAGTCAACAAACCACAACGCCCGCCCCCGAGAGCTGTCTGGGATGGACTCTAATAAAGAGGATGTTTTAAAAAAAAAAATAATAATAATAATTTATATTTAAATCGGTGTTCGCGTCGAGTCCGGACCTTCCGTCTGCCCGTCTGCCCTTCGGTCAAGACTTTGCTGGACCGCCGGGACGCCCGGGACGGTGCTCACGGTCGGTGAAACGGCAGGGTGGGGCCGGGGATTTAACGTTTGGTGGAAAAAAAAAAAAAACAGGAAGGGGAAAGAGAAATAAAAACAGAAAAGAAGGCACCAAAATACGGAAAGGAAAAGAAAAGACAGGCCTCCGTCCCACATACCCCCCCCCCCCATTTTTTTTTTTTTCCCCTGGCCGAGCACATTCCCAGTTAACACGTCACTTTCTCCTACTCGATCACACGGCGGATGGGGTTTGGTTAATGTTGAGGGGGGGGGGGTGGGGGGAGGAGCTTATCTTATCTGGTGTGCAAGCTGTGCAAGCATCCAAGGGGTCAGACCGGTTGCGACCGAAACCTCACAAACCCAAAAAGGAAATTCTTCATTTGCCTCCGTCCATTAATCAGGATTCGTGTTGTTGTTGTTGTTTGTGTTGTTTTTTTTTTTGTTTGTTTGTCCGCCTGCGCGTTTGTCGGCCGACGAGTCCTGACGAGACGACGAGGGCCGAGCCGAGCGCCCTCTCGCTTTCGAGCATCTGCGCGCGCGCTCCTCTCCGCCGCAAGTGCGCACTCGGCGACGCTCCCCCCCCCCCCCCCCCCCCCCCCGGGACGGGGGAGCTGCGGGGGAGCGCGAACCGAAGCGCTCGTGCCGACTCGGGGGAGTCTGCGTGCTCTGCGGCTTCCGAGCTGTCGACTCTCGAGTGACGCCGTGTCAGTAAAGCGCGGGGATTAGGATAATTTATTTTTCTTCGCCGCCCTTCGGAAAGTTTGTTATTGTTTTATTATTGCGTCTCCGAACGCTCCCTTGTAATTCTCCCCCCCCCCCCTCCACCACCCCTCCCCCTCCCCCATCCCCTCCCTCCATTATCTGCAGATTACCTCATTTAGAAATAATTCACTGGGTGTTTCCCTTTTTTTTTTTTTTTTTTTTTTAACCCCTGTTGAAGAATGAAAGTCTGAAACGCACACATCTCGCTGCTCTAAAGGCGTCGCGGGTTTAATTAAGAGATGCGAACAGGCGAGCAGACAATGGAGCATTGTTGCCGCGTGATGTTTGGACAGCAAATTGAATCCATTAGTCGAAATAGTTGACGATTTACGGAGCGCCGTCCCGGCGTCGGATGACACGACGATAACAAAAAAAAACCAAAAAAAAAATATATATATATATTTTTTTTTAAATCAATCCGCCGCGATCCCCAAAATTAATCTGCGGTAAAGCGCGGCGCGGCGATCTGCGCGATGCCATTTCACTGAAACTCTCCACTTTATTATGAAAGGTCTGATTTGAATGTGAGATTGAACAGGAGGGGGGGGGGGGGGGGGGGGGCTGCGACGTTCCCAACGTTCCCAACGTCGCAGCCGCGAGCTCACCAGTTCCATTCGGAGGCAGCGGCGGCGAAGACCTGTAGCGACGCGGGAATCGGCTCCTTGAAAACCTCTTCGGCAATTAGTAAACGCAGCTTCGCAAGCCAGCGTGAGCTCTAAAAATGAGGTGCAAAAGAAATATTTCAAAATAGCCTGGGTATTATTTATTCGGGCGTGTTTAAATCTGCGCAAATCTTAGGAATTAAGCCGAAACATTTGTCCATAGTTTGTCCGATTATGCCGAAGTAGGTCATTTATTCATGAAGTCAAATGTTATTGGCGTTACGCTGTAAAATTGTAGGTATGCTATGTTGTTTTTTGTATAATATTACATTCATTTAAAAAAAAAAAATGTAAAACCATAATGAAAAAGCATTTATCACGCTATTCCGGTCGGGGTGGAAAATAGCAGTTACAGGCTGTAAATATTGTGTAATGACAGATTTTTTTTTTAAAGTTAGAAATAGTGTGTGAGGTGCAAAAACTTTTTTTTTTTTGAATGCCGCTTTAAGTGATTTTTCCGGCCAGCAGGGGGCAGCAGAAGCAAAAATGCAAACTCAACATATTACCCGAGAAACACGACTTCAACACATGAACTGCGACAGCCTTATGAAGGTGATAATAAGTCCCAAAAAAAAAGAGAGACTTGAAGCAGCATTACCGACGCAAAACATTTGATTTGGGATTTTATTCCAAACTCAAAGCCGTTTAACAAGCTTCTGCCAGAAAAAAAAAGAAGAAGAAGAAGAAAAAAAAGAAAAATCACCCAGCAGGACCAACTGCCATCGCTGAGACTGAGTCTTCAGCAGCGCTGCCACTTAGTGATCCAGCAAAAAAAAAAAAAAAAAAATCGAATGTCAGATCAAAGACGAATCATCCAAAATATCCTGAACGACGGCCAAATCGTTAGACGTACGATAACAGGCGGCGAGGCCGCCGAGCGCGAGCACGGCCCAAAAAACTTTTAACAAGTCGGAAGAACAATGTGCTAATAGGTGCGTTTCGTTCGTGTCGTATTTGCTCAGAAATTAAAAATTCCTCGCAGTTTTCCCCCTTTCTTTTTTTTTTAACCATTTACAGAGGACTAAATATAGCACGCTCGCGAGTCCGTCCCGCCGGCTCTGAAACGCTCGGACGTGAAGCAGAGGCCAGGTTCACGGGGAGGTTTGCCCTCTCGTAAATCTGTCGTCGCCGTGGCACACAGTGGAGCCCGGCCTCGGCTGATTTACACCCTGGCGGGGGAATGATAGGCAGCCGGCCTCGGCATCTGGACGTCGTCGCAGCACCGAGCCGGACAAGCCGAGGAAGAGGGGGGGGGGGGGGGGGAGGAGGGGGTGGGGGACAGAGAGCTCCACTTGAGACTGTCCAGGGAGAAGGAAACACAAGCCAACAAAGCACCCCTTTACAGTAGTGACGGAGGGGGGGGGGGGGGGGGGGGGGGGGGGGGGGATTGGGGACGGAGGGGGGGGGGGGGGCAGCCTCTCCATCTGCTGAGTAAGGCTGCACCGCGCTACGCTTTGACGCTAATGCTAACTGAGGTGACTGTGGAAGGATTGTAACCCACACACACACACACACCTCCCCGCCTGCTTTTTAGGGGTGTGAGTGTGCATGTTCTCAGTGTGTGTGTGTGTGTGTGTGTGTGTGGGTAGTGTGAGAGTGTGTGATTGTGGCGACTGTATGTGGGAAGTGTGAGAGTCTGTTTGTGTGTGTGTGTGTGGGAGGCCAACGTGGGTGTTTATGGTGTTTTGTTCCTGCATATGCATACAAAGAGTAGGTTTCTGTTTCTATGTGTGTGTGTGTGTGTGTGTGTGTGTGTGTGTGCGCGTGTGTGATTAGTGGGAGCAGCTCCACGTGTATGACTGTGTGCATGTGTTTATCTGTAGGTGGGTTTGAATGTGCTCCTATACAGCAGATACATGTTAATCATTCATGCCCTCTGTGTGCGTGTGCGTGTGCGTGTGTGTGTGTGTGTGTGCGCGCGTGTGTGCGCGCGATGCAGCCGCTGTTACCGTTACCTCGCTGCTCCCACAAGAAACGATGTTCACTTTTGTGATCTCCATAAAATCGGTGTCAAGAGTTCAGGCAAACAATGATGTGCGTATGAATGTAAAATATCAAACCGATTCATGAGACGCGATACGCACGCTCAGCATAACGCGCCGTCTCTTCAACCGGTCTGAGATAAGCAACAACAATCGGCGGCGGCGGCGGACTTCAGAAGGAACGCAGACGGACGTCTTCGGTACCTCGGGCATGTTTAAACTGTACGCATTTTTTTTTTTTTTTTTTTTTTTTTTAAGTGAATCTCACTTTCATCATGCAGCTCTTTTTTAAAATCTTGTTATTAAGGTTTAATACTTAAATACCATCATAAACATGCACTCCTTTTTTTTTCTTTTGACGCAAATACCTTGACGTGATGTATCGGTATTTATCTCTCGCTGTCTAAAGGGGTCAACAAAAGTTTATTTATGTAAACGCAGATAATAATTAATAAACAGTTCAAGTTTTGATTGAATTTGGATGAAGTAGTGAACTTATTTCAAACATTTATTCATTACTTTCAGCAAATTATTTCAACTTTTAATAACAAGTTAACCCATTTTATTAACTAATTCGAGTACGTATCAGGTACTTTAGGGTCACGTTAATTTTACTTTTTGACTTTTTAATCCGGTATTTTCAGCTGTTTAGACTTTCGTTTTGGCTTTTTGATTATCTTGCATGTTCTCTAACTTTCGCTGGTGCAGACGGTTAAATAAGTGTATTCACTTTTTTTTTAATAACTACTTCATAATACTTTTTTTTTTTTTTTGTATTCCCCTTTTTACCCCAACAACAGCAAAATCTCTCCCATGTTGCATCCGCCAAAATAAATGAGTTTCATTTTTATGTGCATGGATGCAAAACCTACAGAACACCTCGGCCCACATAAATCGTCCAGTATAAATCAGACTCTTACTGGTTTCTTCTCCTTCCACCAGCTTAAATCCCCACTGCTGTGATGATTTGTGTCCATTTGTAAAAAAATAAATTAAAAAAATTAAAAAAAAAAACGGTCCCCGTAACTTTTAAATGAATCAAATGAACGTGAACAGTCGGGCCCAAAGGAGAGTAATTACACCTTTTAACAACATCGTTTAGAAAGTCTGAGCACTTTTAATAAGACCGTGATGTTTCTCTCTCTGTGTGTGTTGAGGTGTGTGTTTGTGTGCTTTGTGCCGGAGTGTTTCCTGTTCCTCCCTTAGGGGGGCGCTGTTGAGTCACACAGGGAGGCGCGGTTGAGAGGAGTTCTCTCAGACAGAGATATATATATATATATGACAAATGCACTCTCACATGAAGACCAACGGGGAGGGAGGGAGGGAGGGAGGGAGAGCGAGACGGACCCGGGCTGGAGCTGTGCGGCCGCTGTTGCAACTCGCCCGGGCTCTGTGGGCGGGGCTGCTCGGCCTCTGTGGGCGGGGCTACGACATTGTGCTGTATTGTTTGGTTGAGTGTAGGGAGCTCTTTTTCCCAGGGTTTGTCCTGTCACCGTACCTCGCGTAGCCCCTTCCTGTCATTCACAGCTGGTTCCTTCCTCCTTCCTCCATCCAAACACCCACACCCCCACTCCCTCCTCTTCCTCCTCCTCCTCCTCCTCAGTAATGAAATCAGCTCCTCATATTGACGCACTGTTACAGCAGGAGAGGATCAGCACAGAGATTCCGGTGTTTCTCTGAAGTAAAAAAAAAAAAAAAACTACCCATGATCCCTTTCATTCCCCCTCCGGCTGAGTAACAGTTAGACTGACATTTCACGGCTAAAGTGAAAAAAGAAAAAAAGCTAAGGTATGCACTGGAAAATAAGTTTTGATTAGCATGGTTTCCTTAGCAAGCGTATTGACCTACAAATGTCAAAGTGGAAGCCATTACCGGCTGGTTGAGTTTCTGTCTTGAAAGTTAAATGAGTCCTTCTGTCCATGAAGCAGAGCAATCGCAGCACCAAGAAAAAAAAAAAAAAAAAAAAAAAAGGTGAAGATTGGGAAAGAAATAAAACTATAAGGAAATGAGACGCTGCCGCCCCACAACCCTTCGTCATCCGGCAACAGAAACCTCTTCGTCACGACTCGTCTTTGTCCTTCTGCTGAAAAGCTCTTCACCACACACAGATGTAAGAATAAGTTCTTGAGTTTGTGCGAATCAATACAAACATTTGAAATCTGAAAAACTGCAGGTACGTCCTCGCGTACGATGTCTAGACATTTAAAAATAGTCCTTTTTAAAACGTTTTAACTCCAGTTATATTTCTGACAAAATACCAGCAATATATAGAAAGGGCCACATAAAAGAACAAATTGCCTCCAAATCCCGATATTTGTTCATGAAAGATGAGCTAAATAGGACACAACCACACTTGAATGAACTAATCTTTTGTTATTAGCCGAACATAAATGTACGCGAGGCGAAAATAATTCGATTCCAAAATTCAGTTTAGAAGATCAAAAAAATATCAGTTGGTCTAACTTTAACTTTTTGAATTGATTGAGTTCACTCAACTCATGAAATTAAGGATTTTAACGGAAAAAGCTTACAAAGTTTGTTCACTTAAGTCACACTTTAAATCTTGAAGTTATGATGATTTACAAGGTGGGACTTTGCATTATCAGCGCTCTGAACGGTGCATACTGTAAAGCGCAGTAGTGTTATTTTCCCTTGGTGCATATAGATAAATAAGAGCACAAGACTAAAAATATAAAAATTACATATGTACACCGACAGTGAGTGACGGTACCATCCATCTATTAATTTCAAATCATGCGTTCGCTACTGTTGGTCATGCCTCTACTATCAGATCAGCTCCGTGTATTTATTTTATTTGGCTTATTAACATGAATCCTGACAGGTATCAGCGGTAAGAAAAAAATAATTCAGCTTGAACTTTTCTGATGTCTCTTTGAAGTTCACTTTCTCCTTGAATTATTATAAATAAACGGGTATAAACAAAAAAAAAAAACTGCTTTATGCCGCATCAAAAACTGTTTAGCTGAATCAGCCTGATGAAGATCTGCGGTGAAGTTTACTGGAAGTAATTAGTTCAGTTTGCTCGTCTTTTATCTGATTTCTCTTTTCCTTGACTGTCTGAAAGATAACGTTCAGATTGTCAAAGCGTTTTGTCGTCGTCTCTTTTCATCACGGTAAAGAACCGCGGTCAGAAGTGTGATCAATACATTAAGAGAGGTAGACAATGATGTTTGTTTTCAATAATAAATGGGAACAGGGTTTACCGAGATCACTGTCATTGTTGCTGACGACAACAACATTGCATTTGACATTTTTAAATGCAAAACAAGACATCGCCTACTGATACCAATGTGATTCATCAAAGGCATCTTATTTTACATACAATTTGTATATTTGATCATTTGTCAAGAATTCCTAATTGACGAAATGGAAATGTTAAATTTCAAAGGTGAACTGGGCTTAGCTATCGTTTTGCGATGCCAACGTTTGCTGACTGACTCGACAATGCGCTGGAGCGCTTTAGCACCTTCCAGCTTATGGTTTCGGTGTTATCGTCTACAACCTGAGCCCTTCGACCAGCCTGCAACTTTCAGCTTTTTTTCAAAAATAAAAGTTGATGTTAATCACCGACTTACTTAGCGGCATCAAACAAAGCTAGTGACTGGCTGGTGAAAGTGCTGCATTTTGCAGCTAAAGACACAACTTTTAGGAGACACTGGAGGGAGAAATATATCAATAAAACTAGAATAAGTTCAACAAAAAAATATCTAAGTTAGCCAATACTTTGGCGATGTTTAAATGTCTAAAAAAAAAAAATGTTTTTTTTTTTTTTTTAAAAATAATATAAACGGAAAGTCACTGCAGAAAAAAAACAACTTTTGTTAAAAGGAGTGCTTGTTTATTTGTGTGTATACAGAAATATATGTTTCAGAGGAAGTTGTTATGATAAGTGGGACATATTTATGCTAATCTATCTGATGTATAATGTAGTCATATGGACACCGTATTGGTACTTTAGTTGGGTTATTTTTGTTAAAAAGGATTTAAATAGGACTGTTTTATTAAACTGAATTCTCCAAGTCAGAAATATCTATATTATAATTACCACTCGCTATGATGGAGTTACAGATCAGCAAGCAAATGCTGGCGTTGCCATTTGTTTTTCCGTTAACTACACAACAGTAACATCAGGCAGTTAGTGGATTTAAAAAAAATTAAAAATTAAGGAACTAATATTTACATTCCACAGAAACTAAAGCACAATAACGTCGCTGTTGTCTAGATTCTTATTGTTGTTGTTGTTTTTAATGCCATTTCTACCCATTAGAGCGTGGACACAATAACTTTGACTGCGATAGCCTTTTTATCTACAGCACGAAAAGCAAGTAAGCAAAAGCACATCAAACTTTTGTTTTAAATTGCTCCACAAGGTTGGAGAGGCAATTAGAGGAAGCAGTTACTGATAAGAGGAAGAAAAAAAAAGGCCGTTGCCGTTTGTCAGTGGAGTTACAGGACGGACAGACGGATGGATCACAAACCCACGGGAGGTCAAGTTGGTTTGACTCGGGCATGTTCACCTCACCGGGGGGTAAACGACCGCAGGCTGAACATACCCTGCATTCGCGTCGATTTTTTTTTTTTTGGGTCGAAAACGCCAAGTTCGTTTTCCATCGAGTTAAAAATAACATTTAACTTAAAACAATCCCGAAGCCGGCGGACAAACAGAGGCTAGTTCAGAGGCAGCTCCTGTTTAGCGGGAAAGATGCCGAGTCGACCGGTGCTGGAAACACACCGAGGTCGGGGTTAAACCCGCAGCTCGAAGAATGTGCAGATTTCTGAGCGTAATAAAAGGTTTTCGCCCCGCGGTGGTTGTGGAACAGCTGAGAAAATAACTGACATATTTAATAGCGGCTAAATTCCGAAACCGCATCTCGTATAGTAAAAGCTATCAAAAAAAAAAAAGAAAGAAGCAAAAGCTAATAATAAAAGGAAAAGGCAACACACTTTGCTCCAGTCGCTCAACTTTCGACTGATGATAAACAGGCTATAAGAAGAAAAAAAAAAAAAAAAAAAAAAACCTCCTGCTTTTTTATATATATATATATGTATATATATATAAAAACACTGTTAAAACAAACACACATGTTTGTTGTGGCAGAAATAGAACCTGCCTGTCGAAGCCCGGATGCAGAGCCTCAGATAGGGGCCACATTACAATGTTCACTTAAGGGTGGTTCTCTGAAAAACACAGTTTGATCAGACCGACAACCTGCACCTCTGAAAAAAAAACCAACATAAAACAGCAGCCACAATGCAACATTTTCCACGTCTGCGTGAGGGGCAAAATGTCAAACGTTTATCCCATGCATTAAAAAAAACCTTTGGACCACCTATCATTTATTATTTATCATTATGTAAATAATTGATGCGGAATTTTCAACTTACAGGAATTTGACTCCAGAGTGCTGCTTTTATTGATCGTTACAGTGATCTAAAGTTTGGTGTTATTGATACGCAGACGAAGGAGAAATGTCGATATAGTTATTTAGAGGCCGGCGAATTTTAAACCAATATTGTTTTATTTTTTTTCCTCGTTAACCCGAGTTTTAACTGGACCCGTTAAGTTCAACAAGCCAAACGGGTTGTGAGGCTGCAAACACGGATGTTAGCGTAGCTTGTAAATGGCTAAAGTATCCGATTGTGTCCATTGAGGTTCGGTGAAATAGAACGCAGTTTAAAAGTGTGCTTATTTAACATGTAATAGTGCATTTTGTACTGTTTTCTACAACATATCTGCAAAAGGTATATTTGCATCTTTTTCAAAGCAGATATTTTGATTTGTCGCAGCAAATGTTAACAGGAATTTGGCATTCGAGTCTCGTTGCCTGACAAGGCTACATTACTTATAAAGTTTTGAGTTGACACATCAGTTATTTTTTCCTGTCAGTACACTTAAATACGGTGATTTCCTTTCAGCAGAAACAATTCTGACACACAAGGTGTCAAATTGTTCGTAATAAAATTCACCCCGTGGTTTCTACATCTGAAAATGACCTCAGTTTATGGAACACAGCACGAAGTTCAGACGTACAGATGTTATATATAAATATATAATATATATATATATATATATATATATTTTTTTTTTTTAATTTTTATTTCTTGGATTGAAATGCTTGCTGAAAATCTCGACAGAAGCTGCGTCTGAAACTCGTCATAGCAGATCGTCAAGGCTGAGCATCTCTGAGACGCGAGCCGACGTTGATGAGAAGACATGAAGGAAGGAGGCAGTTTGACTTGTTGAATTTTTCTATCATGAAGTTTAATTCTAAAAATGTAAAAGATGTCTGGAGGACGCTGACAAGCACATTGCCTGATCTGCAAGTTCAGTTTTTTATTTAACAGCTGTTTCACTTCTAAAGCAAGCAACGATTTGTTAAATACTGCTTCAATAGCACCGAAAAACGGTGTACACGGAAGAATCCAAAATGTGAAAAATAGTTTGTTTTGTCCCACTGCATCATGTATGTGATCCATACTAGTCAGTATGCCAGAAGCGATTCAGAGGCTAACAATTCAGCAAGCGTACGCAGAGATAATGCAAAGCAAGAAATGCAAAAGGAAACAAGAGGGAAAAGACGAGGCCATTGGGAAGATCAACATTTCCCTCAGACGTAGGTTGTTATCCAAGTTACGAAGACAAACTCTACGTGACTCAAATTAAAATATATCAGCTGAACATCCAACCAAGTGTCACAACCGGTGAACTCGAGGCTTGCGGAAAGTGTCGATTTCCGACGTCGCGAATACCACAAGAGGGCGCCGTTCATACGGACTCTTCCCGCCGCACACGGTGAATACGACAACATTTGAACGCGGCGATAGAATCTAAAACGTCCAACAAATACCAGGATGTCCTCCTGCATCTGGTTCTATTTTTGCGGAACCCACGATCCTCTGCAGCGGAGGATACGTCACGTCGCCTGAGCCGCCGAGACAGTTGGTGGCGCCGATGCTCCGCCCGGTTGCAATTTTGCAAGAGGATGAGGAAGAGGAGGAATTAAAAGGATGCGTGCTCATGCGCTACGAATTGACACGATTTCGTGCATACTACGTTGCAAACAGTAAAGACCTTGTCAGGGTAACCTGCAGTAACTACTGAAAGTAAAAAAGAAAAAGTATCTGATTCAGAACGCAGCTAAAGTGTCGATGCAGAAAACCGTAAAAACACCTCCACAGCCTCTCTGCATCCAAGTACTTATCAGTTTGGTTACAGCATTATGTTCTTAGCCTGACATCAACACTTCAGTCTACCAAACATCAATACAAGCTCCTGAGTGAGGAAGATGTGGGGTTTTTTTTCTCTCTCTCCAACAAATGTCGATAAAAACCCCATGAATCACCCTCCCATCCGCCTCCACCAAACATTTTCATATTTATGTCCACTTGTGTATGCGAACGTCCCCCCCCCCTCCCCCCCAGCGCGTCCGGACTGCTCTTATCATTCAGTCGGGGGTGTGTGAGGGGGAGGGAGGAGGGGGGGGGGAGGCACAGACTGTAAGTCATTTCCAGATAATGGCAGGGTTCGCCGCAGCAGGCCCAGTTCGCCAAATCATCAATCCACTCACAGACACGCCACGCCCTCTGTTCACTTATCGCCCGCTCTCCCCCCCCACAAACTTCTCTAAATAACTGTTTTCCCGACACTAATCTGTTCCAATCCCCCACAATGCCTTTCATCCCTCGGCGTCCAGTCCTGTTTCCTATCGGGTTTTTTTTTTTTCCATGTATTTGAACAGAACCTCCCATGATAACCAGTTTTGTGACAAAGGACAAAATGTTTCACTCTCCGGTGTAGGTACTTTCTGAGATGTGTGGCGAAAAAGGATAGATTCAGAAGCCAGTAGGTGGAGGACGGACGGAGGGAGGTAGGGAGGGGGGGACGGACGGAGGGAGGGAGAGAGGGAGCGAAGACGGCGGCGGTCAAATTTGATCTCCGTGGGTGGTCTTGCCCTGTTTAAACTGACCTCGATCTTAATGAGGGAAACTAACGAGCCCTCAAAGTGGAGGGGGGGGGGGGTTAATGAAGAGAAATATGCAGATGCAGTTGGAGCGAGTGCGTCGGCTCCATCAGGAGGGAACGTTCCGGCCGGCCGGTTTACGGTTACCGCGAGGCCGAGCCGCGGCTGCCACTTTGCGTTTGCGAGCAGCGCTGAGCGGACACCCTACTTTGATTAAAAAGGTGTTTATACTGGCCATCCGATCCGGCGTGACAATGGGCCCGGGTCCGACTCCGACCTGAAGCCAAACAGGCACTAATGAGGACCAGGCCGGGGCGGTCTCCCTCTCCTCTTTAAATGTGACACACTGAATCAGGCTCAGGCTACCTGACAGAAATAGCCTGCGCCGGCTGACTCCATCTATTTCTTTTCCTCTTCTACAAGCAGTCAACGGCAGAATAATTTGTGGTAGTGTGAGGGGGAAGGAGGGAGGAAGGTAGTGACTGGATCAATCAGAGCCACATGCGTTGGACGGTGACCCCTATTGTTTGTCCAACAAAGCTTCGGGAAGCGGCGATGCGATCAGGAAGTGATGTCGAGAATTAGCAGACTCTAGCGTTACGGGCAGCCATTGATCCGCCGGCTTTCCAAAATGACGGTACGGTGATCCGTGGTAATTTGTTATGTGTTCCACTGATGTTTGACATCTGCTTCTTTTCAGAGGGCGAATACACACACGAAGGTTTTTCGGGGGTATGTTTCCACAACCGATGACATCCGAGCTCGGGGAACTTTTACTCGCTCGGATGTCCACACGAATAAAAGAGCCGGCGAGTCAAACAATGAAATAAGAGTCAAAATTCCCGAGCGTTGGAGTTCACTTCCAGTCGCCTTGGCATCCAGCTTCACATCAAACTCACGCCACTCAACTGCAGCGGCATGAAAATTGTGTTTGGACGGACGAAACTGACACGGTGGGTAAAACAGGTCACGACCGGCAACAAACCCAGTGCACCCCGAGCTTCGTCGGTTCCCGAGCGATAGAGCCGGCGGTCGTAACCCTATATCTGATGCAGGGCTCGCCGCAGGACAAATTATCTCTCCGGCAGTCGTGTCTAATGGGTTTTTAATAACATATTTGCCTCATCAGCGTCTCACCTCTCGGGGGCAAGCCCGTGTACTCTAAATGGACGAAGGAAGAAGGGGGTCCAGACAAATAGCTTTTAAGAGTGAGGAATGATAGCCGTGAAGACGTACGGCTCAGCAAAATTAGATCCGTCACTGTGGAAACCAAAAATAAAAAGCTAAACTTTAAAAGAGGAAAAGTGTGGAACTTGCATTCGTTCAAAGTGATGGAAAGGATGAAGCTGCATCATGAATCCAGTCCAGGGTCTGTAGACTGCCCCCCCCCCCACTTCCCTCCAAACACAGAAACCAAGAACATCAAGGACATCATGTCAAGAAGATCGATCCTGAAAAGACCGACCTATTAAACAAACGTTTGAAAGGACAACAAATATATAAGACAACCCTATCAGGAGAGTTTTAAATGTAGAACTGCCAACCGAGGCCGTAAAAATTTAGAAAAAATAAAGGTGTAATTCACACGAAATAGTGCTCATAGGGTCAATTATACATCCGTTGGTCACTTAAAGACTGCGTCACTGAACTTCGGAGCTCCAGTAACCCTTAAATATGTTCCTTGGATTGCTAGCGACGCAGGACTATCACACCCCGTCTAATTCTCTCAATGCATTCAATGAAGAAACCTGTTTCTATTAGTGTCACTGTAACATGATGCTGCAGCACCTGGGTTACCGGTTCGGTGCAGAACAGCATTTTATTTCATACGAGAGGGTTTCGATGACAACAGCTCTGAAAACGAAATAGTCCCATGAAGGAATTAGTTTTTGTCATCAGATCTGACAAAGCGATGGCAAAACAGTTAAAAAATAAATTAATGTTTAGACTGATGAGGGGATTTTAAAAGAGTTAGTATAACTTTCATGATCCTGATGATATAAATACATAATCAGTTTCCAAACCTCAGTTTTTGACTTTCGAAACCAAAAGATGTAGAAAATGCCGCCTCTCTCGGAAAATGTTGGTCTTCTACCACAAAGACCACGACAGGAGAAAATCCAAGAGAGGCTTTAGTTTGTCCAGAATCAGAACTGCTTCAGCTAAAGTAATAATAAAAAAATAAAAAAATAAACGTTTCCATTCTCTGAGCAACTTGGTAGATTAAGTTTTGCCTGCTCAGCACTAAACAGCAGAGCGACAAAGGTAGCGACTAGTGGAGTGCTTAGTCGCGTCAAACCTGAGCTAAAAGAAGATTAAATGTTGGACGTCAAACACAAATCTAATGTTGGACGTCAAACACAAATCTAGATGAAGAACAGATGAAAAATGTGCTCCAACACGTATTCAGAAGAACCACTGGGTAGTTTCAAAGCATAATTATTGAGAAAACGGGGGCGGAGTTCAGCTCATTTTACAACGTGTACCCAAACATATCGAGTAGGATTAACCCGGCTGGCTTTAAGTGATGAATTCAGAGGCAAACACTTTGAGCCCTCTTCAATCCTTCATTCTGAATTTGACACCGAGGAGGCTGTTTTTTTTGGCAACTTATTGACCCCTATTGACCTCCAACAATTCAACCACAACCTGAGAAATCAAACAAAAGGGGGGCTGAGTGCCAAACGTATGGGCTACAAATAGGGGCAAAGTGGCATTAGTCATTCACTCAGGGTCAGCACAGCCATTAGGCCGGATCCCAAATATCCCCCATCGCTCTTCCAATTAAGCCGTCAAAGCGGGGGCAGATGGTTGCGGCGGTATCGGGGTGCCGCGCTGCCGCCCTCGTGCCCACATGTCGTACCCTCTCTCAGCCATCCATCACTGGAGGAGCCCTAATTAGCTTGTTATTCTGCCATGCAAACTATTCCAAGCTTGTGAAAAGGCCTCCTCGTGTTTTGAATGACAGGGAAAGCATTGAGAGAGGGCAAATGGGAAGGGAGGGGCGGGGGGGTGGGGGAGGTGAAGCCAATCACTGAGCGCAGAATGGCATTTCAATAGCCTTTTCAGCACACTACAGCGGCAATTATATTCCCCCCCCCCCCTCCTCTTCAGACTTCCTGCCAGGATATTTTTTTTTTCTCTTTGTCGTTTCTTCATCAAAACGGTGCCATCAATTGACAAGTTAAGCCCGACAGGATAAAAGCCCGAATGAAAGAGGTCAAAAGAGTCGTTTTCTGAATGTCACCAGCGCAGAAATAAAGAAACACTCGGTTCAGGCGGAGGTTAAACAGCTTCAGCGGCAAAGAGGTTGTGAGAGTCGGTGTTATTATCGACCGACTTTACTGTAAGTAAGATTACAACTACGCACAGTCAAATAGCTCGAAGACGTTAGCGTGCGCCGCTGTTGCGATAATCATTAACATCGTTTGTAAGCGGCCGCGACGTTTTGGCTGCCTATGAATTTCAAAGCAGATTTTTCCGAACGTCAAAACCCTATTTTGTGAACACGGGAAGGACTCCCGTCACTTTGGATGTAACGGTCGTACGTTTTTAGGTTTTACCGAAAAGGTGTGATTTTTTTTTATTTTTAATTAATTTAAAAGTTTTTCTAGCCGACAGGGTAATGTGGATAATGCATGAAGTGCATTTACTCCTTTTGATGTTGATGGTCTGCAAATACAATAGTCAGGCTTTGACCAATCTTCAGTAAAAAAAAAAAAAAAAAAAAAAAATTCATAATTAAGAATCTATGCTTAAATATGTGGACATATTTTACTAACATACATTTACGTTGGCTGATTGCAGGACTAGAATTCGTTTTAGGGAAACATTACCAGCAGAATCTCCAAGGTGTAAGTTCACCGGAAGTTTATGGTGACGTGAGTCAACGGGAGCTAAGGAATCTTTTGAGGCGGCCCCCTACTGGCTCTCTGTAGTATTGCACTTCAAGGCACAGCTGCATTTGGCTCCACTGCTCGGACACCGGAAACTACGTCCATTTTAAATATAGTCGGCGGTGAAGGCGTTTCCCCTCCCACCCCCCCTCTCACAAGCCTGATTATTTTCATTTGATATTCAGAAACAAAACAACAACAAAAAAAAACTCATTACGTAATGGGCCCACGTTTCCGTTCATGCTAAAAATTCAGCAGTTGTTTGGGCCTAATTTATCGGACCAAAAAAAAAAAAAACACGCCGGTCATTACAATGTTGTTTCCGGTCCTCGCGTTGTATCTCCCGCTCATGTTCTTTAAATCAGTCACGCTGTGCACGTGCTGCATTTTTATGAGAGCACGTTTATTCGGAGTTGAAACAAATGATCACCCTTGCTGTTGTTTTTTTCTTGTCTCTTAACTTTTTCTATTTTAAATGACACAACCTTGAAGTCCTCCTCCTCCTCCACCCCCCACCGCCCCCCAACACGCTCCCTTCCCTTCACCTCGTCGTCTCGTGGTTTCGGGCAGCAGGTTGCCCCCCCCCCCCGCTCCCCCTACCCCCCCTCCACGCTGCTTGTTTTCCCCTTCCGTCGTTCATTATCTCCCTCGCGCTGAAACGCTGCCAAAAACCCAATCTGCCCTCCCGCCGCCACCCGCCGCCGCACGAGTTTTGGAGAGCAGAGTCCTTGTCGGTCAGCACGTACTTCCCCAAAGAGCCTTCGTTTTCTCTTCCCTCTCCCCCTCCCCCCCGGTGAGCAGGTTACGTCTCGAGCTCGGAGTACATCGAATTACCGCGGCACGCACCCGACACGTTCGCCGTCTTTGTTTGACATCCATCAGACTCGAACTCAACACACCACAATCCAGACGCGAATAACCGAATAAGGTTTTAACAAATACAAATACGGTTTTAAGATTATAGAACTCACGGCCGTTGTACAAGTAGGCCGGGTGAACGAGGTGACCGGACAGCGCCGTCGACCGGCGGAAGTGTGATCACAGCTCGGTAATGAGCTCCTTTACTGCCGACCCACGTCAAACGTGTCCGTCAATCTGCACGAACCCCAGTCTCCTTTTGGCCGTCGGTCTGTTTGTTAACTGTAACCTTGACTGCATCACAGGCCTGTCAATCAAACAGACGTGCACCCCCTCCCCCAAAAACAGGTCTTTTTGAAGCTTATTTTCTCATGAATGAGGGATCATTTTCAGATGGACCTAATAAGAAGGAGCGACTTTAGCTAACAACACCGAGCAAATTGCTGGAGACATTTTATTGACTTTGTATTTGATGAGAGAAGTCGAATGGGAGTCTACGGAGCCGGAGGCTTTTTTTTGGAGCCGGCCTCTAGTGGCACTTGGTGGTACTGCAGCTTCCACATTGGCCTCATTTTTCAGACCCGGAAGCTACGAACACTTTAAGATACAGTCTGTGGTCAGCAGCTCCCGAGAGGACGAGCTGTCCTCACCAGCTTACTGACAAACATATTCGTCAAGTCGAAACCACGAGGAGTTAACAGAAAAGAAACCGCATTGTTTTTATGCATCGACTCATTGATTCGCGATGGGCAATTCCTCCTGCACCTCACCATGATGATTACGCTACCAAGAAAAATGTCTCGTCCTTTTATAGTCAGGGGTCACCATCATCAGTATTTCGGCGCAAAATAACAACACAATTCTCTGCACAGGAGATCGAGCATTTCCAGCCGAACAGCAAAGTGGAAAAGCAGCCAAACCGCAACCAGATTACATCCAAGCTCTCAAACACGGGTTCGACGTCCCGACACGCCTAAGCAACACTAACCGCTTCCATCTTACCTTAACGGACGGACCTCGGAGAAGTTCGGGACGACTCTCCTCGGATCCCGCTTCACTTTTTACCGACGACATCGAGAGACGAGGAGGGTCAAACACGTCCGGCGGCGGTCCGTCGATGTCTAGAAAACAGGGGAGAACAAAACGCCGTTTCAGCTCTTCCGTGGCGGTTTCCAGTCCCTGAACTTCCTCCAGGTTCAGCCAGGAGTTTTTGTGCATCTTCACCGTCACCGTACAGAAACTTTAGGGCCGTTTCTTTTTTTTTGTGCACAAACTTAAAACAGGCTAGCTGAACGTCTGCCGCACTTTTTATTTTTTGTATTTTCTGGATGCGGAAGCTTCCATCAACACGTGTTTGTTTTTTTCTCTCTTTGCTGCAGCTCCATTAAAAAAAAAATAAAACGCTCGTCCGTGCTGTGGAAAGAAGACTTGGGTATTTGCTATTTCAGGTATGTTTTAATGCCTGTTCGTGGCGCCGATGAAACGAGCTGTATAATTAGGAGGTAAATATTTCAAGAGAATGGCAGCCTTGCTCAAATCTAAATCATGCACGGCTAATTCCAGCCGGTTCACTGTTGTTTAATTACACTAAAATGTTCATTTATCAACCGGCACGACGGGAACACAACCTCATACACGGCGAATGAATTTGAGATTTTAACAGTCCATTCTCAGTGTCATGTTGTCTAAAAGTAAATATGATGATCTTCGTTATTAATATCGTCAGAGGTGAAAACAAGTAGGTTGTTTTTGTTTTTTTTCCCACAGTAAAGGCAATTAAAAGACGAGGAAAATGAGAAAAATAATTGTGTTACCGTTTTGTGGCTTTTTAACAGTCAGTGTCGCACGGAAATAGATCTGTCAAAGTTAATTATTAAATTAATATAAATGTTGAAAAGCCAAATGATCCTGTTTAAATGTTGGGGTCATTTCAGGTCTACACACAGGAACAACTCCTTAAAGCTGGACATAGATATAATAACACTCCATTAGCTCTTTATTAGTATCTCACAATGTTATGAGGTGGTGTTTACCAGGACCCAAATGCAGGCTCACAGACTCGGGTTTTAGTTCCAAAATACAGTCTTTATTCCAATAAACAAAACAAACAAACAAACAAAAGGCCGTACCTACAATGTCAATTTGCTTCCCAGTCGGGAGGGCAACTCAACCGACTGGTGACTCCCGACAGGTAGCTCTGCAGGTGGAACAGGAGCCGGAGGAACGGGACGGACGGTCGTCGCAGTAACTCGCCGTCGTCTAGCTGTTGCTTGTAGTAGCAGTAGTAGTAATGCACCGACAACCAGAGGAGTGCGGGGGCAGGGTACATATAGTCCGGGGAGGTGATCATGGAGATGCAGCGCACCTGCAGGTGGTGATCCGGGGTGAGTGGCCGCAGCTGCTGGGACCGGTGAGGGGCGTGGCCACAGGAGGTGAGGAGAGGAGGACACAGAACACAAGCAGACAGGGGACTGAGGGGACACAAGAGGAGAGGTGATCGGGGGGGGGGTAAAAACGGAAGAAAAGCAGGAATCCTGACACAAGAAACATGTTCTGTGAATCGTTTCTGCAATAAATACTTACTACAGCAGTGGAACTGTAAAGGCCCAGAAGAAATAAATGTTTATGTCTTGTGAAATTCCATCTCATTAAAACTTTGATGTATTTTAAGGAAAATTAAGATTCTTAAACTACAGTAAAAATGTCAGAATAATTAAAACACTACTTTTTGTTCTATTCATTTTATTATTCTGCGTACATTTTTTTGTCACGTTGCATTCGTTTTCGATATTTTCTCGTCGTTGTCACTCGCATAATAGTCATGTGACCTTTTTAGCCGCACAACATTTACAGCTCGTAAACCGTCGCAGAGCTGGTCAAATGCTGCGGTCGACCGAATAAGAGCGCCAAAATGTGTGTCGATCCTCCGCTGAAAATAGTCCCCCAAGAAATGCAACTCCTTGCTGTTCGAGTAACATTTGCGACAAAGGGAATAAGAAGCTACCGCTCCTTTTTAAGATCGTGACACTTGTACGCTCTTTTCAAACATTAATATCTTTGGTTGGATCCAGCAGACGTGATGCAGAGAAGTTGCAGAGCGTTGAGAAAAGGCAGGAATGTTTAGTTTCATGTTTTTGAAGACTTTCTCAAAAAAAAAAAAAAAAAAAAAAAGCAAGATGAACAAATGTGTCCTTAAATTTCAGAAGTTGTCTGTTGGAGTTCTTTAAATTCACCACAATGGAAAGTAAAGTTAGTATGTAATGTCCTTACTAAATGTATCCTGCTGATTAACTGCAAATACTTTTTACAAAGTATCAATTTAGAAAGTAAATGAGTTTAAAGTTCTGCCAGCTGACGTACTTCACGGAAACACGGCGTGGTTGTGTTCGTGCTGTAATTAAACTCACGTTTCATACAACTGCCGTTTAATTAAGCGACGTTAAAAACCTGCTCCGGTTCGTGTGCCACCTCTGTCCTTTGTGTGTGTGTGTGTGTGTGTGTGTGTGTGTGTGTGTGTGTGTGTGGATCATATAAATGGGCCTGTTTTTGCCTGCAGCGGTGGGGCAGGTGGTGCCGGCAGTCACAGGTGCGCTACTCGAGCCGTGTCACCGCGAATTTCCTGCCTCTCCAATCGCGAGATGGCCGACTTCCATCACTAACACCGGCAGGTTTTTTTTTTTTTTTTTTAATTTTTTTTATTGCCTCTATAGCGATATTGTTTCCCAATAAAAGAGGTCAGAGGGAGACAGAGACTGATTTGTGAGACAGGTGACCTCATGTTTTTTTTGGCTCCGAACTCCCCAGAATCCACCGACTGGATGTTTATGGAGGAAAAATTTTTTTAAAAAGTGCTCCGGCTGTATTTCTGTTTCTCTTGAAAAAAATGGAGGAGGATTTTTTTTTTTTTTAAACATATTTTTTCCTTTTTTTTTCTTTCTCGGAGCACATCTATGAAAATTCGCCGCCTCCAGCTCGGGGCAAGGTCGGACATTACAAGGTCCTCGGGACGGCGGCGGCGGCTATTAAAATAAATACAATAACTTCATGCCTTTCTGTGATGGAGCTCATTTTCTCGTCCCATGTTATTAAAAGCTCTCCGAGATCCTGACAGCGGAGAAACGCAGGATTTCCTTACTGCCCCACATCAGGGATTAAAAGAGGATTAATTAAAATGTTCCTGTCGAGGCCTCGTGGTTCTTATCCACGTATGTATCGGTGAGCATTTTCATTACGAGTCGCAGGTTTGTTAAATCCCGACGAAGTTCGGAAAATCAATTTATTTACGACGACTTGAGACAATAAACTGAAATGCGGGAGCCGTAAACGAGCCACTGATATCGCCAACTGTCGAGCTAATAGACAGAGGTTGTTAAAGGTATAATAAGGATTTAATAATCTGCCATTTGTAGAGCACTTTTGAGTCAGTGTGGACAATGAAAAGGCTGTGGGATACGTTGAGTTTAAAAACCTCGTCAATCACATAATTGATGAAGGTCAGACGAAGTTAGATTATGAACTAGATTTGAATTTTGTTGCTTTTTACTGGTGTTGACATGTGATCTGTCTGTGGATATCCCATCTGAGTCACGACATCTGCTACCCGGCCGATGTATTTCCATCTGGTGCCGATAAATCATCTTCTCAGGAGGTTGGATTTGTTGTGTTGTTTCAGGTTCGAGGAAGCGATGAAGGATACCTCCGAGTGGGCGGTCCCAGACAGGAAGAAAAGTCACATGACGGGACGGAGACAGGAGGAGGTGGTTCGATGCTACTTTTTGGTAGCCTCGTTAACTCCAAGCGGCGACAAACCAGTTACGTCACCCGTCCGTTTGTGAACCACAGGCCTGTCAATCAAACAGACACGCGTCCAAATACAGGTCTTTTTGAAGCTTTTATTCTAATTAATAACAAATTATTTTCAGATGGACCTCCAGAAAACTAATAAGAAGGAGCGACTTTAGCGATTGACTCATGGGAAAAATGTACTGACTTTGTGTGTCACGGGAGAAGTTGAATGGGAGTCTATGGAGCCCGGAGGCTTTTTGGAGCAGACCTCTAGTGGCCCTTGGTGGTATTGCAGCTTAAGACACTTCCACATCGGCCTCATTTTACAGACCCAGAAGCTATACGTTCTATATTGTTAATTGTGGTTATGGAGTTGTGAAAGTAGGAGGAGCTATTTTGGACAACCTTGTTTCAAGAAGACTTCTTCTAAAAAATTCTATAAGAGTCAACATTAAAGCCTCTCTGGTGATGTTATTTAACTGGTTTAAATCGTATCTTTTGTCAGCATTTGATGAATGTTCAACAAAAAGCTATTAAATAAATTGTGGGGTTCTTCAAGGTCCAAGTTTAGGTGCTACACTTTTTAACCTTTACATGCCGCCACTTGGAAATGTCATCAGAACAGCTACGCTGATGACACGCTGCTTTACATCGCTGTGTCTCCTGAGGTCTGTTGATACCCTTTTTAACTGTCTTTTAGATATGAAGTTATGGATGGCAGAGATTGTTCTACAGTTTAATCTGGCCATGAAGCTCAGAGGGAGAGAAGCTGACTAAGTAAACAAATGGAAAACCTCTGAGTCTTTGATGCAGATCTTAGTTTTGAGTCTCGCATCAAAAATATAATGCTTTTTGGATGGGAGTCTATAGAAGCCAGTCCCTAGTGGCCTTCAGTGGTATTGCACTTTGGGGCACTTCCCCATTCGTTTGACATTTCAGACCTGGAGACTACGACCATAAATATATATATATATATATATATATATATATATATATATATATATATATATATATATATATACATACATCTGGTTCTGGTTGATAAAATGTAAAATGCATTAAAACGATTTTAACCTTGACTTCAAATCATGTTTTTTTATTGGAGTAAAATCATGTTTCTTTTTTTCCTCATTATAAACTAGAGATCTGTGCAGCAGCTCAGATAAGTATAAAGCCAAATCTCTACTTAGTTCAGAGGGTTAGGTGTTGTGGAAGTGGAAATCTTTACAGCTACTTACAAACAAACCCAAAAGATGCTTCTTTTTTTTTTTTTTTTTTTTTTAAAGAACGATTTCTTTGTTTAGTTGTCAGTCAATAAACAAAACCAACCTAAAAACGACTGTGTGTAAAGCTTCCCATCTGAGCACAAAGAAATAAATGGATTTCATTCCCGAGATGCATCATACAAGGACGTTTATCCGGGAGGACAGGAGCCTCAGCTTTCACAGCCCAACAATAATAACGATGATGAATGGTTACGATCAAACAGCGATTGTCTCCTTCTTCCTGCAACGCCGGCTTATCAATATGAGAGAGATCATCAAATCGCTCGCTCACTATTTTCTCAGGGCCTTTGGTCAATAGTCTGTCCAATTAACATCCAATTACCCCGACTGGTATTAATCACCTGGGACCAAGGGCAGTGAAGTTTGTAAAAGGTCACGTATGTGCAATGAAGATTAACAGTGACACGCCATCGATCGGGGAGGCAGGAAGGTTAATGCAGCGGCTGCATTGTGTGGCTGCAGTTCTGCCGGATCGCAGAGCAGGAAAAGAAAATCTGGGACGATAACGAGAGCGACTGCTGCTTTCTGACCGGGAGGCACGGTTAAAAGAGGAAAGAAAAGGTTTCGTCTTTGGGTTTCATATCGTCACGAAACGTCCCTGAAAGAGGTAAAACAAAACAAAACAAGGAAATGCTTGTTTTTGTGATGAGACTGCTGTGATATTGTTAGCTGCTGAATTACAGTGGATGAAGTGGGCTGGAAGCAGAACTGAAAATGTTGAAATGGTAAGAGGTAAATTGCATGTTGGAGGAAAAAAAAAAGTGAGTTTCAAAAGCAGCTGAAAGAGAATGAATTGTAAGAGTCAGAGCATTATGAAAACGAAAAGAAAAAAATTAAGCTGAAGCTGCCGTTAATGTTGAAATGGAAGAAAAGTTCCTCCTGGCAAGGAGCCGAGGTGTACCTCCCTGAACCGAGCGTCAAATTGTAAAGCTTTAAAAACAAGATGAATTATGTTCAGAGTTTTAATAGAAAACTCGGGAAGCGTTAGTTCAGAGATTGTTGATCCCAAGCAGGTCTTTTGTTTAATAACCTCCGTGGTTACTGTGGCAACCCGTAGGTCTCTTATTCTAACAGTCTAAAGAGGACACTGCAGGTGAATTTAGGCCACGAAGGATCATCTGTATTTAGGTGTGTGCGGAAAATATCGATTATATGCGAATGAATGAGGCCATACTTTCAACTGGTTTGTCATTTTAAACTCGATGGCTCGACTCAGTGATGTTCACGGTGGCGAAGGAACAATGGAGCTCAATGGCACAAAGAAACACGACACATCAGGCTGTGGATATCAGTTTTTAGTAGGATGGAGACATTAATGTTTTTTTTTTTGTTATATTTTAATGATCGTGTCTTAACTTTGTAGTTCTTACTATGTTATTATTGTAAAATCAGTTTTTCTTGTGAAGAACAGAGTGAAATTTGACCTTTGCGTGTTTTTGTGGATAGTATTGACTTTGTTGTGTTTGTATGTAGATCGTAGCTGCTGTGTTTGCTTTGCGGAAGGCGCTTCGCTGTGTAATTTTTTGTACCCAAACCAACAACCTCTTCCACAAGCAGTTCGATTTCACACTGGGTGACATTTCAGAGAACCACTAATCTGAAAAAAAAAAAGATCCCCAAAATCTGTCCAGCATTACAGATTTGGCTGGACAAACAAAATCGATCTTGTGCTCCAATCTTCTGTCGGTATTTAAGTTCAGAAGACGACCTGGAGACGAAAAAAATTCGATTAGAAACTACAAATATTTCCAATTTGAACCAAATAATGGTTATCCAGCTTCTAAAGGCACTTCGTTTTAAGCGGGGCCTCTGTCCAACGACAGATCAATAGAGTCTATAGATTGAAAATGGAAATTATTGTTATTAATGGACATCAATAATCTGAGGCAAAACACACAATCAGCCAAGCTTTTGATGGCGCAGACAGGAATGTAATTACCCTGCCCTTGTCTATACAGGCTACCTCCACCCTCTCGCACATGGCACACAAACACAATTTATGCGCCCGACACAAGGGCAGGTCCTGGACTTGAACCCGTCTTTTTTTTTTCTTCTCCATCCGTCAGAGCGTTGTTCCGCACTCGTCTGCCGTCGATAGCACATTCAGAGAAGTCTCCATCACAGATCGATAGCTTTCTGGAAAATCTATCACACGCAACACGCCGTCGTCCCAAAACACACACGTCATCCGATATGCCAGCGCAGCAGCCTGATGGGGAATATTTCGACATCCGCCCTTGAAATGATCGACTTTCTTTCCCCCCACCCGACGAGGCAAAAGGATACGAAGCGATGGAACTTCTTACGACGCGTCACGAATCCCGCAACATCCCCGACCGTACACAGAAACACAGGCCAGAAAACTTTCTGAACTCATTACGAAAAACATTCGAAGACAAACACACACAACCCTCACTTATCTCCCGGAGCAGGAGGAGGAGGAGGAGGGGGGGGGGGGTGTCATGATTTCGGCCTTGATCCTCGCGGCCCCTCGGAGACGCTGCGCTTGATTACTGCGGCCTGCCCGCGAGATCGATGAGTCATCAATAACAGTAATAATGTCTAACACGCTGCGGCCAGCCTCGACTGTTGCCTCCGTGTGACGGATCCCGGGGCCCGAAGGAGAAAGGAGTCGATATGTGGCGAGACGTCGGGACCCATTAAAATGAAGAAAAAAAAAAAAAAAGAGAAAAATCCGCTTCGATGATGAAAACGGACGAATTCAAAACCGAGTTATGCTGACAAATTAAAAAGAAATGTGGTAACTTGAAACTCGAGGTGGTTTCAGCCTGTGTGTCCTTCGCAGTAGGTCTGACGCTGTTATTAAAATAACACAAAAATACAAATAAGTGATTGATCTTCTCATGCTCTTTGGAGTGTGATTGTTCTGCACGTTAGGACTTCAAGCCCCAGTTTGTCCCGCTGATAAATTCATAACCACAGAGCAAAATATTGTTTAGTTTTACCGGTTAAATAACCTGGATTTTGAAAAGGTTACTTAAACTTAAAGCGGTGCACCCTGGGAAAGACATTGAAAAGTTATATGGTTTTCTAAATTGGGTTTTGCCACTAAAACGTATATTTTTGCGATTAAAGATCTTTTATTAGTTGCAGTAGAACCACTTCCTACCGCTAAACTTCACTGCTAAACATAGGCTAAAAATATTTGATTGCGCCACCTAAGCTCGATAATTTAGTAATTTTTGTTTTGTTTTACTATGAGAAATGTTATTTTCTAAATGTTGTCAAACTACATTTTGATCAAAAAACATCTGGTCTACTGTCTATAAACCATATTTCATAATCGTTTCATCACTTGCTCTTCACGCTAAACTTTACCTTAGCTTTGTCAGTAAACGCTGTCAGCGACGCAACTTGCGTGGCCACTCGGCGGGAACATTTCGCAAAACAACCAAAAACAAACATTTTTGTGACGTGCAGCTCTCAACTTAACAAACAAACTAAGCTCGTACTGACATCTCGCGCAAACCGACTTCACGAGTTACAACACGTTGCAAATTCTAAAAGATAAAACCATCAGTTTGCAATTTTTAGTGAGAGTCACGAAGATCAAAACTCTGTTACGGACTGTTGCTGTTGCAACTGGTGCTAAGGGGATGGGAAAAACTCCCCGAAATCCTTTTTTATTCATCTTATATTTCTGTTTTTCTTGCACGATAAACCTTCATAATACACTGCGTAAAGAAAACAAAGAAGTAACATCAGAATTATTAGTGTGTTTTTGACAGTTGGGCTGAACTGTCTGCAGTCATTGTGCCACGCACAACCCCCTCCGGAGGTTAACCCCCCCTCCGACTCCACACTTTCTGCAAAGACTCTCTTTTGGGGGGGGGGAAGAAGGCGAACATGATTCACGAGATGTGCTTTGAGCTTTCACTCCTTCACCGCCTTTCATTCCACACGAGCGTTATTATGTTCCATTAATGAGCTTGCATTAAAAAAAAGAAGAAAAAAAAAAAAAAAACGCGGGATCCGACCTCAAAAGCAAATATGAGGTTTAAAGGAAGAGTTTGTCTCTTTGTCCTCTCAAAGTTTAATGAAAGGCGTAGACATTTACGATTCCCTGTTAGAAGGCTCGACCAGACAAATTTAAAGTACGATGACTTTAATGATAACGTTTCCGCGGTGCACCTAAGAGCGGGGATAGGGAGGGGACCGGCTGCACAGACACACAAAAAAGTCTTTGAAGCTGAAGGCGGCGGGAGAAAAAAAAACAAAGGGAATGATATTCATGAAAGAGCAGGAGAAGGAGGCTCCGAGTTCCCGGCCTGAAGGAAGGTACCTCCTCAGTAATTACCAGAAGGTAGGCATTAAACATAAATGCATCATTATGTTAACAATTAATACAATTATGTCAGGCCTCCCGGTGAGCATGTTCTGTAGCGGTGGGAGGGTGCTGTGTGTGTGTGTGTGTGTGTGTGTGTGTGTGTGTGTGTGTGTGTGTGTGTTGTTTTCATGCATACATGAACATGTGTTTCTCAATGTGTTTGTTGTTTTTTTTTACATTTTTTTTACCTGGAGTAGCAGCTAAAATATGAAATCATGATATAATTAACCGCTTTTTTTTATTTGCATTCTCCCTCTTTTCATTTCTTCGAGGTAAGAAAAAGCCCAACGAGACTCTCGAAAATTGGAAAAACGTGTGCATTGTGATGTGAAAACCAATAGAAATAATCATCTCCTCTTTATTCTTTTTTTCAACAACAAAGGCTTTCTTTCAGCAGCTGTTTAGTCGGAGGTCAGGAGCGGTGGGATAATAACACTCAACTGCGATCATTCCCATGAAAGACAGGAGCCTTCTTCTGATTTTCTCTCGTCTTGTAACCGCTCCCTTCTTTTTTTTTTGGCGGCTCGCATCCAACAAACTCAGCTCCCCCTACTTCAAGGAACAAGTTTATATTTGCCAACCGGAGCAGTTCCCACGTTGTTAAAGATTGATTATATGGATTCTTTTGTCTCCATAAACAATTCAGTGATTCCACCCTTTCAAAAAAGTGAATTTACAATTACAGAGGAGAAGACGGTGTCGGAAAGCTCCAGAGAGATCCGTGCAGGGGATGTGAGCACAACAAATGATGCTGCAGTTTGTTATAAACCGCGGCAGAGACGCTCACGTTCATTCCCACAAACAGTTAACAGGATGTTTCAGGCGCTGCTGATGACAATTATCTGTGTTGATCTGTGGCCAGTTTGGAACTGAGCACAGCCAGCTTATTAAAACTCTGTGGTCTTCTCTCCTCTTTCCTGGTGCCGCCCCCCTTTTTGACACCTCCCAACCACAGACTGGATGTAAAAGTGTTCGTAGCTTCCGGGTCTGAAAAATGTCTTTGTTTCTTAAGCTGCAATACCACCGAGTGCCACTAGAGGTCGGTTCCAAAAAGCCTCCGGCTCCATAGACTCCCATTCAACTTCTCTCATCAAATACAAAGTCAATAAAATGTCTCCAACAGTTATCTCGGTGTTGTTAGCTAAAGTCACTCCTTCTAATTAGTTTTCTGGAGGTCCGTCTGAAAATATTCCCTCATTCATTAGAAAATAAGATTCAAAAAGACCTGTTTTTGGGGGCGCCTCTGTTTGATTGACAGGCCTGTGGTGCAGTCAGGTTACAGCTATCGGTGGGCGGGACGTAGCATCATCGTGGTTTCCAATCAGATCAGTCAGATCCACCACTGGCTCCTCCCCCAGCACAACCAAATATGGTCACTTCCTGCTCCAAACCGCTCCGACCTTGCAAAGACTCGAGGCTTCACGACGGACGTTCACAAACCAACGGGTGACGTCGCTGCTTGTTGCCGCTTGCTTCCAACCAGTCAGAGTAACTATTCTGCAGGAATAAAAGTTAAAATCCTTGGTTCTCTGCTGCCCAACCCTGCAGGACTTCTACAACCAGGAAACAGCCGGGAGGAAAAACTCCTTTTTAACAGGAAGAAAACCTCAGACAGAACCTGACTCAGAGAAGAGCAGAGAGAGAAAAGAACAGCATAGAGAGACAAATTCATCAACCTACACACAAGTCCACCGGAAGAAATACTCCAAACGTGATCAACAGTAGAGCTGTTACTTTCATTTTGGAGCTCGCGTCGCGCTCGTCTCTCCTGCATCCAGACGCTGTAATTCATTCGTGAGCATTAGCCAAAAGCCGGCGTCCCCGTCCCTTCGCCGTCAACCTCAGGTGGAGCGCACTTCCGCTGGGTTCGGATTTTTCCATTTCGAGAAGCTAGTTAAGTAACTCCCCTGAAAATCCCAAAAATTCATAGAATTTGTCAGGCACAAAGAGGATGAATCAGAGCCAATACACAAAGAGAGAAATCCGTCCGCGGTATCGTGCGGAGTCAAAGCCGTAAACAAAAGCCTGTAATGAGATATGTGCTTTGAGCTTTTCCCCAGTTTCATCCGGAGGTTTGTCTTGTTGGAAGCGTACGAGAGCAGGAAGCCCTGATTGCTCTGAGAACAAAAACAAATACATCCTTTTTTTTTTTGATAGCTCGGACATTAATTTGAATCTGCGCTTTCTCCTCCGCGGTGCTCTGGGGAGAAAAGGCTGTGGATGTGTAATCTCTACATTTCGATGGCGCCGTGCCGCATCCATTTACCGAAAGCAATCTGCGCATGTGTTTGAAGTGGATGAGGGACACGAGAAGCTTTTCATCAAACACATATTTCACTCAAAACCGTCGGGAATCGACGCGGCGCTCTGGCAGATTCCCTTCGGAAAATCTGCAAATTGAAGCGTCCCCCCACCCCGCAAGCGCACCGGCGCAAACACTAAAATACAGTCCTCCTCATTCCACTCCCTTAATTACATCAGATTTACGAGGATTCAGTTAGTGTCATCGCTCTTTAAAAACGTGTTTACGGGGATGTTCAACAGGAAGGACTCGACAAAAGACTCGTAGAAAGTTTCCATTGTCAACTCGTTTTAAAGTCTCCAAAAAAGATGGTCAAATGGCTCTTCTAAGACTCGGAAAACTTTTCTGCTGCCTTTTATTTTTGTCATCCCATCGACCAGACATCCTGCCGCAGCACCGAGCTGAAAGATTTAAACCGACAACCACCCACAGGAGCAGAATATAGAGCTCCTACTTTTCATCTCTGTTCGGTCCCAACGGCAGTAAAAGATGAGGGTTTTGGGTTTTAACCCAGCGGATCTTGGTTGTCACGGTTACAAAGATGAACAGGAGGGGTGAGGTTACAGAACGGTCACGGTGAAAAGAAAGAACTGGTTTCAAAACGGGGCAACGCAAACTGCAAACTCCAGTGTTTGTGTCGGCCCCTTCGTCCACCCCGGCCTCCTCCCGGTACGCTTCAACTGCTTTCGGCGGTGTGGATGGAGGATGGACACGAGAGGGTAAACGTTTTAGGCTGCGGGTTAAAAGCTGCGGTTTCTCCCTTTTATCTTGCGTCTGTGGTCAAATGCCTGTTTGCGTGGAAATAAGAATCCAGGGGGTTGTCGTGTTTGTGCATGTTGAACATCATATCCCCATTTTATCAACCTGGAAACACACTTATCCCGGTTATGAGGACTCCAACATTAAGACGCTCGAGTACTGTGAAAGAAACTGTTACATGAAGGTGTGCAGCGGTGTTAGTTGAAGTACCAGAGCGCACCTGTACCGTGTGTACATTGTGGCTTGTTTCTAAGGTCGTGTAACTTCTGTGGAGGCATGTTTCCACACAATAGTTAATAATGAAGCGTAGATATTTTAATTGTCAGGCCTTGCTAAGAAATAAAAAGGTTTCTTTCAAACAAAAACACCGGAAGGCTTTAAATTTGAAGCGGTACAGGAAGTACGTTTGTATTAACGCAGTAACTTTAACGGGGCAAACGGCAGCGGATCAAAACGAGGCTCCGATGTTGATGTTGATGTTGTGAATCGATCGATACACCTCGAATGTCAATATGAAAACTTGAGGATCTGAATTTCAACCGGATCAAGAGAACTGTTATGAAGGTGTGAATGTGACAGGGAAGAGTTTAGATCAACGTCATCAGCAATAAATCACAGGCCGAAATCACTCACCTGACTGTTGCCTGATTGTGACTGCAACCCCGCCACAACAGAGAATGTTCGGGTCTCATCGCTCTCTCCTGTCTCTCCATCTAATAAAAAACAAAAAACACCAGAAAAAAATACACATAAACACAAGTTTCATATTTATTATTGCTGTTTAAGTGTAGTTCTGAAGTCATAGCTTTAAAAAGAGGCTTTTAAAAAAAAAAAATATATATATATCTTCTGGATGTTCTTCAGCTATGAAAAGACATAATCACTGAGTACTAAATCAAAGGCTTTATGACGCCTCCTGTGGACATTTTCTGGTCGGACCCGTTTCCAAAGACGTCGCCACATTTTGATCTCACCCATTACTTTGGGAAACACAGTGCTGTCTTCACAAAACTAGCCTGAGTAAACAACAACAACGACAACGTGTCTGTAGAGGACGTCCATCGAGGTGGTCTTGGTTGGACATCTGGAGACTGAAACTGTCCTGAAGCTGTTGGTTGGATGTTTTTTTTTTTTGAGACGGGCAAATGGAAAGCAGCTTTGACAAGGACCAAATCAATCGGCCCAGACGACCAACGAGGGTGCTGCAGAAAATCTGATCTGCAGAGGCTTCAACTCACAACTTTACAGGAATAAAACCAGAGATTCTCAACAGGTCTGAGCTCAGGACCACATTTGACCTCATTAAGTCACAACCCAAATTTATTCCATTTTTCAGTCACTTCTTTTACCAAAAATAGTGCAGTAATCAACTATTACTAAATTATTAAAGTGCTTAAAACCCAGTGATGTAAAAAGGCAGATTCATGTTAAACTACTGGTTTATGTGATTTTTCAACAAACTTAAAGTGGTGATGCTCATCAGGTTGAATTAAAATTTAACCAAAATATGAAATAAATAAAAAAAAAGTCAGATTTACCAGGAATGCAACAGGAAGTCAGACTTATCAAATCCTAAAGCCGTTTACAAATTCTCCAAATAGAGCTGCCTACCGATGTGGAAGACGTTAGTTTTGGTCGTTATGACAACGCTGGCAGCAAACGGCTCCTGCGGTCACGCTGCGTCACGAGAAATATATGTCCCTTCAAAATAAAACCGCGGGGGATTCTATTGACTTCAAAATAAACTTTTTTTTTCACGTACACGTCCACCTCCTTTGACCCACTTTCTAGGTCGAGAACCACCAGTTGAGAACCACTGAATTAAAGGATCTGCTGCTAAATATTGGTGTCAAAAACCCAAAGGCAGCTGCAGAGTTTGTTGACCAGGTGAGCATTTTGTTTTTCCAGTCGTGTTTGCTATGTACGATCTATGTGATATTTTAGTTTTTATTCTACATTCTCTGAAACTAAAAAAAAGGCAATGAATGAATATATATTTATTTGATATCCAGCAGAAATCGTTTTGTTTTTTTTATAACTCCGAGCAGGTGCTGCATGTGGGTTTGGGTTTTGAAACAATGCAGTTCATCATGATAAAAGTCTGAACTAATGTGGAAAAAAGAAAAAAAAAAAATTCAACACGAGCATTACATTTAGACCCCGAGAACAATCAGAAACAGCCTCACAGTGTAAACAGCCCAGTTTCTGTGTCTTCAACACAATTACACACACGAAGGGGGGAAGAAAAAAATAAACGCACATTCAGTCAAATAATCCTCGTTCTTAATGCCTAAATGATGTCTGTTATTGTGAGAGAGTGTGTGATCCCCCCCTGTTCGGGCCTGACATAGATGAATGCCGCAGCAGTCTGGAGCTCCATTATGAGGCATCTTGCGCGCTAATCCGAGCCACCTTCACATGATAAAGATGAGCCGTGTAACAGCACATCACGCCAAATGAGGCTTCGCTGTCACATCTCGGCGAAGAGAAGCAATTGAGCCGCTATTGTGTGTGAAATGAGGAGTACGGCGGAGCGAGCAGAGAGGAGTAAATACACACATACTTCCACTAAAAGAAAGAAAATGGCTTTATGGGATGCATTTATTCAAATATAAACCACCTGCGCCGGTAAAAGTCTCGCCGCTGCGCTTAATTAAATACACGTGAATTCAGAGGCGCCTGGATTTTCAGATAAACCCTTCACGCACACAAAAAAAAAAAAAAAAAAAAAAAAAATGTCCGGAAATCAAAAGACGGAGCTATTTTTACCTATATTTAAATACGTTTATTTGGGCCTTCACGAATGTATCTTTGCAGTAGTCGTCCACACGGAGGCATATACTCGTCACAGGGTCCGCTCCAGTACAGTAGGAACACGTATCAGCAGCTGTTTTTGAAGGGGGGGGGGGGGGGATTAACAAATACTTTTGTTTACTTTTCAAAAGTCTTGTTTGCAAATGTTACTTTTGCCGCGTTAGCCAGGATCCACGTTCAGGCTGAGCTACACGCGTCAACACGTCTCCCGAAACGAGCCGCCGTCCCGACAGATCTCGGCACTGCGAGGGTTTCCGCGTGAGGGAAGAAGGGCCCCCCTTCTCCGGTTCCCCCCTCAGGCGGGACCCTCGTGAAGAGCTGCTGGTGCAAAAAAAAAAAATATGTCACTTTGCATAAACCCAGCCCGGAAAGTGCACACACCAAATCGAAATGGCGTAGGCTGGGAGCGTTATCAAAGCTACAGGACAGCTCGACACACATGCGAGTGGATCTGCGCGGCGGCGAGACGCGTGAAAAGCCTCGTCTCGCCGGCTTTTCCTTCGGGGGGTCGTTGCGGGAAATGTTGGAGTCCAGATGTGACAACTATATTTTTTTGTCTCCCTTGAAGGGAAAAGATTTCCCGCTGGGACGCTCTCGCGCGGCGGTGCACGGTTCGTCCCGTGGCGTTCAGCGCTCTGCAGAAAGCGTCGCAATAAGACGCCGGCCGTCTTTTGCGAAGGTGCGTGGGAGAAAAAAACGAAAACACGAGGCGCGATCAAAAAGACGCGAGGCTTTAAAAGTCGTCCCCTTTGTGCGGCGATACATCGCTCCGAGTGCTCCGGCCACGCTTTGAACAAACCCCTGGAAGTGCTGTTCTGTAATTCTGCGATTCACGCGGGGGGTTCTCTCACCCGGTCTTAAAACGGCGATCGTTTAACCCTCGCGGCGAATTGTTTTCCCTGTCGGGACGCGCGCCTCGGAGCGTCGCGGGAGATCTCCCGAGTTGACGGTTTGACCCGGGAGGGCGAATCTGTAACGAAGACCCTTCCAAACGCTTTCAGGAAAGTCTACGGCGGCGAAGCGACGAGCCGGGCGAGGCGTTTCTGAGTGACGTTCCAACGCTTCAAGAGGGGGGGCGGCGTTATTAACGTTATTATCGGTTTGTTAAATGGGGGTTTTGCTTCTTTCTTTTTTTTTTCTTCGCAAAATTTTGCAGTTTGTTGGCTGAACGTTGGCTGATTGCAGCGTTGTTAACCTGAGATCAGGTGGGTTTTTTTAAGAAATTCACTTTTTGTCAGCTTTGTCAGCTGTTTGTTTAGCTCTGAGCGGCGTATCGCCGCCCAGGTGGATGACTTCGAAGGGGACGGCGGCCATTTTTAAATCAGTACCGTTCGCGGTCGTTAACGGGCGCGCCTCGCACGAAGGAATTGGTTGACGTCATGAAAACGATCATAATTGATCAAAGCGAATGTGAATTCTACATCCAATTTAGAATTTAGGCAGGTTGAAATATTCGTACCCTCCGGTCTTAAATACCTCAGCGCCGTATGTCACCAAACAAGAGCCAGAAAAACACTAATGGAGATGTTTTGTGGCGGATTTTTTTTTTTTCCTCTCTAATACTTTTCCATTACAGCCTCGTGTATGCTAATGGCGGTAGAGGACACTGAGGCATGGCCGCGTTGATCACCGGCGAGATTAAATAGCCGGGGTCTCGACAGACATTATGACCTCATTTCCCGGGAAAAAAAAAAAAAAAAAACGTAATTGTTTCTGCACCGATTTCTCGTTCAGGCCGCCTCCGGAGAATTCGTGGCGCAGATGATAATGACGTTTGGTCAAAGTCAGACAAACAATCAGATGCAGTTATGATTATTGTTCCCTGCGACTGGATTAATAATCACTTGAGTGGGTGCTGGAGAATTGTGTGGGAGGCTTTTCCTCTACCTGAATATCAATGACTTCCTTTTTTATCAACTCTGACAACAAACAGTGCATCTTCGCCGCACTTTGGATTCGTTTGAATGAGAATTATGATCCTGTGTAATGGGAGGGAAAAGGAAATGCGGCGGGCCCGACTCCTACAAATTCAGTCGACGTGCAACTGAGCTGCAGCAAGAAATACATTGAGAGAGGAAACGTAATTATGACCGGATTATGTTTTTCTATCATCATAATCAGGAAACGGTAATTAACATATTTGGCAAGTCACAAATACATTAATGCACGAGGTACATTATAAACCTTCACAGTGATGCGCACGAAGCAAAAAGGGAGCCGAAACCTTCGTGAGAAAGTAATTCCAAGTACTCCGAGTCAACACCGGCACCAGAGTTCAGCACGTTAAGGCGAACGCCGCCGGGTGAACATTTGTGACGTCACCGTGGAGCCGAAACTGGACGTCCGATTTTGTGTTTTTTAAGAGAATAGAAAGAAGTAATATCTTTATTGGATATATTAGCTATGTATGGGCTCTTCAAGCAAATTAACTACACGAAAATCTCTCTGAATCATTTGATTGTTAATCAAATATTCAAATTTTAGCTGCAAGGCTCCGGGGATCTGTCAGCAACCGGTTCTTCTTCTCCTTGTGTTGTTTAACGATACCGCTTTTAGGTCCATTGTCGCCACCTTCAGACCGGAGTACCGCATTACAGCTAGGCGCCAGTAAAAGTGGGGAAATAAGGAACAACGATAGTCGCATGCACAGATTTTTTTTTTTTTTTTTTCTATTGTAGCAACTATTGGAATATTAGAAAATAGTATCCCATCCCGAATATCAGCACATACAAGAGCCTGCGGTGGAGCCAGTAGGTCGTAGACTACGTCCGGTTATAAAGTATATTTATGTTTCCACTCAACACACGTTATATTGCTATTTTACTTATGTTTTCATGATGTTTTGTTTTTTTCATTTCTTCTGGTCTCTTTTTTTTTCCCCTGGTGCAGACATAAGTGAGTTTTGCTTTGTAATTTCCCTGAGGGATTAAATGTTTAAATGTGTAAATGTATCTTTCCGCAGCCGAAAATAATCCCCAACAAGGGCACGATTTGTTTGAGTGAAAACCATAGGTCTCGGACATTTTAGGAAACTGTGGAGGCTTTTTTTTTTTTTTTTAACAAAGTTATGAGTTTTATCTTTCGTCGGCAGAAAACAGCTCAGTCCTTTGTGTCTCAGACAGATTGACGTCAGAAAATATTATGAGATGCTCCAACACATTGTTGGTTTTGTTTATGTTTTAATGACATTTGTTGATAAAAGCACCAAACAAAAAAAAATGAAATTAAATATACAGGATATCCTCCAGTAATGAACCTAAACCTACTCACGCTGACAGCTCTTGTACTTGTTCTGTCCTGTTTACCTTTTAAATTCCAAGGTGCCCATACGGCCGTTAGGAAGCCTTATTATCATTAGCAGTAGTACACACACACACACACACACACACACACACACACACAAGCGCGGAAACACGAGCACCGCTGGAACAGGTTCTGTCAGGTCTTCCAGATGGTTCGTCTGACCTTCCACTAACAGGCAATTTATCAGAGACCGCGCTAGTTTTCTCATTAGTTTCTAGTTTTGAACCAAAAACAAATAACTCAGAAAAAAGGACAGACAGCAGAGTATGATTAGATAATTAATCACATAAGATGGTGCGGCGAAAAATACACAGACAGAAAAGCTGCAGCGCTTCTGCAGCGGTTTTACGGCCGCTGTAAATCAATCAAATGTAAAACGCGAAAATGGAAGCAGAATTGTATCCAATGCTGTCATGCTGACATTAAGAGTTTGTTGGTCAGCAGCTGGAGGTGCCGATTCTGCAAATCCAACTTCAAACGGTCAAAAACGTTTCCATTTCTCTTCTTTTTTTTTTTTTTTTTTTTTACACGCAAACTGAACGTGCGCGCGGAAGTGAAACGGAGTCGTCGCCGAAGGCTCTGCCGGTTCCGCTTTGTTTGGGTCCGCGGGATTCGCAGGCCCGGCTGCTGCGGGTCTGAACAATGCGCGAGAGGTTCCCCTTTCGTATCGCTGCATCGCAAACACACTTCGTGTCACAGCTCAGCCGAGCATCTGGAAAACCTCTGGAACCTTTATAATAGCAACTCGTGTGAAATGTTTTTTAGGACAATTTTTTTTTGTTTTTGTTGTTGTTTTTTTTTACTCATAGGAAGCCACTCAATAACACGGTTTTATACAACGCAAACACCTTCAGCAAGCCGTAACACAGATTTTCCTCCGTAAGTGTCTGCGAGTTACATAACTGGGAGCCTTTACATGTGGAAAAGCTCATGTCCCTTCAATTTCAGCCGCTACCTGACCGTCTTTGTTCGGCTAGATTTCGCCCAAAGGTCGCCGTCGCTTCGGTGAGTTTGGGCTCAATTTCGACACCATGCGAATGGATTTTCATTCAGAATGACGCGCTTTTCTCTCCAGCGCACCGCTGCTTTGGCCTTTGCACCGTAACGACACCACGTCGCTTCAGTCTTCGCGTCGATCGATTTTTTGAATTTTTTTTCGCGTTGCGAACTAGAACGTGATCGATCCGAAGCGATAGAGACTAACGCAGATGAGCGATCAGGAAAAACACAGCCGCGGTGAGAGAAATCTGGATCCGCGCTGAACGAGGTGAAACGATCACTGAGGCAAGAGTCTAAAAGTGCGAGACTCATTTCAGCTCATTTGGATCATTTGCAATCAAAGCCATGGAGCGAGAGCCGGAGCGTAGCTGAGACTAATGGAGGCAAATCAAAGACCCGAACTGCGATACGGTATAAAAAAAAAAAAAAAAAAAGAAAAAAAAAAAAGACCAGACCCGAGTTGCACAGGCTGTATTCATTCAAATTCATACAGTAACAGCAAAGCAACCACTATGATAATGCCAACATGGCCTCCGACCTAAATGACCTTGTTTCAACTCGTCTTCCAAAACAACGCCAGCTTTTTCCGATGCGACGCCCGATTCGGCAGAACCGTCCAGAACTACCGCATATAGCAGTTAACCAAAGCAGAAAAGTACATCCCATGAGAATTGATACCCTTTTTTTGACATGTTGGAAAAAGCAAAGATGACACCAAGTTAAGAAGTGTCCCTCTTAAATTGTCTGATTTAAAAAAAAAATAAAAAAAAGAACTGCCGGGCCATGCCGGCCTGTCTCCACAGCTGTGGCTTCTTTATAGTCTGGAAACCATGTTTGCATCAAGGTGACCACAGCCACTCTAAAGGAAGGACCAATCAGCGACGAGTGGGCGTGGCTAGGTGCGATGTTGATGTAGTCTCAAAATGTTCGTGGTGGTGGTAGAGGTTCGACGCACAACATAAGGTATGAGGTGGTCAGTGCTGATTGGTTAATGGCTGCATCAATAGTTTCAAAATTAAGCAAAGGTATACGTCCAATAAGACAAACTCACGGAAGTCCAAACCATACAGTTGCTGAATACAGACTCAATGTGCAATTATCCGTAGATTAAACATGTTGTCACTTAATACAGCACCTATAATCACTTTATAATAAAATAAAAATGAAATATGAATTTATAAAATATGGAACCTTTGAGGTCTTAAATGTCATTTCGACACAACAACATTAAGTTCCATTTTCTTCTCACTATATTCTCAGCGAACTATTGTTGCCAAAATCCCTTTTTAAGACCTGCATTTCTCTAAAACCAGTCGATTGACATTCAGCGGGACAAGCTTTCCTTTTTACTCGGTCATTTGGCAGCACATCAGAAGACTTTCTCTGAGATGTATTTTTTTTAAAAGACGAGTCCCTGCCACGGAGATTTTTATTTCATTACCTTTGTTTCAAACATAACACTCCTTGTTCCGGAAACACTCGAGAGAAAAAAAAAAAAAAATTGAGAGGCGGGGTCTTCCAGGTTAGAGCACTTTGTGATGGGAAGTGTGAACACAAAGAGGCAAAATCAAGTTAGGCTGCACTCAGCGCTCGTTTGCTGACGGCGTGAAATGGAAGCGAGGAGTGATGAGACCGGCGCTGAAGGTGAAGCTCTGGGAGAAACGCAACGAGCGCACGATCCACGTGTGATTGACTAAGAGGCAGCTGATTCGATTTGAACCCTCGTTGATGAGCGAGTCGGCGCTGTGATGGGATGGGGGGGGGGGGGGGGGGGGGGCGGGGGGGGGGGAGGGGCCGGGGGGGTAGCGAGAGGTCAACCTGAGGTCAGCCGCTTTCAAAATCAGCCGCCACTTCAAAAGGAGAGACACGACGACGACGAGAAAACCAACAGAAAGTTTGTCCTCCTCTTCGCTCGGCTCAATTGACGAAAAGGCATCGAGGGAAGCTCGGGCGTGACGGGCGGTCTGTCACGGGGACGGGCGGAGAGTCCACGCTGAGCGGGGACGCGTGAAACGTGAGGCGGGTTTCGTTTTTCACTTCGACAACGAACGAACGACCCGAACCGCTCCGACTGTAAAAAAAAAAAAAAAAAAAAAAAAAAAGGCGGTTTTACTGTAACACGGAGGAAATATAAATCAGAAACCTGTCGAAGGGAAATTTCAGTCCGCAGAAAACTGGGTTCCATTTGTTCAATGACATGCCAGCGACGGCCATATTCTCCTCTCTCCTAACGACTTGGCAGGTTTGAACGCCTAAATAACGACACTATTTTTAGTTTTTTTTAAATCATTGCTGACAAATCATTAAATACAAATAGGTGAAGAAACACTGAGGTTGATGCTGCAAAAAAAAAAAAAAAGCCTCCGGCTCCATAGACTCCCTTTCAACATCTCTCGTGAAGTTCAAAGTCAATAAAATGTCTCCAGCAGTTACCTCCGTGTTGTCAGCTAAAGTCACTCCTTATTAGTTTTCTAGAGGATCTATTAAATGAGGTTATTTCTCGTCCCGCATCTTCACCTTCATCATCAAAGAAGCCTTCGACGGCGAAAACAACTTTTTGAGAATCAGCCTGCCAGACAGAAGTCTCACGGAGCGGGATGCAAATATTGTACGATGCGCCGTGCGACTGTCCCGTTTTTGAACGCGGCCTTTTTTTTTCTTTTTTTCGCGCGCGTCCACGCGGCCGACGGCGTAAATGAATCCGAGCGGCGGGCGACGCGAGACTCCGTCCGTGTTGTTTGTGTCTCTGCTTTTGTGTGTCCTCGCCGTCGCGCGCGAAAGCTGATAAGCGAAAGCCGACGGAGCGCGGCGACCGCTCCTCAACGAGCATCCATAATAGATAGTTGCAGTATCTCCTGGGCTCGACTCCGCGGGAGGTCCCTCGTCTACCCAAACCAACCATCTGTGGCCCAAACAGAACCCCCTCTGAAGCTCTGATCTCCCTCACACCCCTCCCCGCCCCCCCCCCTCCCTCTCCACCTCCACCAGCCCTCTCTCATCTTTCACTCCCAAGACCCCGCCAATACTTCGGGGGCTTTGCAGCTATTTAATCTTTAATGCCCTCTAAAGCCAAAAGAATGCTAATTTCTGTGGCCTGCTACCAATTTTCCTCCTTTTCTTTTTTACTCTCACCGCCCCCCCCCCCCCCCCTCCCAAAATTACAAATGTGTTGTCCCCACGGCCCTATTTAACCCTCGGTGTTACAGCTGGGGACGATTACGCACAGGAAGCTCACCAGGGGGTGGAGTGTGTGTGTGCGTGTGTGTGTGTGTGTGTGTGGTGGTGGTGGTGGTGGTGGTGGGGGGGGAAGCAAGTGGCGGATCCATCCTTCAAGGAGGGCGTGCTTCTCTGGCCACGGGGCCCTTCTGGGGTCTCCTCACTGCCACCGTGGCCTTTCAAAGATCAGCCAAAACAAGACGTGGAGGTGAGTGTGTGTGCGCGCGCACGCGCGCTGTGTGTGTGTGTGTGCGCGTGTGTGTGTGTGTGTGTGGTAAAGGAAGATGAAAGACGAGGAGAAAATGAGAAGCAACTCTCTGTTTACCCTCCACCCGGCCCTCCTACCGTGCGCCTCGCTGACCCTCAGCGATCAGATTTCCAGACAGAATAAAAACGTCTTTGTTTCTCTTCCTCAGACGACTCATCTTTTTTTTTTTTTTTTTTTTTTTTTTCCGGTAGGAGCTGCAGAGAAGTCCAAATCGACAACCCCATGTACGGCATCGCCCTTCTTTTTTTTTTTTTTTTTGTTTGCCCTCAGGAAAACGAGAGAGAGGTTTCCCGCTGCGTTTTTTATTTATTTATTTATTTTTTTATTGCGAAGGACTGGAAAATACGACGGCCTTCGCTAACAGCAGAATATCAGTGGAGCAGATTTTTTTTTTTTTTATTAAATATTTTAGGGCCGCGGGGAAAATACGCTTCTGCACGACATCAGGAAAGAGAAAAAAAAGCCTAAAAACCTGTTTTTTTTTCTTTCAAGGTTGGAAGAAACAGACAGTCGAAATTAGGTGCTAATTAAAATCCCCACTGCAGGTCAGATAACAGACAACGGAGGGTTTAACAAGCAGTTTGACGCTCAGCTTTTGGTTATTAGGTTAGTCGAGGTTTGTATTGATTGATGTCAACTGGGATAAACCTGCACTCCACACGTCACACATCAAAGGTTCTCACAATTAAAATCACACGGGAACTGTCAGTGGTTGAATACGCGTCGTATCCTTTTATTTTCTAATATTCTGTCTCGCACAGTTTGTTTTATTTTCTATAGTCCAGCAAAAGCTGTTTATAATAAATGTTTGATTTCATACATTAAAGGATGGTTGATTTCAACCTTGCAGACTTAATAATACAATTTTTGCTCAATAATACTAAATAGTTTAACAAAACATAATCAGTCCTGTTTTATGTCTTGAAGGACGATATCGGTTTTATTTTAACTTTGCACGTCTCCATTGTTTTGTGAACGGCTGTTCTGAAGCCTCAAGTTCGGTATTTCGGCCGTATTGTTATTGTGGAGCAGGAAGTGACCATATTTGGACGAGCTGGAGGGGGGGGGGGGAGCGATGGCTGGATCTGACTGAGAACCTGAAGACACTATGCCCCGCCCACCAATAGCCGTAACCTGACTTGCACCACACAGGCCTGTCTCGCCCCCTAAAACACAGCTTTATTTTTTTATTTTTTTTAAGATTAATTTCTAATTAATGACGGGATTATTTTCAGATGGACCTCCGGAAAACTTTCGCTCACAGCAACCGAGATAACTGGTGGAAAGAACTTCTTGAACGGGGAGTCTGTGGAGGCTTTTTTAGAGAACAGGTTTCAGCAAAAAAAAAAAAAAAAAAACGACACGGGTCTGACAGCCATCTAACGGCCATCCTCAAAACAGGAAGTTGGCGGCGTCGTTTGTAAGACGGCTTCGCGGTGACGAGCTGCTGTCAGGTCTTCTGGGGCCGCGGGGCGGATAAATAACAGCGGTGACACGTTTCCTGTGAAAAGCCGGAGCTCAACGCCACTCAAAGAGGAAGCGTGTCCAAGGATGGCCCGTGACCCGCGCGTGATTATGTACAGAAACAGGATCTCTGCACGGACGAGGTGTGTAGATACCGACTTGTAAATAACGTCCTATTGATGGGCGTCTCTTTTGCGTCTTACTGGGAGGCGCGAAGGCGAGAAAGACATTCCACCTGGAGGTGGTAAACGCTGGCAAGCGGAAGTGAAGAAGATAAAGGGGGCTGCCTGTTGAATAATTGAAAGCTGTGGGGGACATCTCAGGAACAAAAGAGTCCCTTTAGATAAATGCCACCGCGCCCCGCTTCCCCTCGAGAGGATTTTTTTTTTTTTCAGTCAGCCCCTTTACCCACAATGCCTCGGAGACGGCCACACCCGCCGCTTGCCGTAGATGAAAGCTGCTTCGGTAACGGGATTGGGCGATGGGTCCCGACTCCTCTTGGTGCGACTAAAATCAGTCGTGTCCTGGAAACATCGGAGCCACCGGGGTGAAGCTTTTTTTCTGAAACTGTTGGAAGGTTAAACAGGTGTCGGGGTTGGTAGGCGGCAGCTCTGGGGGTCTGGGTCTGAAAATTGAAGCCGATGCGCAAGTGCCGTAAAGTGCAATACCACCGAGGGCCACCAGGGCGGGGAGGGGCGGGGGGTGGGGGTTTGGCTCCAACAAGGGTCCATCGACTGCCGTTCGACTTTTTTTTTTAATGAAAACATAAAGTCAATACATTTCTCAATTCACAAACGATAAATGGGAAGACTTTAGGATGTGGACACTGTGACGACACGTTTTTAATAGAAAGTGAACGACTGAAGCTCTTTTTTTTGCGTACCGATCTGAACGTCTGTTTTTGAGCTGCCTCGATAAGATCGAGGATTTTTCCGCGTTTCATTCGAAATGCTCTGCGACACCCGTTTTGCGTTCTGGCTTTGGGTTGCCGCAGACTAAAATCGTCGACCTTCATCCACGGCTTGCTTTTATTTTTGGACTAAAATCTGCACTCGCTGATGCTTTTCCACGCGCTATTGTCGTGAACTTCGGTACCGTCAGGACCCCCAGGAAACAAGCGCGTTTTGAACATTTTTGGAACGGACTTGATGCCCGAGTATTTATTGAGACGACGTCCGCGACGTCTACTTGTGTACGCTGTGAGAAATGAAGTGAGAAAATCTGTACTTTTGATGTTGTTATTTACGAACTTTGCGACTAAAATATCTTTGAAAAGATGACCTTTCCACTTTAACTGTCACTGAAGCCGGCGTTTGTTCGTGGCACGCCGGATAATGTGATATTTCATATAAAGGTCATATAGACCATCAGCTGCACCACATCCAGCATCTATTTCCCCGGAGGTACGGGGACGTTGTCTCAAAGTCGTTTTTGGTCCCTCCCCGATCCTCTGCAGTGAACGACCCAGGTGGGACGGTGACAGCGGGTGGGGGGGGGGAAGGGGGGGATCCCACCTGTCCCAGACCGGAGGACAAGACGGAGTGATCTGCCTCTCACTCTCATTTCCCCGAAGGCTGATATGTGTGTGTGTGCGCGTATGTGTGTGTGTGTGTGTGTGTGTGTGTGTGCGTGTGTGTGTGTGCGTGCCTGTGCGCTCTCCAGGGTAATCAGGCTCTGTGTTCAAAAGGATACGGGCTCTCCGAGGGGTCAGAGGGGGCCTACCTGACGACCGCGTTTATCATCAGCCGAGAAGTGGAGAGGAAAGGTCGCACGTAACCATCTCGGATGTTGTTCAAAATCAATCTCGGAGTCGAGCGCGCCCACCGACCGAAATGGAGACTGATTGTTTGCTTTTTGTCGTGCAGCTGTGTGTCATTGCTCGTATGCGCTGTTGATTTGTTTTTGCCGCGAGATTGATATCCGAAAGCTCGTTTCTGTGGTTTGGGTAAGTGTGTGTGTGTGTTTGGGGGGGGGGGGGGGGGGGGGTGAGGATGCAATGTGAGGGTTGTTTTTTTTTTTTTAGGTTTTTTTTTACATTTCTGGTTCAAAGCTCCATCGAGTTAAAAGGTTTTCTTTTCTTTTTTTTCTTTTTTTTAAACCCGTGGTATGTATTTAAAGTAAATCCAGTCCTGGTGGTAAAGGAGGGTTATTTATAGTCATTCAGTGGTGGTGCGCTCCAAACTACACATCCTTAGATTATTCATGAGGAACATATCAAATACTGACTTTAATGAGTTTTGGGCACTAAAAAAAAGAACATTTCCACATTTAAGAAGAGTAACAGTAACACGCCTAAAAAAAAAAAAAAAAACACATTGAAAGTCAAATTAGAGACAATTGTGAATTCTTCCATCTAACTAAAAAAACACACAAAAAAACAGTCACAATTAAGAGGAACTCAGCTAGTTTAGGAATTATAATCGCATTTTTGAATCTTCATAACTAACTTGAGTGTTTTTTTTTTTTTTTTCTTCCATACTGACCTGTACTATTAAAACACAGCAGCATTTGTTGGTCAAAAAAGATGGTCAGTTTGTCAATTGTTGTATTACATATATAATATAATATATAATATATATATATATATATTGAGTATAAACATTTGAATTAACAGTACCTGGTAAAATACAAACACAAATTTGGTTCCTATAAGCTGTAGACCGACGTAAGTTATCGGGAACGTAACATAAAATCACTACATGCTTCCTGTCGCACAGTTTGCTGTCCAGCATTTTCTAAACTTGGCTTTTGTAGTGCCGCGTCCCTTCTGTGATGTTTTTTTTTTTTTTGCTCTGATCTGTTTTCATCGCTGACTTTTTCCTTTTGTCTCTCACATTTGTGAATATGGGAGAAAAAACAAAAACCTCCACCCGCATTAACGGCCTCCGAAGGAACGGATGCCATCGCTCGGCAGTAAAACAAAACAAAACAACAAAACAACAACAACAAAAAAACTGCTATGAAACAAAATTAAAGCGTGCTGACGGTCTCCCTCGGTGACACTTTGTCTTTCATAATGGAGACGACTCTAAGGGAGCCCAATAAATCCATTAGCGCCGTGTCGGCTCCTTCGCGGGCTGCGTCTCTTCGCCGAGGCCTCCGAAACGTAACCAGCTGTGTAATCCTATTTAGCAGCACCTGGGCCACGGCGGGACCCAAATGAAGTCATTATAGGTGCCTGTTCGCAGCGGTGGACACATGCAAATTAAGATAAATAAACAAAATATAAAACACGAAAACGACTCTTGTTTCACCTCGAGCTGCACGAAGACTGCGCACGACTGACGAGAATTGCGTTCCACAACAGCTGACTGTTGCTTCCTGAATTCCAACGAGGCTCAACTGGACTTATGCAGCATTTTTATTGCATTTTACCAAAAGTTAGAAGAAGGCATACGAGGAAACTTCAGACAGATCATAATTCATTTAAACAACATCTCGGCCTCGCAATCAACTGTGCATGTCGTATCCTGCAGATGTCGTTTTCAGTTGGAACTGAATTACTCGTTAAACATTTTTTTTTTTTTTTTTTTTTTTTTTTTTTTTACAACAGTTGAAGAAATACGCTCAATTAAGAGTCTCCCTCTCTGAATGTTTACGTCAGTCATGTGATTTTAATGAGTAAATGTGTCACATCTGTTGAATTTCAACAGCCATCCTTCCCCGGCTTTGCATTTATTTTAGTATTCGGGGTGAATCTCGGACGTGCACACGGTTAAGTTGGAGCTTTGTGACCACTGTTCTCACGGTGGCAAGTTTTACAGGAGTGGGGGGGGGGGGGAATTAGCGCTTAGGCTCCTTGTCAGCGCTATTCATCCCGATGGTTCATCTGTCACTGGAAGCTGACGCTAACAGCGGGCAGGTCGCCGTGCCGATCGTCCTCTAAAGAACAGAGAAGGCTGCGCTCGGTCATTAAAGTGATAGATTTGCTCTCTCCACCTCTTTCTGCTTTATTTCTCTCTTCTTCTTTTTTTTTTCTTTTTCTTTTTTTTCATGCCCTCACCTGTCAATCTGTGGCGCTCGCCGGAGACTGACGGATTCCTTCTCCGTTTCTATCTTCCTCCAGCCAGACACCTCTTTGTTGTCATTCTTCTCCACTCTCTCGGCGCCTTGTTTATGAGCTGGAGTACCTGACAGCCAATGGCATCCCGTCCTAATTATCTATCAGCTGGATGAAGGCATTTATCGGACGCATAGTAAAAGCAAACAAAAGGCCTTATCTGTAGCCTGCCTGGGAGCCAGAGGTGACATCATTAGCCCACAGCGAGAGGGCCCCCCGTGTGTTTGGGTGAGGAGGTGTAGCGTGGTGGGGGTGGGGGGGGGTGGCGGTGTTGCTCCGAGTGGACGGAGTCATTACACCGGGCCTTCATTCATTATGAATGAGCTGTAAGGTCCGTCTGCTCCGGCTTGTAATTCTAAGCCGGCTTTGAAGTAAAAGAAAGGAGAGAGAGAGTGAGAGAGAGAGAGAGAGAGAGAGAGAGAGATGAGGGAAGGAAATGAGGTACAGAGAGTTTCTACATCTCTTTCTGAGCCTCTCCACTCTCCTCTTTCTTCCTCGGTTTCCTTTGTTGAGCTCTTCTTACTCCTCCTTCCTGCTTTTCCACTTATTTAAACATAATCCACTGTTGGGTGAGTCGAACAGTAACAGTAACAGTCCAGAGTGAAATATTACAAACAGATTCTGATAAAAAAAAAAAAATATCCAAACTATTCGTGGTACCCGAAGGAGGCCTACTTACTGACTTTGCCTGTCTCAAGCGTGAATATAGCTTTTCCAAACACACATAATATATATTATAATATAGGTTTCAATCAGGCGGCGACCAGCAGTGACGTCACGCGAAGTGACCATGTTTGGACCAGCTGGGGGAGGAGCCAGCGGTGGACCTGACTCGATCTGATTGGAAGCCCGACGTCGCTACGTCCCGCCCACCGATAGCTGCAACCCGACTGCACCGCAGGCCTGTCAATCGAACAGACCCCCCACAGAGACACGTCTCCTGACTCATCTTTTCATTTCGTATTTTCTTACATAGCAGTCAGACTTTGATTGTTAACATCATTTTTCCACGTTCAGTTTTGTTTCATCTGCTACAAACCTGTGCCCATTTACTACAAAAAAAAAAAAGTACACGTAAATAATACAATTTATTTCTCCTTTCCTTTAACAAATCGGTTGTTCCTCTCCTTTCCTCTCCCAGTTTTTCCTCCCGCTGTGGGAACCAGTAAGACTTTTAAACCCGTAACAGAAAGCGTCAGCCGATTTTTCGCGCCACAGATTTCGTTTGCATTCCTTTCCCCTCTTCTTCCGCAAGCGAAGACGCTCACGAGGTCTCTTGAGAAGCGGCACTAGCAGAGAATTATGGGTGCATTTACGGACTTTAGGACTGTTTAGCGGGCAGAGCAAATAAGGCCGATGTACAGTAAACAAGACAAATTGAGCAATCGCAGGCGATGCAGCGGCTCGGGGAGAAAGAAAGCTCTGAAGTAAGTTTGTCTCTCATAAAACCTCCCACAGTGTTTCGTTCACGGCGCGAGTGTCATTGTGTCTGTCTCTCTCTGTGTGTGTGTGTGTGTGTGTGTGTGTGTGTGTGTGTGTGCGCGCGTTCGTCGCATCTCCGGCGAGGGACACCGTTTCTATCACTGCACCATGCTCCCCAGCACCCTCTGACAGTTTATCCTCTTCAATTACTTGTAGCCGTGGTGCCGAGCCACGAAACATATTCTCTCCACCGACGGGGAAATCACACACAAACAATAAAGCCGCGATAATCAATTGATTGCGTCGCACATTTGTCATTTTAATGAGCATGCTGAAACGGCAGAAGCCATCAAAGACGAGGGCGACCGACTTCGCCGTTCACGGGTGCACGGACACACGCGTGTGCAAGGCATCCACCCGATATGAAAAAAAAACCCCGAACGCACCTCATTAGGGAAATACCTTTTGACCTCATGTGGATTTCAGACCTTTTCATGGTAATGAATGTGTTGCCAGGAAACAGTAAAACATGCAATTCATTCGCATGAAATGTGGGATTCAAACAGAGCTTTTGCTTCACTGCGGAAAAAAACCTTTAAAAAAACAACAACATATTTTATCATATTATTCCATCGTTGACAGGTTCTTCAGACTCCAGGTTCAATTTAACCATCGTTAATGTAAAGTCTGATAAACTGATGGTAGAGATCATTTGTGTTTATGTACCAGTGTTAAAAGGTCACAAATATAAATACAAAAAAAATGGTATAACACCAAAATTACGATATAAAAAGCCATAATTATGGGATAAAACTATGAAAAATACTATACATTACTTATTTATGACTTTAAATGTTAAATTATAGATTAAATGATGTGAGATTAAATGTCACAAAAACTTAAAATGTCAAAATTGAGAAAATATGAGATAAAAAGTCCCAATTATGAAAATGAAGTCAAAATAAAGAGCTAGAGTAAAAGAGCTAAAATTATAGATTAAATAATGATAAAAAAAAATCACAATGAGATAAAAAAAAAATGGAAAAGGGACTTTAAATATAAGATCAAGACATTATTTAAAAACATTTTAATTACCAGATATATATTTTTTTAAAAAGCCAAATAATTTAGATAAAAGTTAAAAAAAATATATGCTAATTATAAATATCGGGTTTTTTTTTTGTTAAAAAGTCAAAATAATGAGTTAAAAAGCAAAACTTACAGGAAAAAAATAACATAAATCCAAATTAGACATTATAAGATATAAAAAAATAAGAAAAATAATGCAAATGAACAGATAAAATATAAAACAAAGTGCCAAATTCCTGAAATAAAAAGTCAAGTCAACAATTCATATCTTAATTTTGACGTCTCTTATAACTCAAAGTCTCTTTAATTGACTTAAATGTAAAAATTCGGACTTACAATTATTATTTTGTTAAACATTTATTTATTTTAATGAAACAAACGGGCTTCCATACTCCTCTCAGATTTTAACATTACACATATTTTTACCACAAAGTAAAATAGTTTTCTTTTATCCGTCTCGCACTGTTGTTTCCTCCCAACGTGGTTTCATTTCTGCTGATCCAAGCACAAAAAAGAACGGAAAAAAAAAAAAGCCAACGTTCCCGACGTAAGAAACACCGCAGAAGAAGAAGAAACCCCCATTAGGAGTTGACAGCATTTAAAACCAAACACACGCCGGAGGACCACAATCATTCTGCCCTTAATGAACCGACGCAGCACTTTCAGCCTCAAATCGCAATTATTGTCACTTTCCCTCCTCGCGTTTACGCTTTTGCTTGTATTTGCTTTTGCTTGGCGTCCCCGTCTGCCTATTATCTTCCGTAACCCCCCGACCTTCCTCTCCCGGCGTCGTCTCGACAAAACATGATTTATGCATCGTGGCCTTGCAAGTCTGGAATAACACAAGCATTTAGTTACACATGTCAACTTTTAAAATGAGTGTTGGCCACCAGGAGGGCCAATTATTGCAAATAGAAAACGAGATGCTACGGACGATGTCGGCGTGCGCACCTGAACTCTTTTGACACGAGCCCCCCGTTTAGAAATCGTTCGGCCTCCCTGTGATAAACACACGGCGGGTCTTTCGGCGAGCCGTCACATCACCACAAATGTTATAAAAAACGCACAAATAAGCCGACAACGCTGACCTCAGGAACGACTCATCGACTTCCAAACTGCCCCCGAGGGACCTCAACGTACCTTCGCAGCCGACGAACGCTGTAACATATTTTGGGATTAGCTTTGATTCTCACTCCTTGAATATACGTTAAAGTCTGTTCAACCACGTAAAGCTAACCAGCTTGTGTTTTAGATGTTCGGTACGACGGTGTCTAGTCGGCTTGCCGAGGTGTCGTGCAACGCGAGGTTCAGGCGGCATCAGATTCTCGTCCGATTAAAATGGTCGCCATGTCACGTTCATTGCTGCCATTTGGCTGAAACCAGATTACACGTAAAAAAATATTTAAAAAAAAAAAAATGGATGTATTCTTCGCGTCTGAAAAGTGAAACCAACGTAGAAGTATCCTAAAAAGTGCAATACCACCGAGGACCACTAGGGGGCCGGCACACAAAAACATCTCCGGTTCACTGAATTAAACGTTTCTAACGGGAAAACACCGTCGGGGCGACGCGACAAGCGTACACGTTGGATAGTGTATGTACGGCGTGTACATTAGCGTGTTCTGTCTGTCGGAGTGCCGCTGGATCTTTCTACTCCCCCTCCCCCCGTCAGGATGCTATAAAAGTCCCATCCTCCGCTCCGATGCGGTAAATCGATCCCACGCACAACATCCGAAAACAGGCGAATCGGTCCTTTCCCAAGGTACGGTGAAGTCCTTTCAACCTGGACTGGGTGGGGGGGTAGGGGTGGGGGGGGACACAGGGAGACGGGGGGGGATTGTGTTTCCTGCGGGATCTCTGAAAACCCGTGTTTGAAAGCCTCCGACAGATCTCCTTCCAATCAGATTTACAGATTAGCTCTTCTCAGCCTTTTCTTGGCACCGTCCGCGAGTGCCGCAGCGGAGCAGCAGTTTCGGACCAGATCAGTGACATCTATCCGCCTGGTTATCGTCGTAGTGTGGCTTTCATTTGCTGCGTGTTTTGCACCGCTCCTCTCAAAGGTTGTTTGCCACGCATCCTTACCAGCGACGGGAACAAAATGCACCGTGAGAGGACTCGGTTGCTGTTTGTCCTTTTAAACTAGGAACTCGGTATCAATTCTTAGAACGGCCGCAAAACTTCGGATCTTTCGGATTATTTCGGTGCATCTACATAGAAATGTTTTCAACAAATGAGCTCCACATCCGGTACGGCATCATGTATTAACTTTGTTTGTAATTAGGAGTTTAAAATCGGCCTACGAAAACGGTATCATAGTGTGGTTCAAGGATTTATTTTTTTTTTGCAGAATCGTTTTAATGCATCAATCTGTTTAGTCAACCAAATTTTAAGCGGTTTTGTTTCCACCAAGACAAAAACTTGGACCTTATTAGATATTAAATATCCAACACACTAAGTCAGCGTCATTGAAACGTGTCAGATAAATTATGTATTAAATGCTTGGTCAGATTTTCAGTCACTTTAATTCACTTTTTTTTCTTTTTTTTTTTTGACATATTTTTTCTTTTTTTGAATACTGCTATCACTCGTGCCGATAGCTGAGACCTGACTGCAGGTCTCATACTAAGTAACAAAAACAGGTCTTTTTGAGGCTTATTTTCTAATTAATGAGGGATTATTTTCAGATGGACCTCCAGAAAACTAATAAGAAGGAGCGACTTTAACTAACAACACCGAGATAACTGCTGGGGACATTTTATTGACTTTGTATTTGATGAGAGAAGTTGAATGGGAGTCTATGGAGCCACAGGCTTTTTTGGAGCCGACCTCTAGTGGCACTCGGTGGTATTGCAGCTTAAGACACTTTCTGCATCTGCCTCATTTTTCAGACCTGGAAGCTACGAACGCTTTCTTTTAGACAGTTTGTGGCTGTAAAACAGTATCCAGCTCTACTTCATACACGCGCGCGTCATCCGTTATAATTAACTGCTCACTTTATAAAGTCTATTAGGCATTTTACTTTCAGACTTTATTTATCGCAACGTTGACCTTGATGCGTGCACACACACACACACACACACACACACACACACACACACACAAATTTATTTATGCTGTCTCTGAAGTGAGTGCGTAATTGGAAGGGCTCAGGGGTGATGATGCTCAATTAGCCCGGTCCGTGTGTGTGTCAGGGTGAATTGAGTGACGAGCCGTGGTGACCACATCTCATCAGCCGGGAGAGGAGTCAGTGACAGGAAGGCCTGACACACACACACACACACACACACACACACACACACACACACACACACACTCCCGTGGGCCTCAGTTAAACATGGAAAGACCAAATTGGAATTAAAGTTTCAGTATGTAACTTTTGTTGCATATAAACAACCAAATGAGGAGAATATATTATTCATGAACCGGCTGTGTCTCAGTGTGCACATGAAACTAAACCACCTATTTGACTAAAACGGACTTTTCCAAACATGTGCACGAGTTACTGTCAATGAACTGTAAACTGTTTGCGTCACCGGATGTAGATAAAGTTCATTTAAAAAGCATCTGGTTAAGATTCGACTTAATTAGTTTCAGAAGCTCATTAAAAGCAGCGGGACAAATTCGATGGCCAGCGACCGTCAAGATACGCGGGTTATGCACCAAAATTCACCAAGCTGTGAAAACGCTGGTGCCAGACAAGGGCAACACGGACGGCGTCTAGAAGCCCTACAGGCTAACAATTTAACACTGTGAACTCGAGGCTTCTAGAAAGCTTTGAGTTTCGACATCACGAGTGCCACAAGAGGGCGGCGGTCATATGGACTCTTTCCGTGTACACGGAAAAAAAACGACAGCATTTGAACGCAGCATCTATGCGAACAAGGTTTACAGACTATAATCGTAACAGACGGGCAGAACCAGACAAATGTGACAATGAAATATGTATAACATGGTTCACAGTTGGTGTTTTAAAGGACTCAGTCCGATCAATGCGGCGTTTCAGATTTTTTTCCCCCGCCCTCAAACAGAGATTTTCCGAACTCACATTGGGACGCGGTCAGACTCCAGAGAACTGCTGACGACGGAGACCCAACGGACTCGAGGACAATTTTAAATATAGATGTTTGTAAAATGTCAAGGGGACTTTAACACCGCCGGACAAATGTGAGCTGCGTTGTAAAAGTGCGACAAACTTTTAGCAGAGCATCCAAGGAGGGAGGCAGTAAAAGGAGCTTCAGATACTGTAAAAAAAAACAAAACAAAAAAAACTTAAAGACGGGGAGCATCACCTTTAGAAAGGTGGCGGTCAAGGAGTCATCTAAATCTCCTCCTGCTCAACGACCCTCAGACAAGTTTCTTCTCTTCCCATTGCGTCTTTTTTTTCTTTTTTTAATCCGTTTGTCTCTCCTTCCATCATATTTCTTACAGCACTGAACTATTTGACTCTCGGTCGTCTCTCCTTTTCGAACTACCTCCGGGTTTGAGCGGAACGTGATGTTCTGTAACGAGTCCTCGCCGCGGTGCCGACCGATGACTCGTCAAACCACCGCTGGCTAACAAAACGTGTGCGTGTGTGTGTAACACGATAACACACTCCCTCACACATGCAAAACGCCTCACATTAGCAGGTTTCCCCTTTCATGAGCCGTGCGAGGCCTTTCCGAGTCCACGGATGGTCACATATTCCACACATGGCTTTCCCATCAGCTCCACCCTCTCCTCCATCCTCCATCTGACTTTCCACCAATGGCGGACGAGGATTAAAGCTACTTACTGCTGTCCCATCTGCTGGGCACGGCGTTGGGGTTCTGTTAAAGGAGAACCGGGCGGGGGAGCGGGGGGGGGACACGCAGCATCTGGAAGAACGGAGCTGTCACAGCCGCGCACATCTGGTCGGAGTTAGGTCACATTATGCCGGGCGGCTGACTCTGGATGGAGGGAATACGAGGCGGTGTCATTGCGGGTTAGCGGGAAGCGGAGGAGCGATCCGGCGGCGCTATCGGGCTCCAGGTGCGACTGTTCGGGCTAAAAGAGGGGTCGAAGAGTTCGCCTTTAAAACTGTAATTTGTCACAGAATACCTGGTTAAATCTCTGTAATCTGCAACACGATACAGCAGATGCAGTCTTATTCGTCTCCTCGGGTTAATGCGTTATCGGAAATATTCACAGCTGCAGGGTCACCGACGAAGCTTCATCCGTCTCCAGTCCCGACAAACCCTTTGAATTTCTGCTGGTTAAAAATATATAATGAGCTGTAGATAATAAAATGAACGATGGTTTAATCCACTCTCAGGTTCCCTGGTGAGAAGGCTTCTTTTTTTTTTAATGTTATTAGTAACACCTGAGGAGTGAGCGCAACTCGCCAGGATTTAATAGTATTTTTATTAAATCTAAATCGAAGAAATCGAATCCTCTCCGATCCATCATGGAAACTAAGGACCGGTTGGGACCAAAGATTTGCAACAAGATGAAATTGTTTGAAAAGCAGTTGCAGCAGTGTGAACTGGCCCTTTTCCTGAGGCAGTTTTAGACTACTTTACTGTCGTGTTTTTTGTTTTTTTTTCACTTAGAGGAGACACCGAGTCCTCTAAACGATGCAACTGCTCCAGAAAAAAGATGGAGAAACTGACAAAACAGGGGGAAATCTGTTGCCTCAACGTCACGGCAAACATTTGCATAAACACCCCGAGTATTCTGTTAAAGCACCCACAGGTGGCTCCAAATTCCTCCCCCCTTTTTTGTTTTTGTTTTTGTTTTCATCGTTTCATTATTGCAGTAACTTCCGATCACGGTTCTCCTTCTGGATTCGAGACGCTGCAAATTCGATCCAGCCCTGAAAAAGCCTGAAACTCAAAATCTAAAGCTCCGGAAAGCCGAAGAGTAGCAGCAAATATTGAGAATCATCCGAACTATTAACCCGTTTCAAATTGTTTTCACATTGCCATTGGTTGTTATATAAAGAAAATATTATTCATAACTCCTTTGAATAGATCTGTCACAGCCAAAGAAACACTATACCGCGTGCTCCAAATACTGGAGGTCCAGAATCGGAACGATTATTTCAATAAGCCCGATGATGTCACAGTGAAATACGGATGTCGAAAACCAAATAAACATTTAAAAACACAGGAAGTTCAGACTATTTCTAGTTTCAGCGATTAAGTGAGGAAAGATAGGAGATTCGTGAGCTTCGGCGGTTTGGGTATTCATTTTTAAAATATCATTTGTATGCTTTAATTTGCCGGTGACAGTGGAGACGGAGGGCAATGTGGGCGAAGAGAGTCGGGGGGGGGGGATAAAAAAAAGCCCAACCGGCCGGGGAATCAAACACTTAAATACCAAGAAAGCTCCAGCAGTGGTGACGGGGTCAGATTCGTAAAATGGAAATTCTCCCTTTCAAATTGAACTGATCGGAGTTCAGACGAGGATCCGGAAATCCCCCCAAAAATAAAAGAACGAGGCGGCCGCAGAGGGAACAGTCGCCGCCATTAAACATTCGAGTCCTTCCCCGCTCTCGCGCTCCCGCGCACGGCGGCACGTACTGCGAGAGCGGTAAGCGAAGCAGGTCCCAGTTGTGACCTTTGCGGCTGACGTGGTAACACTACAGTTTAACCGTATCTCCGCCATCGCCGGCGGCGTTACATATGTATGAGGCCGGCGATTCCCAATCGTTTTTCTCGTGCGTGCCTTTTAAATTACTTCTGTTATCAGTGCGGATTACAACCCCCGCTCCCCTCACCAGAGTGGGGAATGAATTCAATTCTCCAGTGCTCGAGATATTACCTGCCTATTGTGAGCGGATGTCACTGCGCCCGAGGTTTTCTCTGATACGCCGTGTGTCTCTGTGTGTGTGTGTGTGTGTGTGTGTGTGTGTGTGTGTGTGTGTGTCGCCTTTCAAACCTCAACATCAGGCTGCAGGTGAAATGCAGATTTTCCTCAGGCACGCGTGCAGAGTTCTTTCACGCAGAGATTTGTGGATGATTAACGCGCGGTCCACGTGCACGTAGAGTGAAAATATATTAAACTTATTTATGGTGTCTGGATTAAAGAATAGATTCTCGTTTAATATTAATATAAATCACATGCCATATATATTTATATGAAAACGTTAGTGGGGCTTTAATTATTGTTCCTGCCCATTGAGCGGTATGTGAATCCACTGTAAAATATTCAGTTCTGTAGTTTTTTTGTCTAGAGTGTTTGAAAAAACGTTTGATCAGCCACTCTGAAGGGCGGACCAATCGGTGACCAGTGGGCGTGGCGATAACAATTGAAGTTGAGTATTTTAAAAAAAAAGATCAATGGCGGTGGTGGTAGAGCAAGATGAAGCAATAACAGTTGAAGCGACGCTCGCAAATATGGAAGAGTTGAAGGCGGGAAGGTCTCTGTTGTTTACACCTTGGTGAGTTTTGTCGGACAACATATGACGGTCAATGCGGATTGGTTGAAGGCTCCAATAGTCTCATAAGTAACCTGAGGGTCGACGCCCGTTAGGATGCATCGACTGGACAGAACCATTGGATGATAAAGCGAATTGAGGTCCGTTTATTTTTTCCCCTGGCACGTTATCGCCCTGTATTTTGTTAATTTTTAGAGCATAACCCTGCAAACTCGAAGCTAACAGCAAGTCTTAGCCCCCATTGAAAAAAGGACCCGTGTGAAAGCCTTCTCATCCTAACAGAGCGGTGAAATGTGAAGTATTTCTGTAACTTGTTTTAAAATTTTTATTTAAATCAAAACACTAGCCAGGAAATGGACAAAATGTTCCAAAGTAAAAGCATCTGGTTTTTGGAATATCCCAGAGAAATTGCAGGCATTTTTTTTTGGGCATATGTGGACAAACTAACATTTGTGCCTACAGGTAATGGTAGCATTACTGACCACAACAACAAGGAAAATACACTTTTGAAACCTTTTATTCAACAAAAATATCAAATAAAGTAATATTCTTCTGTGGGAAAAAAAAAAGAAGTAACTACCCCCTCGGCATCAGATGCTCGTACTTATACTTGTGTACTTATAAATAACCTTGTTTTTTTCTCCGTTTCTGGATACAAGAGAAATGGCCGACTTTGCCTGCGGACCGAATCGTGAAGGCAAGATGACGAGGATGGTAAATGTGCCGGAAAGAGTCTGATCCGTCGAGGCTCCGACTCGTAACTTCCAGCACTCGAAGCAAATCCTGCTAAAAGTTTAGCACCTGGTAGCACAAGACGCCTTTCGAAGGACCAACAGCCCATTGAACAGGTGGGTCGTCATGTTCCTGCTCATCAGTGCATCACACCATTGTTTTCCTTCAGCGCTGAACAAAGCTACACCCGACAACAGATCGTCACTGCTACAGCGAGCGAGTGGACATGACAGGTGTGTGTTTATCTCTGCCTGCCTGCACACTTCATTTTCTTTGTGTTTTCCAGATGCTCGGTGCCGCGTCGAGTGCGATGCGGCATCCGTTGGGTGTCTCTTCCCTCCTCCTCCTCCTCCGTGTTCAATCAGACCCTTTAATCAAAGCTCCCGAAGTCGCACAAGCAGAACAAAGCGGGAGGAAGTTGAGTGGCTCCGCCGGGCTGAACTTCAGGAGTCGCTTTACGGGATCCGTCACGTACACACACACACACACACACACACACACACACACACACACACACACATCACCGGGCATGTGGACGGAAGAGCGGGATTGTACTCGGTTTACAAGTACATTTGCATTGATTTTCGCCTCAGAACTGGAAGAGGCTCAACGGTTTTAAGTAATCAGCACTTTGCAGCGCACGGATACGTAGTTTAGTGAAAGCAATGTACTCAATTTCATTCATTCAAGCAATTCTTGGGGTCCGAGTTGTTCCATTTCTGGATATAAATCATATGTTTGCAGGTTGTGGGAAACCGACTTTCACTGAAAATAAAAATCCCTGAGTCACATTTATCCATTTTTCTGTCTTCGTGTTCAGGTCCAGCTTGCTGGGCTTCTCCCGAGCTGCAAGCTCCGGGTCATCCCGAGGCTTTCCCAGGCCAAAGAAATGGGACATATAATCCACACTTTGGGATTCTGGGAGTGTTCTCTCAGATGGATTTAAAATCTCCAACAGGGGAACCTCCCTGTCCATGAGGCATCCTAATCCGACCACCTCCCTGGGAGGAGGGTAGGACATTCCTTAATATTCTTTAAAGACATTAACGAGAGACTTTTTTTTTTTTTTTGGGATCGTTTCCTTCGCTTCTAGCCTTAAAGTCTGGTGTTCAGTCTTCAGACATTAAAGCCGGAGACGAATCCATGTCAGTTCACAAGCCCCCGTTTTTGCAACCCGAGTCCAAGTCTCAAGTCCAGTACAGAGTCAAATATCTCCACAGTTTACCCAGCGATTCGATGTGATGAAATCATGTCTACCCCGATAACTTGCTGCAGTAACAGACATCTAATTATCCTCCAAACCGATGGATCTTTCGTGGATTGTATTTCTTGTCTAACCTTCATCTTTGAAACAGCCCGTCTGCTCGTACTTTCAACTGCACCTGAAATAATTTGATTTCATGCACAATGTCACAGGTCACATTCACGATCCACCGCATCAAAGGACCGGGCAGAGGCGGCGTCCTCACATGATGTCATGTAGCGTCTCTCCCCACCAGTTTCGAGGGGTGACAAACAATCTCGAATGGCAACAGAGAGAGCCGCGAAACGCGTCCATTCGCTCGCTGCTGTTCATGGATGATCGTTTTCAGATGTAGCCGACCACATCAAAGCAGGTAACGACGACGTGACGCTCTGACGGTGGAATCACTCGAGGTGTTTGTGCAGGGCGGCGGATATTTCATGGTCCACGCACGGACAACTCCGCTTTGGTCATTAGTGTCGTGATATGAACAAAGTGATGTCTCCTGGAAGTGTTTGTGTGTTAGAAATCTAATCTGAAGCTTAATGTTGACATCTAATCAATACCACAACAACAGCGGTGATCAAGAAGCCCACTCACACGGAGCAGCTTGTCGAGTGACTCTGAGGAACATAGAAAGCCGCATTTACAGTCCCGTCCAAAATGCTTACGCAAGTCTGAACATGGCCAAATTGGTCCCGTTGAAGAAATGAGACAACGTAAAACCCTCACTTAAACAAGCAAATTTACTTTTTTTTTTATTACTTTTTGTACACAACAAGATAATGTGGTAATTCATCAGCCTAAGAGTTGCTGTCAGATGGAGTTTGTAGCTTTGGACAGAGCCAGGCTGTCCGTTAGCCTTTGTTTCCCAGTCTTAATGCTAAGCTAAGCAGCTACTAGCTCCAACTACAACTCATGCACCAGTGTAGGATTTGGTTGGCCCAGCGATTTATAAACATTACCACGTTTGCGCGTGAAGTCCTCCAGTAACTACTAGCTATGGTTTCAAACTTGAAGACTTTTCTTCTTTTAGGAACAAATAAACCGGCTTGAAACATAAAAATGTACGGAAGCTGGTAAAGATCTTAGTTACGGTGTAAATTAGTTATTTATGGAACATTCAGCCTCGAGCAATAAAAAGCCAGCAGGAGCTGCAGGATCCTCAGTTTCCGCTGGCTGAGCAACACAAACCTTCCGATACTTAAGGTAGAACCAGCAGACATGGAGGAATATCCACACGGTGTTCACCCATATTATAAATGAAGCACCTTGCTCAATATGGACCCTGAAAGGTTTCGATGAACACGCGCTGATGGCTCTTCACGTGCTACCAGAACAGCAAAAACAAGATCATCATTGTACCAAGCACATCCGCACCAGAGCCTATTAGTTGCGAGTTGGAGCTCCCGACAACCTGTCAAGGAGGTCCTCAGCACTGCTGACCGGGAGCACCCTTTCAAGCCCCGTCGTTGCAGAGAGCCTCCGACCCCAGTCGTCGTCCGGCCGTTACAATTTGAGACTAGCTCGCCGTCCGATACATCCCAGACCTCGACATGTGCTCTTGTTACAAGATAATTCATGTTTAATGGCTCCGTCTGTGAGTGGTCGGAGTGCTTTTGGCCTCGCCGGTTCTGTAAAGGTCAAATAAAATAAATAAATCGAATGACAATGCATGTCGGCGAGGGAATGCCGTGTCTGTCGTGTCGGGCCTGTGCTCTTCAATGTCACGGCGGTCCATTTAAATGATTGAAGCGCATGACGACACTGCTGCTGCTGCCAAGTGTAAACAGACAAGTGGTGGGACAAACACGTTAATGCAACCCGACGGCCGCGGATCAAAGAACACTCTGCCTTTGATTGTGTTTCGCATCTCCCGACCACGACGTTCCTGGTCAGCCCGTCCAGACCGCACGAATCATGAAAAAACAGTGGGAGACCAAAAAAAAGGGAAGTGGGTGAGGGGGTAGGGGGGGGTTCAAATATCACGGTCACATTTAACAATACGAGCAGCTCAGCAGCCGTGAATGAATTGCTTAAAACAAATCCGTGTAAAGTGCTGCCAGAAAAGCGGTGATGTAACCCGTGCAAATATTTCCTGCTCACTTCAAAAAGCATCAAAAAGACCCATGAAGTATTAGAAATAAACACTGTCAAACGGAGCGGCGGGGAGAGAGAGAACGAGGTGGAGACGTATTTTGAAGAGGACGTTTAAGAGAAGACGGAGCCAAGAAGCTGCCCGACAGTTTGTGACTCAGGAGAATGAACGTAACTGGTGCTGACACCTCTCTGGAAGACGAGTGCTGCTGTCACATGCGCTAAACAGATATGCAAGCACGCACCATCATACATATAAAAAAAAAATTAAAAAAAATTCAATCTTGCGCATACTTTGTCACCTAAATCCCATTAATCACTCTAACTTCCTGCAGCTGCGGCAGAAAAAAAACAAGCAAGTTTTTGTTTTTTTTACGTTGGGGAGGTGAGAAGTGAAGGGTTTTCCATTTTAGCCGGGAGGAAAAGACGCCAACACACACAAACACACACAAAGGATTAAGTTCACGAGACAATAAATCACAATACTGTGCTGGTAATCAATACCAACTGTCCTCTAAAATACAAGCGGCCCGGTAATAAAGCTGCGCCGCGGCCTCGTCCGTCTGGCCGATTGATTCGAAGCTCCAGAAATCCTCCCAGAATGAACACAATGTGGTTTCGTTCACAGATATGATTTACCGTAATTCCAAACAAACTCATTACACGAGTCACGAGACCCCAACGTTTAACGTGAGGGATCGTAAACTTTTGATGTGGGGTTTCATTTTCTTTCCCACCAGTGGAAGTTTTGTTGGACACGGAATAAACGCAGATGAACAAACTATTAGAAGATACATAAACTGATCAGCAAAACATTCTGATCACTCACAGATGAAGCAAGTCATGTTGAGTATCTTGGAACAAAGGAGCATGTTGAGGTCTGGGATATATTACGGGGATAAATGTGAACAGTCGTGGAGAAATGTGCGGGGGGCTAAAGTCCAAACCATTATGTCCAAACGGCTGGTTCTGAAACAACAAGGCTGAGGACATCTGCGACGGCGAGGATGGACTGATAGTAGTCTGGAAAGGGACAGACCGCGAAAAGGTGTCCAAGTTTTAGGGGGGGGGGGGGGGGTGCCGGGACAAGTCTGATCCACGGCGGCTCTAACAGCAAAACTTCCAGGACTTAAAAGGGTCTCGTCACCTTCAGTGGTCTTGCGGAGTCCAGGTCTCGGCTGGTTGGAGCTAGCCCGAATGTACCAGACCCAAATTCACGGTGAATATATGGGCGTGGCCACGTTCCATTCAAGATCGTTTCCGGTCGTTTCATCCAATTGTAGACTAATTGTAGTTAGTTTTGGAAAACTAACCAATCAGCATTGACCAACAAATGTGACGAAAGCTGTATACAACAGCAGAGTGCATCGGCCACGTCGGCCAACGACCATTGGACCCTTTCCAACTCCTCCACATTCGCTGGCGTTGCTGCAACTGTTATCGTTTCATCTCCTTCTTCCACCGCCGCCGTCTAAACTACATTTGAAAACAACCATTTGACCCCAATGTCTTCGCACTCGGTCGGATCGGTCCGCCCCTTCAGAGTGGCTTAGCACAAACCTCAATGCAAACAGATGTTTCCAGACTGTAAGCACAGCGATAAATCTTGAATCAGTGAGTGACAGGTGGGCGGAGCCAGGCTGTTTTGATGGCGCGGGAAGAAACAGCAGCGTATAAGGGGAGGGTGGCTTGAGATGTTTCGATTCATCGAGTCTCAGAAACAAAAGACCCACGGCCAAAACAGTACGTCATTGTAAATAAAGACTTATTACGCGAGTGTTTACTGTATGGATATTCCGCCATTTATTTACATGTGAATGACTCAATCGTTCCTATCGCGAGGGTTGGACAATGATACACAGTCACAGGTGTCAGGTGACTGCTATTCAGTACAAAAGTTCTATACAAATTTGTGTCACCTAACACATATAGTTCCATTTTCAGAGGTAATTCTAACAGTGACTTTGCAGATTTCACCTTCAAAACTTTTAAAAAGTATTATAAAGTAGGTATTAATAACCTAACGGACGAGAATTAGCTCCACTTCAAAACAGGTACGGTGTTTTATCATCCCGTGCATTCAGTAAAAGTTGGATTGCAGAACCTGCTCTTGTTATTGCAGGATATTTCTAACATCCAGAAATATATTGTACTCCAAGAGCAAAATAAAAAAAACACAGCCATCAATATCCAACCCATTAATCTGTGGCTGCTTTACAGGCCACCAACTCAGCCAAAGAACAAGGACATAAACCGACTGATAAAAACAGGACATGACAAAATCTAAAGACAAACATGAAGCCAAGTGGATCTGAGTATTTTCTTTTAAAAAGCCTTCTTTGAAAGTTTGCTGCAGGTTGTATCAAAGTCAAGCGACAGCACAAATGAGATAAATTGATGAGATATTGCACAAACTCATCACATCATGTCCAGAAGATGGAGATTAAAACGAGCCTTTAAAGAAAACGGTATTTCCAAGGACAAGATGAAACCGTGGAAGCAGCTCGTGTCATAAATTACAGTCACTGTTTAGCAGCTCTTTATCTTTTACTCTTCCTGATTCATATCCCGATGGCCCCATTTATTTGTTTTTATTTTTTTGCTCACAGCAGTTTCGGGGAGGATTTTTAAGTCAAGACCTCGTCCAGCTTTATTGAATAGGCTGTCTCATAAGAGGCCGGCCCTGCCTTAACGCCGAGCTTTAGGATATTAAAAGCACATAATGCCGCTTCAAGGGGAGCAAAGCGTTCAGATGCCGCTGTCTGTTTCTGTTTACGTCCGTTTGCTTTAGAGCCGTACATGTTTCCCCGGTGTGTCTTTACCCTGGCCGGCCTGCTCCCTATTAAAAAAAATAAAAGAATTCATTACGGTAATGCAGAGCAGCTTTAATAGATTAAATGAATTTAATAATCGTCTGCCAAAATCCCAGCACAACAGGTTCATCTTTCAAAGCACAGGCCTTTGAAAACCTGAGAAAGAAAAAAAAAAAAAAAAAAATGGCCATTTTTCTTTCTATATTATCTTCATTGAATTTTGGAGCCGCTCCTTCCCAAACTCATCAATTAAACATGCAGGGTTACAGCATTTTGGTAGATAGCCTTAGCTGTAAAGTCCAGGAAGCAGAAGGTGCTCTATTACTTTAACCGATTCACTTAGTCATACAGTTTGAGATGAAAATTATACGACGCCATCAGCGATATTGTTCGGATGCGTCACATCCAAGAAGCTGCGACATCAGGAAGCTGCTTCTCAATGATTAAAACAGCCCTTATTTAAATCCTGTTTCAATAAATAATGGAGTGTTAAGCCTGTCTGCTGTGACTCTCACAGCCTCTTATATCCAATTGCCAAAAGCTCTCTTGGATGGGAGTCATGGGTCCCGCCGCTAAGCCTTAAAATCACACTTGGTCACAGGCTGAGAGAGAAGTGTCACCGGTTTCCCTTCCCGAGCCGGCGCCCAACGAAGCCCTCGCTGCATTAGGGAGGCGGCCGAGGTGAGAAAATGTCACCTCTGACAGTCATCGCATGAATGCTGCATGGAGAAGCGACACTTTCCACCTCGCTCGGACCTGAGCGAACGCAGAGCTCAGGTGAGAATGGTTTCGTTCGTTGGTCTCCGAGAGGCTGTGGTGTGAAAATCGCCGTCATTAGCGAGTCTGAGCTGAGGCAGCAGGTGAACTCAACAACAGGTCGCCAACGCCGAAGTGCATTTGCTCAAGGTAGTCTGGATATTTTTAAGTGCTTTTTACTTAAGTCTTTCCATTTTATACCACTTTAAACTTCTGCTTCACAGTTCAGGTGAAAGTATTGTACTTTTTTTACTCGGAGAAAGCAGCGGCGGTGTTTCTGGATCATGTTTATATCTGGTTTCTACTTTTGCGCGGTAGAGTTTTTAACCTTTTGTGTTCTCAGATGATGATTTTCAGAAGTGTTCCTGAGCCCATGCAGGGATTTCCACAAAAGTGATTTCCTGTTTTTTCCCTCCCCATCCTCACTGCTGAGAGACTGCCTTTCTGGGACACTCTTTTTGTACCCAATAATGTAACTGACCGGTTTCTAGTTTACTTAATTAGTTGTCAGAGGTTTCACCAAATGTTATATTTTTTTTTCGGTACACTGCTTTTTCAGTCTTTTCGTAAACCAGTCCCAACTTTTAGGAGGTGCGTTTTAAAAGTGAGAATTCTCAGTTTCAACATTTGATATGTTGTTTTTGATCTATTTTCAATTAAATATGGATTTTATACGATTTGCAAACAATCGCATTTAGTTTTTACTTACATTTTACACAGTGTCTTTTTTTGGGGGAAACAGGGTGGTACATTTAAGCTCATTATCCTCCACATTATTAAACATTAAAACTCGCTGTTTCCTAAGATTTTTACAACACACAAAAAAACCGTGTTTCCTCTCCAACTAATCTTCTTATGAAACCACAGCAATATTAATTGTTTAACTGTGTCCACGTCTGCCAACCACAGCGATGGCAGCGTTGCTTGAGAGCACAACACGTCAGTCGCCCACAGAGGGATTTACTAAATGGGCCGACCGGGCACAGACTCCGGGTGCTCAGGGGGTCGGCGGGCCCTTTGTGCCAGAGCCTGTTGGACTCGGCTAACATTTCATTGCTGGAAAGTCAATAAGACAAACACAAAGAGGCATAAAATGAGCACAACGAGACAGAAGGAGGACAAAGAAATGCAAATTGACGACAAAGAGGCTCAAAATGAGCACGTTTCCGCCCGAAGGGCCCGTCGATCAGACGATCCATCCACGTCGGACTCAAATATAGATTCATCTAAACCTAAACAAATGGGGCTAATGCACTGTGGAGAACACTGCAATACTCTGTCCACGCAGTATTCACAGTAACGGTAGCATGCAGGTCAGCGAACGTACCGACGGGTAGATTAAATGCAGATTGTTATAGATTTAAAAACCAAAAGTGTTTCATCACTTTTGAAAATCGTTGCACACCCTGTTGTTCCGCAGCTCTGAAAGACGGCTGTTTGTTTCTCGTCGAGCTCTTGTGTTTTTGTCTTCACGTTTCAAATTTAATTGGATACAGAACAGTCCTACTGTGTTACGCTGATACCTAGATGGGAAAATAACATTTCTGAATGCAACAAATGTGCTTTTGAAGAAGTTAGCACCTTCAATAGTGACAATTATCCTATATTTATATTTTCTCGCATCTCAGCGGTCTGCCAGCCGGGCTACAGACATTTAAGTCCCGCTTCTTGGATAGATGGACTAAATATGGTTACGTTCATATTTCATGTAACTCCAAAACCATCACAATGTTATTTCCATTAGCGACATGAGGGAAACATGTATCATCTTTGTGTTTGATTTCATTTTCTGTGCTCTAAATTGTCCATATCCGTGCAGCTTTTAAAAGCTTTGAGTGTATCATTGATTATCCCATCTCCCTCTCCCCCCTCTCTCCCCGCGGTTATCTAACAATCGCTCACCACGGCGGCCTTGAAATAACAGCAACAGTCTGAGAGCGTCCGGCAAGTCGTCCGTTCTCTGAATGAACGGCTGAAGTATCGCCCTTCGTTATCTGATGCCCTCGGTGGAGACTCACTTTCTCTAATGACCGAACATCATGCAGCATGTGGTGGAAGGCCGGTCCCATTACTTTCCAATTACTTAACGGCGAACGGCTCGGGAGACCTGGCGCGCATCGCAGGGACGAGTCCCTCCGCGTGACCGCCGGTGTTAACGGCGAGGGCTCGTTACCGCGGGTCCGCGAGCGTACGCACAGCGCACGAGACACCGCGGCACCGACGGGAGGGCCGTCCGCAACGATGTTCGCCGCAGAGCCGAGTGCCCATACCGCGATCATTTCGCGGCTCAGACGCTTCGGTAATGTGCTTCGTCGTTCGGGGACAGATTTGGATCCCTGAAAACTCAGACCTTGTGGTTTTAAAACAATCAACTTTTACGCCGTTAACGCAGAAGAAGATCTCCTCAGTGAACCACAGCGCTGACCGTGTGTTCCTTCTATTTGGGCAGCCGGCCCGCAGAGATGAAATCCTTCGGTTTCATCTTCGGGGAAATCTTCGAACATCTAACTTCTTCAAACGTCTGATTTCTTCGAACGTCTAATTTCACTCTTGTCAAACACTTTGTCAAGTACGCGGCAGTAACTTTCGGCTCCTCCGTGCGAGTCCGGCTCGGTCGCGTCTGCTCGTAGCATCGAAGTCAACGGTGACACGGATGCGACTGTTTGAAATGCGTGTCATGCACACGGCCTCGTGCACCCCCTCCCCCTCCCGCCCCCCGTGAAATCTGTAGACGTTCTTTTGCTACGAGGCAGATGCGAAAGTTTGTGTCTCCGCGAGCGTCAAAGCGACTTTCCTCATTTGTTGTGACGCGTGCGCCGGTGTCATGTTCGGAACCCTTTTAGCTTGTTCGTCTGTGTGAATTAGCGTCCTTTGAAGGGGGGTGTGGGGTGGTGGTGGGGTGGGGGGCAGCCTGGCAAACCCCCCCCCCCCCCCCCCCGCCCCCGCGGCGGGAGCTGTCGCCTCGGTCTCCGGGTGTCGGGGGACGACGCAGACATAAATAAGTGACGGGGATATTTTTAACCCCTCTCGTGAAATCAAGAGATAAATATATATATATTTTTTATATTCCTGCACGGCCCCGTCAGGGATGCGGATCCCTCCTTTGATTCGGGCTGGCAGCCGGTGAAGGTGCTATGAATTTTTCATTGTCTCCAAAAGAGAAAAAAAAAAAAAAAAATGAAGCCCCCCCCCCCCCCCCCCCCCCCCCCATCCCCACCCCGCCGACGCCCAGCCCGGTTTGTTCCCCCGTCTCCTTCCTTTCTGTCTCCGTCTCTTTCTGTTCATCACGTCGCAAACCCTTTACGTCTTGTTGTCTTTACCCGTCTCTCTCCCGCGCTCCCGTTCACGTCTTTGTTTCCTCCTACCTGTTTCCCCTCTCACTTCCTCCCGATGCTGTCACCGCTACGCGCTTCCTCTGCAATAATGGCTTCTCATTGACTTTGACTTCGGCGAAGCGGCGCCGTGTCAACGCTTGATGTGTCTGGATCCTTCTCCCTCTCTCTCTCTCTCTCTCTCGATTTCCAGAACATCGCAAACCCATTGTCACGCCGGTTATCATGTGGAGTTAAGTCAACACGACTGGCAGTTTCAGGGAGAGGTGGGGGAGGATGGGCGGGGCGGGGCGGGGTGGGGTGGGGGGGGGCTGTACTGATTGTGACAGCGCCGGAAACATAAATAGAAGAACGTGAATCCGACACCGGCGAAGTTGTCTGATTGCTGATTATAATCCTCTCAGGAATCCGGGATTCGGTACAAACTAAAGAAGATCTATTTAAATTGGACGTTTCAGGCCTTGAAAGTAAATCGCGCTCTCGTTTTGAATAGAATATCTTTTGCAGATGACATTTTGATTTATTTGAGTGTAAAAATAACACGGCAGCACCTTGGGTTTACATCTGTGAGCGTTTAGGTTTTTAACACTTCAAACACAAGCGTTCCCGTGAGCGTCGGCCCTGCAGAGTCTGGAGGTGAGAACGGCTACTTTGGCCGCCCCCCCCTTTTTTTTCCCCCCGTTTACATTCTTACCGACCAAAGTGCTTCAGTTTATGTGATTAAAAGAGTCCGGGAGGAAAATCATACTCCAGACTGGCTACAAAAGAAATGGCGGTTGACTCTCTATTCAACAACCAACGCAAAAGAGCGTCAGAGCTGGAAGTCCAGACCAAGGCTCACGTTTTTGTTTCACTTTATACAGCTGATCTGGTTAGTTTTGGTTTCACATTGCAATTTTACGACAGACTAAAGCCTTTGGATGACGTACCTCTGTCCTGTCGTCTTCACCTATGCGGGCCGCGTCTCCCCGTACTTGACGTTGAATGTTGATCGGTTCGTAGGATGGGCGAGCGTCTGATGTCGGCGTGTCGGTAGCCTTTTCTGTTTGAAAAGAGAAAAATGAATGATCAGATAGGTTTTTGGTGCCGCTTTATTATTTCTGTAACGGCAGTAAATACCATCAGAGCAACTAATTAAATAGTTTGTCTCGTGGCCCCGTGTGCCACCACTGATTCTTTTCCTTCTGCCATTTTTTAAATTTTTTTTATGGATGCCGATAGGTTGCCTCAACTTCCTGCACTTGATCCAAAAGTCCAAACCATCCAAAGAAAACCATGGTTCAGCTTGAAATGGACCTAACTACTTTTTTTTTTTTTTGGTCCTTTGGTCCGGACTAGTTGTGAAAACTACTGAAAACTCTAAAGCTCCCAATGAAGTCTGAAATTATTGATCCTTCCGGAAAAGTCCAAAGGTCCGGTTCAACTAAAGAGTCAGAACGTTTGAACCAAACGAGGTCGGTGAGTAAACATCTTTAGGTTTCCCCTTTGCAGCGCAGCGAATTCATTCAAACTGTAGATCAGATCAGTCGTCAAAAAACATAAATAATCTGCTCCTGAACATTTCGAAGCATTGCTCATAATTTAAACTGGATGCCCCCCCCCCTCCCCCGAGATCGATCCTGTGGAGTTCAGATTTAAAGTCTTGTATTTAAATTTTGTGATTGTTTAGCACTCAGTATTTTCTAATACAGTTGCTTATCATCACATTCTATGTCGACAAAAACATTGATATTTGTTCATTGCAATGATGGGGACTCCAAGAGGCCTTCTTTTAGTCTGTGCGTCGAACCCTAACGACAAAAGCATCTGTTTCACCTGTCTGAGGCTGTACGCCTTTAGAAAAGGAGAAATAAACCAATTATCACTTTAATGCGGAGAGCAAATTGCCCACGGAGCCGCGAGTCATCCACAGACCCGTCAGTCATTTCACGGGCCTCCGGTTCTCATCGCATATCATCCGAGCGGCGGAGAGCTGCACTCTGAGGGAACTACAAAAAAGAGCCTTCACACAGCGGGAGAATCAAAGGCAACGAGGATGAAGGGCCTCCTCGCTGCTGATCTAAAATGAACTCAAAATCAATACGGGCCTCACATTCCGCCGTGATCTTTGCAAGGCTTCGCCGCTTCTACGGGAAAAAAAAAGATGATTGTTGTGTCCACGCTCCGCCTTCCTCGACGGAAAAAAAAAAAAAAAAAAAAAAAGGGGGAACGCGGCGTTCCCATCACAGCCCCTCGAAGCATTGTAGCGAACGCAAGCAGGTGAATTCACTTCCCTTTTTCTAAACTATGAGGTCTGTTGGCGTTCCTCTGGCTTCAAAACATCCTGCTGCGTGGGATTCAGCTGCCAGCTACGCAGGTCGGTGGATTTCAGCGGTACGTAGCGTTATCCCGCTGTCGCGTCCGCTGAAGAAGTGTCAAAAACATTCTCCGTTTGTTGACCCCTTTACGGGATGAAACTAAAATGGAACATCCTGTATTCTTATTACCGTGAAGAAATCTTATTAAAGGGAAGAAAAAAAACAACAACAACAATGAATTGGTCTTTCTATCAAGTTCGGCTGTTTAGTAAATTAGTCGGCTTTTAAGAATATTCAGTGTCTTCAATAAATACATATATATGTGATATATGCAAACCATACGGCAACAAACTGTGACGTCTCCCATTGGTTTGTCAACGGCCTTGATGAAGCCTGGAGGCGGGATTTCGGCGGATAACGCTGACGAGACAACTTTTGACGCAGTCAATCGTGCTTACATTTTGGCGTCACAACTCGTGGAGCGACGTACAGACTCAGTATGGCTGCACTGTGTTACGTAAGAATGGTTGATTAATAGTTGACCAGTTCGGATCAATTTATTTTTTATTTTTAATCGAAACGCCCTTTCCCAAAATTATACATTCGATTTTTTTTTTTTTGCGCTTGTTAAAAAAAAAAAAAAAAAAGGCAGTGCATTGCATTGTGGGAGTGTCAGCAGAAGAGGGTGGACACCGAGTTATATTTAGTTCACGATAGAGGAAATTGTTCTCTCCGACGAATGGCGACTCCGAAGATGTCCAGATATTTGAAAACACCTCAGGAACAACGACGTTAAAGACTACAATCTAACCTCTGAAGCCTTTCCTCTCTTCTTCCTGTAACCTCCCCGTCGTTCTCCATTAAACACAGCAGCGGTCCCCAAACAGTATAAACCCTGATTTGTGGGGAGACTATTTGTAGTTACCGTTCATAAAAAAAGAACGACAGGCCCAATAATACGCTCAACCCGGCGCCGCTACAATAAAAAAGAAAAACATACACACACACACGCAACTCTCATTAGCATCACATCAGGCAGCTTTAATAGACAGACTCCTGAGGTGACGCTTCATCGTGTTCTCTTCATTACCTTTTATTACAACTGCGGTTCCTTCAAAATGCTGCTCGGAGGCAGCGGAGAGGCTCGACCCGTTTAAAAAAAAAAAAAAAAAAAACAACAACCCTGTGTGTCTTATTAGTCGTTAGAAGATAGAAGATCGTTTTCCAGAAGATTGTGCTCGTTTTCGATGTACGTGATCCCCGCATTTGTTTCCGTGTGCGTGTACACACCGATGGGGTCACCTGGGAGGGGAAGTGATGGAGGTAGACGAGCACAGAGGAGGCCCGAGGGGCAGGCGACGGCGGCGGGCGGGGCAGGTGACGCGATGAGAGGCGACAACAGGAGAAAAAAAAGAATAAATAAATAAAATACAGAAGGGACGAGAGGACTTGCCGACGGAGCGGACGCGCTGTGAGGACGAGGCGAGCGCGTCCCTGAACGGTCCACGGCTCCGGCGAGACGTCCCGAGAGATGCCGACAGATTGACGGCTGGGTGTGTGGTTTTTTTTTTTTTTTTTTTGGTGGCGGGCGATACCGACGACGAGGGATGAAGAAAACCGTCACGCCGCCAAAAATACTAATCAGAGCACCGAACGCGTCCAAAAATAGCCGGCATTGACCGTCTCGTTTGAGTAGCGTCCGCTCAAAAATGTGCGGCAACCGTCTGTTTTTAGGGGAAATATTGAGGCTTTTAAAATCGCACGTTTCGGAGAATTTGGTTTGAAGGATTTGTTCAGAGGGAGCCAACGGGGACTCGGGGCCGAGCGCCGCAGACAGCATGATGGGGAGATGGCCTAACAAATTGGTACGCAGCGCTTTTTTTTTTTTAAGTGGGATTTATTTACGGCGCAGTACAGAAGTGCCTCTAACAGCGCCAGTCTCGGGGTCTCAAGGGACAAAAAAAAAAAAAAAAAAAAAAAAGCTTTAAAACGTGGGAGAGAAAAATCGGAAAGCCAACATGCAGATGAAGACGGAGACAATAACGCAGGAAGACCCAGATGGGAGCCGGCCCGTGTCTGTGGGAAAAGCATTTTTCCTTTTTGTTTGATATAAATGCAGTGCCAAAAACGGTTTTGGGGAGATTTCTGCTTCAGAATAAAGGGACCGAATTCAACAGATGCGGCTTTTAGGGAGAATTGACAAAAAGCTTCAGATGTTTAGCTGAAGAGATCGATGAGACGGGGGGGGGGGACGGGGGAGCGGAGTCCTGCCAATTTATTCAGCTTGAAAGGGGAATTTCTCACTCGTCCTCCTAGGGGGGGGATACCTCCCTTCTTGTCTCCACAACATTTGAAGTTCAGCGCCCGCAGTCAATGAAAGTGGAGGTGGAGAAATGTCCCCGGAGGAACAAAAGGCAAAAGAGGGAGGAGAGGAAGGCAACGAAGGTGCCGACTAATGGCAGGAACCTTTTGGGGAGGCGGTGGTGGAGTTGCAGTCCCGACCTCTCCAGTTAGCGTGATGTTAACCTGTCCAACTCCCTCTGGACCCTTACCACTACATCCCCCCCCTTCCCCCTCCCCCCCCCCTCCCGTCACCCCTCTACAAATAAACCGGGCCAGGAGGAGAGATATGCCGGGGCTGCCCCACCCCACCCTCCCAAGGTAATTAAGCGCCTGTTTGGGTTGACGCTACGTTTTTTTCAGGGGGGGGGGGGGGGGGGGGGGGAGAGCTGATTTTCGACAGGAGCTCGGCTACAACACAGTCTAGACTTAATAAAAAAAAGACCAAAAAAAAGACCGAACAAGAGAACGCAGGGAACAAATACAGCCAGGACTATTCAGAGGAAACAGCCAATAAGGATTAGTGGAGCTATGAGAGCTTACAGGATGATAAAAGGAAGCAGTATAAAAGGTAAAAAAAAAAAAAAAAAAAAAAAAAAAAAAGCTATTATAGTGTGTCAGGGCTGCAGATATCTAAATGAACACCTTGAAAAGCAGGGCAAAGCTGTGGACCAATGTTTTGAAGGCGTCGTTGGGTTTCCAACCCTTTGGTTGACCTTGGCGTGTTTCGTCAGTTCGCCCGACGGCCTTTTTTTTTTTTTTTTCTGTTTGAATGGAGAAAATCAGAGCAGATTAACCAAAGTCGAGTACTTTTGTCGTCTCTTTCTCTTCGCAGATGTTACCTCCACTCATTATTTTACCTCTCTTCCGTTGGGACACCGAACAACGTCAAGTGCGCGGAGACGCTGCCACGTCGGTGGAGACGGCAGGACCGGAGGGACGTCGCGGAAAGTTGAGTTCCCTCGTAAAAACTGCAAACGTGAAACCCAAAGCAGGTCGCATTGAATGCAACAAAACCAAAACATGGCGACGGTCAGTTGCGGAAACGCCCTGAATGATTCGTACCCACAACTTTGCCCTGAATTCCAAGTATTTAGATGCCTTCTGCTTCTTTTACTTTTTTTTTGGTGTGGTTTTTTTTTTAGCCTGTACTTCCTGTAATTGGTCCAAACCAACCAAAAACCGTCTTAGGACTGCACGGGCCCGAGACAACCTCTTCCGATTGGACCAAATTTTAGTCCTTTGGTCCGGACCGTCGTCCGAGGCTCCTCTCAACGGCTGATATTTGGGGTTTTTACCAAATTGAAGGAAGCGTTTTTTTTTCTCGATCTCTCCTTCGAGTTCACCTCGATTCCAGGAGACGAAACAAAGCGGGGATGAAAAAGATGAACTACTTCCATCCGAAAACTACGACGCTGCCGTTCTCCGACGTCGTCCGCACGCTCACGTCCAGCGAAACAGTCGCACGGCGGCCGGTCGATTGATCCGTAAAGTGCGAGCAGAAAACTCGCAGATTCCGGCTGCGAGGTGAAACATAAATCTGTGTCTGCAGCTTTAAGGGCTTTTAAAGTCTTTGATTAAAGCTGACCTCCACGAAGGAAGAATTTATTTCGGGGCTGTTGTATTGAACTGATTAATTGTAACCAATATTAATTAAAGACCATGGCTTAAAAAAAAAAAAAAAAAAAAAAAAAAAAAATGTAGATCCTCTTCTCTATCTGGAAATCATTTCTGGTGGAAGCGACATCAGTGAAATACATAAATCACAATGTCATTTTTCACTTGTTCTGGGGAAGTGTCAAAAACAAAAAAAAAACGGTAATCCTTTTTCAGAAATGGATTGGACAAACGGTGGACGATTATGCAGAGCTACTTTTTCATTTCCACGTGTTCCTGGCTCCACTTTCACGAGACTGGAATTGGACTCAAACGGCACCGAGGCACCGCGGAGAAGATAAAAGGAAGCGAGCGGGACTTTCGCCTTCCGTCACTTCGTCCAAATGCCAACTTCAGCGGCAACCTGCGCGTCTGTTTGCAGAAAGCGCTGGGGGAGGGGGGCACTTTATAAAATTGCTGGCCGAGAGAAAAAAAAAAAGTAAAAGCACAGTCATTTCGTTAAAAGCTGTGCAGGTGAAACTAAATGGAAGTTTAATTTCACTTTGTTGCCGGTTTCCTCCATTCTTTCTTCTTTTTCCTTTCCTTTCTTTTTTTGAAGATCTTTCTTCCTGCAGTGATTTAAATCCTCATCTGGAGGCCACCTGCGGCGTCGGCGGAAGAGTCGCCTCCAGTTCTTGTCGGTGTTTGTTCCAAACAAGCTAAATAATTGAAAGACGTCTGTTGCTAATGATTGCAACCCTTCAGTTTTTGCCTGTTCAGTTGTCTGAAGAGATGATCGCACCCACGGCGTTGAAGGTTTAGTTTAGACGTTTCACAATCAGCCGCAAGAAGGAGCTTCCGAGGACTCTGCGGCGGACGCGGCCGCCGGCGCGCCCAAACTTTATTTAAATGCGTAAAGTAAAAAAAATAAAAAAAATAAAGTTGCAGTGGTAAACAACTGAAAGGAGCTCCGAGGCTGAGCCGTTTAAGTACGCCGTCTGTCTGCAGGCCTCCCGGTCTGCCGGCAGAGATCAGCAGATGTTTCGGAGAGAGGCGACAGGCGAGCTGCTTCCACGAGCTTTAGTTCAGTCTGACATGTTTACGGCCTGCTGAGCTCGAACAGCACTCACACTGCGGCGTTTCTTTAAATTCAATTCAAATGACCAAGTCCGGCCGACTGATCGACGTCACTTTACCGAAGCTACGATGAAAACGGCGATGTCGTCCACGGTGACCTCGGGCCACGATACGTCACGCAAATGAACGCGCACGGCAACAAGGGGAGAGTCGAAGCGGCAGACGTTTAACAAACCGACACCTCTTTGCCTTCTGCAGCCTCATTTTAATGCCGTCTGTTGTAAATTGAAGACGCGTATAACGTCTGTAAGTAAACAATCGAGTTTGTAGGTAGGTAGGTAGGTATTTACTTTATTAATCCCCGAGGGGAAATTTTTTCGCTACAGCAGCATACAGAAGCAATAAGATAATAATAGAAATAATAGAATAAAATAATAGAATAGAATAGAATAGAATAGAATAATAGAAAAGCAATAAGATAGCAGTAAATAGCAGTAAAAAATATAAAATGCACAGTATATACAGTACATTATATATCTATATATATATTATATACAAACAAACCAAGAAACACAGTCAACATATATATATATATGTATATATACAGTACAGCATATATCTATATATATTGTATACAAACAAACCAAGAAAATTGTAATTCCCAACCCGAACCGTCAGACCCGACCCAGTCGCGTCGGTTCAGCTTTCGGGGTTTGAGAGGGTCGGGGCGCTGCGCTGCGGTGGAGCAATGAACCGTGCGGGGGGGGCGGAGCTTTTCCACAGCTGCGGATCCGATGCGCGTCAGAAAGTAGAGACGAGGTCGACAAAAAAAACCCAAAAAACAAATAGGTGACGACAGAGAGCAGAAGCAACATCATGCCTCCATCCCTCCTTCCCGCTGCCTTTGAGGCACTTTTTATTGACGAAGAAAAATACATGTTTCGTTCACGAGTACACAATTTGGACGTCTGACCGAGGAGAGTTCAGACCCGAGGAGGTCGGAGAGACAAGAAGAAATGTGGAGTTCAACAGGTGTCTGGAGTAAGTGCAGTTACTGGGCAACACACACACACACATACACACACACACACACACACACACACACACACACACACACACACGCACGCACACACACACCGAGGCGACGGGTTAAAGGCCTCTCAGCGAGCCCTCCGTCTCCTCCACGTCTCCTTTTTCACGAGGAGAGCTTTCGTAAAAGACGGAGTCACGCTCGCCTGACTCCCCCCTCCTTCCCCCTCCCCCCCCATCGCTCCACCATCCGTCCCCAACGGGGCACCCTCACCCACACCCCCACCCACCCTCCTGCCCCGGTCTTATTGGTCTGCAATGGAGCATGGCGGCAGATGAGGTCCTTTGACACGCAGACAGAAATACAAGAGGATCAGGCACAAATTTAACAAAAAAAAACAGAAACAAAAAAAAGACGAGCGCATAACTTTTACTCGACGCTCCCCGGCGGCGCGGTTCGCGCCGGTTTTTATCGACCTCATGCTGCCTCTTCTTCTCCGGCGTCTGACCCGGTAGTTTTTTTTTTTTAATTTTTATTTTCTTTCCTGTATTTTCCAGCCTGTGCAGACTATAGTGTCAAGTGCTCTGGGGTAACGTGATCCCAGCTCCTCTCTCTTTGTGGTGCTAATGTATCTGGAGTCGTCGTCACCCACCACCTCCCCACCCACCCACACACCCACACACACACACACACACAGCCTCCACCCCCACCCTTGGGGCAGCAATTATTTTTTTATCAGCCTGTGAAAGTTAGTTAAGTGCTACAGAGCGGGGGGGGTGAACAGGGCAGCGCAGAGATCGGTGCAGGAGCTGACAACTGCACAAAAACATCAAGGAAGCGGGCCGCTATTATTGGTCACATATTTTCCCAGAATTGGAGTGGGGGCGGGGTGGGGGTAGGGGAGGGGGGTGGGGGGGTCGTAATGAAGTCATAACGGAAAGGGAAAAAAAAAAAAAAAAAGTCCCGGCAGGGAGGAGGTACAGGAAAACAGGAAAAGGAAGAGGGAGGTTAATTGGGGGAGACGTGACGATAAGATAACTATTTAATTAGCCCGTCTTCTGAACTAGCTCACCTAGCCGTCTAGCCGCCCCCCCCCCCCTCCCACCCCTCACCTCCCCCGCTGTTCGTGTCGCCTGGTGAGGGGTTTTTGCCGGGAGCACATATGGCCGCATGTCAGGGAAACGCTTGATCACTCGCATATTTTAACCAGCTAATTGTTCTAATGTATGCAGGTGTAAGCACATTAAGATAATTAACGTACGTCGGACGGTGGAGCCGTCGCGATGCGGCGACCTTCGCTTCCTCCCTGCCACTTTTTTTATTTTATTTTTGTTCTTCCGGATTTGTTTTTAAATTGACAGGTCAAGGCTGACGTATTAAAAATAACAACCAGCGACATTTCTCATCATCAAACGTCTTAATTGTCAGCGTGCGTCTGCGGGGAGTTGAATCTGTTTTTTTGTTTGTTTTTGTTTTTTTATGAGGAAAATGTGATTTACTGAGTAGATGTGTGTGATTTAGCACACACACACACACACACAAAAACAAAACTGTGCTTCAATTTACACAAAATGAACAAAAGAGGTGAAACACTAAGTGCTAAAGGGGCAGAACTGGAAACTAATTAGGAAAACTCGGAGATTCGTGATGATGACAAACCCTTTTTTTGTATTTAATTAGCCTCTGAACTCGTTCACCTGCCATCCAGCACCTGCTGTGAGCAACGCCTCCGGAGGTTTAACGCAATTATGGACACCACCTGAGTTTAATATGTTAGCGTACGTCGAAATAAAGCGTTAAATATTAGATTAGAATCATTCTTGTTTAAGTTGGGATAATGTAAGTTTATACCGGAGAGTGATAGATACCTTTGTTTGTATTTTATAATAAAAAAATCGGTTGTTTCCTGCCTCTTATTTTATTTTGGTAAATGGTGAAAGGAGCTCAGTTCAGTCAACTAAACTTCACTCGGTGCCCACAGCATTATGGGAAATGTAGGTTTTTCTTTAAAGAGTTATTACATGTTAATAATGTTGTGTGGGACGTACTTTTATTATGATGTTATTTTAAGTTAGAGAGAATAAAGAAAAGCTGATCAGCTGTTTGAACAAAATAAACTTTAATTTATATATATATATATATATATGTAGTTGTTTACTCTATTTTAATATTTTATTTAACTAAAGTGAATTTTATTGTTTTATTACTATTTATTTATACATTTCAGTTGGTTTTCTTAGTTGGCAAAACCATGTGCTTTATTTTAGTAGTTCAGTTAACTCTAATTCCTACCTTTGGTGTTTCCTCAGTAACATATCCTGAGTTTCTCTGCCTCTATTATTATTATTTTTTTGTTTTACTAATTCTGTTCTTTTTAATGTAGTTATTTATTTATCAAGGTCTAAATGTAAATACAAAAAAGAGAAGAAAAGTGAAGCCAACGCAGAAGGGCCATAACGTGCAATACTACTGAGGGCCACTAGGGGACTATAGACTCCCATTCAAAAAGTATCAACTTCTCTCCGGAAAATATCCCAAAAATGTCAACCTCAAGGTGGCGCTACCTGACAAGTGCCGGGATTCCCCCCCCCCCACCAAAAAAAAAAATCTGTTCTCCGAGGAGCGTGAACGTGTAAACAGAATGATCGCTGATGACGTTTCACTCGGGGACAAAAAAGTCGCATTTGATTCGTCGGTCGAAACGCTTCGAGCGGTGAATCGGTTTCTTTCAGCCGGACGGTCTTTTGTAAACGTTCGGCTCGCCGTGTGCATTAGTTTCTATCACGGTGGAAAAAATATCCGACGGAGAACATTTGAAATGTGACCTGCACCCCAAATGCACACCTGTGGAGTGAAGGCCTGCTCTGTTTGTGTGTGTGCATGTGTGTGTACGTGTGTGTGTGTGTGTGTGTGTGTGTGTGTGTGTGTCAGAAACAGAAGGAAAAAAGAAGGGCAGGTGATAAGACTGCTATTGGAGATGGTGAGAGGGTTGTAACCGAGAGGCACTAAAAGCTCTGAGGTCCTTTGTGTACAAGTGTGTGTACGAGTGTGTGTGTGTGTGTGAGTGTGTGAGTGTGTGTGTGTGTGTGTGCGTGTGTAGCTCCATTATCGCGCTGTCAGAGTGCGCAGGCTTGGCGTCACGGGTCTCGAGGATCGCACAAAGACACCACTGTGCGGACAGGTGAAGCCAACACAAACAGTTGTCTTTGTTGTTGTGCTGCCACGGACGAACCGTTGAGTCACCTGCACTCGTATTATTGTTGTTATTATTATTATAACTATTATTATTATTATTATTATTATTATGAACGGAGGAGATCAGAAACGACCGAAATTGGTTCTTTTAATGCGCTTTCCGCTGCAGACATTTGGACTCGTCACAGCGCAGGTGTTACGGACAGCGTTGATTAAGGCTGTTCAGTTAATGAGTCCTCTGAGCACCAGGACACTCAGCCAAATGGAACTCGGCCAATCGGACCCCTTTATTATCGACACCCGTGACGGGTCAAAAATGTCGTCCATAAAAAAGGTCAGTAATAACATCCCACCCCCCCGATACTCTTTCGGACGCGGCGCGCTTTTATTTGTTTACCCCGGCGGTTGTTTACCCCGTAAAACGCGACGGACAGAATCTGAACTGGAGGCTTCCGTGTACTAAACGGGTCTGAACGAGAGCCAGTAACGTGACGTAGGTTTTTTTTTTTTTTTTTTTTTTTTTTTTTGGAAGGATAAACTTGATTTCCTTCCATTTTCAACCAAACATGAGAAAAGTTTTCTTTTCTTTTTTTTGGAACCTTTAATATTTCTCTGACTTTACAGCTTCGTCAAATCGTTGGCAGGAAATCATCTCCCGGCCTTCGGGGTAACTACGACGACGACGACTTCATCACACCTGAATCTCTGTCCTCGTCTCACTTCTGTGCCCCCCCCCCCCCCCCCCCCTCATCCTCACCCACACCCCTCCTCCTCCTCATGCTCGACATGCATCCAGCATCTCCGTCTTTCATGCTCTCTCTCTCTGCCATCTTCCGTCCTTCTTAATCCGGCTGCAGCTGAATCCTCCTTCATCCCTCCTCCAGTCTATCTGCCAACAGTCTATCTGTCCGTCACTCCTTTGGCTCGTCATCTTGTCTTGTTTCTTCCTCTGTAAATCCCACTTGTTCCTCTCTCTCTCTCTCCACATTACCCCCCCCCCCCCCTCCCACATTTCCTCCCCCCGCCATCCTTCTTTGTGTACCTGACTCCGAAGCCCGGTGAAACCAGAGGGCCCACGGTGGCTTAACTTTAATTGATGCATCGGATAGAAGGAGAGGACGAGAGGATGGGCTCCGGGCTGACAAGGTTAATTCTGTTTTTCCTCGCTGCTCGTCACCTGGCGGCAATTAAACTCATGACATCCCTCCCCTGGTGGGGGTGGGGGGGTGGGGTGGGGGGGGGGGTGGGGGGCGCGACAGCGAGTTAGAGACAGAGAGAGAGAGAGAGAGAGAGAGAGAGAGATTGACTCAACGAAACGGGTTCAAAGGCAATCAGAGACAGAAGTAAGAAGAAAAAAACAAAAAGCAAACATGAGATGAATGACTGTGGATGCCTGTGCAAATAATGAAAGTATTGAAATTCAAAGAGGATTACGTGCACGTATTGATATTGAGAGTATCCTTCAGGGGGGAACGCCTGCATCACGAGCTCTCCCAGCACATTGTAATTGGTGTGTGTGTGTGTGTGTGTGTGTGTGTGGAGGTGGGGGGGGGAGGATGGGGGTGCAGCTTGACAATGGAGAGCAGTTCTGCGCCGAATTTAATGAACTTCGACGAGGAAAAAGACCTGAAGGTGTAGCCGCTAATGGAAAAAAAAAAAAAAGAAGAAAAAAAAAGAGAACAACTGATAATCCGCTATGAAATTACATTTATCCTCCTCTATTGAGATGATTCTGTGCCCCTTCTTCCTGCAGAAGGAGGATTAGAGTTAGAAACAGGCTCCGATTTCTGTGGGAGATGAAGACATTCGGTCTCTGGTTGGTGTTGATTATTGGAGCTGAAGTCGCGGTTAGCGTTAGACTTAGCGTAGACATATGAAAGTGAGAAACTGCGAGACAGTGAAAAGTTGAAAAAAAACAAAAAACAACCCCTCATATTTCCTCCCCACACAAACAGCCCACAGTAAAACTGCGGATGTTACAGCGTGGCCTTCAGTTGTAATTAGGTCTGACGTCTTATATTTATGACCTTTAGGTGAGAAACTTCTCTCTGTTTCGCAAGATCTTAAGTCGCATCATCGGGACGTATTTTTCCTCTATGTTACGCGACGCCGACGTATTGCATTTGTACTCGTCGTAACGCCACTTTATCTTCTTATTTTACAAAAAACAAAGTGTACCGGCCAAAAGTTTAGCGATGCAAAGAGTTAACGCAAATTCAACCCGTTCACCGCCATATTTTCGCGAGTTTTCAATCCGACCGAATTCCTCCCAAGTTTCTCCAAATCAAACTTTCCCGACAGAAGCCGAAGGCAAAACAGCACCACGCACATCTTTCTCTGTCGGATGCTTCCTGTCCAACTGCATCTTGGGAGATGAAGTTGAATTTTTTTTCCTGCTGTTTTTATGAACGCAGTTGTTGTTTTTTTTCCTGACAGCTCGTTGGACAGTTTCATGACCAACAGAGAGAGACGTGCAGTTCTCCGTCAGCTGTCAATCATAATGTGGGCGGGACAGTCCCGTAACTCAATAGATGCTGAACAAAAACAGAAAAGTACGTCGCAGGGGGTTAAGTGATAGAAAATATTTCTTTTCTATTTTTTTTTATATGAGGACGTCCGATTTATGTCCTTTTGTGCCTCTGCAGAGACTAAAGCCTTCAGAGTGGATGGATACGCCGTCATCCGTCAAAAAATAGTTCCAACACATGAATCCCGCTGAAATCACAAACTGTCTTGTTCCTGTTATTTTGGTGCCTTATGTACACAAAGCTGCAGTAAAGCTGTCTTCGGGGTCTGGCAGACTTTAGTATCTCCTCAAACCGCTGGGAAGAATCCAAATATTCCTCAAACTGTCAAATATTTCCTTCGTCACGATGCTAAAAACTTCGCCTTGTTTTATATTTAAGTCTATTTTATTTTTCTACCGCCAACATTTGGTCAAGCTTTAAAAAAACAAAAAAACAACCAAAAAAAACCTCTAACTCACGAGATCGGAAAATTTGGCTCGGGCTCTGATACCCTTTTTTTGAGATCCTGCCAATCGTGAGCCAGCTCCTAATATTTACCCAGCATTCATCACTCCCTGGCATTCCTCTGTGTTTCCAGACACAACAACTCACATTTTGGCACCGCAAAAAAAAAAAAAAATGTGTCCTCCTGTGCCCGAAAACAAAACACAGCACCACCCATGAACAACTTACAGACTGAGGGTGGAGGGGGTGGGGGTGGGGGTGGGAGGGGGGGTGGATGTAAGGGAGACGAGGACAGAGGAGGAGGGAGAGAGCGAGAGACAGGCCGAGATGTGGTGTTGTCGGCGGCGATAAGGAATGATTAAAGAGCAGCAGCAGCGGCAGACATGCTGAGTTGATCCAGCTAACTGTTCACTCATCAGTCTGCTAATGGTCTGCAGGGGGGGGGAGGGGGGGTATCTGCATTGTTTCAACATGGGTTCCCAGATGTTACAATACGGCCGGCCCTCATTCTATACACTGATGTCCCTTCTTTTTATGCCCCCCGCCCCCCCCCCACCACCACTTTCTCCTTTTGAGGAAGAACAACAAACTTTAAAGCTGCTGATGGCTGCAGCTGCAGGGTGGTGGGGGGTTGAACAACATCAAAGCGCTGTGACAAACAATATCCAGTGGCGGTAAATTACACACAAGTCGTGTCGAGGCAGAAACCTCCAGGAATGAACAATGAAATGGCAAAAAAAAAAAAAAACGCAGTTCCTCAATTGGCCACTTGGGGTTGGCTCCAAAAGTGAGTCAGGTTTGGAGCGGGAAGTGACCATATTCGGACGAGCTGGGAGGGGGAGCCAGCGGTGGATCTGACCGATCTGATTGGAAACCTGACGATACTACGTCCCGCCCACCGATAGCTGTAACCTGACTGCACCACAGGCCTGCCAATCAAACAGACACGCCCCCCCCCCCCCCCCCTCAAAAAACAGGTCTTTTTGAAACTAGTTTTTTTTTTTTTTTTTTTTTTTTTTTATTAATGAAGGATTATTTTCAGATGGACCTCCAGAAAACTAATAAAAAGGAGCGACCTTAGCTAACAACACAGAGATAACTGCTGGAGACATTTTATTGACTTAGAATTTTATGATAGAAGTTGAATGGGAGTCTATGGAGGCTTTTTTTTGGAGCCGATCTCTGGTGGCACCCGGTGGTATTGCAGTTTAAGGCAGGCATCGGCTTCATTTTTCAGACCTGGAAGCTGCGCCTACTTTTATATCCAGTCTGTGGTCGGTCACCACGTTAAATTGAATTAAACATGTTTACAACCTGGACCCAAAAAAAAAATGTTTTAGTCTCTGTAGCTAATTTCCTCATTCACTACAACTTTAATGGATAAATAAACTATACAGTTTATGATCAAACTGAAAAAGAAACGCTGCCTCTATTACATATCAACTGTTTCATAACCAGTTTGGATTATTTTTCCTTCCTCATATTGGTATTGGCCCCAAACATCCAGAATCTGTCAGGCTCTAAATTAAACACTTTTCTTTTTTTGGACTAATTTCAACCCAACGGCCAGATTGTTCCCTTTGGATGGAGTTTGATCTGATTTGAACCTTTTTATTTCTCTCTTTAAGGTCATTTTGTGTCTCGGGTCATTCGTCTTACATGTTTGGGATAGGTTTGATATCTTTTAACTGAACGCTGTGACTTTAAAATAAGAAACATCAACAGTGACTTCATGCAGTGGTTCTGGATTCATGAGCTCAGCCCACTGGGCCTCGCTCCCACAGACTGACTCAGTAATCCATGCGAGGCTTTAGGTTCCATTAGCTGATTTATTATATTACTAAAAATGTATGTTTTTACCAGCTGGGAGGAGAAGGAGGTGAAGTTTCTCGCCATTTGTTTGTGTCTGTTGGCTTCATTTTTTTCACTTTGTGTCACTCTTCCACTGGTAATACAGGAAAATGTTCTTAAATTACATTTGTATGTGGCATTAAAAAAGGTTTTAAAAGGTCATAAATCGAAACTAAGGGAACACAGAAAACCACCCAAATAACCACAATGCAATGCAGCGAGATAACGGGACGACCGAGATCAGTGAGATTGATCAGAAATAAGACTTAAAGAGGATGAATTGTTCGTCTGTTTTGTTCTAGCGATAAAAGACACGTGATTCTCGGACTGATTATACGCTCCCTCGACGATCCCTCTGGAATATGTTCAGTTTACGCTCCTCTCCGGCTCTCTGGACTCCAAATCAATTCGTTTTTGCGGACTGTAAGAGGAGTTTTCACAAAATTAAAGTCTCTAAAGATAAAAGAAGTACAAACAACTGCTGGTTGACCTCTCCAGATTGAGGGACGCCACTCTTCGTTTGTTCTGGTGGACGGGCCCACCGGACAGACGTCCTTTAACTTCTGGATTTCCTCCCAAAAAAAAAAAAAAAAACGCCGCCATTAAAAACCTCATTATCCTTTTTGTCTTTTTCGGACAATCCGCCCCATTTCGGGCGGGGGGTGGTGAGGGGGGGGGGGGGTGTGTTTAGGTCCCTCAATCACCAAAAGCAATTGTTCTGCTCGCACCTGCCTGCTGCAGATAGAGGAACCAAACTCGGCGACGATTCCCTAATAGAGACGTCGAGCGACTTTTCTCTATTGTCGCCGGCTTGTCGGATTAAATGAAGCTAAACGATTAGGACTCGTGCATATTGCTCGGTAATTGCGGCACATATTGTTAAAGCTGTAATTGCCACCCCCCCCCCCCCCAAAAAAAAAAAAAATATTTCAAAGATGAATAACTAGGACAAACAGGAAGAGGCCATCGGTGCCGTGGAGAAACACCGGTCCGTCTAGAGACTCCGAACAGCACTCGGGTGAATATTCACAGCTGGAAGAGAGACGTCCTTTGTCCGTTTGCAAAGACGGAAAGAAAAAGAAACAGAGTAAAGAGTGGAGATGCTGGATTTGTATTTTTTTTTTTTGCCTGGCCAGTTTGGCAAGAAACCACAAAAAACATTCCCGAAACCTCGAATGACAAAATCGTCCTCTAAGGCTGGTTGAAACTGGAAGTGCTGACGAACGCGTTTCCTCGGTACGAAGCCGTGATTGACGTCTCGTATAATTCTATCCACGGCCCTGTTAAAATACCGAAAGTGTTTTTCATTGAGTGTGTGTGTGTGTGTGAACGGCTTGGGAGGAAGCGCAAAGGAGGAATAACGTCTTTCTGAGTGTCTCACGATTGGAGGGATCGACCGACTTTGTTAAAAAATAAATAAAAGAAAGGCAAAAGGTGGGAAACGGAGCCTCGTCCATTCGTTGCTGAACAATGTGTTTCACATTAAAGCTTGAAAAGGTAGAAGGAATGTCATTTTTAGGTGCTGACCTAAGGTCCAGACAAGGAGAAGCTAAGACACGGAGAGGAGGCAGTGGGATGTGTGTGTTTTCCAGGGACATGTCCAGCTGTACAGCAAGGTTGAATGAGGTGTGTGTGTGTGTGTGTGTGTGTGTGTGTGTGGCTTCAAATCCTGGCACTGATTTGCTTCTAAATCCCACCTGAAGGTAATTGTGTAATTGAACATGATAAATGTCCTGGCTGTGTGCTCATGAGCATGGTTGCTGTGTGTGTGTGTGTGTGTGTGTGTGTGTGTGTGTGTGTGTGTGTGTGTGGTTGTGAAATGTTTTCGTGATGGAGCGTCACAACACGCCGCGACCTCGTTCGTTTCCTGCTGCTGGACGTTTTTTCTGCTTGACTGAGTGGCTGCCGCTGCTTTACGATGTGATGTCTTGTAAGTCCAGATTGTTTTTTATGAGCTTTCCTGTTCAAGTCTTCCTCTGTTAGTTATCGGGACCGGCGGTGCGTAAAGTACCTGAAGGCCACAACTCGAGTCAAAGTACAAGATATTTAACCTGGAAATGTCTCCGGCAAAAGTTATTAAAGTCACCGTTTAGAAAAGTTTTAAAGTCAAGTTTTAGTTTTTTTGTTGTTGTTGTTGTTGTTTTTAATTAGAATTCAAAGTAAAAGTATGTAGGTGTTTTTGTTTTTTTTTAATTTTATGCAGCATAAAAAACAAACAAATGGAAATGTCTCTGGCAAAAGTTAAAATCACCGTTTAGAAAAGTTTTAAAGTCAAGTTTTAAATATTTTTGTTTTATACTAGCATTCAAAGTAAAAGTATGTAGGTGGGTTTATTTTTAATGCAGCGTAAAAAAAACACTTTTGATAGCAAATGTATGAACTGAGAATATAACTATTTGAATTACTAACTCAATTCTCCTTCAAAGTTTTGGTGTGTTTTTTCAGACTTGGGGGTTTGGTTCATAAAAATGGCCTTTTTATTGTGTCACAAAATGTTTGATTTGTGAATCAGAACTTTTTGGTTGCAAGTTGAGTTGGACGTAATGGGCGTAGCCTACGCTAATGGAGGAGACAAGCGTTTCAATTGGTGGGTTTGATTTCGATCCACGGCTTTAAAAAGCAGTCCAAATTTTCAGAATTGTTTAATTCAATCTTCAAACATATTAAAAGTACTGTGCAGTGAAATAACTCCCGTGAGTGTTTCACATTTATATACGATTTGTTTAGATTAGCTCAGAAATAGTTTTTCCACTGAATCCAATTGGCTTTTAAAACAGTTTATTCAGCTTCAAAACTGGGACGATGTTCTCAGCTCATCAGGGAACATTTAATCCTTTAGTTTATCAGTGAATTCTATGAGTGAATCAGTGAATACATTATTTTTACTGGACTTTCTAAAAGCATTAGTTGTTGTTTAAAACTGTTGGTAATGTCACACTGCTTTGTAATGTTAAACAGCAGTTTTGACACGCGTAAATGCATTTATAAGGACAATAACTGCAGTTATTCGCAATGTTTCATCTGCTGACCGTTAAAAGGTATTAAGAGTTTCCCTTCGAACACATATTCCCCTGTTCCTGCAGAAAATGCAGTCGTCTCAACCGCAAGACACTCGGAATCAATACAATTCAAAAGTGGCGATAAATCACAGCAGCAAAATTCAATGCAAGCGATCATAAATCTAATGACGAGGTGAAAAGTAAGCCACTGTGCCAGGCTGCCATGGCAACCTCCAAAGTATCAAACATGGACGTATGGCGGTATCGACTGGGAGAGACAGCAAGACACAAATAATCCTGTTTGTCTCCTGACAACAGCAGCTGATTCTTTTAGTCTGAGCCACTGGGCTGAGGACAAAAACACAGTCTCTCACACACACACACACACACACACACACGCACGCACACACACACACACACACACACACACACACACACACACACACACAAACACACACACACACACACTTCAGAGGGCTTCACATTGATCACCTAACCATCAACATAACTGGTACTTGCCCAATCCTAACCTCAACCTGACCTTACTCCGAGGCAAGTTTATTTACGCCGAGTCATTCAAAGTGCTTTCACGGAGGCACAGAAATACACAGAATGAGGTTATTAAGATGAAATTAAAAGTGCACTTAAAAGATAATAATAGGCAGCGAAAAGTGCTTTACGGAGGCATAAAAAGAACAAGACATTAAAACTGCATCTACATATTTAATTTCCTGCAAAGCCTCAGAAAATAGGAATGTTTTTAAGTCCTGATTTGAAGGAGCTCAGGTGTTCAGGTGTTCAGGAAGTTTTGTTCCACAGGTGGAGGACCATGGAAACTCAAAGCTGCTTCGCCTCGCTTGGTTTTTATTCCAAGAACACTGAAGCTAACCTGTCCCAGATGAGGCATCTGGGTGTTTCATCGTGCTTTAAAATCTCCTTTGACATAAAAAAAAAAAAAAAAAAGTGCTGTAATTTAAGAACAGGTTCAACAAATAAATCTTAATGACTTGATCAGGTGACACGAATTCAAACCGGTTTTGGGCTAAAGTTCGTCACAACCGACAAATTTCCAGTGTCGGGACTGAATATTAACCTCGGGAACGCCAAACGGGCTTCGTGGTGTGACATCATCGAAGAAAAAAATCATCTGCGATTAGGCTTGACATCCCAACAAAGAGGCTCGCGTGTCCGAACTTTATTGCTTTTACCCGTCTAGTTTAGGGATGAGAATTTCAAGCAAAACTACTCTTTGAAGTTTGCTGTGTACTATTTGATTTTTTTTTTTCAAATAATACAGGGACAGATTTACCTACAAAGCTCCGGACCCCTGAAAGCAGCGTGTTCTTCTTCTCCCCATGTTATTTAATGCGGCCGGCAAACAGCTTCTGGCGCATTACCGCCGTCTTTTGACGGGAGTAACAGCTCGGCGCCGGTAAAAACAGAGGAAATAAGGAAGAAGGAAAGTCGCATGTACAAATCGACACAACACTTGTAGTGACAAAAAAAAAAAAAAAAGCCTGAATACCGGCACTCGCAGCACAATATGCAATATTTGTATTGTTGTTTTCTTTGTTTGCCCCTCATAAAATATGCATAATTTGCTCTGCGATTGTCGGTATTCTGCCATGTTTTTTTGCATTTTCGTCGTAACCGCGCACCCGTCGTGTTTCCCGATGTTGTGACCTTCGACTGACTGATCAGACGCAGGTACCATCGTGAACGATTTTTTTTTGGCGTAACTTCACCTTAACCTCGACATCATTTCGACCTCAACCTTACCCCGGCGTTAGTCTAAACTGTGCGCGCCCGCAAGTGGAAGGAAGAAACTTGTGCATCAGTGTCACACAGCAGTTTATATACAAACTGGATTTGACCTCTTGTCTAGAAATTCGAGTTTAATTAACCATTACAAATTCAAGCCGGTTGCAGAGTTTCAAGATCAATACTCAATGGCGTAAAATCAACGAAGAGACGGCGCGACAACAAACGCGGATTTTAAAGCTTCAAGAGGCCTTTCGGTGGGACAGAGTGAAATAATCAGCGGAACGCCCCTTTAATAAACAGCTCCTCAGCGCTCGTACCATCGTCCAACACTCGCGGGTTACGTAAACACTGTATACACCGAAGCTGCGGAGCACGCCGTCCTCTCGCTGCTCCGTTCTAATGAGAGTCCACCTCTAGACACAGAGTAATTACAGGATTATGAAAGGCCGAGGTGACAGTGACCTCATTACCGGGAGGAAGATCAGACTTAACGACCCGTGACTGATGAAGGCCTCCGCGTCTCCTCCGCCGAGGGGTCCGGAGCTGTTTCTGCAAACCCAGACGAGAGGAAAAACGCAGGCGGAGAAACCGGCCGCCGAACGAGATGAAATAAACTCTTCTTTGACTGAAGAGAGGCGGATGTTCAAATCGTTCTTCACGACGCACGGCTGCTCGCCCGCTGTGGATGTGACCTGCTGCACAGACGTTTTAGGTACAAAAAGGAAAAAAACATGTCACAAATAATATCGCGGATATTTTTTTTGTTTTTTTAATTCAGCACTTGACTTATAATACAAAGTACGGTCGGGGCAGGAATTCGACGCGCTCGCTCTCAAACCAGAGACGGTATGTTCTGTTAGTCCATAAAAACGTGAATTCATGTTCAATTATCTGCCACAGAAGCCAAAACCTGGATTATTTAACCGTAAACCGATGTTACGCAAGTTTGCTGCTCGCATCAGCCTTCGCTCAACCACCCCGAAGGGCGGACCAATCGGCAATCAGCGTCGGTTCGTTCCGTTTCTCCCTTCGTCTCTGTGATTGGACGGCTGGGTGCAAAGTGACATTGACGATCTCAGCGTTTTTACCCGAAGTTGAACACTTGGTTCTCTCTCCAAGTCAAATGTCAAATTCCCAGACTCTCCCGGATGAAAAAAAAAATGAAATTCCACAACCTATAACGAACAGAAAAACATGATGCCGTTGTGCTGCGCAGAAATGAAACAGCGATATTTCTGTTAAAGATTATTTTCGTTTACAAAGGAAGAACTTAATTAAATCTCGAAATACTGGAAGACCAAAAACTTATCGAAACAATAACGGTAGTTATCTCGCAAACTGATAAGCTACATTTTCAATTTCCGTCGGTGCGCACTAATGCTGCCAAACAAACTGTACGATATCTAGCTAACTAACGTTATAACTACGTCGATGGAAAATATGACGTTATTCAATAAACGTTCAGAATTTGATAAAATGCAGCACTCCCATTGGTGAGCAGTGATTGGTTAAAATCAACCCGAAGGGTGGAACGAACTACAAACTATTCCCTCCTTCACTCCATTGAATTTGGGTTGATGTGGCTGTTACATATAAAACAATTTTGTAACTGCCAGGTTGCGATATTAAACTTTACAGGTTGACAACGAGCAGGGCATTTTAAAAACGGATTAAAAAAAAAAAGCATGTTTTAAGAGCGAGGAGAGGAAATGTTGAACGAGGAAACTTTAAACCAAAAATGAAGCGGGGACACAAATGTCACAGCAGAAAACCAGCAAAGAAAAACAACAACAACAACACAACTCATCATGTTCAAAGGCTGAGAGATGCAGGCGGCAAAGGTTTCCAGGTGGGAAAAATCCTCCGCGACGCACAAACTCGGGAGCGCAAAGATTCAGAAACAGAGACGGAGAACAGGCGATCTGTCAAAGTAAAGAGCGCGAGAGCAAGAGGGGTGGGTGGTGGTGGTGGTGGTGGTGGGTGGTGGTGGGTGGGGGGGGTTGGTAGAGAGACAGAACCCAGAGAAACCTGAGAAACACGGCCTTTAAGTACGAGTGATTTCTGGGACTCCTGAGATGATTATGTGAAGCGTGCACGCACACACACACACACGCACGCACACACACACGCACACACACACACACACACACACACACACACACACACACAGCCAGCCTGGCAGCCAAAAACAGCAGCCCGGATTGGAAAAGTATTGAAAGCAAAGCACTTACACTTAATAAGGCAATATCCACTTTTCTGAAAAGCGTCTGCGAGATCAAGAGCGTCAGCGTGGATGCTTGTGGTTTTGGTTCATGTGCGTATTTGATATTTTTTTTGGGGGGGGGGGGGGAGTTGATAGTTTTCTGTGTCCTTTCTGCTGGTGGTGACATTTTTGCAAAGTTTCCCAAGTAAATACGATAGCGCTGATCCTTTAATGAATCTGTCAAGTGGGAATAAAGGGCCCGGTGCGGTAAAGCATAACGGGAGGACTAACGGGCCACATTTCATCCCGTCGGAGTCTCGATCTCCACGTTTTTTTGTTATTTTAGCAACTTGTTTGTGTTTTGTTTGCACTTTCCTGTTGATATGTCAATGTGGTTGCTTTTACTTTGTTTGTGCTTGTAAAGTGTATCTGAATCATGCTACGTGGTGATTTTGAATTCAAAAGTAAGTATATAATACTAATAATGGATGAAACCCGGTTCAATATTCTTCTGTTGACATATAAAAGTCAACGGTTTTTGTTTTGTTTGGGGGGGGGGGGGGTGTTAGTTTATCTCTTTTTAATCACTCCAGAATCAGAAAATACTGTCAACAGCCCAGAAGAAAACTATTTTAGATGTTTTTTTTCTAAAATAAGATGTTCTATAAGTCAGGCTGTGAATGATATATGATCAAATCCATCTGGAAAAACCTTCCGAATATAGATGGGAATAAAACTGGAAAGTTTAGTGAATGTTAGTGCTAGTGGAGTACAAATTTCTGACTCAGAGAAAACGACCTTTAAAAGGTGCGCACTGTTAAATTAAACGTTGTTTTCTTAAAGACTCAGATTCATAAATCTCCACTTCAGCAGTACCGACAAGCACTCATATTTCCATTTATATTCCATCATCTATATTTGAAGGTTTTTACATCACGGCCTAATTGGTAGAACATTTTTTGTGTCTGCTAACTTTTTGTTGAATTTAGGAGAAATTTACAAAAAACACACAAAATGGAGTAAAATAAACACCTGCGCGTGTTTTCTTCCCAACTTGTCTGAAAGGAGACATTTTAGGGAAGTAAAATAGCTTAAAATCTTAACAATAATGTTTTTTCTTTCTTCAGTGTCTCGCATTCGAATCCTCAAATCTACCTTCGGTCGAACTTGGCAAAGAGACTCCATCTTTAGGGAACAATATAGGTAACCTCTGTGCAGCACAGACACACGCACACACACACACACACACACACACACACACGGGCGAAGCCGCAGTCCAAAGTATAACCCATTCAAGCCATAAGTTTCCAAGTGACAGCGGTGAGGTGAATCCGGACTGTAAACCCCGCGCTCCCACGGCAGAGTCGTCGTGCGGCGGATCGGAGCGCGATGATGATGGATGTCTGGCCCACATGAACGCACGCGGACCCGCCCGACTTTACTTCGTAGGTGTTTAATTAGCTGGTTGCATTGTTTTCCTGGAAGACCAAAATTGTAGCCTGGGGTGTGTGTGTGGGGGGGGGGACGCCTGACGACACACCGCTGCCACGAATAAACCTCCACTCGTCGCACATTTCCAGCCTCATTTAGTATTTTTGGGTTTCCCGAGTGCGTCTGAACAGCTTCCCGCTTCCCACAGCCTTTCGTCTTAGTGACGTCTGAGTGGGCAGAGGTTGTTTTTTTTCCTTACCTGTTGACTGCGATATCGCTGACAGGAAGTGGGTAGAATCATCCTCCCTCTCTATTTCCTAAATTTTCTTCCGCTTTCTGCTCGTGTCTTTTTTTTTGGGGGGGGGGGGGGGGGGGTTTACGCATCGCATTATTTCTTGCTGAAATAAACACGGAGAGGAACAGAACTGTCCCGGGGGGCTGGCGTAATGAGGAAACGCAAAATAAAACAGAGGCTCATCAAAAATAAATGACAAAATACGACCGGCACTTGTGCTCCGACTGTAAACACAATTACGCCACGGCAATACTACATTTATCTTCATCCTCGTTGGAGCGGAAGAGGACAGAAAGGGCAGAGCGGTTTTAATGGAGGGTAGGACTTCGGTTTAAAAGAGACGAGATCCAATTCAACGGCAAACGATATACAAAGGAGGTTTTAATAAGAAGTGAGGCCTAGAACCTGTCACATAAAGGAGTGGAGGTTGTTGATTTTTTTTTTGTTGTTTTGTTCAAGTTGTCACTTATTTTAAAAACTAGTTTGAATGAGGGTTTCCTTTCTTTAAATTCGTTTGAATCCAACCTACGCTGCCTTAATTTAAACCCGAGTGACTAAATAAGTGCAACTACAGATTTGTTGCTGCGATGATGCCTTCAGATTTTATTTTTTTTTTCCCATCTGTGGAGCTGAATCTGAGATTTCTTAACAGAACTTCTCATGATTTTGTGGTCACTGTTGTTTTTTTTAAGCTGAGCTGAACAACAATTTCATTTCAACTTTGGCTCAAAATAACCTGACTGTTTTAGCGCCTTTAGGCTGATTGTTTTGGTAAAAACAAAACATTTTTTTAGAGTTTGGTTTGGTTTTGTAGAGCTAAAAAAAAAAAAAGTGGTGTTGCTTTAATTCCCAACCTTACAGATAATAACATGTGAAAGACCTGATCCATTTCACAGCTGAAACACGTACTTAGGGATGTGTGTTTGAATAACCGCCCCACCGGACGATGGGATTTGACTCCGCTGAACTCCCGTGTCGGACTGCGACGCCGGGAGGGAACGTGTGAACAGATGAAGACGTATTATTGATGAACGGGGGAGAGGCGGGGGGGGGGGGGGGGGGTGTTCAGTGAAAGGGAATAATAATCAGACAGAGAGGTGAACGTGTGATCGCTCGTTTCGAGAGGTAAACAGTGTGTGACGGTCTCTGCAGAGGAAAGAATCGATTCAATTAAATCACGGCTCGACTTCTCGTCACCTCAGAAGACCGAGAAACTTTCTGGAGCCACCGGAGGCGCCGAGAACTGGATTGTTAGAATAACCACGGGTGGATGTAAATGTGTGTTTTATCCGGGTATTTATTACTCCTGCGCAATAAGAGCTGAGGGATGCGAGTCCACCGGCTCCAGATGTAAACACAGAGAACAGCTGGATGTCCATTCTGAGCCAAGAAGGATTTTTAATTCCACAAAGATAATGTTTTAAAAGTTTAAACAAGTCAGGACAACCACTTAAACGGAATTTATGATTCGCCCCGACATCATGTTTGTAATAAACTCCACCAAATCCAAACAGTCGGGAGTGCAGACACTTTATTTCAGGTCCGAGCTGAAGGGAGTGACGAGTGCAGTGTCATGGATTTATATTAATGTGATGTTTATTTTTAAACTAAAATGGAGAAATAATCATGAATTTTACACACTTGGCTAATATTTTAATCCAGTTAGAATTAAGGACATCGCGCACATCCACTGGGTGACAGCTCAGGAAATATTTTGGTGGGTCAGCGGCCAAATTGCAGACACTTGAACATTTGTGGAAGTCTTCATGATCTATTGGTGACATAATTCTCCATGTTTAACTGCAGAGCTGAAAGCAACTGGTGTCATTTTACTCATGAACAGGTTCAGATTTGTAAACAGAACTCTTATCAACCCAAGAGACCCAACGAGGCTGGAAACAACTCAAGTTTAACCCATTTCAGAAATGTTTTGCAGTTTGAGTACATGCACTTCACTCTGTGGACCTCTCCAAAGCATAAATATTAAGATTTTATAGTCATAATAATAGTAACGGCTAACAAATGGGCACTTAATATATACAAGCAGGAATTTAAATTCTTTACCTGTAGTCGACCCTTTGAATTATATATGTACGAAATATAATAGTTCTATATCGTATTTTACTTCGTGTTGACGAGATATGAGGAAGTATTTTTTTCTCCGCAGGTGCAAGGGGGAAGTAAACTGATCTGGTCATGTGACTTTTCACTCTGGGAAATGTATCATCTCGATTAAAATTAAGCGACACATGACATTGCTCGATTTTAATCAAGGTGATCTATTCTCTCAATTAAATTTTTTTGGTCACAGTTATGACGGATGGGATTCAATAAATTAACGCACCACAATCCAACCAGTGCTTCTTTTTTAATTTTTTATTATTATATATTAAAATCCCAACTAGTCGGATGGAGTCACCGCTCCTAAAACATAGAAATACTCTTCTTTGCCGTGAATCAACGAGATGAAGGAAATTACAACTGCGAGTCCCAATGCTATGCTTGTAACCTTTTTTTTTTTGTGGTAATCCTTCTATATATCACAGCAGAAAACTGCCAGAAGACGTGAGAAAAAAAAAAAAAAGATGAAAATATGACTCGGGTTGTAAAACAGTGGGAGCATCGTGGGGACGATCGGTCCAACTTGGCCGGCACCGATGACTTTACAAATGATAACTCACCATTAACCACATATTTAGATGAAGTGATGGGACTCGGTAGCCAAACTAAACACACGGAACACACCGATAGAACAATTCTCAGAGTCGAGTATATTAAAATATGAACATTTAAAGTAAATTCACGCCGTCTCAGTGGTGCCATAAACTTCTGATGGATTGCAGAGCGTCTCAGACTTGAATTCTTTTTGGCCCACGGACATAAATATTTTACATTACATGACAAGAGCTTGGCTGTTGCATCTCTGAGGGCTGGGGTGGAGGCGGAGGGGTTGGTGGGTGGGTGGTGGGGGTAGTGGAGGGGCCCTACAATAGATCCAAGGGATAAGAAGCAGTGATCTCCTACTCAATCCCGGGCAGATAATGATGTGTCATGGGGGTCTGGGAAAGGAATCCAAAACAAGGAGCTGAATTTTAAATGGCCGGGGCAGCCTGAAGGTCATTCCTGCCGGCTGCCCCAGACGCAGAGAGGGGGCGGCAGGGACCGAAGGGAGGGAGGGGGGTGTTGAACTTTTGAAGACTGAGAAGTACTAAAGAAATTAAAAGTGACTCGGGTCACAAGGATGGAGAAGCCAGCGACAGTGTCCTACCACCGAGGATGTAATTCCCAGTTCCAACAACAGGGGAGGTGATGGTGCGGGCGCGATGAAGAGCTGCACAATTTAACCGTATTAATATGGCGACCTCTATATGACCTCAGTTCTAAATGACAACGATTATGCCGCATTTTCATTCGTGGACATCAGCTACATAAAAAAAAAAAAAAAAAAGTATTATATTCTCTCGCCCCTCGACCGATAACAATATGGCGTTACAGCATGTGATGCAGAGCGGCAGAAACAGAAAGGAAAATAAACCCAGCGAGAACGAGCGAGAGACATAAAGATAGAAAAATAACAGTATTGTTTTTGTGTTCAGTATCAGATTCATGAAGCTGCTGCATTTTAAACAGGAGCGTTTCCTTTCTGTTGTTGGAAGTCGACGTGCCCGCCCGCTGAGAACCGCATGCAGCTCGCAGGACCGCGCAACAAAACTACCCGACACTGGAACGATCTGACAAAGTCGTCAGGGTACTCTTTAAAAAAACAAAACAATGTCATCCTCTCTGTGATGATAAACTGAGCTGATAAAACCATCTGACTCCTGTCAAACTTTGATTTGAAGTGTCATTAACTGAGCGACAATGGCTGCAGGAACCGATTGTACCCTCCGGGTAATACGGCTCCTGTTATTTCAGCTCGGGTCTTTATTAAAACGAGTCAAATTCACTCTGTCGAGAAAAAAAGGAGGTGAAATCTAGAGGTGAATGTCATTTTTGGAATGTAGGCGGAATGTGGCATAACACCAGTCTTTCTGGGTTTTTCTATTTATCATGTGAAACGGTCCACGAAACATTTACATTTACAAAAAAAAAAAAAAAAAAAAATCGAGAGAGAGGATCCTGATCTCAATTCTAAGCAAAACAAATGATGACATATTTTTTATCCAGAGTTGTACAGCCCTGCTATGACAGACCAGAACAAACAGGCAGTGACTCCGTGTTGTTGGTAAAACTAAAACACTGTGAAATTCTCGATACAGCTGTGAGCTGCAACAAATTCTGTATAATGAAACCTCCATCAATCCTCTCGCCGACACTTCTGAGATGAGATTCCGGTGGCAGAGAGGTCTTCTTTTTCTTGGGAGTTTTTAAATGGATTTGTTCTGACTGAACAGACCCGGAGGATTTGGAATCGAGCCTCCATCTCTGGTAATTTCAGAGCTCCGCCTAAAACAAAACAGTAATCATTTAATAATGGAAACGTCTGATCCAGATCACTCCCAAATTCCTCCGCAATTGTTCCACGGCCAAAGGCTTTTCTGACCACTAAATTTAATAAAGCATCTCTGTCAGTCTTTGAGATCTCTTCAGACAGTAAATCCAACTAATGAATTTCCTTTTGCAAATGTAATAAATTCCAGATAGTGCAGCAGAAGTACGGCGGTGTTATGAAACCGACGCTGGGCGAACCGACCGCAAACGTCCACCGCGGTTCCTTTGCATCCTTCCACGGTTAGCCCACAACCCCCAAACACTTTCAAACAGGCGTGATTAAACTCTATCACACAGTCTCGTGTTTCTGCGACCTATTTACTGTCCAAACCCCTTTTCAAACAGAAAAGCGAAGCAGCGTGAGACGAGGCCGCCACCGCCGCCGCTTCTGGAAGTTTCCACCTCGCGGTCCAAGTTTTACAGAAACACAGAAACCCGCCTGGATAATGTAACGATCACATACTTGTTCTTTCACCACAAACTTTCAACGCAATCGGTTTTGTTTCTGTGACACATCGTGTTCTGCGCGTCACGCCGGTATCGAAGCTAAATACCCACGAGCCTCGGCTGTCGTTGCTCCGGAGAAATCGCGAATTAGAGGTGGCAGGTTGAAAACAAAACAGGACGCTGCGAGCTGCTAAAATTGGGATAAGAAGTTATCCCAGATATTAACAAAATAAGAGGACTGATTTCAGCAGCTGATTGTAAAAGTCAGTTTTCAGAAAGCAATAACTCGGCCCAGCGGTCCCGCATGACAGAATTTAAAATGCCATGGACTTAAATCACCGGCCGCAAAGTTCTCCGATATGGACGCGGTTCTCAGGGTAATAGAATAAAAATTGTAGTTTCGAGATAGAAAAATGGTATGAAATACATCCATCGTCTCCGTCTGCGGTGGCGAAGAAGGATACGACGGAAAATCGGTAAACTACGCGATCGGTTCCAACTACGTAGATCAGTGACATCACTACCCGAACGCTGCTGCGACATTCAGCTCATCCGTCCGTTGCCCAACATGATGTTGGTGCCAAAGACTCTTCAAGGTCTCTGCAGTTGACATCTGGTTTCTGGCACCTTTAAGGGTCCTGTAAGATGAAGCCGCCGTGGATGAGGCTTTTCTCTGCGTGAACGAATCTAACAAGAACTGTCGCACTGCAAATCTGGGAGCAGAATCAATTAATAGTCCAATGAATTGTAATTTACTGACTCGCAGCGGATTGAGCGTTGACTTTAAAGATCTTTGGAGATGCAGGGTAAATCTCACCGCCACCCTCCCGCTTGCTGCTGCTCCTGAGGCCGGTGCCGCCCCGCCGTCGTCATTCATCGCGGGCCGTCCTCGCTCCGAAGAAGAGGAGCCGTTTACGAGCGCCGAACCCGGTCGAGCCGAGCGACAATCGATCGACGCGGAACTCAATGAGGCTGAACTCGTTTTGAGGCGTCGCCGTACGTCTGCGTTCAGGTCGGCACCGCGTTCAACAAACCAGGCACGGGATCCCTCTCGGGAAGTTTGCAGGACGAGAACCGACGGGCAACATCCAACGACGTGTGCGTTTTCAGGCTTTTAACACCTGGGCCTTCTCCGCCGACGTGACCGACAGCCCTCCAACTCCGTTACTCCCGCCAGCTGATCCCTCCTGGCTCAATTATTTCCCTACAACGCCGCATTTGATGCAGAACTTTCCGCGCTGCCAGAAGGTTTTTATTTTTTTTATTGCATTGGAAACACCAGCAGAGAACTCCCACAATGAATGCATAAATAAGATCACAGGGGCGGCTGTTTGTTTTCATAAAAGAGAGCGAGAGGCTCTCGACGCTTCACCTCGCCAGCTTTTCTACGGCTCCACCATCGCCGCAAATCCTCAACGCAAAAACACTTCAAGAAGCTGCACTGGCTCTTTTTTTTTTTTTTCTTCTTCTTTTTTTATTTTTTGCATTAATCGGCCGGGGTGACGATTTTGAGCTTGCGACATCTTCTCCATGTGAAAATATATTAGTTTTGTTCACCCCAAATAGAAATCTGTCCTTTTGAACGGTCGTACGATGGAAAATACAAAATATGACACATTATTGTTATATTATTATTATGAGTTTGGGATGTCAGAACCCAGATTACATATTCTTTTCATTAACCGTCACAATTTTCAAGAGTTAAAAAAAAAAATGTAATTCTCAAAAATATGAAACTTGGGTATCGCTCTGTTTTCTTCTTTATAAGATGGAGTTGTGATTGTCTTTGTAAACCAAACGATGAATGCTGATGTTGGAGCTGCTTCTGAAAACAGTCTGCAGTTCTTCCGAATCCACCTGAGCGTTGACGTTGTTCAACATTTATTGGCGGCTACATTTAACAATTAAATAATCAACGTGGCCTTTCTTAACTTCCGTACACATTGCCGTTGTCTTCGTTGGCAGATACGATAGACGCCGTGACACCACGCGCCCTCCCTCCGCGAAAACGTTTTCCTCAACCTTCAAGCTGATCCGATCCTCAAACCTAAACTCATCGGGTTTTTTTTGTTGTTGTTTTTTTTTAACCTCCTTCTACATTTGGCTCTCCGACTGCAACAACACGCCCGAATCAGCCTCTCGGTTTACCCGACCAAGAACTCATTAAGCGTTCGTCTTGTTTGAGCGGAGCTCCGAAACCCGAGCGCCCCCGACGGCGCCTCCGACGCTCTCCAGGCCACGAGGGAGGTGCCCCCGTGTTTGCCGACTCGGCTCTGGTCTTGTCAGCGGTTCCTGGGTTCTGTTTGGAGTGTGAAATATTCGGAGGCGCCTCCCGGCAAACGCCCCTGGCGCTTCTCGCCGCGCTCTTCTGTTTGCGCGCAAGTATTTATAATGCGTGTGTGTGTGTTTTCTGTCGTCACCGAGAGACCGCCTTGTCCAGCAGCGATTATCTGAGTATTTTCATCGGGCTTCCATTTATATAATTAGCACTTTGAAAGCAAACACAAACGAACGCACACACACACACACACACACACACACACACACACACATAAACTTTGTATTCAGCATTCCTCACGTCTGGCGAGAAACAGACAGACCAGACACTTGACCTTTTCACCAGACAGCCCTGACCCCAAAAAGGCTCCATCTTTGCCGACGTTCCCCTGTGTGTCGGTGTGTGTGTGTGTAGGAGTGGTGGGGGGGGCAACACAAAGTGTGTGTCTTTGTGTCACTGAGAGTGTGTTCATGTGGCAAAAGAGTTCATTTAAGACAGAAAACCGAAGAAAAAAAACAACCAAACACTCCCCTCCGGACCCTCGCTTGGCCTCGCCACTATAAAACAAAACAAAACAAAAAAACACCGGAGGAGATAAATGTCCAATTTGCATCCACCAGCTCTTTCTGAAGTTACCGGATCAAGAATTTATATCGGCAAGAAGCCGCTTTGTTTTCCACGTTTGGCGTCGGCAGCCCTTCTCCTTTCCTTTAGGAGCCATCTGCATTCGCGGAGGAAGTAAAACACCGAGATGAACTGTGCGAGGAGAGGCGGCAGCCCCGTCTTCTTTAACCACCAGACCCCGGAAAGCTATCGCACTTGCACAAAAGAAGGAGGGGGGGGGGGGGCTGTAATTGCCAGAGCCGGGCTAAAGCATGCAATTAGCTTCAAATGACAAGACGGTCGGCAAAAGCTGAAATTAACCGGTTTCCAGTGGGAGAGAGAGGGAGAGAGAAAGAGCGTGGCGTGTCTTCCAACCTTTCAGATAAGAGGAAGAAAAGAGGCTGAAACAGACAAGAAAAAAAACAGAAAAAAAAAAAAAAAGATGAAGAAGAGGCCTCTACGCTTTAACCGCTGCACAGAACGTGTAATTAAAACGGGTGGCGTTTTCCAGTAATGACAGTAGGAGATGAAACAATGCAAGCGCACGTCACACTCGGGATTTTTCCACCTCCATTTTTTTTTCGCAGCTGGGGGTCATTTTTGAATTTTCCGTTTAGTTTCACACACAGGATCGGGTTTCTGAATTGATTTTTTTTTTTTTTTTTTTTTTTTAAATTTGAAAGCCAGTTATTCAAAACGCACTTGGAAATATCCCCTCTGTTTATTATCCTACATTTTTTGTGTTTTTGGTTTTTTTCCTGATGTGCTGTTGGCCCAGCACCGCTCCATGTACCTCTAATTCCAGCGCAAAGACCAGATGTCCGTTTATTGCTTGATTACTTTCAGCCAACTGTCGACCTGCGCTCTTCATCCGGCCCTCTGCAATTAAAACTAAATGCGCGGCTCAGCTGCTCCACAACTACGGCAGCCGTTAACCCCCCTTCAGTTTAAAAAAAAATAAATAAACGGGAAAAAGTGCAGAATTACGGCGTTTTGCAGCCGGTAAAAAAGGAGGCAGTGAACACAACGCGCTCGCGGGATTAAAACCACCAGTATCAAAATGCCTGAGCGGGGACCAATAGTTCTCTTGACTTTCACTTTCTCGGGAGTCATTTACTCTAATGGGAGCAATCATGTCTTTCTCACTTGTTCCCCGCTCCACAGACTACACCTCCACTACTTGACTCTGAAAGTCAAGGAACAAATGCCAGCTGGACGCAAAAGTTAAGTTCAGCCGAAGCTAATGGCTAATCTCAGTTTGGCCACAACTTCCGGTCTCTTACTGTAAAGTGTCAAAATGAGCTGAAACTCACCCAGAGATCCACGAACGGAAAGAAGAAGGGCAGAATTTAAGATGCCGTCAAAGCGATATAAATGGAAATTAAACGGTAAAGTGAAACTTCGTATGGAGAGAACTGTTTGTTTTTGTACGTGTCGATATTTACTGATTTTTATTGAACCGCGGGGATTCCTGTATGAATAAGGACACAAAATCCCCTCGTGAACACATGACGCTGACTTCACGTTCAGACAAACTCGTGTCACCAAAAAAAAATGATCACAGCGACCAACATTTAATTTCCAAAAAGAACGACATGAAAATATGTATAAATGTGTTTACTTACCCCAATTTATTTACCAATTCTTTCATTTTACCTTTGCTATACCCTTTTCAAAGTAGTTCTATTTTGGATGGCTGCATTCATTTTCTTTCCTTGCAAAAATATCCACGCTTTTTTTTTCATCATTTAACAGCAGCGTTGAGTTTAAAAAAATTATTATAGCTTTTTAGGCTAGCTCAAAAATCTCCACCATCGTTCTGCTGGTTGGAGCGAAATGCATTCGAAGGAACCTGCCGCCTCCACAGTCGGATAAACACGACACAAAATGCCCTCTTAAGGAGAAAACATACCGAAAGTTCTATCTTAGTCATTATTCGGCATCCTGCAGAGTTGCCTCTGTGTGACAGGCTGGACTGAAGTGCAGTGGGAGTTCTCAGTGGAAGACATTTTTTGGTAAAGTATTATGAAGGTATTTTTGTGTATTTATTATGCAAGCACACACAAAAAAAGTTTTAATAGAAATGTCTTGCACTCCAATCAAAAATCAAATGTGAGGTTTTCCATTTGCAGCCAAAAAGTTGAGTTTCATAAGCAAAATTCTTAATTCTGTGACCAAAACTAACAAAACTGTCAAAGCAAATTTGTTTGTTTATATATTTTTACTAACAAACTTGATGTTTAATTGCAGTGAGAAATTTGCTTTCAAAATCTTTTTTTTTTTTTTTTTTTTTTTTGGTTGCATGATAAAGACAGAAATACCTTCATAAAATAACCTTCACAAGCAGGAACACATGATAAAAATTCGGTATTTTCTGCGGTGCCTTCGTGTGTCGGCCGGTCTGAAGCTGTGTAACGTGCAGCTGTCCGCGCTGAATACCTACTGAACCTGGATAGCTGTAAACAAAATCCCTTTTATATTGTTTTCCTGATATTCTCAATCCCACTACAAAGTGTTCATCTGCTTCTGCTTTGCCAAACATGCATTTGTCTTTGTTCTCTGCTCATTGTTCCATTACACGCTTATTTTTTTTCTTCCACTGGTCAGGTCCCGACGCAACCAACAAGAAAACCGACAACTCTCCCACTCAATTCGACCACGTTTAACTTAAATTTGATGTTTTCTCAGAAGTGCTGCTCTTCCCGGCTTTTTTCGTACTTTAAGTCCCTCCCACAAGACAAACCAGTGGTTGCCCACTATCAATTAATCCCTGTAAACAACATCTTTCTGTAAAACCCAATATATTATTATACTGACATTAGCATATAAACATATACAACATGTGTAGTTTCAGGTTCCTTAAAAATACCTTTCCCTGAACGCATCAATTAGCGTTTTGCACTCTGCCCACCATTTTGAATGCCCCTCCCCCGCCCCACTATAATACACTTTGGAATCAACAGTATCCTGTTTGACAGTCCAATCTGAAGGAAACAGGAAGTGGAGCGCATGCTGCACAGATTTGGGTTTTTAGCAGCTGAATTTCTTGACACGCATGTGGTTTGCATGAATGGTCAAAAATGGCGTCAGTATGTGGACTGACTTTACCGGAAGTCACCGTGGTGTTTTAACGCTGAGCTCGGCACGTGCCCTGTCGAAGACTAGGCCAACGCAGCTTAGCGGTGGTGCCTCGGGCCTAACTACACTCGGACAAAATGGTGGATTTTATGTTCCACAGTGGAGGCGTGTTATCACCAATATGGACAAGAGGAACCCCGGCAGCATGGAAGGACTCAAGGAGGTTTTGTCACGAGAGCATTTCGAATGAAAAGGAGGAAACGCTTCGAACGTTTCAAGCACCTCACAAAAGCAGCACGACACCGGAAATCAAGGTGAGTTGATAGTTTTAAATGCACGTCTTTTGAAATGTGTATTTTTTTTTAAAATTTTAAACTTGTTTGTGAAGAGTTGTTGTGAACGAGTTTATGTTGAAATCCAGCCATTTAATTGATGATTTTTCTTGTACTGAATTGTGGAATTTCAGTGATATCTGTGTTTCTGGTATCATCTGCTTGTAACATACATTCATATATATATATATATATATATATATATTAGGGAGGGATAAGGTTTGGTTATATAAGTCATAATGCACACTTAATTATGTGTTCACCTGCTCTCTGCGTTTACTTCCACATTCACACAGGTAAGTGCGCATGAATTTATGTGAATGGTTGTAATATTTTTTTCTTTTGAGGGCCATTTTTTACCAACATCAGCTGATATAAAGTTGTTTGCGAAAATAAAACACCTGAGCATTGATGGAAAAAGACCAAACACCTTCCACTTGAAATGTATTCATGATATCCGTCGTCTGATTTTTGTTGAAATCTGGAAAGACATTTTTCATTCAACAATGCTTGAAACATTTAAACTGCAATACAACATTCAGACAGTACGTCAACATTAAGACACACAAAACTACTAAAATAGAGGAAAAACACAAACAGATCCCGAATGTGACTAAAATTGGGAAATACTATCCGTCACTAAAAAGCACCTTGAACTTTTACCTTGGTCATATCCATTGTGATCTGTAGCACGACATTCAAAGGAAAAAGGATGTGATTTGGACCGAGTTCGCTTCCTCTTAAGTCTTCTTCTTCTTCTTCTTCATCCTTTTGCGAATTGCAACCGGTCGGCGCATCAGCGCCACCAACTGTCTGGACGGCTCAGTCGATCTTCCTCTGCAGAGGATCGTGGGTAAGAACAGCCAGAGTCTGTTGCAGACTGCAGAAATACGACCGGATGTATTCGGGCATCCCGGTACTTCTTTTTGGCACACTGCATTTCACATATTGTGTTTTCTTTTTCTGGCATACTTAAATAGTGCTGTAGTACGGTCACCGGGAATGCACAGACTGTCTTTATCCATCTATAGCTTGGTACGCAACCAACAGTATGGTTGCTCAGCGAGTCGCCAGATCATCGTCGTCATCGAAACGAACCTCTTTTTCTCGGTAAACACACCAAACCCGGCAACCCTGCGGCGATCTTAATGAAATATTATTGAATCATTTTTAGCTTGGCTGTCTGACTCCATGTCTCACAGACAGAGCTGGATCTAATGGAGATGTTTGTTTGCCTCTTATTTGAACACGGATATATTCTAGCCTTCCGTCATTACATCCAGAAGAGCCAAATGTCACACACAAAAAAAAAAAAATGCCATCGTCCCGGAGGTGTTAACCTGCTCATTTTTCTACAATAACACCACCTCCTGTCTGCTCCATTTTTATCTCGCCGCTCCTGGTGTCTGCAGAATTGCTTGTTTCGGCGTCTGCTGTGGCCTCGAGATCCCTTATTAGCGCCGGGCCGGACGGGCTGCGTTCACTCGAATGAGCCCCGGCGAGGTGGTCATTACACAGGCCCTCTCTGCTGCCATTATTGCATTAGCTAAACTGACCATTAAATCCTCCACCCCCTCACCCCCGCCCGTCTCCCTGCTCAGGCGTCCAAGGAGCTGACACTGAGCTTGAATTATGATTCTCCGTGCATATTCTCGCCACATTTTGTTCCGTCTTACCAATTTTGACGCTTCGGTATTAGTCCCGACTTTCAGCCGAGCTGCTGACACAAAATGTCGATAAGTGAACCGTGTGGAAAAGACACATTTTTTTTCCGCGACGATGCAAACCTTCATTTATGAAGAAATTCTTCTCGTAACCGAAAGGGAAAGGAAAACTCGACTTGTTTGTATTTTTAATGAATGTCAGATGACATAATTAATTCTCCATATGGAGAGTTTGTTTCAATTCACAATGGGAGCTCAATAAGTTCTTATCCTCAGTGAGCTAGCCTGTTCACCTCGTTGCTCGGTTTGATCTGAATGATAATCTGATTAGATAAACAGGGTACTCCAGAGTGACCTTGGGGTCCTGCTTCTGAATGCAGTTTGAATGGACTCTTTGGAGGTATTAGCATCGTGGTGCATTCAGCAGGGAGACACACTGTGGAGGTTTAACACGCACAGATGCAGTGTGGGATAGACCCGAAGGCTTCGTCCTCAGTGTTTTTTAATGCATAATGGATGACGGCGAGACTCGGAGAAAAAAAAAAAAACGGGAGTTTATTGAGTTTGGAGTACAGGAGCAGAGAAGGCGTCGTCTGCCGCCGCTCCACCTGTCGCCGGATATTTTTAGAACTTGCAGAAGCAACCGATAATTAGCGAGCCATTAGATGTGAGCAATTATCTGTGCTTCCCTCCATCTCTAATGATGAAGATGAGGGTGTAAATGAGTGCCTACCGTTGGAGCAATTTACCACAGATTTCTAGCTGTCATTATACCTCATGAATGTCCAGGGATGAGACAAATGGGATTCAATTATGTGTGTGTGTGTGTGTGTGTGTGTGTGTGTGTGTGAGAGTGAGCGAGAGAGAGAGAGTGTGTGTGAGAGAGTCCATTGTCTCCCTACTTATCCGTCTCCCCAAGGACAGAGACTGGACTGATTGAATCCATATCTGGCGCCTCTCAGCAGGGGATGAGATGGAGGTAATCCCCGCTGTCAGGCCTCCATGCTGGGAGGGACTCACTACTCGAGTCCTCCCCGCCTGCGGCCCGTGAGCCGCGGCTAAGACCACTTGAGCTCAAAATTGCTGTTCTCTTCCAGCAAACACCTGAGCAACAGAGAAAAACATATACGGCTCAGCGGTGAGCCCAGAAAAAATAAATCCGAGGCCAGACTGCAGGAAGGTGCAGCTTCATTTAAAGGTTCGGTAGGCAGGATTTAAAGGGATCTACTGCCAGAAATGGAGTGTAATATTCATAACTGTGTTTTTGTTATTTACAATCACTATTACGCAGATTAAAAATAAGTGTTTTAAATTACGCGGAATTATTCTTATGTTAGAGTTGGAATATACGTTTTCTGTGAGACGCCATCTACCGGGAGCTGAAGGTTCGAACGATATGCAGTGTTTCCCGCACAAAGACTTGCTCAGTCGGGCCGCCTACGTATATTTGGTGATCCATTTTTGCATTTTTTATTTTATTTTTTTACCCGTCCGAGAGGACGAAGCTATCAACGCCATGGATTAATGGTTTTTTTTTAGTTTTTAAGCTCCGCCCACAATGAGACACACAAAGATGAGAGGAAAGAAAAACAGCAGAGACTCTCATACTGAGCTGGAAACAAACGGCTGCTCAGAAATTACAGTAAATGACATAAATACAAAAGTTTGCAGCTGGAAAGCAACAGAGGGGGCGGAGCTGCAAAGAGTGTCAGCCACTGAGGGAGGTCGGCAGAATGCCACGACTTTTCAAATTCAAACCATACAGAATAAAAAAAAAACATGCAAATGCTGTTGTGATGTAATATGTGTGTAAAGAGTGTCTATTTCTTGATTATTTGCATAAAAGAAGGTTATTCAGTTGCTGGGCGGAGCTCAGCTATGTGAATTAACAGTTCTCGGACACTTTAATTTTGTCTAAGTAGCTCTCAGAGGAAAAAAAAAGGTCAGAGGTCCCTGCTGTAAAATATGTCACATTTTAATGAAATGTAGTTTTACATAACAGAAACATTTATTTTCGGCCCTTCATTGTGAAGAATTCGGGCACTTCTTCTGTAGCACCACCACCGAATAAGATCTATTGGGTGGACTGCCATTGAATTTAGCACAAACATTGGTCCCAAATTATGGACTGTAATAACTTTTATGATCCCTTAATTTTTCATTCAGTCTGGTCTCACTTTAAGTTTGTCCACGACTTTGGTTTATGATTAGATTTTGATCCGTCATCCTCCGCTGCACGTTGCGTTTAATCATAATTGGCAAAGGCGAGAGCTAAACACTGGTCAACATGACCGTCGCCATGGTACCGCTTTCACTGCGAGCCTGCAAAAACAGGATGTAAAAATCCTTCCACATTAAAAGACTTCTTTGAACGGAGTGAAGTTGATTCCGAAGTCATCGCGTTCACGAAGCGAGGTGAAGTCACGACCGATCACCAATCAAGCACGTTAGTCGCATTTGTCGCGCTAACCCGGCAGTGCGTCTGCAAAGCTGAGGCGCCTCGAGGGCATTAGATGCCACCAAAGAGTGAATATGACAGCCGCTCGGCCGCAGCATTATCCCTCCTTTAGCACAGTCCAAGAGGAGGGAACGGTCGACTCCGCGTGATTACGGGATCGATGTTATATACTGTAAGCGCCATTTCACGGGGGAAATGCATAACAAGCTTCCCCTAAGTTGCGCTAAAACCCCGCAGCATATGGCTCCTTTGAAGGGAACCGGGGCCAAAAACATGATGAACGCTGCTGTTTTCACACCAGCTGCATTGATCACATGTAATCTAATGAAACAGCACCGCGCTGCAGGAACACAGCCAGCAGGGGGGGTTAGGAGGGGGATTCTTCAGTTACACAAACCAGTTGGTGAATAGATTTATTGAAAATTACTGTACAGCAGAAGGAAGGAAAATTTAAAAAAAAAAACATCATTCTTATAACCGGGCGTTGCTGTCGCTGCAACTCAAACACGATGCTTACGGCCCAGTCATCCAAAAACTCGTATCATTTATGTAATAATGCGATTGTTGATCTGTTTTGGGGTTATTATTTCGGCTCATTTATGGCATTGAAAAATTGGCGTGTGTGGGTAAATGAAGCGAAACATTGATCGGTTCACAGCAGCACAAATCTGATTGCAGTAATTTTATATAAATGGTTTAGACATCATTTTTAGGCCTATTTTTACGTTCGATATATGTGCAGCCAAGACGTTCCAACAACAAGGAAACTCGGTGTTTTACAAAAAAATCAAGACAGAAAAATTGAATCCAAAAGAGTAGAAAAATAAGAAAATTTGGCGTAAGAAAAGAATATTTATTTGATTTAATAAAATGCAGTGTTGAACAGAAAAGTGTTCAGCCTTGATCTTGCTGCTGAGCGGCGACCAACATTGATGTCACCCGTTGGTTTGTGAACGTTATGAAGCCTCTATTTCAGATTCTGTCCGTCACCATCTTTGCTAGTTCGGAGCTGTTCAGAGCAGGAAGTGACCATATTTGGATGAGCTGGGGGGGAGGAGCCAGCGGTAGATCTTACTGATCTGATTGGAAACCTGACGATACTACGTCCCGCCCACCGATAGCTGTAACCTGACTGCACCACAAGCCTGTCAATCAAACAGACACGTCCCCAAAAACACGTCTTTTTGAATCTTATTTTCTAATGAATGAGGGATTATTTTTTTATTATTATCGGTGGTATTGCAGCTGAGGTCACTTCTGCATCGGCCTCATTTTTCAGACCCTGGAAGCTACGAACACTTTTATATCCAGTCTGTGGTTGCAGCAGTTCTCTAGAGTTTGTTCCAGATATGCGTCTGAAATGGGAAGATCAATAGACCACGATGATGTCATTCGTGGGGGGGCACATAGGGGACTTTTACGATCCCATTTGAATCGGTGGCTGCAGGACGTGACCTTCAGCTGAGCCCGCAGGGATGTTCTGTTCGGCCGATCAAAACGGTTTCCGCCGTGTGTCTGTTTCGGCCGTCTGTCCCACTGACCACGGACACCTGTCCGTAATCAGTGGCGTCGCATCTCCTCTCGCGGGCCGGGAGAAACAGTCTGGTCACCGTGCAGTCGCGGATGTGCCAGATTGGTCCGGTCGCTCTGCCAGTACCGGCGAGGCCTCGTCCCGGTCCGCTACCACCACCGGCCAACTGTCGAACACGCACACGCACACACACACACACACACACACACACACACACACACACACACTGGTTCAAGCTTCGTGTTCTCTTCGTCCTCGGGGCTAACAGGCTGCCGAGCACAGATTCACTCCACAAGAGGCAAAAAAAGAGGTTCAACGGAGTCGACTCCTGCTGGCGTTAAAGGGACATACCGTGCTTCTTTTTTTTTTTTTTTTTTTTTTTTTTTTGGGGACACGTTTCGTGTTCTCTCAGTCATACGTGGTCAAAGCTCCAAAAACTTGTGGGTGTGTGAGAAAAATGCCCGAAGCCCGGTCTGCAGTCTGCCGTGTCACCTTCACGCATGACTGCCAACAATCCGTCTGTTCTGTATCAGTCGTTGCTCCGGTGGCGTCAGCGGGATGTCGGTGTTTGCTCTCGACATGTTGACATGATTTAAAGTTGCAGTTTTCAGCAAAGTACAAGAAAGACGAGTTAAATCAGGTTACTAATGTTTGCTTTTTATAGCCTCCATGAGTGGAGGAAGCACAGGTGTGTGCTAAAACATGCTGCCAATTTTCTTCTTGTGGCCAGCTGCGGTATTACAACGGGGAAAAAAAATCCCCCACAGTACATTTTCAGCAAGCATTTTCCCACCAAAGCGAGCTTTGAGTTTTGTTATAAAAGACACGTTTGTGAAAGCGTTGACACTTAAAACTGCAAATAACGTCAGTTTTTCGCTCTTTATATTATGAATTTTTATTCTGTGGTGGTTTCATATTTGTAAAATTTCCCCGGAGCCTCGAACAGTGAAGGTAAAGTCTACCGGCTGAGCAGGAAGACGCAGCAGAGGAATCTCTAAAGCACATACGCCGTTGGTGATCAAAACCTTTTTCCGCTTACGCACCAGAAAAGCAATTTTTACTCAATTAAGAAGCGACATCGTTGCGTTTAGTATCCGGCTCGTCTTCATCCATCCACGGGAGGACGTCTGCAGATCTGGAAATGTGCACACGTCATCGCCTTTAAGGCTTTCTCATCATTTACGGCAGAATTGATCAGATATTGAAACAGCTCCAGGCTAGTAATGCAGGGGAGGTTTGATTTGGGCCCACACATGAACGCATTGGAAAAACTATAAAGAAAAAAAAAAAAATGCATCATCAGCACGTTCACGTACATCATTGTTACATGAAGCGTGATTTTTACAGTTGCATGTCCTTCATATAACTGCATGCGGGAAAACGTACGAAGTTCTGCCGAGAGTATCCGATGCCGCCGAAAAGATGAAACGACAAAAAAAAAAAAAAATCGCTCCTTTTCGTGAGTTCTCTCTGTAGGTTGCTCTGAAACGGCAGCAGCAGTTGGACCCGTTCTCCAACAGAATGAACTGATTGGATGCTGGGGGTCAAAGGTCGCTGTAACCTCACGTGTGTCGCATTCTTGTGACGGCAATCTCGCTCAAGAACGCTTTCAATTGCACGATTCTTCAAATTTGGCACGAGCATTCACTTGGACTCGAGGATGAACTGATACGAATTTGGAGGTCAAAGGTCACTGTAACCTCTCAAAAAACACGTCTGTGGTCATAACTCCAGAATGAATTTGCTAATTTGGACAAAACTTCACCACGACGTTGACCAGGATGTAACGATGAAGTGATGAAATTTTCTGCCCAAAAAGGTCAAAGGTCACCTTAGCTGCGACATCATCACGTTTCCTTCCACTGCTGCACAGCAACATAACGGGGAAGCAGAAGAGGGGAGGGGGGGGAGACTGTGACCATATTTCATATTTTGGTGAGATCCGAATTTGTGCTGATGTAATAGATCTTTTGTGCTGCAGCCTCGAGGATGTGCTTCTTTGCTGCAACAAGGGTTCCTTCAAAGCGGACCGGTCGGCGGAGGCAGACAGCCACGAGGCGGTTTATTGGAATTCATTTTTCCTTTCATGCCTTCTTCGCGTTGTCTCGGTTACGGTCCGGACCTTCAGACGGGATCGTGCCCCCGCCCCCCCCCCCCGAAAACCTTTGCATCGAGGTCTTGTTCATTTCGAGGTGTGCGACGGAGCGAACGTTCATTAAAACAGACAGCTTCTATTAAGGCCCCCGCGTGCGTCTCCAACGCAGCACTCGAGCGTTCTCGGCTCGCCCACCACATCAAAGGCCGACCCGATGGAAGCGTTTGATGCCGGTCAGAGTTGGGCGACGCTCGCTGTGTCTTTCAGAGTCCTTTAACTTGCTGTCTTTTTAAAAGGTAAACACGCCGCTCACGGGGTCTCCGCATGGAGTGTTTGCGGGTCGTGTTGCTTCAGTCAGAGGTCCCGCGTCGTGGATGGTCGCTCCGAGGCCGACCCCGCCGATTCAACGAGTTTAAACGCGGCGCCAAAAAGAGCAGCGCCCACCAATGAACCGTGGTTCTCTTCTATTTATTAATTTAGTATTTCTAAAGCCCAACATTTCTTTTTCTTTTCATTTGTTGGGCCGGAGAAAAGAGAGTAAACTCAGACTTTCAGAGAGGATAAATGGTGCCGGTTCATGTGAAGGTCTTAAAGAAACAGCGATGGATCAAAGGAAACTTTATCACCGACTTGAGGAAAAACACCTTGAAAGAGATGGAAAGATACTCTGCTCTGAGGCTTACGGCTCAGCTGGTGTTTTTTTAGGGAGAATTATTAAATCAGATTTCGTGCTTGTGTTGTGGAGTGACCAGAATAAGTCATCTTCACTGTTGGTAAAAGTCTGGACCTCACAGAAGAAGATATAACGGAGCAGGAAGTGACCATATTTTGATGAGCTGGGGGGGAGGGGCCAGCTGTGGACCTGCCTGATCTGATTGGAAACCTGACGATACTACGTCCCGCCCACCGATAGACGTAAACCTGACTGCACCACAGGCCTGTAAATCAAACAGACGCCCCCCACTCCTAAAAAAAACACATCTTTTTGAACCTTATTTCCTAATTAATGACGGGATTATTTTCAGATGACTTTAGCTATCAGTAAGGACATCATTTTTTATTGACTGAGAATTTCACGAGACTATTTGAATGGGAGTCTATGGGGGGCTTTTTGGAACCAACCTCTAGTGGCGCTCGGTGGTATTGCGGCTTAAAATACTTTCATTTTTCAGGGCCGCAAGCTACGAACACTTTTACACAGTCTGTGGTCAGATGTCAGGATCCAGATCCAGACCGCATGGTACCAGGTGTAAATGGGGCCCCTTGTCACCGGCACATCTCTCGGGTCACACCACCGACGACTTGAAAACCTACTACTCTGTGTTTGTGCCACGTCGGCTCCTCGAAGGCCTTCGCACGCCCGGAGCTGTTACCACCCGCCGGGGAGACGGCGCTGAGACCGCTCCTCCACTCTCTGTCGATCATAAATAAATAAGTGGAAATGGAAAGCAGACCTCTCGGTCCGGGGCGGGATCTTCAAGACACCTACTCAAGCAGAGTGTTGGGGGTCGCCGGGAGGGGGGTGGGGGGGACCAACAGCACTCTCCATGAAGATTTATTTAGTTAACAGCAGTGGCCGCCATCTCTTCAGCCTGATAAGAGAGGAGGGAGGGGGGGTGAAGAGGAAAAGGGGGCATAGAGGTGTAAAAGTGTTTTTCGGTGGAATCAGAAACAGACGTGACAGAAAAGTCTGATATTTGACGTGTGTGTGTGTGTGTGTGTGTGGTAGTAGTGAAATAGAAATGTGCAGACCAGCAACACAGTAGACGAGGCTTTCAAGTACATTTCACGCGCACACACACACACACACACACACACATATATACTGTATTCCCTGTGCTTCACGTCATGCTTTAACAAAAGCTCTGCAGGTGAGTCTACTTTCAGCCTCCACGAGCATCATCGCAAATCGACATAGAACGATAGACGCGGCTCGATCGGCAGGTAATAAACAAGATACCTGAAAGAAAGACGTTCAGAATCTGCTCACGTTGCAGAAGGTTTTATCTATCGAGATGCGATCACGACACGTTCTGGTCGGTCCGATTGCGTTCCGGCTTTGTACAACCTTGCGTTCAGACATGTTTGCAGATCAGGTGGTGGTTTTACATGAAACGTGTGTGTGCAGACTAAAACCTTTTTCAGCAGATTATTGGTTAAGCTCGCAATTTCAAGGCCTTTTTAATTAATAATTGTGACGAAAATGATTCAAACTCAACCATCCAGCAATCTTTGTTCGTATGATTTCTCTTTGCTCTTGACACGCAAACTCTTAACTCTTTTTTTGTGTGTCGTCTGTCTGCTTCTTTGCGTCAGACTTGTTTATCAGCTCTGCTGCTGGTGTTATTGTGGTCTGCCTTGCCTTGTGCAACGTGTCCACTGTCGTTCACGCTTCCACACTTTGTTGCGCAATCAGTCGGTCTGAGTGTGATTGCGCCACGGGGGGGGGGGGGGGGGGGGGGATGTTGTGCTCGTGGTTATTGAGCTTCTCACTCGGGACACTGATCCGATGACTCGATGCAACACTGAAAGGGAATTTAGGGCTTGCAGAATTTCTAATTGCGAAATAATACTGTGGTGGGAAGTGGACAATGCATACAGTACATGGTTTTCTTTCTAGCTCCTTGGACTTATGATGGCGTATTCAATTCAATTCATGCGGTGCCATCAATAAGTCCTGTTTTGCACGAGCGAAGCGGAGCGCAGCGCAGGGCAGGGCTGCACGCGGAGCAGGAGGAAGCTATAACCTTCATGAGGAAGTATTCCAAGTTTCGTCTCTTGATCAACGTCAGCACCCGGGTTCCACATGTTTTTGTGAACATTTGTAATTTCACCGTGGACCTGAAACTGGAGCAGAGAACCATCCGATTCTGGGGTCAAACTCTGGAAAAACGATCAACAGAGACCCTTGAAACGCTTCAGAAAGTTTACGGCTGTGAAGCGACGAGCCGGGCGAGGTGTTTCTGAGTGACGTTCAGCGTTTCAAGAGGGGGCGGAGCTTCACTGTCCGAGAACAAAGAAGGGGCGTCGGGTTCAGGAGACACCACGTGGGTTTTCTTTGTGTCACCGTGAATTCGTCCCCCAGAGTCAGACTGTCAACACGGAGTTCTTCCGGGACCTTCTGAGGCCCCTGGGGGGAAAAACATTTGCTGCAAAGCCACCCGAACTGTGGCGCCATGGCAACAGCGTTCTCCAACATAACAGTTGATTTTCTGTTCCCCAAAATCTGATTCAAGGGACAAAAGGCCGAAAAGCAATATTATAGATGGCTGTGATGCTCTCGGGCGGCCCTCGGGCCGCACTGCTTTAAAACCAGCCGTAATTCTGTTGTGGAAATCACTGCATGGGCTCAGGAACACTCGGCTCTAAGTGGGCATTTTGAAGATTTTTGAGGTTTCTCTGCTCTAGTTTCAGGTCTACGGTTGAAATCACGAATGTTCACGTACCAGTGGTCACAAAAACGTGTGGAACTCGGGTGTTGATGAGACGGAAATTGGACTACTTCCTCGTGAAAGTTGTTGCTTCCACCTGCTCTCCTGCACTCTGTTCACACGCAACACAAAACAGCCTTGGGATGTTTTGATCACACCTTGTATCGAATTTTACTCCGTTTTATTCACGTAGTACAAAATCACATCATGAGTCATTTCAGGGCACTTTACACAATATTTTAGAGAGAAAGCTAGTGCTCAGTATGCGAGAGAGTCTGTAGCATCATGGTCTGTGTACGAATAGTCTGAATTGCAACAATTGACACAAATGGATTTGCTGCTTTTTTCAAATGAAGAAAAAACTCCACGCTCACTGAGAGAGAAAATGAATAACCCCACCGTAATGTCGCGATATTGCTGAAAAAGACGTTTTCTGCCGCCGCCGTTACGAATGGCTTTTCTTTCACGAGTCTGTTTGAAGTTAAATCTGCAGCGGCACGCGATGATGAAACCTTACGTCGCGTGGAAAAACACCAGCGCGCACTCTGTTCCCCTCTCATGCCAGACAAATACATTCTAGTTTCACACGTCACTTTTGTGTCTTCATTCTCTCACACACAAACGCACACACACACACACACACACACACACAGAAGTTAATTCCTCTGATTATTGATTTGCACAACCAACAACACAACTGCACAGGTGGCCCGCCCCGAGCTCTTTCTCCCCTTCTCCTCCCACTCAACCGGAGAGCGGCAAGAAAACCAGGGATGAACGTGCTAACGTGTGAAAACATAATGGAAGTCAGCCTGAAGGTAAAGACCGGGGATTACAAAGTGAATCCAGGCCTGGCAACCAGCTGGAACGCCTTTATTTTGCATACAGACACACACACACACACACACACACACACACTCTCGATACGCTACCATATTGTGGTTTATGTTCCCATCCTGGAACGCTCAGAGCAACGTGGGAAATGTGTGCGAGTAAGACGTGTTAACTCGTACCGGGCTTAGAGACGACGGTGGTGGTGGTGGGTGGGGGGGGGATTGATGATGTCAATGATAAAAACGGTACTAAAGACGTGCCAGTATACGCATTTGTTTTATTGCGTGTGACTGATGGTGATAATGAAGGTTTAGATAGCTTTCCTGTAACAAATGTATCATTTCAGAAAATTAAGATGAAGAAGCCTTCAAGAAACAAACAAACAAACAAAAAAGTTTTGGAAAACACTTAGATTGAGCTTTCATTCATAGTATCGTTAAATGAAGTGATGCACGTTGTTGCTGCATTCAAATTGAACTCGTGACCTCGCGTTTGCAACGTGGGAAGTCGCGTGCGACCTCATGCTTTTCGGCGCTGAAGTGGTTAAGTCGTAAAAAAATGTTGCTAGGCAACGTCCCACGCGCACCGCATGCGGGTAAAATAATGCAAGAAACACGAAGAGGGCGCCGTTCATACGGACTCTTCTCGTTGTACACGGTGAATACGACGCAGCGGGTGTACGTGTTATTTTAGAAACTGCCGCATAAAAACGATTTGTTGTACGATGGTTATTTTTGATGAAACGGAAATATAGCCAGTAACTTTGCCTCCTCTTTTTATTTGGAGGATATCATGAGCAATTGCTATGATTTATGTTATGGACATTGAATTCACAGCATATTTAGCGGTTTGAAAAATGAGCTGCTCCAACTGACAAACATTTTGTAATTTTTTTTTTGAATTTCATTTAATTTTAATTTGTCTTTTTTCTATTTAAATCCTAAGTGTGGCCGTCCCTCGGTTGTATTTTATTTGTTCTAAAAGTTAAAAGAAGTTTCTGTAACTGTGAGCAAAATATAACAAAGCTGCCATTTGACTGGAGGTGTGAGCACCGTGTCTGATGAGCACTAACAGGGTGCAGACTAGAGTCAACCAGAGTGGGAGGACTGGCGGGGGTACCAGGGGCACTCAGCTGATTCTTTGTTCCTTCATTTTAACCAGGTGACCTTCGGCAAGTTAAACCAGCCTTCAGTCTAAATAATTCCGATTTTCATTGGAACTGGTTTCTAACACAAACAAAAAGAAGAGAGAACTTTTCGGGGCTCTGTTCCAGAGAGAAATATGATTTTCAAAGCTCCATTTTTCATCGTAGATGTCAACACAAAACACAATCTCATCCAGCTCCAGCAGAGTTTTTTTTTTAAAAGCTAAAACAAATAAAAACCAAAAACTGTTTGAGCCTTTAAGTTGTATCAGCCAATCAGAGGCCAGCCTTCGTTTGTCATCACAAAGGTTTGGAAATACACAAATAAAACAGGGAATGCAGTAAATAAATACAGCACGGAATGCGGAAATCAATACATGGGAAAATAAATAAAAAACAAACCGAAATAAATACAGAAATAAACCAGATTTAGTGAATCCATAAATATATAAAACGGCATTTAAGGCATTATTTATTCATTTTGGCGAAATGTCCAGTTATTCTGTGGTGTTTCAAATATAAACGCGTTCGGCGACGTCGCCCCCCTGGGTGCAGCTCGGCTCCGATTCGATCAGCGGGTTTCAAACTTTAATAAGTGGCACATTGTCTTTACCGCGCATCATCCGCATCTGCCAGGCGTGTGAGCTACGACTGCTGGCAACCGACATCTTTCACAACAATAACAACACATAACTCAGTCTGACACACACAGACACACACACGGGCGCACGGGGACGTTCGAGAGCGCATCCAAGCGTATATAAAGGCAGACGCTCGCGTCGTGTCTGTTTCCTGTTTAGAAATGGATATGGTGGCTCTTTGTGTGTGTGTGTGTGTGTGTGCGTGCGAGTGCGGGCGCGCGGAATATGAAATGCACCGCTGCTAGATTTCTGGCCGCGCGGTAGATCTGCAAGTCGGTCTGTCATCGCGGAGGTATCCACTTTATTGATTTGAAAATCGACCACGACTGAGTGCACTTAGCCTCCGAGGGAAGTGGGTTATGGGGGCGGGGCCTGAGGTAAACGATGAAAATGCACAAATTCACCTCCGTGCTTTTATTCATTCATCCCCCATCTCTTTCCTCTGGGACGCCCCACACACACACACACGCACACAAGCGAATGAGTTAAAGACCCACGACGACGACACGCACAAATAAAAAAAACGTACGAGTAAACGGAGACTGTGCGACGCACACACCCGAAGCGTTTCGCGAACAAATCGACGAGTCGCCGCCCCCGACCGAGCTATTTGTAAACGCCACTTGGTAAAGCCGTAAAGTCCTTCTTTAATCACGCGACTAATTGCGACCTCGAGACTTATTTCGACGGGGAGACAAACAAAGGATTTCAATCCGTTCTCTCCACCTTTTGTTAATTTGGCATCGATCCAGCGGGCGTACAGCGTGATTATGTAAGCCGGAGGAGGAAAAGAAAGAAAAAAAAAAAAAAAAAAAAAAGACAGAGGAGGAGAGGGATGATGGATGAGGCGCGCGGGCCGACTAATTTGTGACCGGCTGTTCGCGGCTCTCGGCTGAGGAGGAGGAGGAGGACCCCGTCCCCCCCGTCCCCCCGCCCCGCTGTGCGAGCGGTGTAAGGTTCTGATTGCGCGGCCGTCATTGAAGTGACGCTCCCTAACTCGCAACACCTGGACCCTCGGCTGCAGACGGCCTTCGTCGGGAGGAGGCGGAAGAAGTAGAAGACGGAGGCGTCGGCGGGGTAAGACCGACGACGGTCCGCTCCGCTGACGGGTCGTGAACCCGGCGCGCGGCCCGATCCACCCTCCGCCGACACGTGGCCACGCGAGACACACTTCGAGAGTCTCCTTCCGTCAGGCGTCAGAGAGGCGTCGCAAATCGCTTCTGGCAGGTGGACGACGGCGACGACCACCCAAAACGCATTCAGCCGGTCACGAAGGAGACAAGAAGGAGTCCTGCAGCTGACGGTGTGAACCCAACAGAGTCCGGATGCCATCGTCCGTCCGGATCACACGGAGATGGAAAACAGACAGACGGACCGAAGCCACCGAAACACTGTAGAAAGTTCTCCCAAGATACCGAACAACCAACCTGCCAGGTGACGGGAAAAACGGATGAATAAAAATTATTCACGATATTATTTCCTTCCGTTTTTTTGTTGTTGTTGTTTTTTTTTTACTCTCCCGATCGTCCCGGACCGGCTCAAAGGGAAAGGACCAAGAGGACAACAACCACACAGGACTTCCTAACTATATATTGATTTTACCAAACGTAAGTTAAGTGATGAAATGAAACCAAAGCAAGTCAGAAAAAAAACCATAAATATGTTTATACCGTTTACAATAGCTCGATCTTCTTGTCGCTTTTATTTTTCACCAAAATAAATCAATGTGTAGTTTAATGAATACATTGATAGTCTATATTATTGTCAATAAATCCCTCAGAAACAATGACAGACCATCTAATGACTTTGTCTTATTGATTATCAGTCAGTTGTTTTCTTCATTGATTGATTATTTTTTTTTTTGGTCTCTGAAACGTCAGGAAATTATGAAACATTTAAGAAAATAGAGCAAAAAATGTTGCTGAGAAGAAAGATCCCAGAACAGTTGAAAGCAAAGCCGAAATCGCAATTTCCTTTTTTTTTTTTTTTTTTTTTTTTCCTTCCATATCATTGAAAACAGTTTCCACCAAAAACCGGTTGTCCAGAGAAACAGTCCTAACGTCAGTCTGAGAGTCGCAGAAGGTGAAGACAAGAATTAAAGCTGACGCGAGCTGGCGGCTGAAGAACATTCAAAGTACTCGGTTGGTCCGTCCTCCTGAAAGAAAAAAAACCTCGACTCTAAAAAGCCCGGAGACGATCCCTGACGTCTTTGAAGAGGACAGTTTTTTGTTGTTGTTTTTTTGACGTGAAGCTTCCAGGAGATGTTGTTCTGTTGACGTAAGATGAGACTCACTGAACCGGGAACCGACTGACGGGAACCGACTGATGGGAACCGACGCCGGAGAGCACGTGGATAAAGTCCAGATTAAACCACGTTGAAATGTAATTATGGAAAAAGGCAGCTATCTTTAAGACGTGTGTTTAATACGCAGACTGCAGTAAAGATACTATCTGGGAAAAAAGGGCGTGTTTTAACCGGGTAAATATAAACGAATTAAAAGATGAATCGGTACCCAGCTGAGTTAATGAGCGCCGAGTGCACACTTACTTCGACACGCGTGTGCGAACACTCGCGTTCTCTCTTGCGAGTAAGGCATCCATACATTAGCAACCGCGTGCAAGTTAAAAAGCAAAAAGAAATCCCATGAAGAACGCTGAAATATTGGCGGATTATTTCCCCGATTTTAAAAGTGCAGGCTTTGCTGGCGAAGTGTTCTCTGTCCGTCCGGCGGGGAGGGAATAAACCTCGTCTCTTCTTTACGTGCCGAGCCTCGCGACGAGGGGTGGCGGGAAGGCCGGAGAGTCTGGTGAACGCAGTTAAACGTCGGGACGTCTCGGTTAGCGCCGCGGGGGGTCAAAACGAGGTCCCAATACCGCGGGCGATATACGATATCCGCCAAACGCGGCCCCGTTTTTTTTTTTATCCGCTGGCTAACGCCGTGAACTTCTTAAATAGTGGACTTTTATTTACTTCGAGACAACAAGGCCTTTTTTCTTTTTTTTTTTCCTGATGCCATATATCAGTAGAGACCTTCCTGTGTGTCTCACCTGTTCACATTTTCAATTGATAGTTTGCTTTTCTTTTGCAAACATTTTCAAGTGGTGTGATGCTAGTACCAAGTAAAAATGTAACGCTCTCTGAATACTGTGAAGATTTACCAGAATATGATCACGTTACAATTGATTACTGTATTGTTTTCCCTCATTTTAGGACAACCCCAATTCCTAAAAAAGTTGGGACAGAGTGATTTGCAAATCATAATGGAAAAATATCGTTTGGAAAATAATCTCAATTGAAATTTTATGGCAGCGACACGTCTCCAAAAATTGACAGGGTCATGTTTAAAAATCGTTTGGCGCCACTTCTTGATACAACACTCTGGAAACATTTGTGGATTGAGGAGACCAAACGCTGGAGTTTTGAAAGTGAAATGTTGTCCCACTCTTGCCCGATATAGGATTTCAGTCGCTCAGCAGGTCAGAGCCGTACAGGTCACACTACAGAGCCATGCTGTAATACGTTTGAAAAGAGGGTTGTGATTTTTAAAAAAAATTGTATATTGAATATCTTTTAAAACAAATTACTTAAAAAAGAATATTGTCTTCCTGTCTTTAAAACAGTTTAGTTCAAATGATAAATCTCAAATGTCTGAAAACTTCAACAAGCCCATTCAGGCACACCATTTCCAAGAATAATGCAAATTCATAACTCTAAGTGTGAAAAACAGGCACTTTATGTTTTTGAAATATTGTGACAGTTGGAGTTTAACTAACAGCCGAATATCAAGACAAAGTTATTATGTCGGTTATGAAGTAGAAATATTTTTTCAAAATTCCCAGAATGTCACACATTCAATATTGGTGCCAGTCATAGAGCATTTTCACCTCATTTATGGAAAAGCTACATAAAAATTGTGTCCCCTTATTTTTATATCCTTAATACAATTTTTGAGATAATTCTGTGGATTAAAGGGGGAAAAAAAAACACATTTAGCAAAAATATAACAACTTGCACATTGTTCTGTGAAATTTCTAAAAGTCCATTTCTTGCACCTCCTTTCCGTCAACTTCACGTAGGCTGCGAAAGACGATCATATCCTGATATAAAACGCGGACTGAAGTCTGTGACCCCTCTGGAAGGTCAGATCTTTTTTTTTGCATCTATAAGTTTCTGCTGCAAAATAATTCTGACCCGGGGCCTCATTTATCAGGAGTATGTTTTAAATCACCGTACGAGGACTTCCTGTAGGTACAGCTGCCACACACCAAAAATAACGCCGCACGTTTGCAGCTGCTAAAACACCGTATTAGGTTAACCACATTCCTGTAAAGGTCTCGTGGCCTTAATGTAGGACCACTTTTAACGTAGCGAATAAGAAAGAGAAAGATTAAAGAAGACAAAATTGACAATGAATTTCCCCCTCAGGGCGAAACATATTTTTTCACAGGTGGTTTTGTCTCAAGATAATACTGTGGCAGAGATTAAGATATAATGGTTCGACCTTGAAATGATGGTTAATTGTAGTGCAGGAAATACTCGCCGGGCTCCACTTTGTTGTTCATGGATAATGAAACAGAATAATAGGTGTTGATGGTTAAATACTCTCGAAAAGAAATCACGCCTGATGGTAGCGATGAAGCTGGATCACGATTACAGGGAGCGATTTGCTTCGTAACTGTCGCACTTCTTTTAAACATTCGGGAGTATTTAGAGAAAACGCGCCTGGCTTAATAATGCAACTGAAGATCGGTGGGTAAAATTTACCACGTCGTTATTAATGCAGACTAATTACAGCCAAACTTAATCAACTCCGGATTCGCAGCTACGATGCCGATGCAGGGCCTAAAGAAGCACCGACGAGGAAGGAAAAAACTTTTACCGCTAATTTATGCCGATTCTTAAACCCAAGAAGAAATGCATTCATCTGATTTCATGCGTGAACACGACTGCACGGTTGTCACTCCCAACTCGGCCCGGGATCACGTCAAAGCATGTCATACTTCAGTCGGTCCAGTAGGGGGCGCTGTGTCAGCGTCACGTTTTGCTTTCGCCCGAAGCGTGAAAATGACACGCGTTTATGACCAGCTGTCATTCGAAGGGCAACAAAGAGCGATGAAGTGTTCAGGGGTGGTTGAATGGCACAAACAGAGGACTCGACAACGTGGATTTCTTTTGAGTGACGTCAGTGAGTGGGGTACATAACTCAACGGATTTAACGCAAGTAACCTACGTTAAGTTACTTAAGTGCAGGTTTTAACGTTACATATGTCAAATAATCTTTTCCTAAACCTAACCAAGTAATGTTGATGCCTAAACAAGTTGCGACCATGTTACGTGCTGCGTTTAAACGTTGTCGTATTTACCGTGAACACCAGAAGAGTTCGTATGAAGGGCGCCCTCTTGTGGTACTCACGACGTCCGAACTCTAAATTTTCTTTACGCCTCGAGTTCGCGATTTGTGTCGCGTTTGCTGACGTTTGCAGAAAGGTCAGAGGTCGTGGAAGTTCATGTTCGGTTGTATGTTAATATATTGTAATTTTAGTAACGTAGAGTTTGTCTTCGTAACTTAGATAGCAGGCTACGTCGGAGGAAAATGTTGGTCTCGGCAACGTGCTCATCTTTTCCCTCCGTGACTTTGCAGGTGCTGTCTATGTTGCTGGTTAGCTTTTAGAAGGACAATTTCTGTTCTATCCCTCCAGTGTGTTTAAACTTTTAGCCGCTGTTTTACTTGTGGTAACAAACTAAGTTGAAATCCAAATAATTGTTTTAATTCAGCGATACAGTAAAATGTTTGTTCAAGGGTTTCGCTAAAACCTTGGTCACCAACGAGCCTTAATTAGCAGCATTTTAAAAAAAAAAAACATTTTTTTTTATAACCTTTTCTAGTTGTTATGCTTTTTCTGTGAGGAAAAAAGACACAAATCATTTCCATGTGAGTGTTTGGAGAAAAATAATGTGTGTGTGTGTGTGTGTGTGTGTGTGTGTGTGTGTGTGTGTGTGGAGGGCGGGGGGGGGGGCATCTTTTGTTTTACTGATTTGCATCACTGAAAGTTTATACTGGCCTCGACCGCGGGTTACTTCTCATGAGGCTTTGTAGCGTCAACACAGACGGACGAGTTCACCACGACGAAAACAAATAAAATCCTCATTTGTTGGATTCGCTGTGATGTGATCATAAATCTTGCCGGTTAATGGAATCATTTTTGCTTTAATTTTATCCAGATTATCTTCGCTAAATAATCGCTTGATTGTCTATTTTTTGCGCACTTAGCCCACAGTACACACACACACACACACACACACACACACACACACACACACAGTTTTTTTGGAGTCTGTTTCTCGTTGCTGGAGTTTTTCCTTGTTTCCAGAGCTTCCCCGCCAAAGCTGATGAGCCCTGATGCCATTAGCGTTGATTTCAGTTGACAGCGATGAAACCGGATAATGAAAATCAATAAGGCGAGCTTCTCCGAGCCTGCAATTGTAAACTTTTATAAACCCCCCCCCCCCCCTTTTTTCTTGGCCGGCGCAGACCTTTCTCCGCTGCGTATATGCACATGCATGCATACAACGTAAATACCCCGAGGTGCGTGCGTGCGTGCAAGTGGGGATAATGCTGACTCAGCGCTGCACAAAGGACCGAATAAACAGTCTACTTAATCAATGCGCACCGTATTAACCATGGAACATTTCAACGACGAACTCGCGCTCGAGAGCTCTAATTTCCGATAAGTAAGTTTCTATCCAGTCCGTTCAAAGGTTACCTGTTTTTGTTATGGGTTTATTATGCTCTCAAATATACATGTCGGTCACCTTCCAGCCAAGACCACTAATCAAAGGTAATTACAGGGCTTTTCATTACGCCACGTTTCCACAGTCTAACCTCCATCACCCTCCCCAAGGCCCTTTTGTGTGTCTGCCTTTATATTCTACTCTTTTTGTATTACATTCACAGACGCAGATCGATTCTCTGGCCTCCAAGTTCGACAAATTGCATTTACCTGCTTCACAAACGCTTCGAACGCACACGCACACGCACACGCACACACACACACACACAGAGAGACAGAACGAGAGAGGGGAGAGAATGAAAGAGAAAACCTGGACGGCGTTAGGGAAACTAGAACAACGAGCATCCCACCGCGGCGGCTGTTTGTGGGTCGGAGAGAAAAAGGACGGTCGCACTCGAACACAATGGGCCTTGATTCGGCGGCTCCCCTCACAAAGAGCAAATCACCAAAGTTTTTCCTCCCAAAGATGGCCAGTGCTGCTTTTGATCGTCAAATCACACTTGACTTTCTCTCTTTCGGTCTTTATTTATTTATTTTGTGTGTGCGTCTGCGAACCTTCAGCGGAGCGGCGAAGAAGTCGGGGGTTTCGCTTTCTGCAAGCATCTTTCTCCCTCGTTCTCGTGTAGAAAAAAAACTTTCGGCGGATGCTTGCAGCTCCGGGGCGGGGGGGGGGGGGGGACGGGGACGGAAAGGACGCGAGAAGAAGGGCCCGACGTTTGTTCATCCCACCAGAGAGAAAATGTGTGTGATCACAGGGGGGGGGGGGGGGGAGCGATGATAGCCCGTGCTTTCAGCAGAGGGCCCGGCGTCCTTGGGGGGGCCCCCCACTGACTCATGAATATCTGGCACGGCGGCTGACAGTGATTGGGCGTCGTCGCGAGCCGAGCGGCCTTGTCCGTGCTCGTTGCATCCGGCAACACGGAGCGGCAAACCGCTCATCCCCGCCACTGACGGCCGACAAGATGGTTTAAAAAAAAAAAAAAAAATACAAATAATTTTAAAATCCACATGGAACAAAATAGCAGGGCGGCTGTAATCGTGTGCAGCGGGCTCGTATTAGTTTAATTGGGGACGATGGCTCGGCCGTCAATTTTGTCCTTGGAAAAAGGAAATTCATTCCTCTCTCCTCTCCCCCCCCCCCCCCGAGGTTCAAACAACAATGGTTCTCATGAGGTTTTGGTTAATGGGCATATCGTGTTAGCCCTTAATAATGCACACGTTGAGTCGCGAGCGATTTGGCACCTTTTTATAAGGAAGATGAATCCATATATTACAATCGTTCTGCTTGTGCCTTTATCTGTAGGTTTTATTAATAATGACACAACACAAAAAAAAAACAACACACAAAAAAACATGCTTTTACCATCCAAGAAAATCATTTATAGACTATTTAACAAGCTTGTGTGCTAGTTTTTCAGCTGAGGAGATATTCTGATTCTGGACAAAGATATATATTTTAGAGCTCCTTGGAGCTTTCGGAGGTCATTGCACCTTTTTTTTTTTTTTCCCGTTCCTGCCCGAGAGGAGAAGGCCAATGTTTTTCCACGTGGAAAATTTGTCCTTCAGAAGTACTCTGCTCGTGGGAGCAGGGTCGACGCACCTGGAGTATCCGTACATGATTCCCACATCATCCTACCTCTCTTCGGAGAGTTACTGTGACTGCTTTAAGTCCGAGGCTATTTCTTTCTTTTTTAGAAGAAAAACCTCACCAAATTCAGCGAGTAACAGCTCCAACCTTGGGCTCCGTGGATAAGAGACACATTGGAGAATTGTTGATGTAATAAATGTCCTAAGTGAGAAGTTGACATAAATGTAAATTAGCGAATCCTCGTCGTACCAGGCGTCCTCTTCATTGAGCCGCGTCGAGTATTTTTTTTTTTACCCTTCAGGTTCTGGTTTCTGGACTTTTAGGGTGGAAAAGGATTAAATTGAAGGCCTTATAATGGAAATGTTGAAGTACCAATGTCCTACACGGTTACAGTTAAATCCGTTTAAAGCCTTCTCGGGTTTAATGGGCGTATTTTTCTCTGCCAAATGGGGAAGCATTGTAAAAATCTGAGCCATGACGTTACCATTCAAACGCAGGAAAATTAGTAGCAGCTTCGATGTCCCGATGACTGGCGCGTCTGTGTCGCTTTGAGATCGATCAGATAGAAGTTGAGACGGTAAAGAGGCTTCAGGAAATTCACCAAATGAAATGCCAGGACTTCTTCCCTTTCCGATCCATTCCCCCCCGCCCTACCTCCCTCCCACCACCACCACCACCACCACCAACGTAATCTCAGCTCTGCCTCCGTCCTGATTACTGCTCGATAACGACCCAAACAACCGAGCCGCAGCGCCACGGCACCATCAATCAGTCATCATCACCGTCCTCTTCTCAGATCCATACAAACCCAATGAAAAAGGACTCTAACGAGTGGGTGGAGTGGGGAGGGGGGGGGGGGGTAATAAACGGGGTTAGAAACGGGAGGTAATAATGAGCTAAAATATCCTCGGCACGAAACAGCATTTTGAAAAACTTCCCACTCGCGAATTGATCTTCGGTCGCAGTTTAAATGATTGTTTTGGATATTTCCCTCGAAGTTTTTCTTTTGTTTTTTGGCAGTTGACCTCTTCTTGCTTACGAGTGCCAGAATCTGGAGGCATGTTCTCCCTTTTGCATGCTAATAAAATATTAGTCATGAAAGCTCATCTTGCTGAGAGCATTTTGACTAGTGTGTGTAAATTTTTTTTTTTTTTTAAATAGCAGCATATATTCATCGTGCCAAGCCCATTAGACATGGCTGTAGAGTCTGACACTGAAAAACTTTGGGTGGGAATGCTTTAAAAGCTGCAGTGTAAAAAAAAAAAGAAAAAAAAAGATATTACTTTCTCTTGTCAAATGGATACTAAAGTCCAGTTAATCTCAGTGAAGCCCGTTCGGGCCGAAAGGAAACTTGCACAAACAAATCTATGACGAATGGCCTCGATGTTCCAAGGAAATTAAATTTTAGACCGCGAATGAATGTTCTTCCTCTCTCCGAACATCGACCCCGAGACATTTGACATTATTCGTCCGGCCCTTTTCTCGCCGTTGTCTGTCTGAAAGCTGTTGTCGACACCAAGCTTTTAGCGTCAGCTGATTTGATTTCAGTGGAACATGTAACCGTACTGTAAGTATTTCTGCGATACTTTTATCTATCTGCTTTCACGGCGTTTTGGAATATTCAAACAAATACGCGGGATTATTGCGAAGACCGTTGCAAGTCAGAAAAGTGAACCGGCTCGAGACGATTTCAGCGGATGAATATTACAGATGCGGCCACGCCAGTTGCTCTGTGGAGCTGCGACTTTTTCGACGCGCTGAATGCTGACACCGCTGACCTTTCTAATCGCGTCATAACCACAGACTGTTTCTAAAAAACTGTTCGGAATTTGGAATAAAAGGCGACCGCCCGAGTCAAGAGCCTGTAGTATTATTGAGTTTATTCCACGTTTATAAATGGCACTTCGTGTGTTCGTTTTGTTTACAAGATAACACTTGCTAATTAGCATCCAACGGACAGCTGAGGCAGATGGGAACGTGATCAGTAATGCAATTGTTGGGCTCGACTGTATTGTGAGGTTAAGGTCAAAAAGTCCCCCCTCGGTTAAACACGACTTCATCGTCAAACTTCTAGGGCTCGGTTGTGTCGGGACCAATCGTGTCTCTGCAAATCCATTTGGCACAGTTAAATATATTTCACTGGATGCATGAAAACTTTGACCTGTTTGGTAATGCCACGTGTAAATACAGGCGGGCACCGGTCATTGGGATTTATCCTCTGGGGAGAAAAAAAATACATTATACACCTGACTGCTGTAAAGTCAAGTATTTGAGATATATGTACGAAACTGTTGCTCTGCTTCAATGGTGCCAAAAAAAAAAAAAAAAAATCGACAACAACAACAAAAAAAAAAAAGATGCAACATTTATATGAAACGAACCAAATTACAGTGTTGGGTTTGGATCGGTAATGGCGTGCATCTGGTGACATGCACCCTACTAATGTAGTAAATGGCACTCCAGGACAATAATGGACAGACTGGCTTTTTACTGCTGCATCCACATTAGATATAATTGTGTCCCCAGAATTACCTCGAAAGGTAGAATACAGGAGGGGTGGGGATGAGGCGGGGTGGGGGGCTTCATATGCATGTACGGGTGCGAGTGCTTCCCGGCCATCTGTGGGTTGCGTTGCAATAACACATTTAGAAATAAATATCCACATATGAATTTACTATTCAGGGTTCCCGACAAACATCTTTCTCAAATTTGTAGTAAAATTATAATGACCGCAAACATCCGATCGCGTCCGGTTAAACGGACCTCGTTGTTGGCACGTCGTTCACGCAGTTTTCACCACTGGCAACTATTCTGTAAAAGAAAATATTCTTTGATCGCTCACGGGCGGTTTCTTAACATCGTCATCCGAGCTTTAGTCAACGCCGAGATGCGCGGAAATCTTCCCCTCGACCGTGTGTTTATTGCGATTCACGGCACGGAGGGGAAAAAAAAGTTGAGGGATTTTCTGTCGTGGTCTTTGTGTTTTTTTTTTTTTTTTTTGGAAGAGAAGGCACATCCGCTTACCGGCCAACAATCTCATCAGAGGTTTTAAAGATCGCAACAGAGCGAGTGAGTGAGTTCAGGTCCAGGTCGGGAGACTGGCGACACTACACGCGTGACCCGGACCGATCGGCGTTCACGTTGGAGTTCCTGTGTCGTATCAATCGCGAGCCACAGAGGCGTTAACGTGTCAGGCCCTCTTTAATCCTAGTGGTCGAGGAACGCGTCGCAGGACATGTCAAACTGGGCCCCGTAGAAACCGAAAACTGCCGACCAGTTTTTTCGGCGTCCCAGACGTCGCATCGCCGTTCTTTAATCGCGTCAAAACCCGTTTTATCGTTCCGAACGTTCGTATTCGGCTCCGACGCTGCCAATTTTGCTGCCAGTGTATAAATCGGGATTTGTACTTGATCCCACGACGTCCTTCTTTAAAAGCTGGTCATACGTGCGTGTACATTTCACACTGTGGCGCGGCAAAACGTGACACTGACACGGTATCCTCTATCGGACCGATGCATCTATTGCATGCTTTATTTTTATTTTTTTTACATTTAAACGTCGTAACATTGTAACTTTTTAGTACCAGCTGAACTCACGAGTCGATTAGAAGTACAAATAGTCACACACCCATTTCATTAAGGCAACATCCTGCCGTTACAATTAGAGAAGACATTTTACTTTCTGCATAACAATTTAGTTATTTTCCAAACAAATAAATTCTATCATAAATTTTTACTTCTTTCTTACTCCAGTCGTAATGCAAATAAAGAACTCCACTGCACCCTCCATCTTTCACGTCCTATATCTCTCTGCTGCCTCGTTTGCGAGGAGTTATCACTCCCCGGGTTTGTCCACAGCTAAATATAAACTCTGACTAACTTTTTTTCTCTCGCTGAGTGATGATATTCTTCACGCTGTGATCTTATCGTGCTACACGATGAAGGCTTTGTTGTCAACTCCGGAGCAAGTAATCTCTCTGAAACAATAACACCACAACAAACCTGCACCTCAAATTGGACTTCAAATAACAAAACGCTCCAAATTAGCCACTCAGGGGGGGAAGAAAATGTCTTTGTTTGGAAATGTGCAAAAGTCATCAGAAAAATGTTAGTACTTGAATTGGCAAGTTTAAATTCAGGCAGTTAAATTGTCCTGATTGTTTTCTCCATTGTTCGACAAAAGAAGATGGATCTGCTGCTTTTTGAGATGCGACACAAACAGCGAGCTGGAGGTGTTGAACATTTGTTTTCGGAGAGGAATATGAAATACTCACACTTATCATTCCTTATTGTCATCAGCGATTTGTTTCTATTCACACTTGACTTTCTTTTAAATCCTCTTTCAAATTCATTTCAGCAGTTACTGTATTGAGCATAGTGTTCACCTAAAAAAATGCCCCGCCCACCTATAGCAGTAACCTGACTGCACCACAGGCCTGTCAATCAAACAGACGCCCCCCCCAAAAAACACTGCTTTTTTGGGCTTATTTTCTAATTAATGAGGGATTATTTCCAGATGGACCTACAGAAAACGAATAAGAAGGATAACTTGTGGGGGAAAAAATGTGTTGACTTCGTTTTTCATGAGAAGTTGAATGGGAGTCTACGGAGCCAGAGTCTTTTTTGGAGCCGACCTCTAGTGGCTCTCGGTGGTATTGCAACTTTAAGACTTATACTTAGACTAGATTTAGACTTTATTAATCCCACAGTGGGAAAATTTCGTTGTCGCAGCAGCATAGAAACACAAAAAGGAGCACACAAGAAAATAATTTACAAATAACTATACAATAAAATAAGACGGATACAAATATTTCTTTAAGAAATGAAATAAGAGCTATAAATAAATACACATACACACAAAAATAAACTAAAAAAATACGTCTTGGGATGAATGGAAAGTGTCATGTGCAATGAAATGAAATAAAATGAAGGCAACTCTGCTTATTTTTCAGACCCGGAAGCTTCGTCCACTTTTAAATGCAGTCTCGGTTTCAAAGTAGAAAAAAGGACATTTTTCTAAAAAGGCAGAATAGCTCGACAACACACACGTTTACCATCTATCGACCCCATTCGCCGGTCGATTCATGTCATGATATGGTTTTAATAAGCTCCTGCTCGTCTGTGCTCTCGGGCTGAGAAAACAACCGGTGCTGTGTAGAAGGTCTGTGTTTGGAAAATTTCTAAATGAGCCGCTGCAGCAGGGGGTGGGGGGGGGGGGGGGACTCGATTTGAATTTTTCACAAATCTGCACTAAACATGCAGGGAAAGAAGCGCCAGATCGGAGATCGGTGGCACGTGCGAACGCCGTCGTTATCCGCGATGCTTCAGGCAAAAAAATTTACCAGCTCGTTTTTTTTTCCCTCCACCCTCCTTGTTATCCTCGTAATGAACCACCGAGCTCACGTTAGGCCCCGACAGGTGCGACGCGTGAGCCCGTAAAAAAACAACAACAAAAAAAAACAAAACCATTTTTAACAACTCTCCCGTTGGCGGAGCCGCGCAAACGAGCCGTAAAAGAAGCGAGGACTCCGGTTGTTGTTGTTGTTGTTGTTGTTGTTGTTTCTTTTCGTTGGGCTCCGCCGTGCTCAGCGGACAGCGGCTGCCGTGAAGTTACAGCTCGAGACTCTCCAGTGAAGAAGTCCCTATTCTCTTTAGTGCCGCTGCACGACTTTCGCTCTGTTTTCCCCGTCTCGCTCTCTCTCTCTCTCTCCCACTTCTGTTTCCTGATGGCCTCTCCTGGGTCCTCGGTGTTGAACCCCGGGCTCTCTCCTTCGGTCTCTTTCACAGTCGGTATCTCGGGTCTCCTCCAGAGGACCGCTCTTCACCCCACTTACTTTTTTATTTATTTATTTATTTTTTTTTTATTGCAGCCTCGCCAACCTTTTTCCATTGTTCCCTCTGTCCGCCACTTCTTCCTCTCCCCGTCCATCCGCCTGCTCTCGCCGCGTCCTTCGTCGCCCCGCGTTTGTTTGTCCTTTTTGACGCGCCGGACGACCTCGTTTCACGAGGGCCCCGCAGAGCGTGACACCCCGCCGGCACGATAACAATGCTCCCCGTAACGGGCCCGTAACCGGCCAGAAATGCCCTGTAATATCTAAAAAATGCAAATAGAGATTATATTATTGGGCCTGCTGATTTGATTTTTTTTTTTTTTTTTTTTGATTTGGCAGATGCATCGGTTTGCCTGGATCACTAAACGGAGGTTTGCTCAAAGTGAAAACACAATTTTACTTCTAAATGTCCCAACAGCCTGATTACGTTCAGCACCTCGGTCACGTCGAGCCGAAACCTTCGTTTGCACTGTTCATTCGCGAGTGAACAGACCAGATTCGCCGCGTCCGGTCATCACCGGCCCATCGCGGACCGGTTGCCGCCAGTTAGCGCCGTTACTGGCTCTGCAGCAAAATTGGTCTCTTTAATCTTTTGTTTAAGTCCTAAAACTAAGCTGATCGTAATGCTACGGTGGCGCGTGCTGTGAAAAATTAGGAATGGAAAGCTGCTGATGCCGCCACATAAAGATCAGTATAATACCAGAAAGATTGTTCTCCCTTCATTCAGATGTCGTAGAGCAGCTGTTGTTAATCTCGCTATCGGAGCAGCAGATTGTACGTCGGGGAAGTAATTCGGTACCAGCGTGGTGTTTTTTTTTTTTTTTAACCGAAGACGTTCTGACACGTCGTCGCCGTGGGAAACGGCTCAGCGCGTACCGGGACACTTGAACACAACAGAGGCCTCGGTGTCTGCGGTGAAAATGACTTAATAATCGTCGTCAGTGAGCGACGCTGGTACGCTTCCCCATTCAACTTTCTCTGTAAAAAAAAAACAAAACAAAAAAACTCAAAACTGTAAACCGCCGTCTGTAGAAATAATTGGGACGATTTCTGCGCGGTAACGTGAGGCAAGTCTGGTTGCCATGGACGCGAACGCTGAATTTGAATGAGCGCGATGAGGAAAACTGTGTTTTTAAACGGCTGTTTCTTTCTGAGCCGCCAAATTAAAGTCGGCGTCGTCATCTCGCAGATCGGGTTACAATGTACCGTTTCATGTTTTGTATTTACGCGTTATTTACTGCGTTATTAGAGGCGTGGAGGTTGTAAAACGGCTCACCGCGTCACAAAAGGAGAATTAAATGGCGATATTCAAGCGAGCATCTTTCTGGGAAAGAAACACGACGAGCGCTTTGCCCGTTGGTGGTCTTATTTTTCAGATATTTATCAGTCCCTCTAGAGTTTTTTTTTTTGTTTGTTATTGATGCGCTTAGAAATGGTAGATTTTTCCCCAAAAAATTGTGATGTAATTAAATAGTTTTAAGTGAGGTTTTTTTTTTTGTGTGTAAAATTGCAGGAATCCGCTGTTTTTGTTGATAACGCTAAACAGTGTGGGACAATGTGGGACAACGCAGCAGTCCTGAGAGAGCGTCTAAAATTTGGACACCTTGCCAACTTAAAAATGTTAAACACGACAGATGACGCGGCGTACAGGTTTGGCCCTCGGCACGTGAAGGACCAAACGGATGTGTATAATTTGATTGCGGCTTTCCAAACCGCCCAACTCGGCGAACACAAGGCAGCATATAAAAAGGAAGCCGGATCTCATCTTTGCGTTTCCGTGGGAACGTCTTTTGTCGCGGCTGCACGTCCAGACTTCAGAAAAAGCATCCGTCCTGCGGCGTTGACTTTCAGGGGCCGTCGAAATGTGGGACATCGTCTCAATAAGAGGGGACACGGGATCAAAATGCCGCGGGTCGCTCTCGTTGCGATGACGCGGTGCGGGTTTTTGCGAGAGAAAAAAAGAAAAGAAAAATGACCCCAAAAAAAAAACACAAAAAAAACTGGACCCGCTGCAGAACAAAACAGACGTTCCTCTCCGCCGAGAGGAGCTCTGGGAACCGCTCGGACCGCCGCGGGTTTCTAGATACCCGCTCGAGTTTCTCACAGCTGCCACTCACAAAAACCTCTTGACATCTCGGAAAAACTCGGGCGGTCACGCCAAAATGAAAATAAGGCATTAGAGAGATGAAACAGATGGTCTCGACTGGTTTATTCTCATCGGCTCCACAAGATTGCGGTCCATCATAGCGGACCAGAACTCATTTTGTGTGTGTGTGTGTGTGTGTGTGTGTGTGTGTGTGTGTGACCCACCCTCTCGGTACCTCCCAGCAGAATGAAATGCCTGCAGACTTGGACAATAAGATGGATGTGTTTGAGACTGCCTCGTGTCCAATTCAAACAGGGGCGTGGGGGGGGGGGAATATAAGACAGCGGATATAAGAGGAGTCTCATTAAACTGTGACAGGTCCCCCCCCCCCCCCCCCCCCCCACCCCCCGACTCTGTACTTCTTAAACAGGAGCGACAAGATTGAACGGAAATGGGAAGTTGCAGCGCGGCGACTGAGAAATAACTGCAAACGGAGGTCAGCGCCGGTCGGAGCAGCGGGAGCCCCCCCCCCACCCTCCTCCTCCCACCCTCCCGCCGAGCAGAGGAGGGGGGAAACCAATCAGCGTGACGCAAAGGGAATATTCGATGCACCTCACACCGACTGTGATCAAAAATAAACGCGCCCCGGATTGTTCCATTCGGTGCGCGGCGGCGGAGCCGGCCCCCGAGACGCGACTCCTAATTCGGGGACTAATTCGGGGACCAATCTCAGATCTGCACATTTCGGTGTGTGACGTGTCCGAGGAAACGGGTCGGGAGGGGCGGGAGGGGGGGCGGAGAAAGTGGGGCGGTTCCCTCTTTGAGGCGGATCGTATCGCTCCATTATTTTCCTACCGTCTTTTGCGGTAAAAAAAAATCTATTCTGTCCCGAGTCCTTTGTGGGTTTCGGTCACGGTGGAGAATGAAAGAAAAGAATTCAACAATTAAAACGCAGGTTACAGTTTTGCAAATATTCAGCGCGTGGAATTTTAACGCTCAGCTCTTGTTTCGCAGAAGGACGCGCTTCCGAGAGAAACGCGTTCATCTTGCCTGTGATTCATGAATTTGATGACACTTCCCGTAAGTCACCAGCAGGGTTAGTTTTCTCAGTTATCCGGTAAAGTATCAATAGTTTGTGGACTGGCGCCAAGATTTGCCACAAATGAGAAAATTAGCTTTTTATTTCCAGGCATCATGGAGCTACAGGTCATTTTCCTTGGTTTGAAAAAGAGAAACCGTGAAATGTTACAAAAATGTTTTTGTGTACTGGATACTAAACTCCAGTGCCCCCCCCCCCCATCCCCCCCTCCTCCATTCAGTCCGTTGAAGGCGCTGAATCGCGCCCCCCGTTGCCAACGCGGTAACTCGGCAAAGCGTAACGTTGGTGGGAAAGCGTATCGGTGTGCTTTACGAAAACGAAAACATGTCCAGACCTACGAGGTTCCGGTTCGGTGGTTTTGGAAAAAAAAAAAAAATCCAGAATTTTTTTTTTTTTTTTTTTAATACTCTAAATAGAAACCTTTGTCCTCTCCCGTCCAGGATATTATTGTCTGCCGAACTGCCTGTTGGATAGACGATAGTTTCAGAAGCGCAATCCGTGATTGGTCAACTCGGTCCGAGCCCGTCGAGAGCTTCGTATGCGAGGAAGAGGAGGGGGAGGAGCTTGAGGTCATACCCGTGTGCTACGGGGCAGCCATAACTGGACTGACGTGCTCTCCCCTCTTGTGTCTGGTTAAATACTCGAGCTGCAGAGTTTTGGATGAGCTGAAGTCTCTCTGTTGCTTTCTTTGGTCGGCCAGTAAAAACAAAAACAACAAAAAAGTGCATCACAGTCGTCCAGTCGGCTAGAAATGAAGGCATGAATCAATCTTTTCCGCGTCTGTCTGATTTATAATCGGACGCACCTCGGCGATGTTTCTGAGGTGGAAAAAAATAAGTTTTGGTCACTTTGTTAATGTGGGCCTTGAAACCTAGATCTCAGACCAAGACTTGTCACTAACGGAGTTAGTTGCCCCAGATCATTTTTCGACGATTTCTCTTTTTTTTTTTTGCTCTGGGGGCCGCCCGGGTAGGATTTCCGTTTTATCCTCGTTTCTTTTTTTTTTTTTAGGAAATTATGGCTCATCCATTTATTTATTGCTGAAAGACGTTCAGCGGTGGAGCGCGCGTGGCCGCATCGTCATTTGGTTCGGCGGCGGTGTACGGCCGCGTGTCGTCCGCATAACTACGAAAACAAGCATTGTGCTCCTCTCACGACGCCCCCCGGTGGCAGCGTGTGAAAGGTGAGAACGGCAAAGGACCGAGGCAGCTCCCCCGCGGAGCGTCTGAAACCGGCCATTTCCCGTCTCCTCGTATCAAAACAGAATACTGCCCTTCAGAATAAGATTTATTTCCACGCCGCACAATACGCCATTGATTTCTTTGGTTGCTATGGCAATAAAAGGAGGAAAAAAACAAAACGCATTATGGTTGGGACCTCTATCGCCCCGCTGACCCTCAATCCGGTTGAGAACCTGTGGATGACAGCATCTCTGGGCATCTGAAATAGAAATACAGGAAGAAACTGTCCATATTCGTATATTTATAGAAAGCTCGATCCGGAAATGGGTCAGTTTTGTAAATGTTTTATCACCGCAAGAAATACAACACATTTCAATTTTTGAGTTCTGCATCAAAAATTGGGAACACGATTGTAAGGACACCCCCCCCCCCCCCCCGTCGTCCCCCGACAACCACCATCCGTCAAAAGTTTATTTTTCCGCATCGTTATCATTTAGGACTGTTGTACCGTGCAATTTTTTTCTTTTTCTTTTTTTAAGATGAGTCCCGGGCACTCTGTCGGTAAACGTTAGCAATGGCGGCCGCACAATATAGTCTTTTTTTTTTTTTTTATATCACGCTCATCTTTATTCTTTAAGTGCTCTCTCTCTCTCTCTCTCTCTCTCTCTCTCTCCACCAAGCCTTCGAAGCCGCGGCTCTTAATCCATCACCGCTCTCCTCCACAGATCCCACATCCTGCAGCGCTCAACCTACTTGTCTGTCAAAACTCCTCGCCTGATAAATGACTACGCCCAACGTGCGCTCGCACAAACAAAGTGAGGAAGGATGGGCAAGACGGAGGGGAGCGACGAGAGGAGAGAAAAAAAAAAAAAAAGGAGTAGGAGGAGAAATATGGACGAGAGGCTCGACTTTCTGACAGTTTGAACAATGGCCCCTCGGAGGGTTCGCTGGAAAAACACTTTGCGGGACCAAAATCAAAAAAAATCAAAAAATCAAATACAAATACTCCCCCCCCCCCCCGACCCCCTCCCGTTTACAGCCGTTCATTTTCACTGTAAAAGTCTGCAGCCCTGACCTCTCAGCAAACAAAAGCGGGAGACCTCTGGTCGCCTTCCAAGAACCGAAAGCTGTCAAAGCACGTCTCCGGGTTTGGACAATGGGCCGCGGCTTCATCGCTCAGAGAGAGAGAGACGGAGAGAGAGACGGAGAGGAAAAAGGAATCCGGCGCTTTGGGGTTCTGCGGTGCCGCGCTCCCTCTGGACCGCTCAGCTCCGGTTCACGGGCGAAGTGAGGGGAGATATTTCTCGTCTGTCGTTTTGGCCAGATCTCCGGCCTTTAAATGCAGCCTGTCACCGAGGAAGCAGCTGCTGGTGAAAGCCGTAACGCCGGGAAGAAAAAAAGAAAGAAAAAAAAAAAACAAAAAAAAAACAACCCTTCTCTTTAAATGTGTATAATTTGCTCTGTCTCTTCGCCTCCTCCCACCGTTTCAACGCCGAGCATCAGCACCTCAGATCTCCCATGGTGCACTCTGTGTTTTAGGGGAGGGGGGGGGGGGGGGGTTGACAAATTGATGATAGTTGATTTGCACCTGGAGGCGATGCAGGGCGACACGCGCACGCGCACGCACGCGCACGTGCACGGCGAGATAAAAGGGAGGAATTTTACAGGAGGGCGAGCGGACGGTGGCCGAAGAGGTCGTCTGGTTTTTTTTTTGTGTTTTTTTTTTGTGTGTTTTTTTTCCTTCCGAGAAAGAGGGCGGCGACGGTTTGGAACGTCGCAACAACAGCCGCGTGTTTGTGGTGATCCGGATCTGGCCTCGTCCCCGACGGACCGGGAAAAAGAAAGTCTCCACGTTTCGCAAGACCTCCGTTCGTATGCGCGTACTCGCGGGTTTGGGAAGAAGAAAGAAAAAAAAGAAAAACTAAAAGGAAGAGAAAAACACAATCACATTTCTATCAAGTTACGGGAGTCAGAGGGGACCCGACGGCGGCCGCTCCTTCGCCCCTCGGAGTAACTGGAAGTGAGGATGATTGAATTATCTCCCGGCAGAGAGGAACATATTGGAACGTGTATCTTCAGACGCCGAGGGCGCCCCGAGACGCTGGAAACATAAACTCCATTCTCCAGCTGAATTGATCTCATGTTGCTCTGTAATTGCGTTGGGAAAGTTGGGAGAGGGAAATTACTGAAGGCGGCATCGGGGGGGGACGGAGGAGGTTCTGCTGTGCGCTGAAACCGTCAGTCGATGATTTGACGAGGAGCGAGGCCCGGGGGGGGGGGGTTTTTTTTTTTTTGATGAGGGGCTTCGGAGCGCGGACGGATTCGGAGCCTTTGACGTCTTATTTTGCGACGGCGCCGTAACCATAACTTTAGGTTACTTCTGTTTCCTCCGGATTCATTTGAAAGTGTCAAGACGGAGCCGGGAGGACCTTCGGGGGGGGGGGGGGGTCCGAGGCTCCGCGGAGGGTGGACGCTCAACAATAACGTGACGACCCGAATGCCATGGCAACCAAAAAGAACCAAAAGCACTTTAGGCCGTGTTATATGTGTACTCTAGAGCCCCCCCCCCCCCCCCCCCCCCCACCGGCCGTTGCTGCCCCGTGCTGCCTACGTCTCGGATTGTGATTTAATAGCCTGTTGCGGGGACCTCCAGGGTGGAAAGGACAACTAAAATAAAATTTAAAAAAAAGCTGCGGTGGAATTTTAAAGGGTGAAATTTCTTCCCAATTTCATGACCGGACTCGTTTGCCGGTAGATTTGAAATCCATGTAAAAATGTTTGTGTTCCATTTACTCCAAAAAAATTGCCACTAAATAGCAACCTGTCTAGAAGGTGTCCCTTTGAGAGGATAAACAGCCAGAAACTCTTATTAGCCGTGTTGCATCGTCTCACTTTTTTTTTATTTATTCTTCCTCCGGCAGACTGTTAAGTGCTCCACAGTCATTTCTCAGACGTACATATGTATTTTTTTTTAATAAACCGGGGCAACACATTGCAGCTTGCGAACACAACGAGCTTTATTTGCTTTCCGGGAGCTCTTTTTTTTTTATTGGTAAAGACGATGGAATAAACAGAGCAGAGGTTTGGCTACTGAGCTAACATCACGTTAACTATTCAGAGTCCTAAAACTTAAGAAATAACTTGAGGGATTTAAAGCTTTAATGCTTTAATTGCACCACGGCCTGCTACGTCACGTTTGTGAGTTTGTGATTCCGCCATCGTGTTTTTTAAAAACATTTTTTAGCAGCAACCCTAGCAGTAGTAGCAAGCGTAGTACATTTTTTGACGGGAGACAGACACGGGAAGCAAATAGAGAATTGATTAATTTTCAAAATAAAACGCCCTGCGCCGACTCGTGATCTCCACAACAACCGAGGATGTGAAAAAAAAGAAAAAAAAAAAAAGTTCCCCCCCCCCTTCTGCTTAGAGATAATGTGTGTGAACTATAGATAAGAAAATAATTACGATGATGCATTTTTTTTAATAACCAAAACACAGTATTAACTTTGTGTTTCTGTATAAAACTTCTGCAGGCTACAGTACGACCGAGTAGGAAATACCAACGCTTAACACAACAAAACAAATGAAACATCCTTTTCCAGCCAGAAGCATGAAAATCAAGTGGGGGGGGGAGAAAACAAAACATTCAAGTCGTTAAAATCGTGCAGAAAAAAAAAAAGAAGAAAAGCAACGTCTTCGTGAGGCGACGTTTAGTATTAAAAGGCGTCCCGGTCGGCGGTCGTGACGTCCGATACTTCTCGCATTAATTTCAGAGCTCTTCAGAAAACCTTTTGTTGTTCGATACCATTACTGCATTTAAAGTCTCCTGCGGTTCCTCCGTATAAATATATGCATGTCTTGCGTTCCCTTCTTTACCCATCCATTTGCATCACTCACACACACACACACACACACACACACACACACACACACACACACACACACCAGCTCCATTAACACCCACTGATGTCTGATCACAACGCAGGCCGGACCACTCCGAGGTTCTGAAGATCCCGTGAAGGCTCCCGTGTGACGACACGGTGAAAAGGCCCGAGATGAATCGTAATCGTCGCCTTTGTGCGCGGCAGAATTTGCATACGCTCAAGGAATCCTCATCAATGTCGGGCTGCAGAAGGCGAGAACGGTCCGCTTCCTGCTCAACACTCATTCCCAGAAATGATATCGATCTTACGTTGAGCTCATATGAATTGAATAAAGACGCCGCGCGGAAAAGCTGTTTTTTGTTGTTGTTGTTGTTGTTGTTGCTCTTAACGTGAAACAGCTTTCCTGACTTTAACTAGATTCTCGAGAAAATTCAAATGTAGATGTCGTGTGCGTGAACACCTGCAACGATTAGAACATTTCGATTTTTTTTTTCATTTGAGAGATTTCGGCTGTTTCAAAGGGAGCGAGGCTCGGATGGAGAAAATGTCTGGTCACCTGCTTTTCTCCCGAAAGAGGTTTTGTTTGTTAACCGGAGGGCGTTTTACACCCTTCGTGTTTTTGTTTGGAGCATTTTGTTCCCGGTTGGTTTTGTTTTCATGTTTCTATTTAGCGAGTGCACTGAAGAACTTTGCATGACACACCTACTTAAGGAGGGAGTTTATCTAAAGAACACCGTGACGACTCGTGGACATTTCAGTAAGAACTTGATGCTTTTTAAATGGGAGTCTTTTTTTTTGTTTGGAGCAATCCCCTAGCGGCCTTCACTGGTATTACACTTTGAGGCACTTCTGCATTGATTTCACTTTTCAGTTTGAATGCGTGCTCTACCTTTTAGCCCAACGTGTACTGATTGTTGCTCACGTCGTCACGAGTGAGGTCCATTGACCTTAATTATTCCTACAGAACGTCTTCGCGGTTCCCAGGAGACCTTTTTATTTTATATTCTTTAAGGAACTGGTTTGTAAAAACCAATGAGGCTTCGGGCTTGCGATCGATACACCGACACTGGAGTCTGTAAATGTATTCAGTGCATCGTGTGTGTGTTTACGCTGTCTGTAAAGATACAGACGGGTCAATTGGAGTCATTTCGGTTGGTCATTACCGGGTCGGGGGTCAGGGCTAAAAGGTTGAGCTTCACTCTTCAGGAAGGGAAATATAATAAGAATGTCCAAAAATAATACACGCCCTCGGGTTGTGTGTGTGTGTGTGTGTGTGTGTGTGTGTGTGTGTGCGTGCGTGCGTAGGTCAGTCCACCCGAGACCACAAGCCCAGACACGCTGTATTTACCTGCCCGCTCCGTTGCCCCCCCCCCCCCCCTCCTCCCCCATCGACCCATCACACTCTCTCTCTCTCTCAAACACACACATTTAATAAAGAGCTATAAATATAAGTAAAACAACCCAAACCCAAAACAGGCCTTCAGATTAAATTAATTACACCTGCCTGACATCCACAACAAACATCACGGAGGTTCCTGACTCACTCCAGTAATCGTCTCTTTTAATCTGCTGCCTCCCAGCAGCTCTCACACACACACACACACACACACACACACACACACACACACACACACACACACACGAGCAGCTTTACTCACGTTCAGATTCAGGAGCAGCTTCTTCCTCTGGGCCACCGCTACACCCCCCCCCCCCCCCCATCCCCAACCGCCACTACCACCAGCAGCACACCCTGGACCTCCAGCATTATTCTGCACGAACAAACACGCAACATAACCGAGGCTAATATGCAGAGAGACCAAAATTGACTTTATTCCAGACTTTCATGTCTACGACGACGACCATATTTATTGTTCATAACGTTAATGGTGGTTTTATTCTGCCACCAAAACGGGTGTGGCGTCGCTGTGCTTCATTTTCGTTGCATCAAATTTGGTGGAGTTGCAGTTGAGAATTTTTTTTTTAGAAGTAGCATCAGTGTTTATTGACTGATAATGTTTTAAGGCTGTTATTTTACTCTCTAATGAGAGCGGAGACTTCTTGTTTTTTTTTTTCCGTTTCAGTACTCGCCCACGTCGAGCCCAAGGTCGTTTCACTTTAGCCTCACGGTTACGGAGCTTTTACTGAATTAGAATTATTTTTGTATGCCTCGCACATATTTGAAGATGCAACTGCAATTATATGTATGTATTTTTTTTTTATTATTAATATCAAGCCAGGTTGTCTAAGAGGGAAATAGATGAGAAAAATCTCTTACTTGCTTTAAAAAGATATGAACATCCACAATAAACCTGTTAATAAATTTAGTAGTCGTAAATGGACCTTTTTGATCACTTTCTCAACCACTAAAATGTTATTGTCAGTTCGCACTCTTTAATGCCTTTATGAATTCAGCATTTGTTTCCACTTGATGACCTCTTGAGGGAGGGGGGGCGTAAACTGACATATTATAATCCTGCAAAAAGCTAGGGTTCTTCAGTTCTTCAGTCGGGGTGCTCGCTCTGACTTAAGTCCAAGATTAACTCACTTTTAACTCGGTTTTGGTCTCCACCGCCTCCTTAAGGAAATATCCGTCTGTTCAGCTTGTTTTTACAATACATAGATATTTTTACCCAGTGTTGTCAGAAAAAAACAATTTGCTCGATGAAGCTTAAAGTTTCTATAATAGCTATATTAGCTACATAGCATTCTATAATGTTGGGTATAAAATGGCAAAAACACAGATAATTACAGAATTTTTGGGGCTAATTCTGTATTTTTCTTACCTCTGACAGTGTTGTTTTCATTGGACGCTGACACAATTAGTAATGAACACCTTCAAGTTGATCAGACAGATTGTAAACAAAACCCTTTAAGTTAATCATATCCGAAGTATTAATAGAGGGGATTTTTTTTTTTTGCCTTCAACGTTTCGGCGAGCGACGCCCCCTTTGACGAGCAGCGGTCTGCATCCGCCGACGTGGGCAAGCTCCGAGGATATCAAACACTCGAGATCGGTAGCCGTTTTATATTTATCCTTCTATAAGCAGCTGCGAGCAATAACTGCCAAAGTCAATCTAAAATATGTATTTATATATTTTTGTCAATTTACTTTATGGTCACTGGCTCGGGGTCTTGGTCACTGGAAACGAAGTGAAAGTGTGAATAACCGTCCAACAAAATGTCATCCCGCTCTCCGGCTCCTTCTAATTTGAAGCGAATGCAGCGATGTGGGTTTGGAGGAGGAGGAGGAGGAAGGAAGGAAGCGAGGAAGGCCGAGTGCACGGAGGGGAGGAGGGGAATGAGTAATGCGTTTCGAACTGTAAACCCGGCACCGTAACCTCTCAGCCACCATTTTACTGCCCCTCACGGCCGCCCCTGTAAGAGCTTGGCACCGTCACATGGCATTAGCGTCGCACGCCATAACTCCCCGTGCTGTTCTGATTATCACTGTGGGGGGAAAGTGGTGCGCACGCACACACACACACACACACACACACACACACACACACACTCTCCTGGCTGCATTTACAAAGTGTGTGTGTGTGTGGGGGGAGGGGGGGGGGGCAAATTCTTTTAGCCATTTAGGTCATTTTTCGGTTGGGCGGGCGCAGCCGAGCTGTGGGCGCAACATTGTTAGGAATGAGCACGTTAGGAAAAAGACGCCATCGGAGGGTGACGGGGTTATAATGTTGATCGTATAACATCAAATCTGCGAAACCTAATTCAAATAACCACCGCAGTCCCAATGCATTAGAGCGCGAGCTCACTATTAGCTGCAGCTACTTTCTTCCCAACAACCTCCAAGGTTACTCGGCTTTTAACGTTAACGGGACGGGAAGGAGGTTTATTTTGACGTTCCTCTCGCCGCTGCGGGAGCGTTTTTCTTTTCTTTTCTTTTTTTTCTAGCGTGACATTTTAAATGTACGTGTCGCCTGGATGAAGGAAAAGCAGGCTTTTCACCGGGGAAATAAAAAAAAAGAAAAAAAAAAAAGCTTTTGGAGTCCGAGGCTGCAAGGCTGAGGATAAATCTGATGTACGGATGAGCTGAGAAGGAGCTCCGTTCGCCTGCGGGGAGAGCTACGACTTAACTACACCTCCGCCTCCGCCCGGGTGTTCAGACAGCCGCTGGAAGGGAGTCGGTGTGTCGCTGCTCTTATCTGCTGCCCACCAAACTGTTTCTCCGGCTTTACGAGGTTTCATAACCTGTCGACTGCAGGTTTAGGCGGGAACGCTTTACACCCGGAGGAGCTTCATCGAGAGAAAATAACCCCCGATGATGTCATTGTGATGTCGTCAGTGTTATTCCAACTTGAGCCTTGGACATGAAATAACATTTTCGGCAACAAACTGCAGGTGCAGTTTGTGTTGCATTATGGGAAATGTAGTTTTAGGTTGTTTTGTTTTTTTGGGCAGAACCCACATTTTAACGGAGCCTTTGCTGCTTTGTCGACTCTTGTGAGTTGTCCGGCTGAATTTGCACTCCAGACTTTCAAAAATCCTCCGAATACAATCTGGATGTGACAACAAAGCGGCCTTCGGCTGGCAGTCTGAACGAGGCCCGAGTTCACCGGGGGAATCTTTAGGTGGTTTTTAAAGTTGCGATTCTGCAAGTTTAATATTGAATTGGTCTTGTTAAGCAGGACGAGCCTCTTCAGTTCAGATTTAAAAAAGCAGAACCAGTTTCTGAAATCACTTCTCTGTTCATCATCAGAGAATAAAACCACGACGCTGCTGTAAAGAGTAAAAGGAAAAACGTTGTTCGTGGTCCAAAATAGAGCCCTAGAAAATGGACATTGAAGTTTTTGAAGAGGCAGCGGTCTGAATGATGAAGAGTAAAATCCGTCCTTTCAGCAGAGACGTGAAGCCGGCAGCGTTGTTTAGATGTCTAATTAAAAGGCATCGCAGCTGATTAGGATCGAGTAATGGAGGCTTCTGGCTCCGTGTCGCCGCTAATGTGTCCCCCACCCCCGCCCCCCCCAAAATAAAAACAAAACCAAATAAGCGGTCGGACTGAACGATGGGTGAGGAGATAAATAGGTGCAGCACTGTATTTTTTTTTCTTTTATGCTAGAGCATCCTCCCACTACCCCCCCCCCCTCACCCCACCCCACCCTACCCTGCAACTGCGCCTGAACTCGTACCGCTGTTTTTTGCTTCTGATCCTTTTAGTGCTGTAATCCGCTTCAGCAAACATCCTCTCACTGTTCCCTCACCGTAAGCTGTTTTTATTTATTTTTTCCTCTGATGCTTTGATAACGGCAGCAAATTGGAAACTAATCCTGAAAGTTTTTTTTTTTTCCGCCCGTGTTCTCTCGGTGCTCTGCGGCTCCCTTTCGCCCGTCGCCCCCCTCCGCCACTTCCCTCCGGACTTTTCCCTCCGCTGGGCGCCCGGACAGCAACATCAACATCATCTCTCAGGCCCGTTGAGTCACGAGAAGCAACTCGTGCATCATCGGAAAGTCCTCCTTTTATATTTCCACCGCTGTTCCGTCACGTGAAGCTTCCCGTGTTTCATGCTGTATGCCCAACAGTACTGAAATGTTTAACCCTCAGGAGTCTTTGCCATCATCAACATTTGGAACAGAGCTGAACTGACACTATTTACCACAGTATTAAAAAAAAAAAAAAAAACGCATGGGAAACTGCACGTGATGCATTCAAAGACATATCAGATGTGATGTATTCATAAGTGCAGGTGTTTTTTTTTTTTTTTTTTTTTTTTTTTACCTTTTGCCGTGTGATGCATTCAGGAGCAATAGACTTTTCTGACATTTGGGTGTGATGCATTCAGGAGCCCAGATAGATTTCAGATACTTCCCATATGATGCATTCAGGGGGTGCAAGTTTTTTCGGACATTTCTTTTGTGATGATTTAAGAGGCGCGTGTGGTTTTCAGAGATGTACAGTGTGATGCATTCAGAAGCCCATGCTGCTTTTTGGACATTTTTACATGGTAGTTTTCAGACCTTTTACGCGTGATGCATTCAGGAACGCACGGTTTTCTGATATTTAACACGTTACGCAATCATGTGGTTTTTATACTTCTTCCATGTGATGCAATTAGTGGTCCATTTGTTTTGAGTTTTTTTTTACTTGTGATGCATTCGGGGGTGCAGGTAGTTTTCCGACATTTTAAATGTGACGCATGTGTGGGTTTTAGATATTTACCATGCAAAAAAATTACTTCGAAAAACAGAGTTGTAAACGGTTAATCTAAATCCACAGCGCAGACCTGCAATTATGCAACAATTAAGAGGTCGTGCTTTCTTTCTTTTTTTTTCTCAAAAAGTCAGACTCCTCGTGATGTAAAGCTGAGATTTCTATTTTTCTTAATCAATCAAAAACGTCTCTGTCTCTCCTCACTCTGTTGGTCTTTCCAAATTTTTTGCTTGCACAGACATTTTTCACACGTGCACACACGCACACACACACACACACACACACACACACACACACACACACACACACATCTCAGAGACGAGGCCCCGGAGGGAGCGGCACCAGACAGACGCACACACATCGGTCCCGTCTCAGCTCATGAGGCGGTTAGTGAGGTGTCGCCGAGTGTCGGACACACGGGTCATTACCCGTCCGCTGGATCGCCCCATATCGCCGGGCGCACATTCTTCTGCCGCCGTGATTGTTTTAATGGAGGGCGATAACACAATCTGCAGCGGACAGCCGGCTGCTGCAGAAACACGCGTGTTTTTCTTTAGCGAAGAGGAGAACTCTGCTTGTTTCTGTCTCGTCCGTGTTTGTTTTGCATTTCGGCGTGTCCTTCTTTACGTTTGTGTTCACTGACCCGGCAGATGTAATGATACGTGTTGGCGCTAATGAATTATGTTTTACTGAATCAGCGACCAGCAGCGAGGTCCGCCCGTTGGTTTGTGAACGCCACGGAGCCTCCAGTTCAGATTCTGTCCGTCGCCATCTTTGCTAGTTTGGAGCAGGAAGTGACCATATTTGGACGAGCTGGGGGGGAGGAGCCAGCGGTGGAGCTAAGTGATCTGATTGGAAACCTGACGATACTACGTCCCGCAGACACGCTACCCCCAAAAACAAGTCTTTTTGAAGCTTCTTTTCTCATGAATGAGGGATTATTTTCAGATGGACCTCCAGAAAACTAATAAGAAGGAGTGACTTTAGCTAACAACACCGATATAACTGCTGGAGACATTTTATTGACTTTGTATTTGATGAGAGAAATTGAATGGGAGTCTATGGAGCCAGAGGCTTTTTGGAGCCGACCTCTAGTGGCACTCGGTGGCATTTCAGCTTAAGACACTTGTACATCGGCCTTACTTTTGAGACCTGGAAGCTACCAACACTTTTATATACAGTCTGTGGTTTTACTACAACTATATATCCCTTTGGTTGGTGAGGGCGTGCGGCTGTATGCGTGCCATTATCTCCCTAAAAGGACCGGCAGTGCTGCTTCAGAGCTGAAAAAGAAAAAAGTCCATCCCAGAAATGTTTGGAATGAACCCAAATATGAAATCGTCTTCGTTTAGTCACTGGATTTGGAGAAATCCCAGGAAACATTGAGTGATGAATGAAGCTGCACTTCCGCAGCATGAATGACCGTTTTGAACAGAGATGTTTTACTCTCGATTGATTTAATCCCACACACACCGTCCTGCACCGCTACCGTCCGTGTTTACTGGAACAGTAATTCCCAGCGAGGAGGGAATGGGAGGGGAGTGTGTGTGTGTGTGTGGGGGGGGGGGGGGGGGGTCAGATGGAGGTGCCTTGCTTTATGACACTTCGGTTCTATCCTGCTTTCAAAACGTGTAACTTTCACGCCTAGCCAGGCCAAAGCGTGGCCATCTCGCGTTTTTGCTCTCGTGGACTGGCGTGTCTATTTCACGCTTTTTCACACGCACATACACACAAAAAAATGCTGCGTCGATGCATCAAATGTGTTTTAATCCGTCATTAAACGCACCATTTGTTCCTCTTTGAAAACCCGCAGCACACAGCTGCTTTACGAATTTACTCAGTTGTTTCTAATGAGAACAATATGCTTGTTATAATATGTTCATAATGGTTTGAAATGATTTTTCACCCAGGAACCAATGGCTCAGAGCCAAAAGGCAGAGTGGGGGACGCATTTAGAGACGGACTCGCACGTTGTTGTTTTATTTTTTTTGTTTTCATGAGATTAGTGGATAATAATAAAAAAACATAAGTGATCAGTAGTCTTATTTTTAACAGCATCAAACTGTTAAAAAAGTAATCACGTTAAAGTTCACAAAAAAAAATCTGTCGGTGCATCTTCCTTGATTTGTTCAAATGTGCGTGTTTCCACACACATATACACACACACACACACACACACACACACACACCATTGGCAGATGAGCTGAGCCTTGCACCCTCATTTAGACTGCGACAAGCTGATAATTAAAGTCACAGCCTTGGCTCTGCTTGCATCTGTGGTGTGTGTGTGTGTGTGTGTGTGTGTGTGTGTGTGTGTGTGTGTGTGTGTGTGAGAGAGAGAGCTACAGACCGAGAAAAAAAATGCCTCATTAAATCACTTCAACCGTCTGATTGTTTCACTTTTGCAGTATTTTTTTCTCTGATTGCAGAGCGGTCAGCTGCCGCCAACGTTAAACCACCTGACCCACCACCACCACCAAAAAAAAACAACAACCTCTGGCACAAACAGGATTATTCATTCCTTCCTCAAACTTAACTGCTACCCTGACAAAAACCCTCAGCCGTGTTTTTTTTATTTTTATTTTTTTTATCGTGCAGCTCAAACGTCAACCTACGTTCTGTAAATGAATTCATACGGAGGAGGAAGGAAGCGAGAACAAGAAGGTTAATTTTGCCGATGAATTTCGACCCAAACGTCTCCAGGAAAGAGAGAAAGACTGTGACGGGGGGCACAGTAGATTTGTCATGTCTCCCTAAAGTGACGCCCCGACACCCTGTGATGTATGATTTGATTACTTATCACACATCTATAACATTTCACTAAGCTGAAAATCAATGGGGCTCAATGGAAAGGGTTGTATCAGACATAAATCATCTCGCCCCGCTCTTATCTTCCCCGTCTGTGGTGACATTAGATGTAAAGAGAAGCAAAAGATAGCACTGATACGGGGTATAAAAGACAGAATTTTTTTTTTAAAGGGGAGGGGGGAGGGGGGTAATAACGACAACACGTGCAGAAAGCTTTTTAAAATGGAGAGACGGAAGGACAAGAGATGGCACGACGATAAGCGACGGACAGAGATTAGGGACGACGGAGAGGAGGAGGAGGGAACAAGAAATGCAATGATAAAATAAAGGGGCAAGGAAAATGTGAGATAAAGTTGACGAGAGGAGGAGATTAGAGCGAAATGATGAAATAAAGATAGGAACGGATATAAGCAAATATAAATATATTTAAAAATAAAGAATGGCGCAGATGTGTCGCGGCCTTCGAGCACCGCCGCTGTAATCCAGTTGCTGGAGCACATGTATGCACACAAAGAACACACACACACACACACACACACATGCTGCAGCAGTAAAGCATCTGTGTTTAAACCTGGGACCTCCAGCACTTTAACAGGCTGCCGGAACCGCTGGGGAAACGGATCACCGTGCAGGCAGCGAGCTCATTCTCAGCTGCAGCAGCTGGCCGAGGCGCTCCGGCGGCTGCTTCCACTCCTGCAGCTCGTCAGGTAGAACCAGAACCAGGACCGCGCAACGTGAAGGGAGATCTGGGGACCAAAAAAAAAAAATAATGCAGAAAATGCACTTAATATTCATGTAACATGTCACATTTGTAATGTTTTAATTGGACTGGATTAAAAAAAAAAAGAAAAAAAAGGGGGTTGGGGGGGATTTGAACGGCAGAAAAGATAGGTTTTAACCCCTTAAATGCAAACATTATTACGTGTTATATAATGTTTAATTCTTTCTTTTCAGCGAAGTCAAAAGTAAAACAAATATTAGCTGCATTGAACCAGACAATTTTGTATAATTAAATCTTAATAAAAACGTTAACTGACTTTTTGGCCCGTCTGGGCAGCAGAAACAAGTTGTGACATCATCACTTTAATAGTTGATACAGTGAACTTGTTAAAAAGCTATTTGCTTACATAAACGTAAACATGCGGAGCAATATTAGCATTCAGTTGGACCACCAGGTGGATAAAAGTCTAATATTCTTTCTTTTAGCTTTGATTTTGGTCTTTACAAATCCTGATTGAAATATCCGAGTTTCTGAATAGCTACTGCGCTGCTTTCCACATTGTCACATTGTTTGAAAGTATAATTTGAAATAATATTCTAATTTGAGACACATTGCTTATACCCGTTTTAAATGTTGACTTTTTTTTGTCCAGATAGTGGCCAAACTAGCTGGTTTGCTAACTGGCATAATAATATTATGGTTTGCTAATTTAATTTAGCTAGCTAGCGTGTTACCGGTTAGTTTGTTGGCTGCAGCACTTTACCAGCTAGTTTTGTGAGTAATCAGTACATCACCGAGCGTTCCAGCAAACGAACGATTGCTGCATTCACCATGTGCGACGAGAACAGTCCGTATTAAGCGGCGCCCTCTTGTGGTATTCACGATGTCGGAACTTTCTACAAGCCTCGAGTTCGAGTTGTGACGTTGTTTGCTGACGTTTACAGAAAGGTCAGAGTTCATGGAAGTTTATATTTGGTTGGATGTTCGGCTAATATAATGTAGTTTTAGTGACGTGGAGTTTTTTCTTCGTAACTTAGATAACAGCCTGCGTTTGAGGAAAATGTTGATCTCACCAACGGCCTCATCTTTTCCCTCTGTCTTTGTATTTCCTGTATTATGTTACCTCCTGGTAAGCTTGCTAAATTGTTAGCCTCTGTGGTTTCTAGACGCCCTCCGTATTGCCGTTGCCTAGCAACAGTGTTTTTATGACTTAACGACTTGAATGCTGAGCATTCGGCGCACTCGATGTCCCATGTCGTAACCCGGAGCTCACGACTTCATTTTAAATGCAGTATATGTCCCTGCTTCGTGATAATTTAATTACCGTTAAATGAACCAAGTTAGATCAATTGAAATGGAAGTGAACATTGTGAAAGCCTTTTTTTAACATCTTTCTTTTTGTTGAAAATAGAGGTCTTCTAAGATCATCTATAAAACACAATGAGTGAATAAATGAATACTTTGGCATGTAGAAAGAAATCCATTTCGATGTTTTAAAATGTCATTCATGTTCTCCGTGTTATTATTCACTCGTAACATTTTCCAGCTCAAGTCTGAGCGACGTCTTCTGTAGCGGAGATGTCAGGCAGTCGCAGTTCTGGACAAAAAACTTTCAGTCAGTTCTGAAACTGCTGCGACAACAACAATGAAACTAGTGAATCATTCAGCCTCTTCGAGCACCCTGTTCCCTCGAAAGCTGAGTGACTCATTTTAGGGAGAACATGATCAAACTTTTCTGTGTATTTCAAAGAGCGACTTTTTGATATTTTCCCAAAGTGTGCAGGACAGCAAATTTTTTTAGCTTACTTTACCTCCTTGTTTCATCACCGACTTCTCCGCCATCCCGTCTTACACGCACACACGCACACACGGTGGAAAGTAACAAGAAGCTGTGCTGTGAGTACGTGAACACAAAGGTCAGCTGTAATTTGCACAGCTGTGATATCTCAATTTGCCGCTGATGGTAATAATGAGTCACCTCCCCAAACCCCTGCAAACACACACACGCACGCACACACACCAGCCAGCAGCTACTGCAACAACTACATGGAGCCTAGTCAACATGCTAATCATATTAATCACATGTCAACCCAGCAAAACGTGAAATAGCTACGCTTTGGGCTGTGTAGGCGTGACTGTTACACGTTTTCCTGGAGTGGACGAAAATTAAACCTACTGCATGCGTAGAGCCGTGAGATTTACAGGAAAATGAACGTTTATAGCTACAACGCGTCCTTGGGGGTCCCGAAAAACAGCATGGTTGAGGTTAGGAAATAAAAAGCAACTAAGAAAAAAAAAACATGTCTATTTCACGCTATGCTGTGATACCGGGTTGCTCAGTCTGTATCTTGGCTTTGAGTAGGTTGGAGTGTTTTTCATTGACGTTTTCTCAAAGAATCTTTTAATCAATTGGACTTTCATGATTCGGTTTGCAAGGCTCGGTGCTCGCAGATACATCAACCAGACGTACGCTAAAGCGCAAAATATTGGACACACCTGAGCTTAAAAATGCTGAATTACCTGCAGTCGGTAACTATGTGTGACGAGACCAGAGCTATACCATCTGTTCAATCTCCTCTGAACAAGAAACTCACCCCTGATCTCTTTGTGCACAAGTCAAACCGAAGAGCACATTCCTCCAGGAAAAATCAATAAAACACAATGCTTCATGAAAACTATATATACGTACAGGACTGAAAGAGAAACACGAAGACAGCTGAAATTCAACAGTTTCTGAGCTCTGACCATCAAAGCTTGTGATTAAACCCAGTCTGAAACCCCGCAGAAAGAGTTCGGTCAATAAGAGATGTGTGTGCCGACACGAGGAGGTCAATAGTTGGTCACGAAGGTCAGGAGAGTTCAGCTTGAAACACCTCGGCAAACACAAATTTATAATGAATCAATCAACATGAATCATGATGTTAAATATTTTAAGGGTTCTTGAACGCCTGAGATGAGCTGCAGAAAATAAAGCAATATATTGATCGGTGATGCTTTCTCTTGGAGTTGTGAGGCATCATTAAAGTCCTGGTTCCTAAGGAAGGTCTGAATTTAGGACTGGATCTTTTCACGAGGTCAGCGACTGATGTTTCCTTGTCTGCCTGATGGTCTACAAGGCGAGGTCCTTCTGTCTCCTTTGTTATTTTCTCCCGCTGAGGTGTCGGTTTGTCGTTGGAATAGCTGGCTCAACTGGTACACCTCAGCTTTCAGCTTGTATAAAATGCTGCTCAACTATATACTGTTTATGAAAATAGACATGGTCTCTGTGTCTGAAAAGTTAAGCTAATGCGAAAGTGTCGTAAAGTGCAATACCACTAATGTCCACTGGGGGCGGGCTTTTAGTTCAGTTTTCTACTGAAATAAAAAGTCAGTAAATGTTTTCCACGAGTCATTATGGTGTCATTAAATAAATTCCCTCCTTCTGATCAGTTTTCTTCTGAAAATATTTTCAGCATGTATTAGATATCGGGCCTCAAAAACAGCTATGTTTGCGTGTCTGTTTTGATTGACAGACCTGCAGTCAGGTTTCGGAGTCATAGTGTAAGTAAAGTAAGGCATCCTCCAAGGCTCTCGTCAACTAGTGAGAGTGCTGCGTTACATGAATACCTGATGACGAGATCAGTATTAAACAGTGGCAGCACAGATTTCTAATAACTCTTCAAAAAAAGACTGTTTTGCGAGACTTCAACAGAAGTCTTGAGCCATAGATTTTCCTTATAAATACGCTTCGGAGTAGTCAAACGGTTTATTTCTTCTTTGCCGCGTTCACCGCTGTACATCGGTACTGTATATTTCGAAGTAACGTTGAGTATTTCTCCGTCACTTTATACTCGTTTGAGTATTCAAAACTGCCGCTGAATCTGCAGCTTTCCTTCTCCTGCCACCAAACAATATAACTCCATATGTTAGGATTGTTCTCTCCAAAGGTTAGATTGCGCCAGCAGGTCACCTCTTTTCCTCTATTGGATTACTGTAATGCTGTCACATGTAATCCATTATTCTCCATTCTTCTTATCAGACGTGATCAATGAGGACCAGATGGGAAAAGTGATACACACGCTGTCTGCTACACAATTACTAGATACGCAAACCACCTCTGATGGGCTCTCCAGACGCACTGGAAACGGCAGCGCTGTAATTTATTCACCGACTTATTCATACATTTTCTACCTTGTTTTTTTTTTTTACTATATATACGGACAGCAGCGATTCAGGGGTTAAGTGGCTAAGTGAGTCTCTCATAATGGCCTTTATCTAAGTGAATAAGCTATAGGTACAAGCCATTACTGCGCACCATATCAGATACAGGATTAGGTTCTCCTAACGCACATAGATGTGTATCAGAGAAACCCGATAGGCATGCAGTGTACCCCCCCGGTATGCGTGTATGGTCTGCATTTACTCTCACACACATCGCTTCTGTCTCGCGGAGTTAAGAGTCCCGAGCAGCAGACATATGACACGTTTTTTAGATGGATTTTGAGCTTCCAAACTGGCAGGAGGTGGGCACGTCTCCGATAGGCTGTTGATAATCACCAATTGGTGAGACAAACTGCAGTTCAAATGTAGTTCAGCGACCTCTCCGAGGCGTGCCCTGGCTTTCCCTCGTTGCACGATGGGATATAAACGCAGCTGCGACCACCGAGGCCGGGTTGGGTGCCAATTCTCAATAACGATTTTTGTCTCTACAGCGAACATCCCGGTTTCATGACAACTGTACGATGGAGTTGAGAGAGGTTTTTTTTAATTTATTTTATATTAAGACTTAAAGTTCTTCATACTTTAGTTGGCTAGCTTCAGCAACCAGGCTTCATTCGCTCCACTTATTTGCCCGTTTTTGAATCAGCCGGGTGGAAGACGGAGTCAGGAACTTCCAAAACGCAGACGGCAATAGAACCGATTTTCAAAACCGCTCTTCGGGAAAACCTGTGCGTGATGTCACCGAGGCTGCCTCTATTTATTTATTTTTATATACAGTCTCTAGAATAAACCCGTGGACCCCGCGCAGGCAGAGCGGTTCCGAAGGGGAGGACGGTCGGCTCAGCGGGATGCATCATATCAGACGATCCGTGTTCTGACGATTCACTGTATTCTTCACATAATTCTCTCACCCACACTTTGGCACCGCCATTGAGCTCCTCTGCCTCTATTACACCCCCCCCCCCCTCCTATACTTCTCATTGTTGCCTTTGCTTCTCTGGGAAATGGAGGCTTCATCTGTTTTTCTGACACTGAATTACCCTTCTGTGTGATTTATAAGAAATGTGAGCACAGACAACCCTGATAGAGACCCAAAGAAGCACAGCACATTGACACACAGGTTCCAGGAACAATAGGTTGTCACATTCACAGACTGTATCTCTCTTAACAACCCACTCAGTCCGCACCACATGAATGCAGGAGACATTAGACTCGGAGCACTTTGAGCTACTGTGCTTCTTTCTTTTCCAACAACAAGCAAAGGGCCCTTTGTGTTGTCACTGGTGTTATATTCAGTTGGTCGTACTGACTTCATCTCGCTTCTCGCAGCCTCCCCAACTTCTGTTGTGGACCGAACGTTCGATCCATCGCTGCGACATTTCCTGACACCAAAGACAACACCTGCCGTCTCTATAGATCAATTCATCCCGGTCATGTTGAGTGTTTCCCTAGAATATGTTATCGAGTAAAAATAATCTGATACCGAAGCACCACTGACTCACTATTGAACTGTTTAAGATGTCCAACAAAAAGCCCTCAGAGTCTATAGCCAAGCCAGTGGCCCTGTGAGTCTGTATCTAGCATGCTAAAATGCTAAACACAATGACAATGCTAACATACGAGTGATTAAACATGTGTAAGTTGTTACCATGTTCAGTAAACTGTATAAGCATGGCTGAAAGAAAAAAAAAAAAAAAAAAAAAACTCCCAGGGGGTTTTAGGGACAAAATTGGTTGGCCTCCACTTTACATGGAAGCTTCCTCACCTCCTCAGGCAACAAGAAACCGACGATATTTTTGAGTAATCAAATTACGCAGACTCAAATGATACGGAGTAAACACTAGAGGGTTCTGCAGGCATTGCATGTTAGCATTAAAAAAAAAAAAAAAGAAATACGTAGAAATTAGTTTAGAAGTTTGACCTGGTGGTGGCGCTAGAGGAAAAGTCTTGGAATCACCAACTGGCTCGGCCAGCGGAAGTCTCTGATGCTCGTGTTGCCAACAGAGCATGCTCAGTATGCTGCAGGAATGTCACACCAGACATCAGATTTAAAAACTTTGCATACTGTGAAATACAGAGAGATTTACCTGGATTTGATGAATCAGCATTGTTTGAACTTAACCGGCATTCGCGGTTGCACAGCGGAGGAATCGTAATGACTGTCGGAGCTGTCGACTTTTGTGTTGAAACGAACAAACTATGAATTGCTCTCATTGCTCCTAATTAGGATAACGTGTTGTTGCAGCATCTATTTTCTCTCCACACATGACCGATGGCACGGCGACTAAGCGAGACTTCGTCACGTCACATTACGGATGGCTAATTATCACAATTGAAACAATTGTTGCTTTAAATGTTGTGTTTTATTGGCCCCGTGGTCCTTCTGCTGCAGAGACAGTATCATTATTTAAAAAAAAAACACACACACACTCAAGGTTGTTGGCATGGTTACTGCTGACTCTACTCTTATCGTAGATCTTATGATTAGTCACATCTTCCATTAGCTTTCTGCACCAACCTCTCCCTCCGGAGCTCTGTCTTCTCTTTCTCTCTCCGGGCAGGATGTTATGGGCAAGGCGGACTTGATAAGGGCGACAACATGTCCCCGAGCACGAAAGGGGGGGAAAAAAGAGAAGAAGAAGAAAAAGAAGTCCTGTCATGTCATTTACCATCTGTCCCTCTCCGGGCCACAACCGAAGACCCATCCCGTGGCTCTCCGAGGGCCCGGGGATCGTGCCTCTCGCTGGGGCTTGATGAATCACGCTGCTCCCCTTCCAACCTTCTGGTCCCTGGAGGTCCTCACAACCCCCCCCCACCCCACCCCTTCCAGTCACCTCATTCCCATGCCTCCCTCCTCTGCATGCTTACTGTCCCCATCCTCCCCCCCCCCCCCCCCCCACACACACACCCCCTCCTCCTCTCCTTTTCCCTTTGCTCTTCTGTCCCCTCCCTCCTCCTCTCCCCAGGGCGCTGCAGGCCCTGGCATCCACCCAGAGTCCCTCCATTTCCTCCACATCTGATATAATCAGGGCAGAAAAGAGCTGAGAACATTCTTTTCCCATGATTCTTAAGTGGCACCGGGGGCACTCTGGGCCGGTCGGCTGGCCGGCTGGCTGGCTGGCTGGCTGGTTGGTTGGTTGGCCAACTGTCTGCTGGGATGACTGGGTGACTGGGTGACTGGCTGGCCCCCTGAAAAAAAAAAAAAAAAAAAAAAAAAGAGAGAGACCCAAAGTGCATAACTTAGCCGGATTAGCCGGAGGCCTCATCTCTCCCCTCGCATCAAAAAAACACTTATCTGCGATTATGGCACGGGGCCATTTCAAAATGCCGTCCGCAAAGAAATGTTGGCAGAAAAAAAATGCTAATGCGCCACCATCTTTATGAGGCCGCGTTATCCGCAAACAGATCGAGGCCTGCGTTTCATTTCTGTCTCTGCTTTTATCTCAGAAGATACTCGTCAGGACCATTCAGCCTTTTTGTCTTCACGGTCGTGCGGCATTAAACTGTTTTACGCTGAGCATCTGTAAACGGCGCCGTCCTTCATACTTAAACTCAAACATCATCATCGTCGTGTCATCAGCTTCCTATGAATGATGTTTGTATGTCGCACATCTTTCCTTTTGTTCTGCCGTGGTGGCTATCGCCGCTCCTTAATTTATTCATCTAATCGCAAACTGCTGCTGCCGAGGAGAATTTCAACCAGATGTTCCCGACGACTTTCATCAGATGGAGTGAAAAAAAACAAAAAAAACTGGGAGCTTCAGTCCGCTGCTGCACTTTTTTGTTGTTGTTGTTGTTGAATGTCTGATAGTTGTTGTAAAAAAAACAAAAAAAACACCTAGATTCTAACATCAACCTGGAGGAGACTTTCGTGTCGTCACTATGCTGAGACTACACGGGAAACGGTGTCATGATATTCAGAAGTGACGGCATTCGTGTGGTTGCACAAGCCAGCGAGCGTGAGATAGACACGCTTCTAGGCTGTCTAGGCGTGAAAGTTACACATTTTTGTTTCCATGTTCTTTTTCCTAACCCCCAGCCATGTTTTTTTTTTTTTTTTTGCCAAAAGTTTCATTTTCCTGTGAATCACAAGTGGATTTTGTCCACTGCAAGAAAACAGCCCAAAGCGTGGCTATTTCCCGTTTTGCTTTGATACCGGGTTGGTGGCTCTCCTCTTCCCACGAGATTTTATGAACCCGCCTGCAGGGACTTTTTCCCATTGGTCCATAATGAATGACATCAGTTATTGGTCTTGAAATATATCAGAGGAGCCCTACGTAGTCCCTATGAAAGGCCAAAAAAATAATCTAGATGGAGGGCTGTGGGCCAAAAATAAAAGTTTGTGTTGAGGGAAATTACATTTCATTAAAATGTGATATATTTTACGGAAAAATGTACATTCTGAATTCAAATTAAATCAAAAACACTGCTTTTTAATGAATTGTATTGTTTTACAGAAAGTCATACTGCCTGTTTTTCTTGCATTTTCTCCTCATATCTTGACTGGACGCAGGAACACTTAACAGCACATGAGCGTTAGCAGGAAAGAGACGTAGTCATTAGAGTTTGGATTTTACAGCACTTCAGAATAAGGAGAATAAGCACGAGCTGGTCTCATGACATGGTGGGCCAAACTTGGGCCCGCAGGCCCCAGAGTGGGCTCCTCTGGATTAGATTTTCTGGGTCACAGCTGGTGTTCGGGTTCATCCCAAAGGTGTTGGACGGTGCTGATGACAGTTTTGTTCCTTCTTTCCATCACGTCCTCAGTGAACCTCTTCATCGATGAGGATGACTCGGTGTGTGTGTGTGTGTGTGTGTGTGTGTGTGTGTGTGTGTGTGTGTGTGTGTCCTGCTTGGCGCTGGTTTGCTCTCCTGAGCGATGCGGTGCAGTGAAGTGTGTGTGAGTGTCATCCTGCTGGGCTGCGCTGACGCCACACTCAGCATCCACCCTCCTCCTCCTCCTCCTCCAGCCCCGTTCCCTCCTTCCTCTCGCTCGCCTGTCTGACAGTTTTGTGGGACTCGGGGTAGATCGGAGCATTAGATGGAATTACCAGCTCGCTATGTTCCCATGACAACAAGATACTGTTAGCGTCAGGCAGAATCAGAATCAAGCCTCGGGGGCCGGGATCTTAGAGAGGACCTCCTCCTCCTCCTCTTCCTCCTCGGCTGCTCCTTCCCCGCCATCGTCCCCCCCTCCCGCCCCCCTCCTCTCCTCTCTGCTGACAGAACCTGTTCACAGAGACGAGCATTTTTGGATTTCTCCTTTTCACTTCTCGCTCACAATTATGCATGCACGTAAGGAGGAAAAACACCGTGCGGCCAAATTCTTTTCGAGTGCCTTGTGCGAGACGGACAAGGAAGACAGTTGGAAGAAAAGGGCGACACGGGGAAGGAGGACGGGGGACGGGAGGGGGGGGGGGTAGAGGAGAGGAGAGGTCCGGGTTTAGAGTGGCACTGACCCAGGACATCAGCTCCTGTGACAGCAGGGACAGAAGAGGTGCCAGGCTCTCCGTGACTGACAACAAACCTGCTCCTATTCAGAGCGGCGCTGCAAGGGGGGATGGGGACGGAGCCGGAGGGGGGTGCAGCAGGGATGCGTACTCGCTTCGGGGGGTGGGGGGGTCGGAGTGTTTGATATTTGTGTGTGGATTTATGTGCGTGTTGCAAGTGATTGACTGGCCTGATGCAGAGAAATGGGACGAAAGATGGAGCAGAGAGAGCACAAGTGTGCAGTGTGTGTGTGTGTGTGTGTGTGTGTGTGTGTGTGTGTGTGTGTGTGTGTGTGTGTGTGTGTCTCCGAGGAGGATGGAGATGAGCCACTGACTTCCTGGGCTCCAGGCCAGGACCGAACCATTCAGCTCTGATGTACACAGACTGTACAACAGAGGGGATTAGCTCAGCCGGTGCCTGCGATAGAAATATAATGGATAGAATTTCTTTTAGTTTTTTTTTCTTTTTTTCTTATTCTTCTTCAGCAAAAAAAGGTATGAGGAGGATTATACTATTGTCTGAAATTATTTTTTTTTTGGCACGGAGCAATATTAGTAGAATATTACTTTGCATTGTCTCTGGAAAAAAAAAAAAAAAAAAAAAAAAAAAGGTACCAAAAAGGGGAAAGAGCCATTTTTTTTTTTTTTTTTTTTTTTTTTTTTTTTTTACAGTAATTCCCTTTATCGGAAATTGGCAAATTTTCCTGCATCCGCAAAAGCCCCGGATGCGACTTTTTCTAATCCGTGTTCTTCTTCCTCCTCCAATCTGCGGAGAGCTGAAGGAGAGTCGCGATGGAAGTGAATTAAGGGCGAGGCACGGCTCTGGCAGACAGACCAGACATTTAGTCAGGAGAGAGAGAGAGAGAGAGAGAGAGACACTTCCTGGCAACATCCTGAACAACAACAACAGTTCTCGCTGCTGTTGTTGTTGTTGTTGTTTGACTCCAGATCGAGTGCAGGTTGGTGGTCCGGGAACATTTACATATCTCCCTTTAATTGTATCCATCAGATGAAGAGAAGCCGCTCGGCTCCCGAAAGCGAGGTGGCGTGCGATCGCTCATCGGAGAGCTCCCAGACAGGATCGCATGCCGTGAAGACATTTGTGAGCCTGTCCTCGCAGGCCCTGATGGATGCCCCCCCCCCCCCCGAGGAGATGTTCGTTATCGCTCCATCAAACAGGCCTCCTTATGACGAGGGGCGCGACAAAGTGCTGAAGCGTGGGGAGCTTCCAAGGCGTCACTCAGTTGACGGACCCCCCCCCCCCCCGATTCAAGACGTAGAGGAGTCGCAGCTCGAGACCGTCGAGCTTTCAAGTCATTCAAGAGGAATCAAAGGAGTCGGGGACTCAACCTGTTCAAGACAAGTCCAAATTGAAGATTTAAAAACCCTTAAAGACGGGGCAGAGCCCAGCCTCAAGGCCATCGAGACAACCGGGAGACCTCGAAACATGTTTGAGTCGGACGTTCTCTTCGAATAAGTCCAAGTCGAGACTCCAGTCATTTTTAGAGTCTAAAAACTCTTTGAGACAAGTCCAAGTCAACTCTCAAAATGTTTTAGTCCAAACTGAGTCTGGAAACCATTCAGATAAGATTTATAACCCTTTGAGACGAGCCAAGTTTCAAACCCCTAAAGGCAGAGTTCAGTCGAGTGTCAAATCTTTAGAGACATTTGAAGCTAGAATAAGTCAGAAGTTCTCTTCTTAAAAAAAAAAAAAAAAACTCAAGACTCGAGTAATTTCACACCAGTCCAAGTCAATTCTCAAAACTTGGAGTCCAAACCAAGTCTCAAATCTTTTCAGATGAGATTTAACACCGTTTGAGACGAGTCCAAGTCAAGTTTCAAAACCACTTAAAGGCAGCTCGGAGTCGAGTCTCAAGTCGATCGAGATGAGAACAAGGCAGATCTCAAACAGTTTGAGTCAGAATTTTTTTTTTTTTTTTTTTTTTTTTTTTTTTTAAATTAAGGTCAAGGGGTCAAATCTTTCTAAACAAGTTAAACCTTAAGTAGTTCAAGATCGGTCCAGTTCAAACAACCAGAGACCAAACTGAGTCTCAAATCCTTTCAGATGAGTCTTAAAAAAACATCAAGTAGATTTCAAGTAACTTCACTCAAAGTTCGTAATAAGTCTCGAGTACCTTTGCTACAAATACGGGTCAAGTCTCAAGTGCTTGACACTTGCGACCTCGGCGCCGACGGCTTCAGAAAGTGAAACGTTTTGTCGATACGATTTTCGTCGACCCCCATTGGGTCGTTTTTTTTCTTGGATTTTTTGTTTTTGCTTCACATGAAAGTGGTTTCAATTTTTGGTCTCTTTATTGCTATTTCCTACTTTGCCGTGTTTTAGTCATGCAGACGTTTCATATCTATATTTCACATCCAGCCTGATAGCAGAAGGAGAACAACTTTCTTCTGGATGTCGACATACAATCTGGAGTCTGTTTTATTTAGAAAATTGTACCGGATTCTCTTTGCTGTTCCTGTGTCGGACTTCCTGTCTGGCCGATTCTGCTCAGTGAAGCCGTCAAAAATAGAGCAGACGAGTATTTATTTATTTTGTTATCTTCTCCTGGGACGCTGCTGTAACGCGTCTAGAAATAGCGTGATCATGTTCGGCGACCGAGTCGCGGTTGCAGCCGGTCCCGATGGGATCAAACCGTCTAAAATAGATGTCACGCCATGTGAACGTTCTCCTGTCAGAGCTGCTTTAAGGAGATTATGAAACTCGGTGCTTTAAATTTATAGGTCTATTAATAAAGCATAATAAATCAGTGCGGGTTTCACGTTCATTCATTTACATTCATCAAGATCTCGTTTTTGCATCTTTAATGTCGCATTTCGACTTTCAAAGTGCACGAAGTGGCCTTCAGAGAATAGACAATGAATCATAATCACCTCGGGACAATATGTTGCTTCACTTTCACCGCTCCGTCTCCTCGCAGAGTAAATATTGAATTACGTTTTTGAAGGTGAGGCCCGAACATAAAGACCTCGCGTCCGCGCCGCGGCGTCGGTTTTGCGAGCGCGCGTTGACGACGGTGGGACGGCGGCGCTGAACGGGCGACCGAGAGCGCGCGTCCTCTCGGCTTCTCTCCGCGTCCGCCGCAGACGGCAAACACGTCCTCGCTTCGTCCGGAACTCGTGAATAATTCAGTGCCGAGTGTAAAAAAAAGATGCAAACAGCTGGTCGCCCGCGGCGAGAGCCGCGGACAGCAGGACCTCAGGCTGGCAGGCGGGTCGGAGAGATCGGCGGGTCGGTCGGGTCCGTGTGTGGCCTGCGCCGATTTATTATTATTATTTTTTTTTAAGTGGGACCTCACAGGAGTGGCAGCGATAGCAGGTGTTCATATTTTACGGGAGGCTGGTGGTGGAGGTGGCGGGAGGTGGTGGTGGTGGTGGAGGGGGGGGGGGGGGGGGTTCCAGGCGGCGCGCAGGCACAATGGATGCCGCGGCGTTCCGAATCCTGCGCAGCTTTAATTGGCGGGCGGCCGCGAGAGGGCTCGTAAAAACGGGCCGTAAAAGGTAATAATGGCCTGGAAGAGGACGGAGGAAGCCCGATCTGTAATGATTAGGACGGAGGGGGGGGGGGGGGGGGGGACTCCGTGGCTGCCGTCAGGCGGAGGAAAAAAACAAAAAACGTAACTACGACATAAAAGCTCTCCGCAAACCCCGAGTTTTAAAAGTCAACATCGCAATCAGGGTTTTTAGTGCGAAGTCACAAAAGCATTGTCGCGGGGGCCGCGCTGACCGACCGGCCGCGCGGACAGGTAAAACCCTCGAGGGGGGGCGGGGGGTGGGGGAACCGTAGGGTGCCTCCGGCCCCTTAAAAAGGAGCCCGCCGAGGCGTTTTCAAAGCGTCGGAAACGTCACGCTCCCGTCCGATTGAATGGCCGTAAACCCGGAGGAAACGCGCGCCGAGCCGCCTTCGCGACTCTCGCGAACACATCCAGGCGAGGCCTCTCCGACGGTTTCCCACACTCATATCTATTTTTTTTTTCTTTGGTGTTGGAAACCATCAAACTCCCAATTATCAAACTCACACAGACAAGCCAAGGAAATGTGGGGGTAGGTGCGGCTGTCAGTTAATTGGTGGGATTACAGTGTTTGCTCATTATCGCATCCCCAACACGGCTGATGAAAGGCGGCGCTGCGGTGGAGCGGCGGCGATGGCGGCGGCGCTGCTGCTGTGTGTGTGTGTGTGTGTGTGTGTGTGTGGTGGTAGTGGTGGGGGGGCTGACTTGTTTCGTCGCACGTCTCTCAAACTAACTGTGATAGACCGTCGTCGGCGTTGGATTTAAAATTGGCTTTGTCAGGCTCATCACACCACGCCATCGCTTTCAATGAACACTCGGAGAGTTTGAGATCCTATCGTGCCTCATTTACACGGCTGCAGACGAGATGGGCTTTTTTAAATTTTTTTTTACTGTGATGCTGCTAAACCTCTTCCTGAGGAAGTTAGAAGATAACTTTTCACTGGAGAAAGATTTCTCCTTTTGCTTTTACCGTGTCTTCAGTACGTCAAGCTTTTTACCATTCATTCGCATTTTCCTTCGATCGGGAAGCCCCGCCCCTCCCGAAATAAACAGGTGTCTAAGTTCAAATGTAAGTATACTGCTGGACCCCCGTGTGAAACCGGAGGGGTTTTAATTTGAAAAGTCACGGCGCTCGCTCGGTCGCACTTCGTAGCTCCGCCCACCTCTGTTTCAGACCAGCTGAAAATATTGTATTTATGTTCTTTACTCTAATCTCTGAGCAGCCGTTTGTTTCCAGCTCAGTCTGAGAGTCTCTGCCGTGTTTCTGTCCTCTGATCTCTGTGTGTCTCACTGTGGGCGGAGCTCCACCTCTGCCGTGTTTCTGTCCTCTGATCTCTGTGTGTCTCACTGTGGGCGGAGCTCCACCTCTGCTGTGTTTCTGTCCTCTGACCTCTGTGTGTCGTTCTCTCGGACAGGTTAGAATATATAATGAAGAGAAAAAAAAAAAATTCTGAAATACCTGGGCTGCGCGTGGGATGCGCTGCACATCGTTCGAACTTTCCGCCGTCTACTCAGAACCGGGTCGCGTTCTGCTGGCACTGTGCTGCGCTCAGTTCGGGTACTTTTTTGATCGCACTTCGTAACAAACTTCCTGCTGATTTTAGACCACTGGCATCCACCTGACCACCCAATCAATCTTTTGAATGTATAAATAATTCCATTTTCATGACATACTGTGTGAGCAGATTGTTCTATCTGCTGATGGAGTGCAGTTAGACGTAAAAGTACTTCTTTTTTTTTTCCTTTTTTTTTTGCACTTGTTATTGAAATGTCACTTGTTTGTCAGTAATTGTCTTGTATTATTTTTCTTTCCCACCCAGCGGGGCTGTGAGTGCAGCAGTTTAGTGTGCGGTGCCCTTCTTTTTTTTTTCTCTTTTAAATGTCAAAAAAGAGCCGGAAACAATTTTGCCATTTTGAACCTTAAATGTCCTAATGATTAAATGAATTTAAATGATTGTGAAGCCATAATCTAATTCAGCGAGTGGCAGCCTAATAGCCAATAATAACGTGTCCTTTCAGCGCCACACAATCATCGGCTGTTAAGACTTTGCACATGAATGAAAACTAAAATCAAAGCCATTCATATCAGAGGTCATCGGCGGCGGCGGGGAGCCGCGCCGGGACAATGTAGTGAATTAATATTAATGATCTCGGGTCAGCACCCTTGTAACAATTACACTTTGCACATTAAGACCACACTTTGCCTGTGTTCCTCCCCACCTTCCTCCTTTAAACCTATTTGCATGCATAATGAGGGATTTGAATAAGAGGTCATCATTTATTAATGCCGTCATTTATATTTATGACCGGTGTCATTTTCGTAGCGGCGTCAGAAAGAGCCTCCGAACATTTTTTGAATTCATGACACCACGATGAACGAATCAGCGGACACCAGACTTCGGGCCTCAGATCGTAAAATAATAGTGAACTGATTCGGTTGTGAAGTTTGTTTTAACGTCGTGACAGATTTATTCTCACTTAATTATATTACCGCAGCCGTGTAAATTATTGACTGATGGCTCGGCCATAAACGTTTTGACACCGTCGAGTTGAGGCACTTTAAGCAAAACGCCGATGCAGCTCAGGAACGGTTGGAAATAACGACGGTCTTCTCAGAGCGCCCGAAGGAATTCAGCGGCGGGATGAAATATTGGGCGAGAGGGATTGAGACACAAAAGCCATCTGCTTTGACTGTATTTCTGTCATGCTCTGTCCCACTACATTCATCAGGAAAAAAAAAACAACAAAAAAAAACTAGAGCCGAGACACGCGAAAAGGATTCTCGGGGAAAAAAAACGAGAGAGAGAGAGCGAGAGACATCCCGTCGAGTAAAAGTTTGTTTATTTATCATGGTCTGTCAGTGGTGAAGAAGCCTGTGGAAAAAAAAAAACTGCGTGAGCCGAGACAGCTTCCCAACATCGACTGTCATCGACTCCCGCTACGATTTCCTTCACTGAATCTCACAGGTGGAGCCCGTCGAAAAAGCAAACGCGTTTTCGCATTCTGCTACCAAACCGTGCCTGATCAAGTTAGAGGCATCGCTCGTGAAAAAAAAAATATATAATATAAAAAAAAAAAATCATCCTCGTGGGCAGTAAAATAAAATAAAAAAAATCTACCTTATCGGGCTCCGACAGAATCGCAAATCGCGGTCGAACGAGAGTGGCGCCTGCACAAATGTGAAGGAGCGTTTCTAAAGGAATAGCTGGGAGCGCTCGAAATCCGACACGCCGGGTCCCTCTGTGGGACAACGGTCGTCAAGGAAGGAAGGGGAGTCCGCTGTGCAATCTCAAAACTGAATCCGTGTGGTTCGGGAAGCCAGAAAAATCTGACACTCGTGCAGAATTTCCTTTTTTAAAAATCGGTCTCGCTCTTCGTTTTTTTTTTTCCCCGAGCGCCTGCTGCGTCTTCGGCCTATTTGAAGTCTTTTAGAAATACCACGCAGCGAGTGCTTCTCTTTGCTAAGTGCCTCGCTGCTCCGCAGTCTTCTCTTCAGAAGTGGTTCGTTGTCATTATGCCGCCGCCGTCTTGTCTGCATAACGCGGGCGGGAAGACGGCGGCTAAACTGACCCGGTGTCGGCTGGTGGAAGGAGGGAACGCACCGGTCCGGTGAGGGTGGTGGGAAGTAGAGAACAGAGCTGACTCGGTCTCTCTGGGACGATAGGCCCCGCCTACTCACTTGCGGAAAACCTCACTGCACCCGCAGACCTGTCAATCAAACAGCCAAAGGCTTTTTTTTTTTTTTAAACCTTATTTTCAAATTAATGACGAGATTATTTTCAGATGGACCTCCAGAAAGCTAATCAGAAGGAGTGGTTTTAGCCAACAACACCGAAAACACTCGTGGAGAAATTTTTTATTGACTTTGAATTTCAAATTTGAATTTTGACTTTTGAAGTTGAATGGGAGTCTATGGAGCCGCTATCCTCTTTGAGATGAGGCTCGTCGTTTGCTCTGCATATCTAACATAAAATGTCTTCGTCTAGCGACAAAACAAGCCAGTAATCGTTGATGTTGAATAGCTGTGTTAGATTTATGATTTGCTCAATTTATCTGCAGAGTTTTATCATCATTGTTTGTTTTGAAGGAGCTCCTCCCTGAACTTTTTGTCGGCCGTAGTCATCTTTGCAGGTTTTTTGGGGTTTGTACAGTAGCATCTAATTTCAAAGCAACACACGGTTTACCAGAGCCCGATAGTAACATATTCTTCCCCTCCTCACGGCAGCTAGCCATCGAAGAGCTTCTGGGGGCATTGCTGCCCCCGTCTGGTGGTAGAAACACATTACTGTCTCGAACCAGTAGAAACTTTACGAGTTGTGTTTTTAATGACTTAAAAAATTCGCAAATCGTGACCCATCCACAAAGTGAAGGACAAATATTGTATTGGTTAGAGCTGGTCAGAATATTTATATTGCCAGCCTGTTAGGATATTAATGCATCAGTAATGCTCTAAAATCAGCTTTAATAAAAGATACAATCGAGCATTTATCTCACATTTCTACTCGACCAATTAGTTTCCTGACTGGCTACCGACGCCGGGCCTGCATCCAATCCGAGTCCAGACTCACAAGAGGGTCGAATTAGAAAGGCATCATTTGAAGCCCATCAATACACAGTGAAGGGAGTCTTATTAAAAAGAGCAACAAACCTCGTTTATAGATGTTTGAGTTTGCTCGCAATTTCGTCATTTTGACGGCTCAGATGTTGCGACTAAATAAGCAACGTTAACACGCGCCACGCCAACGACAAACATCTACGTAGTCAACATTTTGTCGTGACATTTGCTCATTTTTAGAACTGCGACACCCAAGTCGGCTTCATCGCCGCCAACATATGGTGAAAAGTGCCGCGCTACGGCGAAAGGCTTTCTACATTTCCATGAGTTCACTTTGCGTTCCAAACCTTCGAGAGAGAGAGCGACGTTGCCTTCCATGAGATCACTGCAACAGATGGGCGAGTCATCCACTTGCTGCAAACAGGGTTATTTATAATGTGTTTTCAGAGAGGAAAACTCACACAAAAATACCACCCTTGAGAGAGCGAGGAAATATGGTGTGAAGCAGCAAAAAAAAAATCTTGCACCCCTCACAAAGATGTGTCATACCGTAGATGAGAGAAGGCATCTTTTCTGCGCAGAGACGAGAATGAAGTTTAGAGTCTCCGAAATAAACCGAGGAAGAAGAAGAAGAAGAAGAAAAAAAAAAAGCAGCTTTCACATGACCTCAGTCAGAGCCAAGCAGATTCACCGCCATCTGTTTGTAGCATTGACAATGATAGGAATGGAGTTATTAATACAGCAAAAGGAGGCCAGCCTGTGCAGAGACATCCAAATGAGAAGCAGTGTGAACATGTCTGTTCGTATTACAGTGAGCCGGGAACAGTTTGTGTTCGTCGGCGCATGTGTGTCGGCCTGTTTTGTAGGTGTGCGTATGAAAGGCGAGTGGGAGATGATATGCGTTCGGGGGTAAAAAAGCGTGTGTGCGAAGAGACATTCTTCAACCGCAGGAGTGTGGGAAGGTAAGACTTGAAAGCGAGAGAGGACGCCGTCTTCCCGGAGCAGAAACGACAAACACCGTTTTCTCTCTGCGAAAAAAAAACAAAACCCGTCTCATGACACCGAGGTATTTCGCAAGAGTTAAAACAACATTTCAAATACGGTTTTCTTTTTTTTATACGTAACTTTAAAGCCTTATTTTAAAGCGACAGAAACCGTTATGAAGACAGCTCGATTCTGATTAGCCAACATCAGCAGGGTAACACGCTAAACCCAGATGGGAAACATTTACCAAATTTATGGCGCGGTAGCCAACGTGCTGATGGATATGATAATCGACAGCATTTTAGTGAGTCATTTTAAAAACTTTAGCATTATGACGTTAGCGTTTTAGATCACTGTGGCTGCCTTCGAATGGGGTCCGGTTTCAAGAGAAAACTCCACTGCGGTGTGAACGGAGGCGGCGTCTCAAAAAAAGATCACGACGTTTACATTAGACGCTGTTACAATTTTTTTTTAAGCATCTCATTGCGTGATTAAAACGTACTCGACGCAATAACGTGTAAACGATGTAAATTCAGAGAGAGCTGCGAAGGGGACGGAACGTCGCCCCCTTGTGGCATTCCCAACCTCGAAATGTTTTAGAAGGCGTCGAACCTGCAGGAGTCGGGACGCGTTTGATGATGTTTTCAGTTTCAATCAAATTTCTGTCATTTCGATTTTTTTCACACAAACGAAGACTGGCAAAAAATTTTGTTGCAGTTTTTCACGATTTTCATTGAAATATCTTCCCAAGTATCACGAGGCCACAGCTGTTGCAGTCTTTGTGTTTTTTTTGTTTCTTTTACCGCTCACCTACCGTTAGCTTTAGAATTAACATAAGCGATAGCTACAGATACTCTGCAGTTAATAACAGCATTTCAGTCAGAAGATTTACTAAAATACAGGCATCTGTTTAAGTTGAGAAGAGTTACTAAATGGTTGGTTAACAATTAGCCTCTGCTGTTTGTTTTTTTTGCAAAACATCTAATAGGCGATTTTAGATGGAGAGCCGCCATTGATACTGGAAGTCCCTTGTTTTGAAACGTATTTCTGAGGCAACGTTGTTTAAAACTTTTTGTTAAAAACCATAATTACGTCGAACAAAACTCTTCCTACTATACAAAGTTCTTACCCTTTATTGAGAACTTCTTTTCTAATATTTTCACATAAACAATTGCAAATTCTTCCACGGACCAGTTTCTTTAAAACATTCTCTGTTGAGGTAATGTCACTTTATTAATAGTTTTATAACGGAGCTTATTCCCAGAAAAACTAGACCGGCATCTTCACCACCATCGAGCAGGACAACGATGCGTTTCCTCAATCTCCTGGAAGAGACCGTGTTTTTCTGCTATGGGATTACTGTCATGCGTGTTTCCTGGATTTAACGAACTGTTAAAGTATATGTGGAAGGAGACGCGCACAACAGCTGACCGTTTTAACTACTTTTCACTGTCGGACAGCGTCTTGCCCTCATGAACACATCTTTCCCAGCATAGAAAAAACAGGTTGTGTCACTTACATAGCATCTGGAGAGTAAAAAAAAAAAAAAAAATCTAACTGGGAGTTCCCCCAGAAAATCACTTCCAAACTAGACACCCAAGTTGTGCCAAAGCCGCACTACGAGGCTGGAAGGAAGACGTAAGGACTTGATTGTCCGACGGAAAAGACGCTCAACAGCCAGGGAAAGAAACCTCAGGAGACTTAAAAAAAATGTCTGTCATGAGTCCCCTGACTTTAAAAACGTGCTTTATTTAATTGGAGTCCTCTCGTCAGACCTGGCTGATTATTTGGACACTTAAACCATTTCTATCCTTAAAGCCCCTGTGCTTTAACAGTTTCTCTTCAATTTGACAAGTCTCAGATTTAATTTCAGTCAGTTTAGATCAATATTAGAAAGAACTGTGTGGGAGATCGAGCCCATTTAAAACATATTGTCCAAACCAAAAGGGTTTGAGAGTAATTGGACACTTGGCTGTTAAATGCTTCTTGGGCAGCTGTGAGTTCGTGCGAAGGAAGAGGCCACATGTGGCTGGAAACCAGAAAAAGGCAAACGAGCTGGTCGACTGAGGAGCACGAGTCTTCGTGAAGGACGAAACACCATTTGCATGCTTAAAAACTCTTTCATGAGAAGGCGCTCCAAGATGCAGGTTAATGATTAAGGCGAGATTTCGGGACCAGGAGGATTCAGCACAAGATGGAAGCTGATGGTACAAAGACAGAGTGGATAAAGTTCTACGAGACCAGAAAAATCAACCTCTCATAAAATGTTTGAAAGAAGTAAAAGAAAAATTTAAAAAAAAAGACAAGGTCACAACCAAGTGGTAACCAGCAGTGACGTCACCCGTTGGTTTGTGAACGGCCGTTATGAAGCCTCGAGTTCGGATTTGGGCCGTTTCCATCTTGCTCGCCTGGAGCGGTTTGGAGCAGGAAGTGACCATATTTGGACGAGCTGGAGGAGGAGCCAGTGGTGGATCTGACTGATCTGATTGGAAACCTGAGGACACGAAACCCCCTTCCACCAAAAAAAAAAAAAAAAAAAAAAATCCTCAGCGCAATCCTGACTGCACCTGTCAATCAAACAGATACCCCCCCTCTCCCCCTAGAAAATGAATAACAAGAGGGGACTTTAGCTAACAACACCAAATTAAATTGTGTAAAACATTTATTGACTTTGTATTTTAAGAGAGAAGTTGAATGGGAGTCTATGGAGCCTGAGCCTTTTTTGGAACCGACCTCTAGCGGCACTCGGTGGTATTGCAGCTTCAGGCATCGGCGTCACTTTTCAGACCAAGAAGCTACGTCAAATTTGATCTACAATCTACGGTCGACTTTTAATTTGAAACGAGGGCTTTTAATCTGACAGATTCAGGAAGTCATCTGACTTCATCAGTCCGCCACGCAGCCTTCGACCGACAAGTGGGTTTAAACTTTTGCAGCAGGAAGCGCGCAGAAGCACTAAAGCGTCAAAACTCCTCACTCAGCAGGACAACGACCCTTGAACAGACGGCGAAAGCAGCCGAAGAGCTTTTCGGGGGTGAAGAGGCGGAATATCCTCGACTGAACGCGTCAATCAGCCCATTACGATCTCGACCAGACGGATAGTCAGAGAGAGACCCACAGCGAGCGGGAGCCGAAGGTGTCCGCAGGTCCGAGAGATCATCTCCAGGGAAGATAGAAAGCATCTGCTGATGTCTGAGGGTCAAACGCTTCAGACAGACCCCTCCTCACCTCCCCACCCCCCTCACTCACTGATTTGCGGTCAGCGTCTCGCTGAAGGGCACTTTCAAGTCGCGGGCGAGAGCAGCTGGGGTTTCAAACTGTCGACACAGAGTCTAATGGATGGCCCCCTTCTCCCACCTGAGCCACTTCGGCGATATTATTGTCGTGTCCCCGGATCAGTGTTTGTGCGTGAGGAAGGCATAACGTGACTGTATTTTCTCGATGGATACTCTCTTCTTCTTCTACACGCTTCGCCGTGATCTATCAACTTTAAACTTCTTTCCGTCCTACAATCAGCTTCTTTTTTTTTTTCCCTTTTTCCTACCTCCGTCTCGTTCACAGATCACCCCGCCACCACACACACACACACACGCAAACATACGCTCACTCCTGGGGCCAATTAGTCAAGTTGAAACGTCTTCATTTTTCATTTGAGTGTTCAATGATCAGTATAATTGGAATTAATAAGCCAATTTCATTTGGCAGAGATGGGAGTTTTTTTGGCACTTGTTTCGAGCACCCTCACGGTCGGTTACGGGGGAGGATACCGCAAAACAAGGGTCCCATTAACTGGGTCAATTACAGTCGAAACACATCACCTTGTTAATCTTCCACTGGTTGGCATAATAGAGACGCTTTGGTGTGCTGATCAGACTTGATGTTTATGCTGTCTGGTGTTCACCGATGTTTATGCTGTCTGGTGTTCACCGCTGCATCTCAAACCTGATGCTCCATGTGCGTTTTAAAGAGCAGGAGAGTTCAGCTTCGCTCGTTTTGCGTCTCAAACGGTCATCTCGTTAATATTACAGCCGCATTGATCCGTTTCTTCCAACAACCGACGTGAAAATTTTCACAAACTCTGCAGTTCCCTTCAGCTTCACGGGGAGTTTCATGATCAGCCTTGTTTCCAACCACAGCGGGCTGCTGCTTTCAGCAAAAAAAAAAGAAGCTCCAAACAGCACACAAAGTAAGAGGCGAGCTGGTGGAGTTCCCTTCTGGAGTTGGTAAAAACCAAACGGAAAAATACCTTTTTTTTTGTATTTGCTTAATGGACAGAAACCACTGTTTGTTAACTATTACAAAATATATTCTTGGGAGACTAAAATGTAATAATTCAAAACGAGAACTATGACGAGATGTTTTCCTAGTTTTCATCAAAGAATAAGAGCTAAATGAAAACGTGCAGGATGGACAAATTGGCGAACTACCGTCCTGTATATTATGGACTTTAATTTCACTTTGCAGTTTTCACTTTTCCCAAAAATTCAATTGGAACGAATATATAAAATGTAACTCGTTCCAATTCATTCGAACACACAGGTGTGTTGCAAATTCCGTCGCTTGTTTGTCATCGGTTCCTGAGTTTTACGCGTTTTTTTGTGAGAACTTGCACGAAAATGTATCAATGGACATCAAATTATGCTTCAAATTCAAGGATATCGGCAACGGAGAAAACTTAAATGGCTTCAGAAAGTCTACGGCGATGAAGCGACGAGCCGGGCGAGGTGTTTCCGAGTGCCGTTCAGCGTTTCAAATGGGGGGCGGAGCTTCCCCGTCCCAGACCGAATTCGATTTTGATTGAAAAGCGACCGCCCCAGCATGCCGTTGTGCTGCCGATTATTATAACAAACTGTTAATTTTTTATTATCACCGGTGTCAGATACTGTAAAAAAACACATTTCATATGTGGGTTTTATTTATTTCCATTTCTAATTACGTCATGAATCTGTAGCTATTCTTTAAGGCCTCGGGAAGAGTTAGTGTTTCATTACTGACAGCTGACGGGGGATCAAAATAAATAAAGACGTAAATAACTCTGGTGGAGGTCGTCGCAGGGAATGGAGTCGCATTTATAAAACTACGTAACGCCGAGAGGTAATAAAAAGGCATGTTAAAGGGTGTCGGGCTGCTGCCACACCTGACCATCTCAGCTTTAAGTAGGGTCAGGCTCGCCAGCGTGACCTCACTTAGTGTAATGAATGTTTCTACACATCGTAAAGCAGCGGCCCTGAAGGGGACGCCTCGCCTCTGAAACACTTCGACACACTGAAACGGCCGCTCTCACAGTCGCGGCCGTGTTTGCTTTTACAGCTCACTTGTGTTAAAGGGATTTTATAGTCAACGGTGCAGAAATGTTTTCTTTGCCTCACGATAAATATTCAGAGAGATTAACCAGAATTTCCACGCTGGTGTAATGCGATAGGACCCCAAACTTTCTGTTTGTCCCTTCAAAACTTAAACTTTATTACAGACCTGGTTTAATGCAGAGTGGTAATGGTATTGACATTTTTTCCAATGTGTAGTCGGAGGTTGCTAGCTTAGCTTTAGCATCAATGACTGACAATTGAAGGAAGATTTGAAATGTTCATCCTGTGAACGACTTCGTAGAGACTTTTTTTTTTTTAGCTGCTGAAAAACCGGCCCACTTCCACATCTCGACTCTGCTCGTCAACTTGACCCGCTGCCAACCGCAGGCTGTGCGTGAAACTGGACGTAGCTTCCGGGTTTAAAAAAACTGCAATACCGCAGAGGATCACTGGAGGTCGGCTCCAAAAAAAAAAGCCTCCGGCTCCGCAGACTCTAATTCAACATCTCCAATGAAATACAAAGTCAATAAATGTGTTCCTACGAGTTGGTTTGGGGCTGTCGGCTAAAGTCGATGCGTCTTCTTAGTCTTCTGGCGGTCCGTCTGAATAATAATCTCATAAACCACCAAACCGGCAAAATTGCAACGTCCAAAATCCAAACTCCAGGCCTCACAAGAGCCATAACAATTTCTAACGACTTAGAAAGATGTAAATTTTGCATTTGGTGATGCATATTTCCGCTTAAAGTCACGCGACCGGTTGGCGCTCTCGGCGGTAGCTCCTGCAGAGATATCGGGGTGCGGCGGCGGGCGGGCGACCGACCCCACAGCAAGAAAACAGCACAGAGAAGCTATTCTTCACAGAGACACAGAGGCGGGCCAAAGTGTCCAGCTATTTATTTAGTTTCGGGGGTCGGCACACCGAAGCGAGCCGCTCGGAAATGACACGCATCCACACGTGCACGTGGGTAAATATACACCCGCGGTACGTATACATACGCGGAGCTATTAGACCTCAGCTGCACTGTGCAGTGTTTGCAGGCTGGCGCTCAGAGAAAGAGGGAACTGTTTAAATACTCGTACACAGAAGGGATGTCCGTGAACCTGCACGCGGGGTTCACAGTTGGTGATAATTTCATTTGTTTTTAGAAAAGTAACTCGTGACTGTTTGTCGTGGATTCTCGCAGATTGTGGTATTTCACATTTCTGTTCATAGGAGAAATCTCACTAAGAACCGACAATGGATCGATTCTGCTGGCGAGTATCGAGTGCGTGTCAGAGCCCCCGACATCTTATCGACGTGCCAAACATAACATCACGTGCCAAAACTGTCAAAAAGACACCAGTGAGCCACACATTTGCACTGGGTTACTATTTAAATGCAAATATTATCTTACAATGAACATGAGCCTTGATTTTTTTTTTTTTTTTTTTCTTAACCGCTGAGGTGCCAAAAATAGTCGGCGGAGCATCGAATGTATTTGTCCGCAGCCGAAAATAGTCCCTCAACAAACACGCTCGTGTCACTGCTTGAGTAAAACTCAGAAAACAAACAAATTCTGAGCCATTGTAAAATACAAAAGAAGCTATTCTAACTCCAGGTCCTCTTTCTTACTTTTATGGCGATTTCAACCGTGCCGACGTTATCTTCAGGTGTTGTATAGCAAGCGCTGGGAATGAAATCCTAACATAGTTAGCGTTCATAGAAACTTGGCGAGCTTTAAAAGGAACGTATTTAAGACCACGTGCAGAGATCTGTGACGCCAGTTAATTAACTTAACAAAGCTGTAATTGTTTAGTTTATTCGGACCCCCGTTCACTACGGCTTTGATGCAGCTAATTTTTCGTGTCGATGGAGCCGTTGCAACTGACAAATGGCAAAAGACCGAGGCAGCCAATTATTAACTGACAATAAACACACATCAAACTCAAACTTTGTTTTGCCGCGACGCCCCGACTCACGGCTGAATCCTCCAAAGTAATGGAACAAGACAGAACAATTTACTGCACGACCTGAAACTTAAATTCTCCGATCGGTAATGACGACAATTCGGAGAATGCTGCTTTTGAAATAAAACGCCACTTAATTCACGCTCCGCGTCGAATGCCGTCTTCTGTTCGTCTCTGCGTGGCGATCTCCCGTTACGAGTTGCCGTGATTTGTCTCCATTGTGTTGCTGTGTTTGCGTCCGTCTGGCCCCGGGCATCTGTTGCATCTTTATTTATCGGCCTCCCACCATCAGTCGATCTCTGAAAAAAATAAAAATAATTGGCAAGTTTGACAGACAGAGCGGGATTATTAACATTACCGCGGCAACGGTGCAGATCTCCCGCCACCGCCATTAATATGATGATTCTGTTGTTTTTACAGCCTCAGACATATAATCTTAAAGCCTCATACAGTAGGTGGGAGTGTAGAATATGATTATAGGCTTTCATTATTCGCATAAATAAGAAAGAGAGAGCGCGAGAGAGAGAGAGGAGGAAGAGGAGGAGGAGGAGGAGGCGGCCTGCCTGTGCAGAATGATGAAGGAAATACCAAACCGCATTAATGCTTTATAAGAAAAAGAAAAAAGAAGACGAGGAAAGAGCGCCAAAGGAAGAAAAACATGCATATTAGTGGGAAAGGCGAAGAAAAAGACGGATAGCGAGCGAAGGGAGGAGAACAGAGGAGCGAAGGCGTTAAGGGAGCTGTAATCCACTTGTCACATGCAGAGATGTCAACCAAAGTGACTTCTCCAACACAGCCACGGATAAATCCATTTATTCTGGTAATAGCTGCTCTTATCAACCACTGACTCACTGCAAAAGCACAATGTAATTTTCCTAATGCCCAAACAACTGCTTATACACTCAGGGAGCGCCGCTGAACTCGGCCACCTCCAAGTCTTCACCTCTGGCACGAGGATGGAGCACCGAGCTGCGAAGCGGTATCCAACCGATCTGACTTGCCCTTTTAGTTTGTTTTATTAAAGCGAGACAATGCTGGGAAAAAAAAAAAAAAAAAAGTTTTTGATTTGTTCCCCGCACTGGTCCATTTTGAGATTTGGGTTATTTTACGCCTGCAGTTGGAACAGAAAAACCTCAAAATTCCCATTCGGGTGTTTATTTGACTGCACTTTTTGCGGCTGTAGATTTCTCCTAAATTTACCCAAAAATTTGCATGTATATGAGAAAAAAAAAACTCGCAGCCTTTAATTTTACAATACATCTTCAAAAGAAGATTTCTCAAAATGAGGTTGTTGTTTTTTTCTCAGACTCCGAGTCAGAAAACTAAACTTCAGCAACGCTGACATTCACCAAACTTTCTACTTTTAATGGCATCTGTGTGATGAAGGTTTTTATCGAGGGGGCTGTTTATATGTCATCCGCAGCCTGATTTATTTTATTTAGAAAAACAATGCAAAATTTGATATTTTACAGCTGATTTATGCAGCGATAAAAGAGATAAATCCAAACTCCGAATATGTCAACAAAATCAAGTGAGAAGTTTGAACCTGATTGTTCAGGTTTCTGTTTCATTTGTAATTAAATAATGCCTAATTTGCATATTAAAACGAAACGCTTTTAATACAAAACACAATTGTCTTAATACGAATAATCAACTGGAGAAGATTCGTTGTGAAATCTTTTACTTCAAGTTTTCACCCTTATTGACCTGCAGCATTTTCCCATGAAGCGATGGAAAGCTTCCTGTTTATTGTCTGTTAATATACGTCACATGATCCAACGCAACAACAAACATACACGTCAGTTGTGTATTTTGGAGTTGCTGCCAAGTAAGGAAGGGAAACTGAAACATTTAAGTTTCAGCTTATTAAATATAGCGTGCTCCAATAAGTGTTGTGGAAGACGGTTGATTGGTTCAAACCTTTAAGGTGGGTGGGCAAACTTTATTATGAACCGGGTTTCCAGACTATAATCACCAAAAAGACTGAAGCTGTGAGGGGGGGGAGTGGGCGGGGCTAAACTAATGATGAAAACACCCGAGCGGGATGCCGACGCCGCCTCCTGCAGCGTTTGCAGGACATCTGGAACATTTAATTAGACACGCGCGCGGGACTCGAGCATGAACAACAAAGTGACGGTTAGAGGGGGAATCGAGTGTTTACAGTCGTCGTGTTTTAAGCTTCCCTCAGCAGAATATCCACATGGCTGCTCGCCGTGCAGCCCGGAAGGTTTGGAGGCGAACACTGTGTTTCTGTAGGAGCTGATTTTGAATGCAGGCCTGTTGTCCGTGTAGTTTCAGCGGGTCGTCCGTCTTCGGTTTCGTGTTGTACCTGTTAATATTCATGAGCGGGGGAGAGGAGGGGAGGGGGCTTGCTGTTCAGCATCGACTGCTCTTACTTTTCTTTCTTTTTTTTTTCTCGCCGAGTCAGTTTCCAGGACAGAAAACCGCTCTTCATAAATATTAAACCGCAAACGCTGTTTGACTTTATTTATGCAGATATTGTCTGTTGAAAGAGAGGAGCTTATTTTTGATGCCTGTCACCCAGAGAGAAAAGAAAAACTTAACCTTCACACTCTCGTCAATGAAATGGAGATTGCGAGGAGTTCTTTGTGTTCATAATAACACAATCAACAAAAGTTAACACGTTATTTTTTTCACCGTGCCCTCAATTTGACGGAGGAGCGCTCTAATATTTGATTCTCTATCCACACGAATCAGCATGTTATAGCAGGACTTCTGCAGAGGGAAGTTAAGGCTCAGCGCTCATCAAGAGGGGAGGAAAAGCAGAAGTCAGCAGTTTAAGGACCGATTGATGAACACTCCCCCCCACTGTTGGGCTGACTTCATTCAATAAAGCATATTAGAACTCGGAAATAACTTCTGTCAATTCTCTGAACATTTTCTGATGAATACATCATCGTGAGAACTGAACGCTCGTCCAAACTGCATCTGGAATCAGTAAGACGCACAAAAGAAGCCTGTCGGTGGGAGGGAAGTCATTCAAATCAAAAGAAAATGAATATCATACGCGACTATCGTTGTTACTTATTTCTCGTTCTTTTTTTTTTTTTTTTACCGCCACCTGGTTGTAATGCGTTACTCCCGTCCAGAAGGGGACAGTAATGCACCGTAAAAGCCGTTTTTGCCAGCCGTCATTAAACGACGAAAGAAAAGATGTTAATTTAAATTAAGTGGATTCCAAATAACCGCTAAACTCTACTCCCTGCTGCCACCCTCCATTGGTTGGCGGCCATATTTTAGGTTTTGTAACATTTCTTTACGTTTACAAATGAAACGTCGTGGTGACGCGCGCGCCTTAAAATTCACCTGAGAATAACTACATCCATATTTTATAACTCAAAGTAACTCTGATTCTCATTTGCATGTGGCAGCTGAACGATGGAAGTTCTGTTGTCACACATTCACTTCAGCACCTGAACACACCACGAATACGTGTGCTTAAACTTGTGATAAATTGTTTTAAAAGTAAATGAAATTTATGTCACGTTGTTCCTTTTGGACTCTTCCTGCAAATACCTGGGAATTTAAAAGGTTTGTTTTGCAGGAGAAAAAAATATGTCCAGCAGTTTTTTGTGACCCCTGGAAACATTTGTGTTGTGGTCAGTTATTTGCAGCACATTTCAGTATTTGCTTGTTTTTTTTTCTCAGGGTTTTATGATGATTTATGGGTGAAGATAATTTTGTAGAGTTTGGGTCGTACTTGGTTCCCAAAATTATTTTTGGGGAACAATTGACTGTTTTTTTTTTCTCGTATTTACATAAATGCACAGTTGGATGCTTAAATTTCTCTGGATTATTGGTAAATATAGAGTCATAGAAATGATGTAAAGTACTGTTCCTGGAAAGACTCTTTTCCCATTACATTTTTTTTTTGCTTCGAGTTAAGATCAGCATGTACCCCGTTTATAGTTGATGATTTCTGGAAAATTACATTTGGGGCGGTGAACATATTTCTTGTGAGCTCTGGGGTTTTTTTTTTTAAGAAGAGATTTATTCTGATGTTTTGTTTGTGGTAGTTTTCTTGGTTACGTGACATACCGATAAAAGAAAACCAGACTGATGAACGAGGAAGCCCAAAATGTCTTTTGTTGAACAAAAAGTGGTGGATTGGAAGAAGATTTATTTAAAAATAAATCAGGGATTAAATCATATTGTTGATGGACAAAAAAAAAAAAGTCATTACATCACTGTTATTTTCAGTTACATAATCCAAATCTCCTTCCTGTGGGCCCGAGTCATCTTTCTCATCACTCGGCTCACCAGCGGGCCACGCGAGGACCCGGAGTCACTCCGTCCGAAGCAACAGAGCCAGGCGGTTTTAGGAAGGGGGTGTAAAAAAAATAAAATAAAATTAAAAAAAAGCTGCAAGAGATTGTTTACCAAATATTGACTCCCCGAAGGATGAATTATTCAATCCTAATCGACTTCCGCTTGAACAATTGACGCCGAGAGGGAGGACAGGGTTTGTCCTGGTGCAGGAGGGGGAAGGCTTCTCACAGCTTGACCATGCGAACCAGACTCCTGCAAACTAAACTTAATCCGAGCAGACAGGTGAGTGTAAATGAAAAATGGCCCCCCGTCGCCGCGCCGTCTGCCCGTCTGTCTCCGCGCAGAATAACACGGGGGTCAGATTATAAGGCGATCTGAAATAACAAAAAACTGTCTGCCCTCCGACTGAGAACCGCGTTGGCCGATTCCAGAGTTTGCGGGGTTTTTTTTTTTTTTTTTTTTTGTCGCAAGTTTTATTCAGTTCATTCGGTCGTGCCAGCGAATGATTGCAAAGAGGCGCTGTACAAGGTGGGAGCGGTGTGCTTCGGCTTTTATACTAATCTGTCAAGCCTGGTATCCTAATGACCCAAAGCCTCCTTCATGTTCTCTCGGCTGTGCCAAGTTCGGAAGATGGAAAACGGTCTCTCTTGATTTGCTTTTCCCGCGGGGGCCTCGCGTCCGGCGCTCGTTCTGAGCGGTCGGACTCTTTGTGCCGCAGATAGAAAGAAAGAAAGAAAAAAAAAAAGGATCTAATGTGCTCCATTGTACTTTTGCTGGAGCTGCTCGGAGATGCCGTGAATTAGAGACAATAGCGCTTCAAACGGCATCGTTCTGGCCAAAAGCAGGTGACTCTGCAAAGTCCTCTTGTTACAGAGTATGAAGCGGCTCTCCTCGCGTGTACGTCATTGCATGTACGTTGGCTAGCCGAGTGTTAGCAGGCGCTACATGTGCAGTGAGGGGCGCTCCGTTTAAGATCAGCAGGATGTCTGAATAAAACACGTTAAATGACTTCAATGGAATGAATCTACAATGTTGACCGACCGACAGGTGCATTGCTCAGGTTCACCGGGAAGCTTCTACCTTGTGTGAGGCGTGCTCTCTACATCCCATAATGCTTTGGTAGGTTGTAAACGGGGTGTGTAACGTCGCCATCGGAGACGGTGTAAAAAAGAGTGGACGTAGCTTCCGGGTCTGACAAGTAAAGGCGGAGCGGAAGTGTCATAACGTGCAATACCACTGACGTCCACTAAGGGTCGGCGCCATAGACTCCCATTCAACTCCTCTCATGAAATAGAAAGTCATTCAAAGTTTTCCACACTTCATTATGGTGTCATCACCTGAAGCCACGCCTTGTTTTTAGTTTTCCAGCGCTCCATCTGAAAATAATCCGTCTTCAAACAGCAGCATTTTTGGGGGGTGTGTCCGTTTGATTGACAGGCTTGTGGTGCAGTCAGTTTTGTACTTTAGGTGGGCGGGGCATAGTGTCCTCTGGTTTCTTTGCTCTTCCCTAGCACGTCCAAATATGGTCACTATCTGCTCCAAACCACTCCCAACCAGCAAAGACGGCACCGGCCGAAAATACCGAACTCGAAGCTTCATAACGACAGTTCACAAAACAATGGATGACATCCCTGTTGGTTGCCATGGAGTCACTTTTCACCCGACCACATTCGGCCCCTTTCAACGTGAATATCCATCACTGACTGAGTACTTTAGTTACAACCATTCGTCACTTGAATGCTACGACTTCCCGTACGTGTTTCAAAATAAAAGCCTTCTCGTTTTTTTAATACATGCTCCAGTCATATTCTTGGTTTTGAACTCTAACATTTTATCAGATCTCCGTGAGTACAAAAGCAGCATTGGCATGAATTTATTTTTTAGGAGGCAAATTCGTAAAATAGTTTCATGTTTTATATAAATAAATGTGGATCTACGGAAATGTTTATCCCCAAATAACTTCAGAAAAAAAAAACATTTTATGATAGGAGAGATTACTAACCTTATTTATTTTTAGGAGGGCAAAAGGTAAAAGCGAAATAAATAATGATAATCAAGCAGAGAGCAACAGAACAGTTGCAGTTTTACGCTTTGAATAATATCCGATTGGCAGCGAGGGGCAAACCGGTGAAACATTATGTTCTCAGGAAACTTTGTGGGTGAGTCATGTAAACAGTGAGGCGTGTTTCTGAAAGCATTCGAGACGAGAACCCCCCCCCCCCCCCCCCCCCCCTCATCTCTGTGTCTGTCAGGTCATGCATCACTCTCCCCCTCCGTCACCCCTCCCTCCTCCCTCCTCCCTCCTCCAGGCAGGCCGGCTGGCACAGTGATGCCATTGAAGGCGGGGGGAGGAGGAGGAGGAAGAGGAGGAGGAGGAGGAAGGAGGGGGGGGTCTGCTCTATCGACCGTACGGCGGAGAAGTGCGATACCTTAGCTCTCCCTCTCTCTCCGAGTCGCGCCGGCCACAATGAGGTTCCCACACACGAGGCATCGGGTTTGAGTGTGAGCTTCGCCTCCTCGCCTTTCACCATTCATCCCCAGCCCCGATAAGGAGAGAGAAAGAGATTGAGAGAGAGAAGGGTGGAGGTGGAGAGGGGAGGCATTAGGGGGAGTGAAAGAGAAGCAAGGTGAATGGAAGGAAAAGGAGAGGCACTTGGGGGAAGAGAGAGAGAAAGGAAAAGACAGAGGAGGAGGGGAGAATATGAGAGATTAGAGCGAAGGAGGAGGAAGAGGAGAGGAGTCGGTGTAAAGGCGAAGAAAAGGAGGAGTGTGAGAGAAGAAAGGATGAAAGAGAGGCAGCAGGGCTGCTTGTGTGTGTGTGTGTGTGTGTGTGTGTGTGTGTGTGTGTGTTCTTTACATAATTAAAATATAGATATGATTTCCGACAGGTGTCTCGTTATAATGTGCAGGTAAAAACGTTATTCTTTATGATTTATTTGTGTTTGAATGCTACAGTTCTCATCAAGAGTGTCTTTATATCTATTATTGATAAATGTGTGCTCACCGAACACCTCATTTTATTCCTCACTTTATTTCCAAGATGGTGCTCTCTTGAAATACTTTTATTTTATTTTTTTTATTTTTTTATTGCCTAGAAATAGACGTCCCCACTTGGACATTTCTCCTCTGATAGTCCTCTGTTGGTATTTTAGGAATATATATGTGTGTGTGTGTGTGTGTGTGTGTGTGTGTGTGTGTGTGCGTGCGTGAACCTGAAAATTCTGAAAGCATCTATTTAACTTTTTTTTTTTTTGTAAATGACTAAAAGTAGATGTCCTTCATTGGACAGTGTCCTCTAATAGTTTTCTGTTGGCATTATAGGAGTCTGTGTAAGGAAAAAAAAAAAATAACACTGAAAATTAAGGATACAGTTTTGTACTTATTATGAGAATACTTCTTGGAAAAAAATCGGCCACTTTTTTTTAATTTAAATGAGTAGAAATAGATGTCCCCATTTAAACAGTATCCTCTGGTAGTCCCCTTATGGTAATTTAGGAATGTAGGAGTCTGTAAGAAAAAAAAAAAAAATTATGAAAACAGACAGTGAGAGATCTGTTTATTTATTTTTAAATGCTTGGAAATCGATGTCCCCACATGGCTGATAGTCCTCGGTTTGTAATGTAGGAATGTATGAGTGTGATTTACCAACAACGTCAGGAACAAGACAAGACAATAAGTCTTTATAAAGGCCAGACAATTCATTTCGAAAAATGTCGTGTAGAAAGAAACCAGGAGGGCAGTTTAAACGACATTTTATTTTGACGGTCAACGTCCGTCGGGTTTCTTTTAGTGGTTTAACAAAGTCGTGAGTGACGAGGATGTCCAAATGCAACAGAGGATGTTTTAAATGTGCACGCACGTGTTTTATTGTTTTAGTGATATAGAAAGCATTTTTTGGCATAATTGTCTTCCAGCTGTATGACGAGCTCTTGTGAGAACCCACATGTGTAACCCAGGATCTGTGGGATTGACTCCAAATGAATCACAAACTGTCTTTTCTTTAGACTGAATGTAAAAATGGATGTTAGACTCCGGGTCTGAAAAGCGATTAGATGCTAGGCCTCAAACAGAGCTATGTTTGTGTAGGTGGGCGGGGCAACCAACAGTGACATCACCCGTCGGTTTGTGAATGACTGTTATGAAGCTACCAGTTTGGATTTTGTCCGTCGCCATCTTGCTGGTTTGGAGCAGGAAGTGACCATATTTGGACGACGTGGGGGGGAGGAGCGGTGGATCTGACTCCATTTGATTGGAAACCTGACAACATTACACCCCGCCCACCGATAGCTGAAACCCGACTAGACCACAGGCCTGTCAATCAAACAGACACGTCCCCGTCCTCTTTTTGAGGCTTATTTTCTAATTAATGAGGGTTTATTTTCAGATGAACCTCCAGAAAAATAACAAGGAGTGACTTTAGCTAACAACACCGAGATAACTGGTGAACAAACATTGTTGACTTCATATTTCAAGAGAGAAGTTGAATGGGAGTCTATGGAGCCGGCGGCTTTTTGGAGCCGACCTCTAGTGGCACTCGGTGGTATTGCAGCTTCACTCGCTTCCACGTCGGCCTCATTTTTAAGACCCAGAAGCTTTCGGTCACTTCTGCTCCAAAGAAACAAATAAACGACTAAACTGCAGGCATCAAAACGGACATTCATAAGCCAACAGGTTCCACCTTGGTGGTCTGAACTTGGTCGTTTCACGGTAGTGATGAAACGTGATGTACTTTCAGTCAACAGTGGAGCTCTATCGCACGAGCCATGTTAGGGTATCTGACTTATTGTACAAATACGGTCATTCTTTTACGTACCTGTCAACATGAGGTGGTGATGAACAACATTATACCATTTTATGAGGAGATAAATGCAGGACGGCGGAGGTACACGTACGGTCAGCGATTCAATCAAACTCCACATTTAACCTTTAAATAAGTGCAGAGTCATGTTCACAGAAATACGAGAAACGCACACACACACACACACACACACAAAGTAACACTCCGCAAATAAATACACACACACTCCCACAGAGAAGATAACACTCTTGATGTCCTCTCCCACACACATAAACTCCAACCGCAGAGCAGCAGGCCTTTTCACTGAAGTGGATTAGTCTCCAACAATGGTGTCCTTTATATTCCCCCGTGGAATGTGACTTTTTTTTTGGGCAGAGAGGACCACCACCGCCACCACTCAGTAAAAAAAAAAAAAAAAAAAAAAAAAAACTTTGACTATTTTCACTTTTAAAAAAAACAATATCATCAATCAAGGCAGGTGGGCGGCTGTCAGGGGGCCAGGAATGCCCCACTTAGTCGTCACATGGCGGTGATTACTGTGTTCATCTCGAGGGTGTGTGTGTGTGTGTGGGGCTCCAAATAATGTGTCCATTGTCTCTGTGGGCCGAGCAACTCTGCCATCGATTAAGCCATCCAACAAACAACGACACCAGGCAGGCTGCTTTTTTTGTATTGACATTCAAATTAAAACTATATTAACGACAAACACTGTTTTTAAATGTGAGCGTTGGTGTGTGTGATCAGGTGAGGCTGTCGGTCGAAGGAAATAATTTGTGGGGCGGGGAATGACAAATAAATGTGTGTGAAGCGGCAGCACCTGGAGGTGGCGTGAGACGAAGCCACGCCATATTGTTTTGTAATGAAACGGCCGGAGCCAAATTGCCCATGTCATGCAAAATGACATTTTTCACGTTATTCCGCTAATGGATCATCTAACTGAAATATGAAAGGAAAGGAACGGCTTTTCCAATTTGCTTGTCACACAAAGTTTCCCCCACACATTACCTGTGGACATCAAGCAGGACAAAACATTTTTTTTTCTTCTATATGGCACGAGCTTAATGAAGCTCCTGTTTCAACATGCTTCGAGCCAGCCCCCCCCCCTTTTTTTTACAGCTTTAAAAAAAAACATGCCCGCTTGCATCATGATTCAGGCTGACAAACACATTAATTGCCCCCCCCCCCCGAAATAGATCTAATCACCCCGAGGCTAGCAACTAGTAGCACAAAAACAAAGGAATATACACGTGCGTATTCGTCCGAACGGTGGCACAAATTTTTGTTATTACATTTTATTTGACTAGTCGTTACATGATCACTAGCATCCCTAGACTAGAAAGTACCATTCCTGGTTGGTTACTAGCTTCTCTAGACTACAAACTACCATTCCTGGTCGGTTACTAGCTTCCCTAGACTAGAAACTACCATTCCTGGTCTGTTACTCACTTCCCGAGACTACAAACTACCATTCCTGGTTGGTTACTAGCTTCTCTAGACTACAAACTACCATTCATGGTTGGTTACTAGCTTCCCTAGACTAGAAACTACCATTCCTGGTCTGTTACTCGCTTCCCGAGACTACAAACTACCATTCCTGGTTGGTTACTAGCTTCTCTAGTCTACAAACTACCATTCCTGGTCGGGTAATACTAGCTTCCCTAGACTAGAAACTACCATTCCTGGTCGGTTACTAGCTTCCCGAGACTACAAACTACCATTCCTGGTTGGTTACTAGCTTCCCTAGATGAGAAACTACCATTCCTGGTTGGTTACTAGCTTCCCTAGACGAGAAACTACCATTCCTGGTCGGTTACTAGCTTCTCTAGACTACAAACTACCATTCCTGGTTGGTTACTAGCTTCCCTAGACTACAAACTACCATTCCTGGTTGGTTACTAGCTTCCCTAGACTAGAAACTACCATTCCTGGTAGGTTACTAGCTTCCCGAGACTACAAACTACCATTCCTGGTTGGTTACTAGCTTCCCTAGACGAGAAACTACCATTCCTGGTCGGTTACTAGCTTCCCTAGACTAGAAACTACCATTCCTGGTCGGTTACTAGCTTCCCTAGACTACAAACTACCATTCCTGGTTGGTTACTAGCTTCCCGAGACTACAAACTACCATTCCTGGTTGGTTACTAGCTTCCCTAGACTAGAAACTACCATTCCTGGTCGGTTACTAGCTTCTCTAGACTACAAACTACCATTCCTGGTCGGTTACTATCTTCCCTAGACGAGAAACTACCATTCCTGGTTGGTTACTAGCTTCCCTAGACTAGAAACTACCATTCCTGGTCGGTTACTATCTTCCCTAGACTACAAACTACCATTCCTGGTCGGTTACTAGCTTCTCTAGACTACAAACTACCATTCCTGGTCGGTTACTATCTTCCCTAGACGAGAAACTACCATTCCTGGTTGGTTACTAGCTTCCCTAGACTAGAAACTACCATTCCTGGTTGGTTACTAGCTTCCCTAGACTAGAAACTACCATTCCTGGTCGGTTACTATCTTCCCTAGACTACAAACTACCATTCCTGGTCGGTTACTAGCTTCTCTAGACTACAAACTACCATTCCTGGTCGGTTACTATCTTCCCTAGACGAGAAACTACCATTCCTGGTTGGTTACTAGCTTCCCTAGACTAGAAACTACCATTCCTGGTCGGTTACTATCTTCCCTAGACTACAAACTACCATTCCTGGTCGGTTACTAGCTTCTCTAGACTACAAACTACCATTCCTGGTCGGTTACTATCTTCCCTAGACGAGAAACTACCATTCCTGGTTGGTTACTAGCTTCCCTAGACTAGAAACTACCATTCCTGGTCGGTTACTATCTTCCCTAGACTACAAACTACCATTCCTGGTCGGTTACTAGCTTCTCTAGACTACAAACTACCATTCCTGGTCGGTTACTATCTTCCCTAGACGAGAAACTACCATTCCTGGTTGGTTACTAGCTTCCCTAGACTAGAAACTACCATTCCTGGTTGGTTACTAGCTTCCCTAGACTAGAAACTACCATTCCTGGTCGGTTACTATCTTCCCTAGACTACAAACTACCGTTCCTGGTCGGTTACTAGCTCTCCAGCTTCACACGTGCCCACGCGACCCATCCAGATACGAGCTAAAGCGTTGATCGATGAGTTCTCGATGAACCTCGGCGTGTGTACGTATCGGGCTCTAGCCGTCTCCCGCCACCAGCATCCAGCCGTGGGGGAACAGTGGACCAGATGTGTGTGATTTATGGAGTGGCAGAAGCTGCGGCGGCGAGGCCTCCAACGTGTTAAACATTATTAGCCACAGATGGAGCCCGGCGGCGTTCGCGCCCCAGCCGAGTTCACACACATCAGGACTCCCGACTTTCATCCCCGCTCACGATGCAATTTTCTGCACGCGTGTGTGTGTGTGTGTGTGTGTGTGTGTGTCGGCCATTTTGGCGAGGCTTCAAATAGCGTCTTCACCCCGCGATGACCTCGCTGTTAGTTTGTTTTTAAGCGGGACCTTTCCAAGCCCGGCGCTTTCGGTGCCATGTGTCTCCTGGATCGGGACCGGGACAGGCAGGGGGTGGATGTGTGTTGGCCGTCCGTGTTTTCAACACGCACTAAAGCTCTGACCTCAGAGGTCAACTGACAAAAAAGGGGACGATAAAAAGACAGAAAAACTGGATAAAATTATATTCATTGCCGCCGTGGACCTCCTTAATCCCTGAAAATATCTTTGCTCCAGTTTAGGCCCCCCCCCACACACACACACACACACACACACGATCCCTCCTCCGCCTCTCCGCCACACATGGAGGTAGAGGAGGTGGTTTTAAGGTTGGAGGGGGCAGGATACAGTCACTCAAACTGTCACCAGTCCTGATTGATGCGTTTTCTCCCGCAGGGAAATCCCTCCCGGCCTTCTCCGCATCAATCCGTCCATCCATCTGAAACTCCGGCCTCCTTTTATTTGTCCTCCCATCTATCCATCCGTCCGTCCATCCATCCATCCATCCATCCATCCATCCATCCGTCCTGCTCGGGGAGGCAGGTATCTATTCATAAAGCCAGATACCCAATTCCCCATCGATTTTTTTTTTTTTTTTTTCTCCCCTGCCTGCCAAGCCGCAATCCCTTCATCCATCCATCTATCTTAAAACTGTTTTATGTGGCTGAATCCATCCCGGCTTGAAGTGATTTGGTGTATGATTGATTTTTTTTTTTTTTAAACAGCAGGGCTTTTATTTTGTTAGGGTAACGGCGAGCATGTTAACGGTAGATTTCAGCTAATGGCCATGACGCACAAAATCACATTCAGAATCAAAGTTTTCTGTTTCTTAGGTTTCAAAAAAAAAAAAAAAAAAAAAAAAAGAAGAGAAGAGAAATTAATTCAAGCCTGCGTTTATTCACTCGCGTGGGGCAAAACTGAAATTGAAGACGGGTGCAGAATAACGATCATATTCACGTGTAGCTGATGCGAGATCGGTCGCTTTGCTGTCAACCAACTGGCCAGTTAACCCTATCCCTAAAAACAACCAAATACGGTCGCTTCCTGCTCCAAACCGCTACCGAACTAGCACAGATGGCGACGGACAGAACCCGAACTGCAGGCTTCGTAACGTTCACAAACCAACGTGGTGACGTTACTGCTGGCCGGTGCTCGGCGTCCACACGGCAGGGGCCTCGGGTTGGATAAGAACACCGGGCCGCAACCTTTTCTTTTTTTCTTTGAGTTTACACTGCGCCGTATCGGAGCAATTTCCACTCTTTTCTGTTCATCAAATTCCAACAAATGTCCCGGCTGACAGCTTTAAACCCAGTTGATAATCCCGCCTTGATAGAATTAAACATAAATTAGAGCCTGTTTCCCTCCAGTTAGGACGTCCCGGGAGGCTTCAGATCGAGCATCAGACTTCTAATTCGCTCCCCCGTCCGTCCGTTCGTCAGCCATAGCATCCGCCGAGTTGTCGAACGATCCCGACTCCTGCCGGGACCGCGTGTTTCAGCCGCGCGCACACGCACACGCACGCACACACACACACACACCGCGTCAGTGCCAGTTTGTCTGTTTGTCGGTTAAAAAGAAAAAGAAAAAAGAAACTCGCTCAATCCTCGCCGGTGTTTTTCGGTTAATGCAGACGGAAGAGGATTAAAAGGAACGCGCGGCAGAGAGAAGTCTGAGGAGACGCTAATACTGAGTGACGCGGGAGGGAGGTTCGAATAAAGGAAAGGAAAAAGAAACGAGTGCGCGGTGTTGTCGAAACACAGAAAGTAGAGTGCGCGCGAGGGTTTAAAGAGGCAGGCAGACAGACGGAGAGGGAGACAGATGAGGCCTCAGACTGAGCTGACAGGTGTAATTGGAATCTAAATAGCAGGGAGTGACGTTGACTGACAGCAGCTTAAAACCTCCCCGGCGACGCCTCTTCCTCCCTCCTCCCTCCCCCGCCCTCCTCCCTCCCCTCCCGAACTTCCCAGGATACGCGGCGCTACTCGTTCCGGTTAAAAAAAAAAAAAAAAAAAAAAAAAAATACAGAAGAGAGAACGACGACGAGGATATAACAAAAAATTTTAAAAAAACAACCTCCGGGCTCTGACCCTCGCGCTCCTCCCGCCTCCCTCCGTGACCCGCCATTTGCCTCTCACCGGCGCGACAGGAAGGAGTTTTTTGTTGTTGTTGTTGTTGTTTTTGTGCATCGCTGGAATACATCGAAATCTGTTTTTTTTTTTTTTTTTTAAAGTAAATTCTCTCACCTGGAAAGTTGTCAAAAAAGAAAAGTCAAGTTGCTCGTGCTCTGTTGGTTGGGGCGGGGGGGGGGGGGGGGGGATAATAGAGGGAGACTGTTGCCGTGGCAACGGCGTGAATGCACACACACTCGCACAAACACCAAATCACCACCGGATCTAATGAGCAAGAAAAGCTTGACAAGAAGATGCTAACGCCGCTAATGGCTCGATCCGTTTCATATTTTTTTTTTCCTAAATGGCAGAGCTTCATCTTTGTTGATCCTCCTCCTGTGTGTGTTTTTTTTTTCCCCTCCCTCCCGTCTCCACACCTCTCTCCCGCTTCATTCTCGTCGGCTGTCAGGCCGGGCCTCCTTCCGCTGCGGTAAACACTGATGTTATTGAAGCCCCTTTTCGTAGGAGAAAAAAAAAAAAAAAAGGGTTTAAGAGCTCGAGTATTAATCGAGGATGCGCGATGACGCACGGCGGCCGAGGCCGAGGCCGACCGCCGAGCGGCGCGCAGGTAGCGAGCCGTTGTGCGCGAAGCGGCCCTGTAGGGTCCATTAGTATCTGGGAGGAAAAATATCAGGCGCGGGGAAAAAAAAAAACAACAACATGTTTCATAACTGTTGTTTACTGTTGTCGAGCAGAGAGGACGAAATATAAAGTGCAGCATTCGGGGCTGCAGCTAATGGATTACATATCTGTCACGTGGCTCGGGCGCAACAAGGCCTCATGAGGACAAGGGGAAAGAAAAAAAAATATATATATATATATATATATTTATGCTTTCCGATACCCTATAATCTAACATACATTGAGATGCAAGAAAACGTTTATTTAGTGTGTAAAATGCAGAAGGTCAAACATACCAGGATGTCCCGCATCCAGTCGTATGTTGCCGCCTGCAGGCCGGCATGCTACTCTGGCTGGTCTGACCCACAATCCTTTGCGGCGATTTGCAGTCGGTAGAAGAGGTCCCGAGAGGGTCAAAGTTTCAGGCGCCCTTTTGCAACGAAGTAGGTTTCTCCAGTTGCAGCCGCACCGCGTGCGACGCTACGTACTTCGTAAGGCCAGCTGCGGTACGCACTGACGGTTAAAAAGAAAAAGTTTGCGATTTTTCAAATGACGGCTTTTGACTCCGTCGATTTGAGGGTGAGAAGCGCCCGGCGTTTCTTTGACCCTTTAGTCCACAGGACGTCGCCACACTCGTCAGCGTGAACGCGAAATTGACACGTGACCACGGTGACCGAACGCTGGGGTGGCGACGGCCGCGCCTCAAAATCCGAAATGGGTCGAAAATTGGACGAAAAAGGTCTTAATCTCCACAACTGACTCCCATTTTTTGTTTTAAAGAGGAACGCTAACGTTTAGATGCTAAAATAAAGACTCGTTTCTGGGCAGCGAAAACCAAAACAAAGCTCAAAGTGCTCCACGGTGCCTCTAGGAGTTCGTCGCTCTTTTTTTCACACCACACGTGGAAACGTGATGAGTTCAACCTCCACCGCTTGTCATCCGGTCACCGACAAACACATGGTGATGATTTAACTTTCATATCCGCTCACTCATTGTTGTTTTATTGAGTCTTTTTTTTTTTTGTTCTTTTCTTTCCCCTAAAATTGCCGTGAATGCGGCCAAAACGTACATTCGCCGAGATGACATCACGCAATTTTTTTTTTTTTTAGGGCAGTTCCAATGAGGTTTAATCACCAGCAGTTTTATTCTGCGTAGTGAATGCCAGGTCCCCCCCCCCCCTCCCCCGTTACCCCCTTTGGAGCCAAGGACAAGTCAGCCTCTTTGTGGACCCTCCATTTTGGCACCGGTGGGGTGGGGTTGGGAGGTGGGGGGGTGGGACTTCGGTGTTCGCCGACACTTGTGCAGCGGGACGGAGGCTCTGTTATGAATTATGTTGTCCAAACTGCTTCACCTCTGACATTTTTCTTTCTTTTTAATCCCCGCGAAGAAAAAGTAACATTTTCTTGGACCAGTCTTCACAGTAATAACCGTAATTAACATGCCATTGTTGGTTATTTGGGGGCTTGATCGCCATGGCAACTGATTCACCTAAGCCTGCTGGAGGAGGCAGTTCTCCCCGACCTCTGAGCCCGCCGCCGCGCAGTATAATCTACGTGAAGGAGCGGGAGAATAAAAGAAGGAGGAATTTTTTTTTTTGAAGGAGGTGGACGGATGTGGAAAAGGGAGGGAGAGACGGTGGAGGTAGAGACGGAGGGATGAGGAGAAGAATAAAAAAAACACGAGGGAGAAGTCCTTCACGCTTCGTTCACCGGGATTAAAATTAAGATGTTGTGGCTGCAGGGTGGCCACAGATCCCGCTGCAGTGATGCATTGTGGGATATCTTTCTCTGTTCAATTGCACAAAATAAGGACTTTACATGAAGGATCAGATTTGTGATTGCAGAGGAGAAGATTACGAACGCAATAAATGCGTGAGGAACAGCATTAAAGGCCGAACTCGGTCCTTTACATGTAATTCCTCTAAAACCTTCTGACGGAAGTGCAAATGCAAATGCACTTGGTGATATCTACCTTTCCCTATCGAGCCCCAAACATACCAACAAAAGACGAGTTACTGCACTTTATTTTAATGATCCCATATTTTCCATATCAGCTTGGTTCGAAATAGACCCAATTTCACTCCTGACGCGGCGCTCCTTCGACAATTGTTTTGCGGCTTTTCCATCTGGGCGTAGACCTCGAGTTGATTTGAACCAATCGGCGTTTTTGTTTTATATTGTTTTAATGAACGTCGGCAGCGTGACGAGGCGCTTTTTTCGGTGAAGAAGAGTTAAAAAAAAAAATATGTTAGCTCTGCCCTCGTCACTGACCCCAGCTGTCCAATCACGGCGAAGGAGGGGGTGGGACGAACGCGGTTAACCACCGACACTGGTCGCTGATTGGTCCGCCGGGTTACCGGACTCTTATTAACAGCGAAGAAAACTGAAGCAGCCGGGCAAATATTTTCCACTTATATAGGAAACAGAGAAAGACGGTTATGAAATAATTGTTGTTTATATATTTATTTATTTATTATACTGTATATAAATTGCTCCTAAACTGATGTCAATATCCATTAGTTTCCCACAAAGACAAACATAATTTTTCAGCCATTTAAGGCAACGTGTTTATTAGTGTCGACGTTTTGCAGCGTGGAATGTGATGTATTTGTTTGTCATCAAATCGGTCTGAAACATCAAAGTGAGCAGCACAGACATCCGTTAAATGCATCTTTAAGGCAATTCAAAGTCGAGATGAATTGTTCTTCGTGCTTCTTGGAAACAGTTTATAAACTATTTCCTCATGTTAATTTTTTCTTAAAAACTCGGAACAGAACAAGCAGCTAACACCTTTTCAGTTTCCCTGATAATTAGCAACAAACTGTGCGGGACTAATTTCCATCTAAAAATAAGCTTGTTTTTGAGAAAATTATTGAGGAAGAAATTACCTGGAGAATACACGATCTGTACAAATGAGTTACCTAATTCCTTAATCACAGCTGTCGTGTTGTATTGTTGTTGTTTTTCCTGTGCGTCTCCGGTGCGGAAACCGACACCTACATGACCTCCGTCTCTGTTTTTCTTATTTATTTATTTTATGCTTGTTCATAATGCATCCGCGAGGCCGGTCAACTGACTGCCGGGCTGCTGGATTTGTGGCGTCTGATCTAACGGGCCGACGCGGCACGTTACGACGGCTGTCGGCGTTTCCAGGTGCGTCTCAAACCGCCGGTGAAATTATGCTGCGTTCGGTGGCGCTCGCAGGTGTCTCATCTGAAGAGGCGACTGCAGTCAGAAGGAGTCTTCTGTGGACTCCCACAGTGACACGATTTTGCCGACTCGTTTCGATTTCAATTTGCCGTTCAGCGCAACTCAGTATTCTCAATATTCTTTACAGTTTTTTTTTTTTTTTTTTTTTTTATTACTCAGCCCTCCATAGTGTAACGCATTATTCTACCACGTTCACCGTCTCTCAGTGTTTCACTGTTTACGATGTTTTGCTTGATCGACGTCGGTTTCTCAGTGACACGTTTCCCGTCCACCAACATTTTGCGGAGACTGCAAAACCGTGTTGTAATTTTAGGAACCCGTGACGTCCGAGCGACCAAATTTGTAACACTTACTCATTAGTTTTCTGCCTCCTTCCCGCTCTGTGCACGCACACGTTGCCGCGCAACAGGAGCAGTCTCTGAACTTATCGACCCACCGCCGTCGGGCCCGCGACAACACCGGAATCAATTTCTCTTTGACGATGGCCGTCGGCGTTGAATTTTGAAGGTCTGACGAGAGACGAGTTGTAACCGAAAAAGCAGTGACGTGTTTTTGTTTTTTTGTTTACCCGCGTTCGTAGCGAGACACGGACGCGGGTGCTCGCACCGAGACGTGTGAGGCGTCGGGTCGGTTCATGATATAATTGCAGCCTGCGCCGGATTTTTGGATAAGATTAACTCGCACAAATGGCCGGAAACCCCGAAAAAAAAAAAACATAGGCGTTTGTTCTATTTTCTGAAACTAGTTTATGAACAGGTGCGCGTCGCAGCAGGCTCGTGTGGCACAAATGAAACGGTGTCACGTGAGCAGTGTGTTCCGGGCCGAGATACAGAAACATCAGAGTGATGTCTTTAGATGAGATTACAGAAAAGATTGCACGCTGCCCTCCGAATGACTCAGTCAGCCGTGAGAGCAAACATAATTTAAATGTACGGCACAGTGTCACACACTTGTATTTGAAGTGTCCTGGGCTTTGCAATTGTTTTTTCCCCCCGTCATGTACGCTAATTGTACCTCATGCTGTTCAGCGGTCTCGGCACTGTACAACGAATATATTTGAACACTACGGCATCCTGGCAGAGCCGCGGCGCGTCAGCTCGGAACGAGGCGGAGGAAGATCCGTTTGCTCGGGCCAGCGCTGATTTAAAAAAGAAAAAAAACAAAAAAACGACTGGTGCAAAGTGGTCCCACTCACACAAGGAAAAGAAAAGACAGTGGGGGAGTGTTTGCACGAGTACATGAAGAGACAGTCTGTTGCGGTCAAGTGTACGTCTCCAGATTTTTGTGTGAGCCTCCTGCAGATGCCAGGAGGAAGTCAACGAGGCCGCAGGACTGTGGTGAATAAATCAGAAGCTCTGTGATCGCTCCGAGAAGAACATTTATCTGGCAAAGAAAATGTCTGAAGTGTCAGGAAGAAAAAAAAAAAAAGAACCACTTCATCCTCTCGAGTCTGTGTGTACTCGCTAATTCAATGTCTCACACACACGGGATGACTTCGGCCTTGATGCGTGCCAACCATCCAGCCTGCTCGCGCCTTCCCTGCGGGAGCTCCTCCAAACACCAGTGACCGTACACGGGAGGAGCGACGGGTCGGTACCGGTGTTACGGTAAGGGAAACGGATTCGCACAAACGAGACGCGACGCCGGCTATACGAGACACCGATGTGCTCGCGACTTCAGCGATGCGCTTTTTTTTTTGGGTCTGCAAGTCGAACGTAAATACGATCCGCTTTTAGATGTTCTTTGGCCGCAGGGCTTCTTGCAGGTCCGTTTAACCTGCGCCGCTTTCTTTTGCCTCGCAGCTACTTAGATCTCGATGCCGTCCTTCATTCCTGTTTTGATCCACGCGTGTGCGTGTGCGTGCGCGTGCGTGTGCGTGTGTGTGTGCGTGTGCGTGAGAGAGAGAAGTGCAGAAGAGGTTGTTGAGCTCTCTGTACCCGCAAAAAGGGGAGAGATTTGTTGTTTTTGACACACTGTTCCTTTTGTGTATTCAAACTGTACCAAAGAATATCGGCTCATGACCTTTCGCCAACAGCAGAAACAGCAACTGCAATACGAAAACAAAATTGAGTTATGACCTCTGACATGCGCCTCGTCATGTAGACAAATATTGTGGCACAGAAAAAACTGGATTTTAGAGAAAACTTTTTAACTGTGCAGGAACTTACGAAACAGAAGAAACATTTGTGTTTTTGTGTTATTTCAGTTTCGCCCTTAAAAGAAACAAAACACGCACGCACCATTGACTGTATAACAAAATGGATGCAGCTTACGGGTCTGAAAAATGAGGCCGCAAGTTGCAATACCACCGAGTGCCACTAGAGGTCGGCTCCAAAAAGCCCCCGGCTCCATAGACTCCCATTCAACTTCTCTCATCAAATACAAAGTCAATAAAATGTCTCCAGCAGTTATCTCGGTGTTGTTAGCTAAAGTCACTCCTTCTTAGTTTTCCGGAGGTCCATCTGAAAATAATCCCTCATTCATTAGAAAATAAGCTTCAAAAAGATGTTTTTTTTTGGGGGGGGGGGGCGTGTCTGTTTGATTGACAGGCCTGTGGTGCAGTCAGGTTACAGCTGTCGGTGGGCGGGACGAAGTATCGTCAGGTTTCCAATCGGATCGAGTCAGATCCACCGATGGCTCGTCCCCCTAGCTCCGTAAAGCTTCACGCAAGAAAAGTAAAAAATAAACAAAGTTAACTACATTGAAAACCATAAAATCCCACCGACTGTCGATCACTTGAAGTCACTTCACACCGTCAGCTGGCAGTAATCGTGCATCCAGACAGAATCATAGAAGTAATTCTATAATGTAAAGGTCTGCTCAATAAATTACGGTCAATGAGCAAAAACAATTCTGAGCTCATCACAATTATAATCATACATAATAAACCTGCATAATACATGTGTCAGTAATATAGACATGAGTTCACATTATGCTTTAGGATCCTTTACTATTGTAGCTTTAAATTAAAAGCATTCTTCAGACATCAGTCCCTGAATGCAGCAAGATATATATATATATAAGGAGATAATAATAAATGTAGAAGTAGAGGACATAATTTACACCAATTAAACCCAGAAGAGCCAGAAATAAAAGCCAGAAATCAACTGCTTAAAATACGACTGTTTAAAAAAAAATATATATATATTAACAGTTCTGTGGTAAAAAGTGAACGTTCTGAAAGTAGATTTTCCAAATGGTAAAATCCACGTGAGTTCTTGAGTAACAGCGGGCTTGAAATCCAAAAACAACGGCTGGAAAAGAGAGATGAGTTACGTCTCCTTCATTCTGTCCACCACCGAACAAATGAAAAACGTCTTATTTAGCACTTTTCCCGCCGAGTGTTTCTTTGATTTAAGAGACGGCTGTCTAAAACAAACTTGGAAGCAACATTTAGCTAACATCTTAGTTTTAATGCTTTAATGACATCGGAGCCATAAATACAATGAAGTGCCTTCGTTCCCAGCGGTTATGCTTAAAAGCTCTATTTATTAATGGATCTGTGAGAGGGTGTATTGTTTTTTTTCACCAAGACAATAAAATGCGAGTACGACAGCACACAGTATATCTTTGTAAATTACTCCGGCAATTAACATTAGCAAACAACAACGACAAAAAAAAAAAAAAAAAAAAAAGCTTCCAGTTTGCATGCAGCCGGTAATGCACATATCTCTGCTGCAGAACGTGTTCCAGTGATTTGTGTCTGTCAATAAAAAAGCGACGCCTGTGCTTGTGTGGAGGCAGCGAACTCGCGCGTGCACACACACACACACACACACACACACACACACACACACACACACAGACAGTCTGCAAAAATGTCGTGAAATTAACAGAGATGGTTAATCTTTTCACGTGTAAATACGTTGATTTAAACATGAAACAAACAGCGTGAATTGCATTTCACAAAAAAAAAACAAAAAAAACACAAGGTTGAATAAGGGCACGTTAATTTGCCAGAGCTGAGCAATTAGGTGGAACACAACGCTAATTTCATCTCCCCGCTCCTTTGGGATATGATAATGCACTGCGCGCAGGAGCGTTACATGGGTAGGCACTACACAATCACGCTTTCAAGTGACTGTTAATTATTCATTTGATACTTTTTTTTAAAACCGTGTCCAACTGGGATCGTAGCCAAAAAACCCTTCCCCCCCCCCCACACCCCGCCAACCTGTGAGAGAGCGATCCAGAGAGTGAGAAACAAACAAATACATGTCATTCGATCAGACAATATCTCTGAGTGTGTGTCTGTGTGTGTGTGTGTGTTGTTTTCTAAAATCCTGACCACCCAGCCTGTCTTTAAACGAGATATGGGCCGGCCGGGACTGTCACTCAGGAGCGGCTCACTACAAAAGAAGCCGTGATGGAGAGATGAAGAATTAAAGGGGGGTTTGGGGGAGCCGGGGGGGGGGAGTCCGCGAACATCACCAGCTAATGGGACGTGACCTTGTCCGACAAATAGTTATGATGACGGCTGCTTAGCGCGGCGCACCAAAAACTTTGCAAATCAGGTGGTGATGAAAACCGTCCTGACTTAAAGTGCTTTTGAAAGCCGAGGCCAAAGGGCTCTAAATACTGCAGGTAATATAATTAAACCGGGTTCACACGGGTCCCTGAGCCCCGGGGCTTTGGGTCAGCCTCCCAGCCCAGGGAATGCCTCTATTCTTGGGCTACAGAGCCGAGTTGTGGCCCCAGAAAGTCCTCAGCCCCCCCCCCCCCCCCCCCCCCCCCCCCGACTTTCATTTTCCATTTAACCCAGATACCAGGGGGAGGGGCTTCGGGAGCGGGGGGACACAGAGGGCCTCGCACAGGGAGAGTAATGAGAGTCACTGTGGAGCTAAGTGTTGTGAAATGTAAGAGGGGGGGGGGGGGCAGGTGGAGAGCGATCCCAGCCAGGAGGGTCCTCGGGATCAGGACCCAGCAGCCGACCCCTGAACCTATGACTATGCAGATTAGCCTCAGGGGCTTTGAGATCGACATGGACGCTCGGCAGGGAGAGGGGTGAGGAGGGAGGGAGGGGAGGAAGGGTTGAGAGGAAACAGTCTCGGGAAGAATTTTGTTGTTTTTTAGGAGTGGAGCCAGTGTTTGGTTTCACAATAGTTGTCCTTGCATTGGAGTGAACTGGACTTTTGTTTGGCTCTTGAACGTAACTTCTCGTCTGGACCAAAGCGGAGCAGTTTGTAAAAAGTTATTCTGGTCTACAGCTGACTTCAGAATTGACGCAACTCGTCCAAAAGACATCTCGTTAAAAAGTTCTTTCAGCGACCGTCTTCGAGTTTGTAATTGCGTCACCGAGTCCAACGGTCATCGGTCGACGTTGGCTTCAAATGGAGAAAAAAATAAATAAAAAAAAAAAATCCATCTTAACTCAGTTATCTGATGACGAGATGGACTTCGTGTCGGTTGCTGACCTTTCTATGGTATCGTCTGTAATCTCGTGACCACCGGGCGGCTACATTGGGATCAGGAAAATCCGTAAGATGCTAAAACTCTGGATTTTGCCTGCAAATATTCGCCCGGTTGGTGTCAGACTAAGAAATATCAGATGGTGCGAAAGACACACACGATTAAAAAATAAAACGGAATTACAATCCTCAAAGTGTCTGAATCGTACAACTTCGGGAGTCGTTCGTCTTGGGTAGGATTGGCTCCATTTGCTCCCAAACAAATTGTCTCTCAATGTTTTTTTGTTTTTTTTAGCGTAACAGTAATTATACCAACTAGAAACCTGCGCCTGAAGGAGTTAAACTTTATTTTGACCATTTACCGACTGTCGCTGTGGCAACGCGTTGTACTAGCTGCGCTTTGCTTCTACTTCTCACCCGGGTCATCGGGTGTCCGCTTCCATCGTACAACTTTGTATGGGTGAATTTTTTTGCTTTTCTTTTGACACTGACACGTCCTTTCTTTCCCCCGAAGCTTTATGATGTTTCATCGGCGTGGGCTTAAGTTTCTGGTGTCAGAACTTTTCAAACCACCTTTAGGTGAATTTCACTAACGACCCGACCGATTACTTTGCATACTGATGACTTTCTGTAGTGTAAAATCTATATCTTGTTGGTAAGAGCTTAAAGTAAAAAAAACTTTTTTTCTCACCGACCGTTTCTGTTCAAGAAATTGATCTATTTTCCAGAAGAGAGATCTGCGTGTCGGGACCAAACTACGGCGAGAAGTAGCGATAAAAGAAACCGATGAGTATCGATATAATCCCGACGATACACATCCTCGTTAAATCCTTTACATGTCATGTAATCAGGTATTTATGTGTTAAGACTGCCTCTGTAAAAAAGGAACAAAGAAACGTTATTGACTATATTGTCCGGCCCCCACACCCACCCACCCACCCACCCACGGAGCCGGCCCACGTCGCACAAAGCCCACCCAGTTAGCCATTAGAAAGGCCGGCCACCCTCGTTAATCTGTCTGAAACCCATCGATCACGCGTCGACAATATTTTCCAGTGTTCACGCTGCATCCGCTGACTTTCGTGAACGCACGCTCTGCATCTCCTCGTCTGTCGAGACCTCCCTCCGCTTCTCTCTCCGGGCGACGAGCGAACGAGCCGATGGGAGAAAAAGTGGCGAGACGCTTTAACCCGAGAGCGGCGGGGCGGCGGGCGGGGCGGCGGGCGGCGGGCGGGCGCGAGGAGAAAACAATACAAAAACTGGAGCAAGTGAAGCCGAAACGGTCGGCAAATAGACGTTGTTTCTTTCACCCCCCCTCCTCTTCGAGCATCGATTTCTTTCAACGTTCACGCTGAGTTTGAAGAGGGCATATTCTCGAACAATCTGTGGCATTATGAAGCGATAATAGAGTTCAAAGGTCAGCTGGCTTTATGGTCCGATGCTCAAAGTCGCTGAATGGTAACGGAGTCTATTAACGGCGGCGTTATTCAGAGGCTTGTTTGCCTCCCCGCCCCCAAAAAAAAAAAATCCCCACGAGGGATTTAACCAAAAGCCATGTTTGCTCACAAAAGGATTTCGCTCCGGAGTTCAAATACAAATAAGGCAGCAGGCTTTTCTGGGTGTAATCGCAACAGGAAAATGGTCCCTGAAAGCACTCGCGTGATATTTACCACCATCGATTTTACATCAAGATTGTTTAACTGGTTTAAAATTGTGCTACTTTATTCATAATAACAATGACACACACACACACAAAAAAAAAAAGCTGCAGACGGAGAGCCGTAAGCAGGAAGTGACAGCCGCCTCCATTAGCTGTCATTACGCCGCCCGCCGTGGGACAGGATACCGTTTTCAAACGCTGCCCTGGAACCCGCTGAGGATACGGAGCCCAAAATTATTCCAGACATCTCATAAATAGACGTGTCGTATCCGTCCGATCACTGTCTGGAGGGGAAGTTCTGAATTACTCGTCTCTGGTCATTTGCAGGCAAATCTCTGAATGGGCCTCTTCATCACTCACACCCCCCCCCCCCCCCCCCCGGAAATAGTTATTTGTTCATTTTTCTTGTTTTGTTGTTGTTGTTTTTTTTTTTATCTTGATTGTGCAAAGATAGACTGTGATGTGTGTCCGGAGGAAGAAAAGAACAAGGACTCGACGGAAACTTTACGGAGCCGACGTGCCGGCATGACGACGATGTGGTCCAAGATTTCAGAAAGAAATGAATCTCTGAGGGGCTCTTATGTTTTGAGAAGAGGCGTGAGGGGAAATGAGAGTGAGAGTTATGGAGTTTGATAAGATAAACACAGAAAATAAACCTTGAAGACTTTATTTAAATGGTGCAGCTATCAATCATTTGACCTCCACGGTAATTCTCCGTGTGTGTGTGTGTGTGTGTGTGTGTGTGTGTGTGTGTGTGTGTGTTGGAAAAAGATGGAAATTGGCCCTCATTCGTCACTGTAACTCTTTGTTTTGCTGAAGCTGTGCCGGGGATATGACTGTGCACTCCTTTATCGGGTCTGAAGAGGAAAGAGAAAAATCAACCCACCGAGAACAATAGCTGCTGAAAAGTGACAGCAAGGAGGGTGGGGAGGAGTGAGGGTGGTGTGGGGGGGGAGGCACAGAAAGAGAGATGGTTGAAATGCCAGTCCCGGAGATGGATGACGAGAAATTCCATCTCCCAGCTTGCTTTTCCTTTTTCATGTTTCCTTCCCTCTTCGTTTTTTTTTTTTTTTTTTTTTTCCCTTCCAATGCGTCTGTTGGAAAATATGACCCTTGCTAAAAGCCTTCACGGACACTCCGCAGCTTTTCGTTTGTGTAATTGCTTAAGTGCCGCTCATTACCATACGCTCGCAGTAGAAGGAAAAATGTTTAAAAAAAAAAAAAAAAAAAATCACAATACGTGAGTAACCTCTCATAAAGGACCGAAACTGCTTCTTCCTTTTCGGAGGCAATTCTTCTGCAAAATCGTACAATTAGGATCAAACAGAAGAGTGATTGTGACGGCCTGAACTGTCTTCGCCGTATTCTGGAAATGAAATGCAAACCGTCTCGTCTTCACATTTTGCTTTATTCAATTTGTCATAATGTGCATTTGCTTCCAAGTAGTTTCCGCTGCTTGAATTTCTCCACTTTTTGCAGAATTTTTTAGTTTAAAACCACTTTTGAGAGGAATTCAAATGGCCCAATTTAGGCCGGAGCCAAACTCGCTTTGAACTACGTGTTGGCGTTGGCGTGAAGGCTGCATCGCGTATCCTGCGTCTGTTTGGATCACGTCCTTAGAAATGAACGCAGCACGTTCGAGATGCAATATACAAATGACCTCCAGGGGCAGTATGGAGGTGTGAAAGGGTCAGGGACCGTTACCAGGCTTTTCATTGTTTACATCAGGGCAAGTCCGGACGTTGCAATGGTGTCCTTGTTTCTCCGGTGCGCCCTCTAGTGGAGTCCTTTGGTAACACGCAGAGTACAGAGGCAGTTCTGTGAGCGATGACGTTCACGACGCGAGCGGTTAGAAAGCGAGTGTATTTGCGACTTTAAACTGTTGTCCTCCAAAAACACGTGACGTTAGAAGCTGCTTATTACGATCCACGCTTACGAGAGTTTGGCGACCTCTAGCGGTCGTATATAAATCCAGAAATGTTTCTCTCTCAGAGAAGTGACACGTTTCAGATGAGGTCAACATGATGGAAACTTTTCTTTGTTAGAAGGACGTAGGTTTGAAGGACGGTTCAGTACGACAGCGGACTTTGGAAATAGTTGTTTATTTTCGGTTGAAAAAAAAAAATGCTTTTACTATTGTCATGACAACGAAGATTGCATGACGCCCAATGCAGTTCAAGTTATCATTTTATCTTCCCCTAACCAACTGTTTTTTTTTTTTTGTGGAGTTTGAGGTATTGTTGCTCTTTTTCCCGCCAAATCACATCAGTTGAACTTTCGAGGTTAAATAATTCGATCCTGAACTTCTACATGAAAGAATATTTGAATTTTAAAACATGCATCTGGTTCTTGCAGAATCAGCAAGTGGAGCTTTTGGGAGGAATCGCTGGTTAAAGTATACGAAACGTTTTTTTTTTTTTTTTTTTTAAACAATCTTTTATTAATATTTCGACTGCAGCTCAGTTCTCTGTGAGTGAATGAGTTTGGTGTTTTTTCATATTTTCACACATCCAGTGGCATCCGGTGTTTTGGGTTTTTTTAGACACGCGAGCTGCACAGGCAGGGCGGAAGACAGGAATAATTATTGTCCACGAAAGAGAAGAAAAGGGACCCTTCGTCATTACAGCAGCAGTGACGGAATAAACTAGGCTTCGTTCGCACTCGAATCAGTCAAATAAAACTGCGGAAAATCAAATCGCAATAAAAGTCAACTTGGCCAGCTGTGCTAAAACAAAGAGTTGATTATCTGGTGTTTCACCAGTAAGAATAATTAAATTACACATAAAACCTTGAAGAAAGTGATAGAAATGGCCTTTATAAATCTGGCCTTTCAATCAGATGAAAGTTTAATTTTAGAATAAAACATTTGCTTCACTTTACATTTAATGTACTTTATGTTGCATATATATATACATATATATATATACATATATAATACGAGTTCTATTTAACCCTTCATACATAATTTGATGTATATCAAAATAATGAGTACTGATTGGCTGCAACATTTCTACTGGATATTAGACTGCTAACTTTGTCTACCGCAGCTCTCTCAACGATATCGCCCTCTTTTCTTTGTGTTCGGTGACGACGTTAATCCCTTTCAACCTCCGTCGTTCCAAACCAGGAGAGGAGAGTACTGTTTCGTTTGCAGAGGATCTGCAGCGGCGGCACGTCATCCGGGCTCCTTGACCTCTGCTGCTCTTGTGTACACAGTTCCTCACAAAGCCGAGCTTACCCAAACAATTTGCAGGAAAAAAAAAAAAGAAGAAAAAAAAAAAGCCTTGTGTTTCAAAGGTCTGTGAGTAAATGTGCTGATCTGGATCTTTATCCTTAAAACACCAAGGAATTAGAGGGCTGAGGTGAAAGCGGCGCTGCCGTGCTTCGGATCAACGATCCGCTGCCTCCTTACAGGCAAATTCTCAAAATTTTATTTTTCCTCGATGCCTTTCCGCGCGACCGAACTGTGACTGAAGACGAGCGGCAGAGATTCGGAGAGCTGTAGTTCGAGGTGTTCGGTGCCGTCTCCTGGTGAGGCCGTATCAAGCGAGACGATGAAAACACATCATCGTTACATCATTGTTAAGGAGCTGCGGCCGAATTACATTTCGATCAATGTTTGAAAACGAGCGCATGAACAAAAAAAACGCAGCTTAGTGGATTCATGCAAATTGTTAGTCGCATGTACTAACGGACTTTGTAGATTACAACGGCTATTTGAATATTTGAAAATTCTTGACTTGTATCTCATGATGTTCACAATGTTCACCATGTTTGACTAACGTGCCGGCTTGCTAACATGCCAACAAGAGTGATAAAACTAGATAAAATAGACAATAACAAAGTCAACGAGGGGGAACTTAAAAAATACGGATGAAATAAAATAAATAATGAAATAAATGCCATAAATATTAGCTGTAAAATGTTCCTTTCAAAAACAAGGGTCGTAATGTTTTTTGATAGTTTGGCTTTAAAGGTATTTCAGCTGTTCTCAGACCAGTGAAGACATTTCACTCCGAACCCGTAGACGTCTACTTCGCGGTGTCACGAGGACCCTTGAATGTCTTTATAAAAATCCCCAGCAGCTGTTGGAGATGTTTCTCTCCGGACCAAAGTGTTGCACCATCTGACGGACTTGTACTCCGACATTAGATAGCGCGGCACTAACAGGCGGAGGCCACAGCTCAGTACACAAAACCCTGTTTTCGACTGCGGGGAATCGGGAGTTTAAATCAACGTCTCTGTGGATGGTGAATATTTTTGCCTTCTTGACTTTGTGGTCACCGCGGAGAAAAGCCTCTGGATTCTCTCTGCGAAAGTGTTTTTTTTTTGTTGTTTTTTGTTTTTTTCTTCTTCCCCTGTCTACGCTCGTCTTCTCTGCAGCCGCGCCGCCACGGTCATTATCTGGGAAGGATAGAAAAATAAACACAAAGGGCAAGATTGTCATCGACCCGCCGATGCCAGACGGCGGCGATGCCTCGGCGAGTGTGCGGAGGGGGGAAAAAAAAGAGGGATGAAGACGAAGATGAAAAAAAGAAAATCCAAAACGCGGGGTGGGAGATATATGGCAAAAGTTTTGTTTTAAAAAATTGCCACGGATAAAAAAAATTCCTGCCTCGGCCGCTCCGCCGATGATTCGGGCCGGCCTTTTTTTTAAAAAAAATGTTGTATTTTTATTACTATTATTTAAAAAAATGTTTTTTCTAAAGCCGGTTGAAAAATCGGAGCCCATAAAAGAGAAACACGTCGTCTTCTGTGTTTTTTTTTTCTTTCTTCAGGCTTTGTTTACCTCGTTTTCCTCGGTGGCTATAAAGCACTGAGAGTGATGTATCTGTCAATGCTCTGATGGTATGTTGGGGAGGGAAGGGTGGGAGGGGGAGGGGGGGGGGCAGAGGTGAGGGAAAACACATCACAACAACAAATAGGAAGTGACACACACACACACACACACACACACACACACACACACACACACACACACAGGGTGGCGTCTGCCGGTGCGGCGCGGTGCGGCGCGGCGCGGCGGGCTTAGTGTGCACCGCGGTGTGTGACTGCGTCTTGCCTGAGCCACTTCACACTGTGTTTGCAGTGCTTATCGGAGTCGGGGGGGGGGGGGGGATTGGGGTCAGAGGGTGGGAGGGGAGGGTCTCGGCTCTTTATTTGCCAGGCTGATAGACTGGGTAAAGAAAAAAAAAAAGAAAAGAGGAAGCCACTCGATGGGGGCGAAGCACTCGACGCTCAACGCTACTGTGCGCCAGCTCTCTTACTCGGGGACGTTTGTTTCAGACGCCCGCAGCGTTCGTTCCGTGTCACGTTTCTGAACGCCGAACCGAGTCAAATATTCGCTCTGTGTTTAGCTCCTCAATGCAACAGTTGGCAGCTAACTTTTTTTTTTTTTTGTCTGTGGAGCTGAGGGTCAGTTTATCAAAACTTTTTTCACTTGAAAACATCTACCTGGCGCGAAGGGTGACGAGAGCAGTGAAACTGAACAACAACAACAACAACAACAAGAACAAAAAAGTAGACTGGTGGCCCCTTAAACCACAACAGTGAAGCTGAAGAGATGCTAAAATGCTCCATAGGAGCTACGGGAATGTGTGCTCCTGTTACTTCACACTTCTGGGTTGTGAATTCCCCGCTGGGATTAATCCAATTTTATCTCTTCTTAATCAATAATATTACAATATCTAGTATTTGGTGTCATTCGTTTAACAAAGTAACTAGTAATCAAAGTTACCAGATAAATGTAGTGAAGTAAAAAAAAAAAAGCCCACATATTTGACTTGGGGATTAGGTAGGAGTATAAAAAGATAAAAATCAGGTACTTTGAAAATGTACTCCGTTGCTTCCTGTCTGATAACTGTGTCCATTTATTTCGAAATCAAGGCAGTTTACTGAAGACGAAAATACATTTGACTGACTGCTGGTTACATGGCTGCTCTCATTGGCTGCCCCGGCGCTATGGCAACACTGACACTTGTTACTGCAGCTTCAGTACCTTACCTGAGAGAGTTCATCCACCTGACTAAATGATTCAGTGATTGTTTGCAGCCTTTTTTTTTACTATCTGATCACTGTCTCACGTCCTCTGAAGGATCTGATCTTCATTCACTCAGTCCGCCCCCATGAAATAAATCAAATTCAACTAAAGGCCAGACTAAAAAAGGTATGCATGTCTTGAGCTAAAAAAAAAAAAATATATAGTCCCTCAGGTCGTCATGGAGACCATTCCAAACATGTGGACCATAGAAACTACATGACGCCTCGCATACCTCATAAATAAATCAGACCGAGACTGTTAAGAGCTTCAATAAGTGTGTTTCATACGTATATAAACACAATACTTGTTGCACACGGACCAAAAAAAAAAAAAATCACCACGCACATAACGGCAAATATATTCTCATAAGCAAATCACCTTAATTTTTTTTTTTCCGTTTCCAGATGAACTGAGAGATGATTTTAAGTAAAAGACCTTTCACATTCGAGCAGAGTATTTTTCGTTTTTATTTAAAAGGCATATATGGAGTAAAGGAAGTGTGATATAATACCATCATCTCGCTGTACTCGCGCGACTGTTTGCTAAGGGATGATCACGGTGAGTCTTTTCCACCCCATTGTTCGCCAGAAAAAGTTCAGTCGGGGCCGTGACGACTTCAAATCCATTTTACATGCGTAAGCAATAACCGACAGCGCAAGCGCCGGCCCGTTCAATCGCCCCTCGATACGGATCTGCTTTAAAAAAAAAAAAAAAAAAAAAAATTCAGCCAAATCCATCAGCGCGGGCTTCAGATGGGCGGCACACCGCGGCGCTGATAAGACGCGCTCTGTGGTCGGGGCCCGAGGACCAGAACCGTTAGAAAAATACTTGTGGTCTGTTTGTTTCTGCTGGCCGGGAGTTCGGTTTAATCGGGGAGGATCGTTTTTGATTCGTTAAAGGACTGAGAGCTAAATTGGACGTCTGCCCTTCGATCGCTGCTGTTGTCTTTGTCTCCTCTGTCGTTTGCACTTTTGACCATTTGAGAGGTTGTTTTTTTTATATCTATATTCTTTTTCAGCTGTGTGTGTGTGTGCGCGTGCGTGTGTTTTCGGAGGTACATATCGTGTGGGTTAGCGATGTCAGCTAAAAGCCACAGCGCTTGTAAAGCAGAGCTCAAGGACAGGTAGCTGAGAATAGAGCCTGTGTGGGTTCCTGTGAACTCCGCAGATGGTGGCGGCGGTGGCGGTGGCGGGGGGGGGGGGGGTCACGGGGACGCGGACCTGCTGGGAGTTGAAGCCGGGGGCTTGATTAAACACCAGCCCCGCTGCGAGAGAGGGGGGTGGGGGGGGCGCTTCGAGGAGCTCCTCCGAAATCTCTGCTCCTCTCTGAGCGAACGGGGGTCAGAGAGGAGGAGAGAGAAGAAAGGGATTCTGGGAAAATCCAAAACATCTAAAAAAAAAATTAAAAAAAAAAAAAAAATCTTCAAGTACTTGAGTTTTGTCAGGAATGAGGATGCAATGCAGGAGACGGAGGCGGGATGAAGGGGAGGTCGAAGGTCAGACCGAAACGATAGAAGATATATATATATATATATAAAAAAAAAAAGAGGCCTTTCCGTGACACGGCCGCAGCAGAGAGAAGCTCCGAGACGCCGCTTCTCCTCCGCACGTTGATCCGGGCGATATCTCCCCGCCTGCACCTCGGCCGAGTCTCCGCCGCCTCGCTGAGGATCGTAAATAAACAGCCGACTCCTCGGCCGCCGGGCCTCCGGGAAGATCAGAAATGATCCCGTCGCTCATCCAACCTTCGCTCTCCGCCCAGAACTGCCGTTTGTCTGCTCACCGTCTCATGGTTGAAGTTTTTTTTTTCCTAATCTTCTCCGCTGCGTTATTTTATTTTTATTTTTTTTACAGGCCGCTCACATTCTTCTCCGGAGATCGGGGCAATCTGCTTTATTTAATAATTCATCGGGGCAATCTCGACCTGCGCGGAGGTTCGCTGGCTAAAGTGAGGAATAAATACAAATAGATCTGCGCTAGCGGGAGGAAGATATCTATTCTCGTAACACGTCACCCAGAGGATCATGGGAAATTCATGGCTGACACAGTTTAACGAGAACATGCAGCTCCGTGTATTTCTCGCCATTCAAACGAAAGGGGTGGGCGGACCTCTGCCTGGATGTAAACAAAACAGCAGTGAATACGAGCAGGCTTTTTACATGAAGTAACATCAACACGTTTCGCACTCAGAGGTATAATTAGAAACCTGAGATGTCCGCGGCATTCTGGGAAGATTCCTTTGAATGGCTCTGAATGCAGCTGTGATTGTGAGAGAAGAAGAGGAAGAGGAAGAAGAGAAAGCCCTGGAGACATGTAGGGATAAAAATGCAAACACAGATGTTTGTAAAGCACGTTGTGTCGAGATGGGACGTCGCTTTCAAAGCGCTTTCGTTGTTGTTCTCTTTGTTGGATGTCAGGTGAAGCGCAGAGTCGCCGTCCTTCGGGAGCTGTCGGCGGGTTTTGGACTACAATCATGGCTGCCGCTGACGCCTAGGAAAATATTACTCCATTAATACGATTTGAAGGCTTCCTGGAAGCCGTTGATGTCTGCCGTGTGCTTGGGGGCGTGTCTGTTTGATTGACAGGCCTGTGGTGCAGTCAGGTTACAGCTATCGGTAGGCGGGACGTAGTATCGTCAGGTTTCCATTCAGACATATCAATGCTGGTTGCCGCTTAGTTGCACTCTTGTTCTGGATTCAGAAACCTGCATCAAGTCTCTTCCTGCTTTTAAGAAACCTGGATAAGATGCCTAAAGTACTCCTTGATAAAAAAAAAACAAAAAACAAAAACAGGATACGCTCTCAGGTTGTGGCCGCATCTTGAGAAATCTCGACACGACTGTAAACAACGTGTCCTCGATATGATCAAAGCCGACATGCAGATGCTTCTAAATGCACTCATTGATTTTCCTCTAGACACACACAGTTCTGCCGTGTTTGTAGAGGCGGTAAATAAATGGATGGAGCCTCCGGATCTGAAAAGTGGAGCCAATGCAGAAGTGCCTTAAAGTGCAATACCGCTGAGGGCCACTAGGGGCTGGCTCCAAAAAAAAAACTCCGGGTTCAGTGGTCTGGTGTTTATTTTTTGGAAAATAGCTCCTGCGTTTAATAGATATTAGGAATCAAAGACAGCTATGTTTGAAGGGCGTGTCTGGTTTGATTGATATTCCTGGGGTGCAGTCATGTTGCTGGTATAAGTGTCCTCCCCAGCTCGTCCAAATTTTGTTTATATATATATATGTTTACAATATTTAGTGGAATTACAACAGCACATGTATTCAAATGCAGAAAAAAAAATGGTTTAATCGTATCTTTAAATAAGTGGATAAAAACAGGGTTGTTTTTTTTTATAAAGTAAAAGAGGTGAGGCAGCAATAAAATGAAACAGTGACGGAGACCCAGGAGGTGCTGAATCCTCCCGAACAACAACTCCCAGCGCCCATAACTCAACCGTATGATATATATAAAAAAAACAACAACATAAAAGCAGCGGCCGTGCTGCTCCGAGGCCGGCAGCATCAGCAGGACCCGGACCAGGTGCAGGCGGGCAGGTGAGGACGGCGCTACCTGAATGTGAAGTGGGGCAGCGCTAAAAACAGAAGCGTTGCAGCGTCAGCGAAAAACAGACGCCTCCGTGGAAAAATACAAGAAAAAAAAAAAAAGATAAAATAAAGCCTCCTCATTTGTATTCCTGCATCTTTTTTTTTTGTTTTTGTTTTGGGGCGGGGGCACCTCCCGACCCCCGGGGCTTGATTGACACGTCCGCTGACTTCTCGGCACCACGTGACGATCGGCGTTTTTTTTTAGTCGCCGCCGTGCAGGTCGATGAAAAAAACTCGCGGTTAACCGTCATCGTAGCAGACAGGCGGGCGGGATTGCGGCGGGTCGGCGGTGCTTCTCAAAACCCTTTGTGCAGCAGTTTTCTGTTCTTTCCTAATTGTTTCCCCCCCACCAACATCTGCCTACCTCTTCCCTTTACAAATTGTTTGTTAATTGGGGAATTGTGTGTGTGTGTGTGTGTGTGTGTGTGTGTGTGTGTGTGTGTGTGTGTGTGCGTGCGCGCACTAATGGAATGGGACCACATGGGGGATGTGCTCAGGAAGTAAAGGAACTAAGTGGGTGTTGCAGTTTTTGTTTTTAGTAGGTGTTGGAAAGAAGAAAAAGTTGCAGAAGAAGAGAAAAGAAAGAAAGAAGAAGTGAGGAAGCAGGAGGGAGTGCAGGTGGAGTGTGTGTGTGTGTGTGTGTGTGTGTGTGTGTGTTTGTTGTGTGTGCGCGCTTTACACAAACGTGCACTCGAGTGAGCACGCTGACGTGTTTGAGTGATACCGAGTGTTCATGCATTTTGATGAGGCTCTTTGTCTTTTCTTTTTTTTTTTTTCTTTTTTTTTGGGGGGGGGGTTGGGGGGGTGGGTTGCGTTTCCTGAAGTCTCTGCTGGACTTCACTACAGGAATGCTGGGAATTCTATCGGATCAAATTATTGGGAGACGCTCCACGCGCACGCACCAGAAAATGTATTGCAAGTGATGGCGCAGTTGGATTCAAACCAGCAAAGAGGTCAATTTGTCGTAAGGCAACCACCCCCTCCCACACACACACACACACACACACACACACACACACTTTCTAAATTCAACATGAGGCCCTTTTTTGCGCCGACAGTTTTTTTTTTTTGCGGGGACATGAATATACATTTGGCTGGGACATGAATAAGCAGGGCGACGGAGCGCCACCCGCCTCCCCCTGTAGTTAAACAGCATTCAGCATAACTTATGCGAGTGCCAATCACTCCAAATGAAAAGCGCAAATTAAACTCTCACGCTCAAATGCATAATTAGACCTCTGACTTGGCAGCGGAGCGTAAACGATTGAGGGCGGAGAGATGAGTGCCCCCGCAGTTTTTTTTTTATTATTTTTTAATTTTTTTTTTTTTTTTTAGGGGTGGGTACACACGCAGAATATTATTACGCTGTGCAGCGGAGGGTCGCGGGGGCAGCAACGGAGCCACGATTACAAATATCCATTCTATCATGAGAACACTTTCCAGAACCGCTCCGTCCAATCAGTGTTTCATCCAAACTCTGGTTTCTTTGGCAAACTCGATGAAACTAAATGTGCTGCGAAAAACTTCGACAGTAAAAAGGGAGGAAAAAAAATAAAAAAATACCAAGCAAACACGAACCTTTTGTTTCGGAGCTTGTAAAAAATGTTTTTGTTTTTTGTTTGTTTTACGTCTGGCTCTTTGTTTTACATTCCTGTGTCCAAAGGCCTCGACTATAAACGCATCTATAAAGCTGCGAGGTGTTGTACCGTGACGGACCAAAACTAGAAAAAGGTTTTATTGACACCGGCAGCAAGGAGGACGCTGCTTTACTGAGATTTAAAAACATGTCGAATCCACTGTGAAACCGTTCGGAGAAAGATCACGAGGATGAACGGACGTCAGCCAGAACGGGTTGTGGCGATGCTGCAGGATTTACTTCCCATGAAGGTCAGGAGCTGCTGCCGTGTTCGGGGTTGTTTGGTTGACTCCAACTCGATTGGTTTGACTGACTCGGGTTACGCACTGACACGTCGATGGCTTTATTCTGAAAGCGTTGTATCGCTCTTACGTTTCGGAGTTGAGGTGAAACCGGTTGTCGGTGTGCGGACTCTGGTTTAGACTGGATGTAAAAGAGTTCGTAGCTTTCCGGGGTCTGAAAAATGAGGCCCGATGCGGAAGTGCCTTAAAGCTGCAATACCACCGAGTGCCACCAGAGGTCGGCTCCATAGACTCCCATTTAACTTCCCTTTTATAAAATTTGAAGTCAATACTTTTTCACGTTATTTTGGTTTTGCTGGCTTCTTCAATGTTTTTCGGAGGTCTAACTGAAAATAAGCTTCAAAAAGACGCGTTGTTTGGGGGGCGTGTCTTGTTTGATTGACAGGCCTCGTGGTGCAGTCTGGTCCCGGCCATCCGGACGTAGTGTCTTCAAGGTTTCCAATCAGATCAGTCAGATCCACCGCTGGCTCCTCCCCCGCAGCTCGTCCAAATATGGTCACTTCCTGCTCCGCGCCGGCAAGACGGCGGCGGCCAATATCCGAACTGGAGGCTTCGTAACGGACGTTCGCCAAACCAACGGGTGACGCCGCTGTTGGTGGCCGCTCGGTCCGAGACGGACGCGTCGCAGTTACGGTAATATTAAGCCGGTTTATCCGAGAGGACACCCGGTAAAAGCCGCCTCCCACCTGTCTGCGTCATCTCTTGCTACGTTCCCAGGGTTTCTCCGTCTCAGCCTCCCTGCCGAGTCTCCCCTGACATTTTCCCAATGTTGCATTAACAAGCCAAAGACAATAGACATCGCTGCTGTGGTTAAAGCACGTTGTTGCGGCCGCGACGAAGCCCTGATTGAAGCAACATGGCGTGGAAACAGCAGAGACCCGCGGCACACAATGTTGCTTTCTTTTTTCTTCCTCCCCCCCCCCACTTACCGTCAGAGGATAAGATGCCGTGACACATATGGAATTATTTTTTGGGGGGGTAAATTACAGTATTCAACATAGAGATTCAAATCCAAAGATTTCTCCACATTCCTGTTGTTTATCGAGTCCAGTTCAAGGTGCCTCCTCGTCGTAGCGGTAAATATTCAGAGAGAAGGTGGAGGAATCGAAATCAACGCGAGGCAACGCGTCAACCGTTCCCAGAGTGTCGGTCCGTGCAAAGAAAACGCGGTTCCGCCACTTACCCTCGGTGTCACTTCGCCAGAGTCCACGACCACTGATGAGGGCTGGAATGTAAATAGACTCGTAAAACGAAAAGTTTTTCTCCCTCTTCACCACATCAGTCCGGTTCTGCCAAGTCCTCTGGAATGACGGGCGCCTACGAGGCGGTTTTTGCCACAAACATTACTGCAACCTCCGGTAGCGTCACATGATGGGACGCTAAGTTCTCCTCGCACAGCGGTTAGAGGAGGTTCAGACGCTGCAAATCCCCTTCGAAAAAGACTTCTGTAAAAAATGTCTTCGTGCCGGGAGCCAACCGGAAGGTTTGTCGGGTCGGTCGACTGGCTCGAAAGGTCGACCGCGATCGCCGGATGGCCCAAAAACATGGAAGGGCGAGGACGCTCACCGGTTTCATCGTTCTTCTCGACTCCGATCATCTTCATTTGGTTTTCCTGCGAGTGACGGTTTTGGGTGGTACCTTTTTACCTCCGTCGAGGGTTCCGAGCGAGCTGAGCCGACGACTAGTTCGCGAGCTACCGGTTGAGTATTGCGATTCAGTTTGTTTATTGTTCACATAAAAAGAAGCTTACTCAGCCGGTTTTGGCGGAGCTCGGCTACGTGAATAAATGTTAAGTGTCGGGTAGCTCTCGGACACTTTTATTTTGTCAAAGTAGCTCTTAGAGAAGAAAAAAGGTTGCCAGACCCCCGTCCCTCCAACGCAATCTTATTTATTCGCTTGACTACTTGATTGATCCCGCGGGATTCATCTCGTCAAGATGAATACGTTTCGTTGCCGATTAAAAGTCACGTTGGGGGATGATGTCCACAAATCCAGAAAAGTAAATACACGAACACCGTTGAGTTGCATTGATTCGTACCGAGCGGTGGAAATAAAAAAAAAAAAAAGCGCTGTCGGTATCCTTCAAAATTGAAGTTTTATTCCTCGCTGTCAGTATTATCTGGTCTATTTCTGTAGCGGAGTGAAGGCGCTGCCTTGGAAACAGAAGCCCTGGAGAGAACAGAGGGCTGATGAGAGAGAGAGAGAGAGAGAGAGAGCGGCGGCTCGTCTCCAATCAAACCCGGGAGTCTTGTCTGTTTATAAGGTCCTCGCCCTGAGAGCTCTCCAACTCTGACACCCCCCCCCCCCCCCCCCCCAAAATATCTTCATCTGTAACTGCTGCTGAAATCCACAGCCAGTGAAAATGTGTATACAGGAAGGACTCGCAGCTCAGCGACTCTCACACAGACTCTGCCTCTGGGATCAGATTCCACCTGCAAATATCCTTCAGCATCGTTTTTTTTTCCCGGATCACATTCAAACTACAAAATGAAGTGACACTTCATTTATGGCTTTTTCTTCGACCATTTGACCGTTGTGACCAGACGGGAACTCGGCTGTCTTGTAAAGTCAGCCAATGATGAAGAATAACCAATAAATACGACGTGAGCCGGCAAAATAATCCAGATATTTTCGAATCGTATGGGACTTACTGAGGTTGTTTTATGTGAACCTTTTGAATGCGGTTTTTAAACGGTGCTCAGTGTATAATTAATGTGTATGAATACTGCCCTGGTGTATTATGCATGCTTTGTGCAGTGCAATCGTTAGATAGCATTAGGCTTGGAGCTTGTTCAGGCTTTGGAAAACAACACAGATAATATGTATTGAAACACTTGAAATGATCGATGTCGCTGCTTTCAGCCAAGAAATAAATGCATCAAGTAAAAACCACAGCGTTTAGATGTTTCCCTTTCTAAGGTAGGCTTCACATTTAGCGTCCAGACCACAGACTGTATATAAAAGTGGACGTAGCGTCCGGGTCTGAAAAATGAGGCCGATGTGGAAGTGCCTTAAGCTGCAATACCACCTAGTGGCCACTAGCGGTTGGATTATTATAAAATAAGCTTCAAAAAGACTTGTTCGCTTGATTGACAGGCCCGTAGTGCAGTCAGGTTACAGCTATCGGTGGGCGGGACGTAGTATCGTCGGGTTTCCATTCAGATCGGTCAGATCCACCGCTGGCTCCTCCCCCTCAGCTCATCCAAATACGGTCACTTCCTGCTACAAACTAGCAAAGTTGGCGCTGGACAAAAATCAGAACTCGAGGCTTCATGACGGAGGTTCACAAACCAACGGGTGACGTCCCTGCTGGTTGCCGCTTGGTCCAGAAGTGGCATCAATCTTTTCAGCTTATTTTTTCAAGAAAGCCAATAAGCTGAAATGTCAAGTTTTTTCCTCTAATCAAGTCTTTTTAAGGCGGCGTAAAGCTTTGAAAGCATAAAATGTGGAAAACCGACACCGGTACATGCTCTATTTACTCTTTGCAAAAAAAAATCTACATTGGGCAATTAATGAGTCTTTTTTTTTACAACTGAAATTCTATATGTGACCTGTTCTAAAAGATTTATGTCTTCAGTAGAAATCGACGGGAACCGACGCGTTCATTTGTTGACGGTAAGATATCGAACATCCCCGAAGAGCCGACCTTTAAAATGGGAGGGTTTTAATCCCGATCTGGACGGAGTCAAGATGGACGGATGTTTTTTGTTTATTTTTTTTTTAATTAATCAACGTATGTAAATCCACGCCGCGGTCAGTCGAATCCGTCCGTACAAAATTCCTCAAAGGAAAAAAATTGCTGCTCACTGCGTTTGAGCCGTTGACAGATCCAGGATTCATCGCAGGTGCGTTTCAATATCAAGCCATCGGGAAAGTGAGTACACACACACACACACACACACACACACACACACACACAGGCAGCCAGCCCCTGATACACATAAATACAGACCGGTGCTTCGTACGCAGGCCGGCCTGGTTGTGTTTTGGCTTGCCGCTCTGCGGTGAGCGCCGTGAGGGTTTAGAGGGAATGGACGGTGTTGACTTTGCCGTGAACCTGCGCAGCCTCTCTGCACTCTCACAGCTGCCTGCCTCATCATTTGCGGAGGGGGGCCTCCAATCACTGTGGAAAATCAGGGGTGAGGGGGGCAGGTGATAATATATCACTTCTCCGTCTCCGTTTTATTTCTCCCTCTCCAACTGTGAGGGGAGCTTTATTTTTTATTTTTTTTATTGCCTCTCCTTCAAGGCGGTTGTCATAACTCACATTTCTTTGAGTTTATCTAATATTCCAATTATAACCGCCGCGTATTTGACGAGCGGTATTTTTTTAAGAGCACTTCTTCAAGGGCACGGCCGTTTGTGAAAAGCTCGGAAGGGTGAAAGCAGGCTGGTTTGGCGGTGACGGTTCCTGTCATATCATAACCTTCCTGCTGGATTTTTAAATATTCGGCCGACTCCACAATGGGGGGGGGGGGGGGGGGGGGGGGAGAAAAAGGTCCCCTTCCGCCCGAGGACTTTTACAGAGAGCTCGAGATTTCAGCTGACTGTGTTGAAAGCGAGCGAGGCGGGAGGGGAAGGTCTCAGGCAGCAGGATTTTGATGTTGGAAAAATACATTTTGACACGGCTCATAAACGCTTGTAGGCCTGCGAACGTTTTTCTGAAATCGAGTATCGCGACGTGCGCAGTTACGCAGTTAGTTTTTTCTGGTTTTGTCGAGACCAGCTGACCTCAATTGCGGAGGTCTCAAACAGACTTTTTTTTTTTTTTTTTTTAATCCTCCAGGAATCGTGCTTAAACTTAAACTTAGAATTAAAATGAATTGACCTATGACGGTGTTTTTTTTTTTTTTTTTTTTTTTTTTTGACAGCTGCAGTTCGTTCATATTTGTATTATTGGTGGTGATGGTGGTGGTGGGGGAGGGGGGGTTTAAATGCTTTGATTCATTTCACACTATATTTACCGAACAGATAGAAAACCTCCGTATGATTGTACCGGCCTCGTTTTCCTAATGACAGATTTTTCCTCAGCTAAAGGGTTTATAGCATCTGACTGACATTAACTCATAAAGATTGACTGACTGTGATGTGCGCAGTTTTGGAAATATGGCTCGTGAATGTTTAAATTTTTCTCATGATCTTGTGTTAAAAAAATTTAACAAAAAGTGTAATAAATCGTAACTGGCAGAATCAACAATACTTATAAATAACAATGCGTAAGCGAATCGGCAGCCAGGTATCGTAATGACATATAATCAGAAGATCATTTTCACATGAAAACAGATCCAATGACCATTGAAGAATAAGAGCTGATTACCAATCACATTAAGTTATCCTTATTAAAATGAATCAGTGCTGCAGATTCATTAATAGATTTGCAAACACACAGACGCCCTCCTCAACTGTCTGAATCACTTTTCACCTCCTAGTTTTAAAAAGGAGGGTTAAATTACGTCTGTATTGCGACTATTTCTGTGGAAATGCACTGAAACGAGCTCAAAAAAATATCTCATGAAAAGCAATCTGATCAGTAAACTAAAATAAAACACAAACACCTGGACTTTGAAGATTGCTTAGTAATGCACTTTATTTCAGACGCAATGAGAACACGGTTTGATTTATTGCTCGAGAATCGGTCGGCTGTTGCAAAGCAGTTTCTGCAGAGATCTATTGTCATCTCCTCCAAAATGCCCCACAAAGTCCGCCACACTAAATAGTTTGTTTTTGCCAAAAATGTTTTTGTTTTTTTTCCTTCCCACCAACGCCTGAACGCCACGGGGGGCTCTGTGGAGAATCGGCTGAAACAGGAGAAAGCTAATTAAAGTCTTTTACTCGTTATACAAAAAGTGCGATATTTGGCCCGTCGGAACTGAAACCATTTGTTCCAGTTCCTTGGATGAAGAACCACCGGACAACTCAAGAGTTTTCCTTTTTTGTCTTTTTGGACTCGATGACCACAGATGTACCATGTGACCGTGTCATGGGAGGTAATTTTGCATCTCTTCGTTCCTTTTTTGCATCCCTCTGTGGTTGTTTGTTTCACTTTCTAACAAGAAATAGTAATAATGATCTCAAACGGGCTGCACATGAGGTCACGGAGCCACCGGGACGGCGCCAGTAGGCCCTGCTCAATAATCTGCCCACCACTGTGCTCGAGACTAAATTTATTCAGCACCTTGCGGGCCCTTGGAGATGAAAATTAGGACCTTAAGTAAACACAAATACGATCTGTTGATATACATCCAAATTTTAACCTCCTTTTATTTTTGGCGAATTATGCCCTCGAGGGCCTTATTTTCTGAAAATGAGATTTTCTTTGGCACCAAATCAGGTTTTTTGATGGAAAAAGTTATCGTATTAATTCAATTTTTATAAGCGAGGGAGCTGACCCGCATGTTAAATCTCGGGGTTAATAATGCATGCTGAAAAGTGTTGAGGTCTGGATTCATCGGCATCGACAACATCGACAACATCGACAGACTTTTCTACCGGGCTCGGAGCTGCAATACTGGAGCGGCAAGCCAGCGCTGGCCCGTCTCCAAAGAGGAACCACTGAAGGTACGTTTCCTCCAGCGTCTGGCATTGACACATGACCGAGGTTTCCAGCCCCGCAAGCCGCTGCACCTCGAAAAGAAAAAAAAACGAGGCTTAAGTCCGGCTAAGCAAGACAAATCTTCCGCTGCGAAAACCTCAGAGACGGCGAGTACAGAAACGATCCGTTTCAGTTCGTAATGAAAGCCAGCAAACAGTTCTTTTCGATTGCATTTTTCTTTCTTTTTTTTTTTTTTTTTTTGCCCTGATCAGTGAAATTCAAGCTGCTCCATTCACAGACCCAAAACCAATCCAATTTACAGCAGAAGAAAAAGAAAAGATCTGGGATTTATTTCTACATGCACTTGTGGCCAAAGAAAATGGACTTCCATTTTGGATTCCTCGGCTTTCGAACCGTAATGCAGCGCGACTCCCTGACCTACTCCGGGTACCGGTTTCTGCAGGCGGGCGAGAATCTCCCGTAGAAGGGTGAGAAACACGCCTGCGGTGGATACAGAGAAGAAGTGGAGAGGCCCGTTTTCTTCTTTTTTTTTTTTTGCTTCTCATTTACTTTCATACCTGCAAGCTGGCTCATGAGCCACTCAGACCACAGGGCCAATTTCAGGTGCAATTTCCTGGCCCGGCCTGAAAAGCAGCTGCGCTCCGAAGCTGGAGCCGAGCGGTGTAATATAAAAGCAAATGGTGCAAGGCTTGAACTCGTGTCCATTTAGACTCACACATGGTCACATTTCATGGGAAAGTGAGAAGGTGGGACGTCGCCCGAGCTCTCAGGACGTGCTATTCTTTCTCCGTGGAGGCTGCAGCAGAGCCAGAATGCAGCCGTTTGTTTTCACTATAACATCGAACCTAAAGAGTCTGGACCTTTAAAAAAAAGAAAAAAAAACAAGGGCATAAAAGTCCCAGAACATTGACTTCACTCTGTTGCGTTTGGCACCTGAACATTTTGTTTTTGCACGACTCCGTTGGCTCCCGTCCTCGCAGTCAAGGTCTGCGGTAATGTCATGCAAATGATATGCAGGGCCTGTTTAACTCGACATGTTTGGACGGCGCTGTTACGTCTCACCGTTAATTCGCCCTGACACATCAGCCGGTCCAAGCGTTTTGTCATCAAAGCCGACGGCAGCATTGTCGACGTCATTTCGGATCTCTGAGACCGAGGCCCGGTCCGCGAGCCGCCGCCGGCCGGCCCCGGAGCCGTTTAGCTGACCTACTAATCAGCCGGCTATTCCCTAAATAGAAATCAGCCACTCTGGAGTTCTGTGTCAGCAGTTCTGCGAGCAGCAGAAATGTCCCGGCTCTGCAAATCAAAAGGCATAAACACGGTTTTCCAACCCTGTAACCAAAAACACAAGAGCTAAACAAAGAATTTCATACATCAGTCATTCTAAATGACCTTTTAGAGAAGGAAATGAATCGTACTTGAACTCTATATTTTATAGCTTAACATAAAAATGTAAAATAGTGCTAATGCTTGCGGCAAAACTAGTCCATGAAAGAAAGAAAATAGCCAAATCCAAAGCATTAACAGGTGATGCAACATGGACATTATTTAACGTGTGCAGTCTGTATCATCACCTTGTGTTTGTTGCGGTGAGCTTGGAAAAAAAGTACTCATTTAGTTGTCTTTTGAATGGTAATACATTTCTAAAAGTTGAGCGGGAAAGCATGAATTTAAACTGTCTGGAAAATGTCTGCAACATTTAAAGAACTGACACCCAAAAGAGTCAGGCCATCAAATGTTTCACCAAAAAAAACTAACAGGGAAAACTTCAACATAACAAAAATAATAATACAAATTTGTGATGCAGAAATTTGTTGTTAGTCAATTGTCATCCAACAAAAACAAAAAAAAAATCACAGCTTTAATGGTAAAATGCTACAAATTGATGCATCAGAAGTCAAATAACCAATGAAATGTTTGATAACGTTTTTTTCTGTAGAATAATCACCTAATATTCAATCTGTGCTGAAGTCAAAATTTGAATTCAGGGATTTTACATGATTTTTACTCGTGCTGACAAAAACTGCCCAAAACAATGCATGCTGGGAGATATGATGATTGCATTACCCAGCACATTTGTTGGGGAATATGCACCACGATCGATCAGGGCTCTTAAACATGTATTAACATCTTAAAAAGTCGTGTTTTGGAAAGCCAAGCCTTCTCATTGTGAATTTAATTTTGTCACCAAACAAAAAAAATAGGGGAGATTTTCTATTCTACTGGACGTAGATGTTAATGGGGCCCGGCGACTCATTTTTGCCCCAGTAGCCTCAGAGTACATCAAATCCGGCCGTGCTGCAAGCATTTTTACTCCAAGTTCTGCAGGACAAAGAGGAATTAATAGCACGTAATTTGTACATGAATTTACATCAGCTTAAGGTGAAGATCAGGTTGATTGAAAGTAAAAAAAAAAAAAAAAAAAAAACTTGACTGTTAATGTTCCGCATCAGCAGAACCGTGTAAGTAAACTCTGTTTTGGCAGTACAGTCAATTAAAGCTCGGCTGAACAATCCTCATCAGCCGTCTCAGAGTGTTTAATTATCACCTGGCAGAGCGGCTGTGAAGGTTCGAAGCTTGGAGGCGTTAAAGTCAAATCAAAAGCGCTCAGGAATGTCTCTCCGAGTGTGAACTCGCGCACGCGTGCCTTGTTTTTTTTGGGTTTTTTTTACAAGCTCTTAATGCGGATCCTTTTTAATTCAGTGAGTTCCATCCTCGGTGTGAAAAGCATATATTAAAACCAACGCGGGTTGACTTCGAGTTTATTTTGTTTGAATACTGCAGGAGGACACAAACTCTGTACAAACTGAGGGAAATAACGGATGGGAAAAAAAAAAAAAAAAACTTTAATCAGCTGACGAGTGCAATAAAAGATTTGTGAAATAACAGGAAGTTCAGGCCATTAACAGTCAACATGTTCAAAATATATGAGCTACATTAAAAAAGTAGTTCCTGTTTTGTGGAAGACAAGTCTCCTGACGCCGTTTCACAACCGATGCACAAGCTATTGCGAAACGCGTAAAGATGTCGATCATTTTCCACATCACGAGGAACATTTTCGTATTTTGGGAAAAACGCCACGCAGGAAGCGATGATGTTGCGTTTAGTTTTTTTTCTTCTTGTGGCCGTGACTTCAGACGAAATGAGAACTAATCTAGACAATTAATCATCGGTGATGTGGCTGTGACGACAGTGTGAAGACAAATAATAAAACAGTCCGGTGATTTTAGAAAATGACGTCACTTTACTGTAATTTAGCCTTTAAAACCAGGAAAGGACTTATGACATCACAATATTCAAACTCTTAAGATGATATCTGGTCTCCTGTGATGTTGATATAATAGAGATGTATTCACCACCCCTGGGAGCTGTACAGTGTTTAAATGATTATTTTTGATCGAGGATCTCATCCTGGGTCATATTTATATATATATATATATATATAACCACCAGATTTCTGTCTTGACATGATTTAAAAATGACATGACCCATTTTGATTTTTGCCCGAAACGTTGACGGACGACTTTTGACGAAACGACGCCGGGGCGCCTCGAAGCGTCGCAGTTCCTTCGCGTGCCTCATCCTTCGCGAGCGCCGACGTGCAAGTTCGCAGTTTTATGAACCAGTAGCAGCGACTCAAAGTGCCTCCCGGTTGAAAAACCTCGGCGACCCGAGGAGAAAACCCGAGAGTTCGCGCGCAGACGGGAGAAGAATGAAAAAAAAAAAAAGTTGTTCGACGGGTAACCTAGTTTTTCACGAGCTCGGGTGTGCTCGAGCTTGAACCGTCGTAAATGCTGCAGCCGGGGATCAGATCTGAAGCCGCTGGCGGTTTTCTGATTTTGTAGGGTGACTACGAGTAATAAGAGTGAGGCGAGGACGGCGGCGTTCTCTCCTAACGCGGCGTCGCAATATCTTATGCGTGGAAAAAGGAAATGTGCTCATGCCACGTTGAACCTTCCTGCAGCAGACTGGTAGCGCTGCATTACTTCTGCTTCTCCACTCGCGCCCATTTTCTCCCGGCCGTCCCTCCGCCGCTGAATATAAATGAGAAATTTTGGGGACGGAGCGGCGGCGGCGGCAGTTGCCACGACGACTACGACTGGAGCGAGGTACTTCTGAGAGTTCGCGTTTGCTTCTAAGCGTTTCTCTGCACATACAGACGGACGATTTTTTTTTTTTTTTTTTTTACACCCCGAGTGTGTCACTTGTCGGTTTCCTGCGGTTGCCTAGCAGAGCGGATGCAGTCTATTGTGACTGTGGGAGGCCACAGATGACAATCACCACGGCGACCCCGCTCCATTGTGCCAGCCTTCCTCCTGTTTCCTGTTGCCCCCCCCCCTGTTCCTCACTTTTGTCTTTATGGCATTTATTAGCAGCAGCGTCATTAGCCAGGCTGTTTTAACCTAAGGGCTCCTTTTAATGACAGACGCACACACTCCTCATCTCGTGTCATATCAGTAAACACACCCTCAGCCGAGTCAAGCAAATTTCTGTTTCTGAGTTAAATAGAACGAGAGTGAAAAAGTTAGATTTTGGGGATCGGAGATACTCTGTGGCGGAGTGATATTTCCTTGTTCATTCGTCGGGTGTTGAAGAGCATGATTCGACACCACTCCCGTTTTTTTTTTTTACTGTGCAGCTTTGTTGCTGCATTAGCATTTCCCAGCATGCCTCAAATTGTGCCAGCCTTTGCTCTTGTTTCTCCGTCACCCCTCCTCTTCCACACTCTGGCATTAGCCGGGCTGTTTGACCTAAAGACTCCTCTAATGAGGTCCACACACAGTCCTCATCACGTGTCTTTTCGGTAAACACACCCTCAGCCGAGTCAGCAAATTTCTGGAGCGGAATATCCTGGAGTTAAAAAAAAAGAAAAAAGTTTAAGAATTTGGGAGTTGAACCATAGCTCGTGTCCAGAGATACTCTTTGGTGGAGTAATATATTCCAGTGTTTGTTTGTTGTGTGTTGAGCTGCGTGACTCGACAGCACTGCTGGTGTTTACTGTGCAGCTTTGTAGCCGTATTGGCATTTCCCAGCATGCCTTCGTTTTTTTTTTCTTCTTCGCAACTTTTGAGAATGAAGCAACCAAATTAAATCTAAAGTGAGAGGCAGAAATTACATTTATTTTTGTTAAAACATGACGTTTTGGAACATTTTAATAAAGACATAATCATCATGCAGGAACGTGATGTATACGCCTATCACCGTCACACTTATTCGTTGGTTGGCTTGTAAGTCAAGTATTTACGCGGCATTTATCGTTCCACCCTGCGTATGTTAGTTAAATATAAATTGTAAGGCTCATTATAGGTTGAAAGATAGAGGCGAGATTTATTCTTTTTTTTTTTTTTTTGACGAATCCAAAGAAAAGACTGAAACCAGCGGCGGCTCCAACGTTCAGGCCTTCTGGTTCTTACTTAAAATGCAAAAAGTTTTAGACACTTTTTTTGGGAGTGCAAATCAGAACAAGAAAATTTTGCGAAAGAAATTTAAAGGATGAACATCCAAAGTATAAAGTGAGGATGCTTTCAGAACCGCAAACATTAATCGTTTATATTCATCAGTTAACATCGTAGAAAAATCCAACTCGGCGTCATGGCAACAGTAGACATTGCTTTAGAAAACTGTCCCGACTCGTAGTTAGAAACGATAGCGTGTAAAATTAATTAATTAAGTAATTTGTTGATTCACTTTTTGGACTTACAATTTTTTGAAGGGCATCGTGTAAAAAAAAAAGAATTATTAAAAAAAATCTGTCGAACTGAACCTTTATCTCTCAACGCCGATGAACCGAACTGTCTCCATTTGCGCGAGCCTGTAACATGTTCGTCTACGTGAAGAGCCCTCGACTTGAAAACCAACCAAAACGCGTTTCACATGCAAATGAATAACCGCGAGCTGCAGCTCGGGTCTCCCGACGCTCTCCTTCACGACGCCGCACATTTCAGGCGCAGCGCTGCGTTCGAGCCGGCTGGTTTCGAGGTGAGCAGCTCCCCAATCAAACACAACAAACCTTTAGGCTGAAAGCCTCCCACGCCCGACAACGCCGCGCTGGAGACGCACACTCTTCAATACTTTATTGCATAATTACCGCTTTGATGTCGTGAACAAACACCGACGTTGCCGTCGCCGAGACTGGAGCGTTGGCAGCGGAGACGCCGGGAGACGCGCGTTTAAAAAAAACAACAACAAAAAAAACACACGTGTGAATTACAATGCAGCTTTATTGATGCAGCGGTAAAAGCAGCTTAAATGATGACACTTGAATAAAGGATTCACGCAGCGGTTGATTTATTTAATGAGAGAGAGGGGAGCACGGAGGAATGCGGCGCTGCGTTCCCCGCCTCCCCGCAGAGCGCCTTCAGAGGTGCGTTCAGGAACAACGCTGTCGTCTCTGTAACCCGAAACTGTTTGCGTTGGTTACTCGCAGGAAAGAAGGCGAGACAAGTGTCTCCTGACGGCGCTTCCTTGTGTTGCCACTTGGTTGATTGACAAATGTGTTTGGAGACCAAATAACAAAAGTGTTGTTTTTTTTTTGTTTTTTTTTTAAAGCGGGGGCCTCCGTCGTCCCGTCGGGGAGCGAAACACATTCCCAGCTTCACGGGGAAATATTACACTTCAATGACGGTGATTGTTTCTGACGTCTCTTGTTCCTAATAATAATCCCCCCTCCCCCTGTTTTTTTTTTCTGCTTTTCTAGTAACGGGCAAAAACAAGACGTGAAGCAAACAAATGGTGGAATGTAATTACTTGCGTGCATATTTTCATACAGTCCTGATTACACAAAGTGTTTTAACTGAACACTGAAAAAAAATAAACTGCACGAAAACATTCACACTTGTTTCTCATCGTGTTTTTGTGCTGCTGAACACATTTCAAGCTTTTTGTGTGTGTGTGTGTGTGTGTGTGTGTCAGTGTGTGTGGTCTCCCGAAGTCTGTGCAGACAAATGTTTTTGTCAAACAAGGATCAAGCCACAATTTGCCGGTGGCTAGAAAACTGCTTTGTGTGTATCTTGAGAGAAGAAAACATATAATCATCGGCGGAGTGCTGGAAACTGCTCCGTGTTGTTGCACATCTACACTGTTTTAGAAAAGAAACTCCGAGAAGTGGTGACACCACACGGACAAGGTGTAAAAAAATTTAAAAAATATATATATATATACATATATATATCAAATAAAGTTACAGATTTCGGATTGATTTGAAAAACGGAAAAAGCGGTCGCCACGATGGAGATTCATGTTTTTTTAAGACCTATAGTCCAGTTTTTCATGAAGTGCGTTTCTGTAACGAGACAATTAAGACAATTAGATTGTGTTGTTGTGTTGGAGAACCCTGTTGCCATGGCGCCACAGTTCAGGTGGTTTTGCAGCGAAAGTTTTCCCGCCTCAGAAGGTCCCGGTAAAACTCGGTGTTGTCGGTCTGACTCTAGGGGTGGGGGGGGGGACGACTCACGGTGACCGCTCGGTTCCCGACCTGCTCCCTGTTTCGTACACAATAAATACATTTGAATCTGTTTTCTTTCCGAGCCTTTGAAGACTTGTCGAGGAGACATGTTGATTATTCATCTGCGAAAAATGTGTCGTCCTGTCAGATGCAGTTTCATTCGTTCCATTACAGCTGAACGCTCCGGCTCTGCTAGCGGTCAGCATCGATTCGCTCTCGTACTGCAAACGACACGACGAATCGGATCTGAGCCGGCAGAGCGTCCGGACTGAGACCGCATCTTCCGAAATTCCACTGCAATCAAATTTCTAACCTCCAAACGTCGTTAGTAAAAAAAAAAAAAATCACATTTCATCTGTTTTTGTTTTTAACTGTTCAGACTTTCCAAAATCATCTGGACACAATGTGGATACGACAAAAAAAAAAAAAAAAAAAAAAAAAAATGCATGTGGATTTGGCCTTTTGAGCCAGCTGTGTGTCATCAGCATATAAAGGATTGGACGTATTTTGTTTCCTTGCCAAGAGTTAGCATGTCTGAATTAAAAGGCGCCGGGCCTAACATGGATCCCTGTGGAATCCCCGAACACATTTTTGTGTCAACTCTTTTCAAACAACTAAATGGAAACATAAAAAAAAAAAAAAACCTCTTAACCTTTAAACAAGGAACTGATCCAAGTCAGAACAGAATACCAACAGAGTCTTAAAAGCTCTGATTTTAATTATCATATAGCAGCGCTAGAGTAGAGATTCTTTTTGAAACACTATCATTACGTCTAAAACCAGCCTATAAATAATATTGACTTAAAGAGAGTTGCTAAGTTGCCTGTAAACAATATGTTGCGTATCTTTAAAGACATGACGAGATGAGAATAAACTCTTTAGATAAAACACCGACACACAGAGCTCCACTTCGTCTTATCAGGAATCAAGAGAAACGTGTTTTTTGCCTCAGCGCAGTGCTTATTGTTGCTTTGATGTTTTCCCTGTGGAGAATCCTGGAACTAATGTTTACTCAGGGGAGACGTCTTGTTTTCCTAAATTTGACTGGAACTAAGCGCAACGTACAGCCTGCCAGTGCTTTACAGCGACGTCGGAGACGTACTGTAAGGAAGTGTTTATTGATCTCCGCGACAGCCAACCTGATTCCCACGGAAGGAAGTAAACAGTCGATTTAATATTAATGGTACGCGGTGCCACTCTTGATCCGTGATTATTTATACCGCGTCTCGCCAACAGGAATAATTTCCCAGGAGAAGCTGTTGTTTTGGAAATAAACAAACACATCTTTCAGTTTTTTTCTTCAAGGTATTTTCAAAGTTTGACTCTGTTGTGCCGGTAAAGGGAGATTGATGCTGTCGGACAACACAACGTACCAAGTATGAAAAAAAACATGTTGCAGGGGGAGTGGGAGGGGGCGTTCTGTACAGTTGTTTAAAATGGTGGAACATTTTACAGGCCATCTGTCATGAATGCATCATGTGAAAGGACCCTGATTAATACCTAAAGAGTGTATTTTTACTTTACCATATTTGACGTCAACTTGTATTTAAGTTATCTTCACATTTCTCCCACATCCAGCGCAGATATATCTGAGAAATTGACGTGCACTTTAGTATTTGTTACGAGATAATCACAGTTATTTGCTTCATCGGTGAGCGGTCAACATGTTCCGGCTCGTCTGTGTGATTTTTAGGCCTATTTATGTATTTGTTGTTGGATATATTTTAAATGTTCTTCTCTTAGTACAACAACAAAACAAAACGAAAATATGTTTTCCTTTAACTAGAAATTTATTTCGTGGAGTTTGCAGAAGGCTTCCTGATCAGCATGGAGACCTTCGAAGAGGGACTATTTTTTTATTTATTTATATTTTTTTTTTTACAGAAAATGGAATTTAGAAAAGTTTTGAATAAAAATGAAAAATCTAAATCAATGGGGTTCATTGGGTTCACCACATACTGTATATAAAAACAAACGTGGTCTGGAAAGTGAAGCAAATATAGAAATACTTTAAAGTACAATATCACTGAGGGCCACTAGGGGCTGGCTCTAAAAAATACAAACCCCTGCCATCAGAGCATCAAGTTTTCTCCTGAAAGACAAAGTCAGTAAATATTTTCCACAAGTCATTATGGCTGGTTTGAGTCAGATGACGGGTGGAGTCAGGTTCCTGCTAACGGGTGGGCGGGGCATCAGCTCAACTTAAATTTAACTTGGAGACTTAAAGACAAGTTTTTTTTTTAACATGACTAAAAACAATGTCCTTTCTTTTTCGTTCCTGAGTCTCAATAGCTTGTTTTTGGTGTCGATATGTCATAATAATAATTGCAACTTCCCTGTTCAGGGTCAGTTGTCAATGAATCGGGTCAACGACCTCGATGATTTGACACCGAGCGGCAGAAAAACTAAAAAATCTCCACGTGATTTATCTCTGTCACAAATTCTTTTAAATTACATGGCAATTGTAGGCGATCAATATGTAATTGATCGCTAAAAATCAACCCCGTAAAAGCCTTCCGGCGTCGTCGCCCTTCTCCGTCATTCCAGTTGTTCTTCTCCCGTCAGCCGGATGAAAATCATGACACGAGCTGCAGACTGAGAGGAGGAGACAGTTTTAGTGATATCTGCTTCCCCCCGGCCTCGCGTCTGCCTCTTAATGGCACTTCACAGCGGTAATGGCGCCGGGGTTAATGTTAATGTGGATATGACTCTCTCTCTCTCTGTGTGTGTGTGTGTGTGTGTGTGTGTGTGTGTGTGTGAGTGTGTTTGTTTATGTGTGTGTGTGTGTGGGCAGGTCAGCCCGTCCTTCATCCCTGGAGCAGGAGCTCTTTATCAGCCTGACTTTATGGCTGAGAGCCGGCACCCCCGGCTCGTGCCACCGGCCCGACACAAGTCTTTCCTCAAACTCCTGTGATTTACAGTCCCGACAACCCGCGAGCCTGAAGGAGGAAGGAGGTCTGGGGCCGGTATCGATCCGCCGTTTGATGGCTTTGGTTTACGAGCTGCTCCAGTTTAATTGAACAGAACTTAAAGCCCCTTAAATTTCACCTTTTCCCAACGATGAGCTGGTGTGTGATTAGTGTAATGGGACAGTGGTTCTTGCATCATTACATTGAGTGTGTATCCAACAGATGACACACTCGACCTCCACATGTGGAGAGCTCAGGCATGTTAAACAGATGGGTATTGATTTACAGCTGCAGCATGTTGTTGTGATGATCGCCTACGGGATGCATTCACAAAGATTCTTGGTTGACCCCGTTGCTAGGTGACGCATCCTTTTAAAAGATGCGATTGGTTGATCAAAACAAATGCACTATTTGGGAGAAACGGCACACGGAACGGACGGCGATATCCAGTCGCAATAAGATTAACAGCGTGCCAACTGTTGTGAGCGGCCGTAATGAAGCCTCGAGTTCGGAATTTGGCCGCCGCCATCTTTGCTAGTTCGGAGCAGGAAGTGACCATATTTGGACGAGCTGGGGGAGGAGCCAGCGGTGGATCTGACTCGGTCTGATTGGAAATGCAGTGATACTATGTCCCGCCCACCGATAGCTGTAACCTGACTGCACCACGGGCCTGTCAATCAAATAGGCACGCCCCCAAAAACAGGTCTTTTTGAAGCTTGTTTTCTAATAAATGAAGGATTATTTCGGTGGTATTGCAGTTTAAGACACTTCTGCATCGGCCTCATTTTTTCAGACCTGGAGCTACGTGTACTTTTATATACAGTCTCTGGTTGTCACAGACTCAAGTCATTTTTACAATCACCAAATATCTTCGTGGGGCAATCACTTTAATTTTGAGTTTTCCAAAATGAGCGTTTTTAAATGAGATCGACCACAAACATCATCCCTGCAGGATGTAATCTTTCTCTCACCTTGCTGTACTTGTTCTCCACTAGTTAAATTATTCCGCCTCTTAAAAGTCCTCCTCCCTGCTCCTCACAGTTCTTCATCTTAGCAGCTCTCTGAAGGGTTAAGATGCTTTCTGAATATATATATATATATTTTATCTTTACAAGGATCTACTCGTAACTTTAAGGGTAAATTCCAAGGATTTTCTTAGAATTTCGTCACCAGGAGGACCATTTAGTCCGAGGAATTTTACGCCCCCTGGTGTATTTTTATTTTTATTTTTTATTTTTTTTATTTTTTGGTAATTACATCTCAGGCATTCACAATTCATACTCAACCTTTATGGGTAATGAATACCTAGTTGTTCTTCTACTGCTATTTTACCCCATCTGCGTTGGACTGGAGACACAAATGGCCATCTGGCTCTTTCTTTTATTCTCCCAAATTGATCTACCACTCAGCTCACCTCCCCACACTTGAATATATATGACTTCACCCTCCCATTCTCCAGTTAACCCACAGCAAATCAGCCATTTAAGTTTGGGAGCCCGGCCAAGGCTATATCTCACAAGAGGGAGCGAGGTGAAAATTTGGGTCTATGACTAAAAGCATTGGCTCGCACCCAACTCGACAGTCGGGGGGGTGAAGGTAGCTGCGGCTAACGGGTCTGGATGTGTGAGCTCGGAGCGACGCTGTGTTTCCCAACATCCCCGTGTTGGGTTTCACTTTTCCTGCTGATGGGAGGAAACGCTGATTTAATTTTCAGCCTCCTCGGTGCGCCTCTGGAGCTCTTGATTTACAACCCCTCGATGCTTTGAGATAATACGCCGGGGGAAGGGAGGGGGGGTGGGCTACGTTAGCTACAACAGTTAACGTTGGGGATTCGCACCGTACTGTAAATACAAGCCAGTCATAAACAGAGAATGGAGCAGATGTGAGAGCTTTACAAAAAAGGAGCCCCAGAAGGTGAAGTGAGGCGGATAGTTTATGCTTTTGAACTGCGAGCATGTTCCTCGCCAAAAAGGAAGAAGATTTGGGGTGATTACAGGGAATTCTTCTTCATTAGGTTTGCAGATGCATTATGTAGGAGTCTCCAGGTGGACGTTAGTTGAATGCATGTGAAGCAGAGACGACCGTCCCACTCTTTGACCACACATGCTTGTCTCCTCTTCGACCATGGATCTCCTCCATGAGCTCTTGCAGTTTTATGGCCTATAACCACCCTGGGCTATAACGGTGGGTGTCATTATGCCTTCCACAGCAGACTGGCTCTCCTCGTCCGTTCTGTCTCATTGAGCCGCAGGGGGGGTGATCTTCAGAGGAGACATGCCAAAGACGGGTCCACTCAGAAAATGAGATGCCGAGGTCATTAACTTTTATCCTTCAACTTTGCTTATGGATTGAAGCACCAAGACGCTCTGTTCCAAAAATTAAAAAAAATAAAAAATCTGGATCTGTGCGAGGCAAAGCTAACAGAGAGAGAGAAAAAAAAGAAGAAGAATTGTGGGGGATGATTAGTTGGGTGCTTTTCCTAATTTCCCAGTTGGTTTCAGAGTAGCTCTTTTACAGTGTCTTATACAGAGCTGTATTACTTTGCTGGCCGTGGCTCTTATGGTTTAATAGAAACTGTTCAACCACGACTCACTGATGGGGAAGTGGGTCATTCCCGGGTCATCATGGACACCTTGTGAATATAAGATCCACAATTCCTGGTCAACAAGTCCTCCAAACGAAACGGCCATGTAGGAGGTTAGTTCCCCCCCCCCGATACGACCCAATCGTGCAAAAAAGAACTTCTGAAAAATACATAAATAACCTTTTTATGATGTGAGCAATCATGGTTTGAGCTAAGATCAAGCGGAAAATAACAGACATGACGAGGACCTTTGTTGTCGCGGTTACATGAACAAGATTTATTGGGTTATGGAATGATATTGGTATATTTGGTATTACCGGGCCTAAATTCACTGCAGGAATATATGGGTCTAGTGGGTATATCAAATTGCCGATTTCAAAGCTACACTGTAGATTTAGAAATTAAAGAGTAAAATAATACTCGTTATTTATCTTATTATGACGTTATTCTAATGGATTAAATTGTAAGCAGCAGTCTTATTGTCTTTCCTCAGCTGATCTACATACTTTATGAGCAGGACTCTGTACACTGTTGGGTAATTAAATCTTCAACAGCGTATTAAACCACGATGACCCAATTCGAAGTCGTTAGGAGACCACGAGGTTCGAAGGCCGGGTCGGTTCTCGGGTTTCATCTAAATACCCGAGTGGATCCAAGAAGACGTGTTTGCGGCGCGACGAGAGAAGCTCGTCGAGGCTCGTTTTTTGACCACAGCTGCTTGTTAATTGGTCGTAATTTACAGTCTCTGAGTTGGGGTGGATTCGGAGGGAACGCCCTTTTGGCTTTCTGCAGGTCAAATTGTGTCCAAAGACTCGGACCCGGCAAAAACCTCCGGAGAACATGTGTTTTTTTCATGTCGAATTTTAATCAGCAAATTAACTGCGAGTAACTGTCACATAAATTTAATTCTTGCAAAACAGGCTTCATAGCCTCCTATTGGGAACATAGTAGAGGGTAGTGCTGAGTAGGTATTAAATATCCGGGCCTCATTTTGTTCCTCTCTGCCTGCTGGACTACAGCTCAGCCATGCTGTAAGGTCCCTGTGAAATTGCTGAGTTTTTTTTTTTTTTTTTTTTTTTGCTGATGCTGCCGGTGAGATGTGTAATTCCGTCTCTCCCTGGATGAGACCAGGTGTGATCAGGGTCACAGGTTGAAACTGTGATTTCTTAAAGCCGAAGGAGATCAAAAAACAATTTAAACAGAAATTAAACTTGGCTGGAACAGCGAAGAGTTCCAGCTTGGGTCAGATTTATCTCAAATCCACGTGGAGAAAAAGAATCACCCAGGTTTTAACCCAGTGTTCGTGTTTTTTATGTCCCTGTGGTTTTTATGTCTCCGCGGCGGCGACGGTCGGAGGCGTGATGCGTCCGACCGCAAGTCTCATTCTCGCGCACGCGATATCACATGACCGCTTTGAGGGAACTTCTTCAAATTTGGCACAAACGTTTTCTCGAAACCAAAGATGAACTCGTTGAAATTTGGTGGCCGAAGGTCATATAACACGTCGTAGCCATAAGTTGAGGGTATATACACTCATTTTGACAAAATTTCACACTAGAACGGGATGGAATGATGAACGATGAGATCTTTGATCCAGGAGGTCAAAGGTCTTCTTGCCATTATTTAACACCATAAATGAGGAAGAGGAGGCCATATTTCACATATGGTTAGAGACTGAATTGATGACTCTAATCTTTGATTGTCTAGATCTCCTGGACCCTCGGTTTGGTTTGTCATGACCCCCCTTCCGTTCCCTTTGTGTTGACTAGGTTTCCCTTTTTCCCAGTCTGGTTTTACCTTTTAGGTTTCATGTATTGTCATACCGTTACTTAATTTCCTGTCCTTGTGCGTTTCCTGCTTCTGTGATTATCGGTCAGTTTCACCTGTCCCTCATTGTTCTCCTCTCCTCGGTATGTTTAGTCCGTGTGATCCCTTCTTTCATCATGAGTTTGTCGTTTCTGCGATCTAGTAGGTTGAGGGTCATTTTCCCAGTTCGTTTCCGTCCCCAAGAAAGTTTATTTTTACGTTCCTGCTTGTGATTTTTTTTTTATTTTTATATATATATAAAATTTGAGCTTGCTGTTTCTGCAACTGGTTAAAATATATTTGTTTTTGTCAGATACAGAAATATAGAAAAAAAAAACAGCATTATTGTTGTGATTTTGTGTGTGTCTCTAAACAAAGGGGGACTTAGTGCACAAATACAAAGGATGCTAGCTTTATTCCAGGAGAATAAAAGCAACCCCAAAAAAATGAATCTAATGAGCAAAGCCGACCCCCGTGCTGACTGTTTTTGAAGCGATGCCTGAAGCTACGACCGTATAACCGGATGGAAACATCACTGAAGCACGATGTGAAGAAAACGGTGGGCTACACCCACTCACAGAAGACGGCGGAAAAAATAACCAAAAAATACAATATAAGCACATTCAGAACCAGAAGCACAGCAGCTGTCGGTTAGTGTCATTACCGGGGGGCTGACGGCGGAGCGTTCGGGGCGGTCGGGGCGCGAAAAGGCTTTGTTACCTTGGAGCTTTCGAAGGGAAAGCCGCAGCCGAGTGGTACGTTTTGATTTCCATATCGGAGACAGTGTGTTGGTGTGAATCCGAGCCCGCCTCGTCTCCTTCCCGCCACCTGTCACTTCTCCTTTTCTTTCTCCCGTCGTGTTATTACTTTATTTTATTTTATTTTGCCCGTTTTTCCTTTCATTCCCTCGGAGAGCACGGCGACCCCGCGTGGAGCCGAACTTCTAGTTCAAGGAGAAACCAATGAAATCAACTATAAAAAGATATCAGCATTATGTGAGGAACACCGGTTTCTAGGGCAGTTTGCGATCTCCCCCGAGCTAAAAGAAAAAGTGAAAGTCAGTGCGATTAGAGATGTGATGTGATCAAGAGTCAAGAATTCGCCGTGTGATCTGCGATGTGTTTTGCATTTTCCTGGAGTCGGGTGGAAAGGCTCGATCGTGGCGTGTTTGTGAAGCCGCATCTTGTTAGAACTGGTGTCTTTTTTCACGTGTTTGAACGCCGTGACTTCTCGGCCCCGCTTTCCTTGTTCTTCTTCAGGTCAACTCCCACGCAACAGAAGAGCGATGGAGGGGAGGGTCTGCGGAGGAGCGATAGAAAAACAGCAGTTTGAAGGAGGAATTAAGTGTGGAGTAGGGCGAGTGTGTGTGTGTGTGTGTGTGTGTGTGTGTGTGTGTGTGTGTGTGTGTGTGCTTGTTTGTTTGTTTGTTTGTTTGTTTGCGTGTGAAAACCAGCGAGCATGCCGCAGCGAGAGAGAGAGAGAGAGAGAGAAAGCAGAACAGCAAATTATGACAGTTCAGGGATGAGCCCAGAGCTGTCAGCAGAAATGGAAATAAAAAAAAAAGGAGCTGTGACTGGCCCCAACAGCAAGTCAAAGTGACAGCCGTGTAAATAATATAGGCGGAATATGCTGCAATTTGGGCATAATTTACCCGACATCCTCCCTAACAGCAAGAAAAAAAAGAAAGGACAAAAAAAAAAAAAAAAAAACGCCGACAATTTGTCCTTTGAAGGTTAAAAATGAGCGTTTTTAAGGTTTTTGCAGGAAGACAAAAAAAAAGAAGAAAAACAGCCCCTGTGTTGGCTACAGTGAGGGCCATTGTGGCGAGAGCCTGAGCAGGCCCCGTCTACTTCCTGCTCCGCGGCTCTGAAAATCATTACGGCACCATCTGTCCGTCGTGACCTTGGCGTATATTCGCTTCACGTTTATGGCGATTAAACAGAAAACAGATGCAGCGGTGGGGGGGGGGGGGGCTTTTAAAGAGAAGGCCGACGCGCCACTCGGGGCTAATGGTTCCGAAGTGTGAACGTCGCCCTTTTGAGGAGGGGGGGTGAGGAGGGGGACGCCGCCGGCTCCAATATACTATCCGAGCCACCAACCGTCAAATGGAAATACCGCACGGAGCTGGCAACCGTGGCCTCGTTATGAAGGCGGGAGCGACTATTTCCCAAATTCTTGAGTCTCTGTGTAGCGTGTTTAACTCAGACTTAACAAAAAAAAAAACCTGCCCTCAGTTGTAGAGAAAAAAAAAAAGTCAAGGAGAAAGCCCACAAATGAACATGGACATTCCAAAAAGCATACAAATAACCAAAAGGATTTCATTTTTAAACATATTACGACATCAAAAGAAAACGGGCGTGCGTGAGCCTCCGTACCTGCAACTGCTGAACCGCTCTCCGCTGATTGTTTTTGTAAACCCCCCCCCCCCTACTCCCCCAACTGTCTGATGAAACAGAACATCCCCAAGGTCGCTGCGATGGAAATACGTTTTTATTCTGGAAGTGGTTTTTACACAATGCTACGTTAGCCAACACGCTTTCAGCAGTGCAGAAACTAACGTCGACAAACGGGCTGAAAAATCGAGCTCCAAACTGTGAAAATGGCAAATTCACTCACTTTTAAGAAAACTGTATGTCTATGATAAGACAAAAATCGAAATGTGTATCTCTCCGTGGAATATTATAAAGCGAAAACATGAAATATCTAAAAGGTTTGGATCAAATAAAAAGGTAACATATGAGGATGTCAAGAGAACTACTCAGTTGATGGTAAAATTATTAAATATTACTTTAAAAAAAAAATTGTATCAAACAGAAGGTACCATAGATGTCATTCCCGATGACAATTTTTTTTTTGTATCCATAATTGTAGAATTTTAAATAGTTTCGGTATCAACTACAACATTTCTGGTTTTGTGACATTGCGAATAAAATACCGAACGTACTCATATTTATAGACGGACGTTTTGGCACAACTTCAGACAGATGTGAGAAAATAAAAACAAATTTGACCACGATAAAATATTAATCAAATAAAATCATATTGAAGACAAAATCTTGCGAAATTAAAAACAATATTAAAACAAAACCACACCAGACAGAGTGCAGGAGCAGGCGTTAATACTGTAAAATATAAAATTATATTACAAATACAAGTATTCCCGTGGAAATACACAAGCAACACTTGTAGGTCGAAGCAACACATTTAGACTGCGTCAAAATAAAAGCATTAAATTGTTTCATACGGTATTTTATAGTAACTTAAAATTCCACCTGCTCTACATTTGCATAAATACATTCAGTATTAACTGGTATATAAACAGCTCGTTTTATTCAAAAGGCAAATTGCAATGTGCAATAATTTACTTGCATAAATCACAAAAATAAGTTAAAGCTAAATTATATAAATCAAATAAAGTATAAAATCGCCAGGCACTGTAGAATTTGTGATCAAATACCACATACTGTACACAAGTACAAGTTAATGTAAATATAATGTTTGCGTTGTGTCTGTAAGACTGTGAATCTGAAAACAGGTGAAATCAATCACCTCTTATTTTGAAAGGTGCCGTGACGTGTTGAACTGGTGGCGCTCGATGGAGGCGAGAAAACGCTGAGCAGATGGAATAATGTCGGGCAGTTACAATATTACGTTTCGGGACCTTTCAATCGGTGTTTATTTCCAATAAGCAGATGCAGCTTCGAGCACGCGGAAACGATTACGTTGTAAATTCTTTCGAGCTCGCAGACAGAAAGCCTCGGGGTCAAACGCTGTTTGCAAATAGATCTCCCGGTGTTTGTTTCCCCCCCCCCTCTTTGGATTTGTCACATAAGACAGTCTAATAAATGCCAGAAAGTTTGGAATAACTGGAAGCTCATGTGAGGCTTCGTTGGTGCACTCGCGTGACTCGGCGGCCGTGTTTTGCTTGCTCGGCGTTGTTTCGCCGTTTTCCTCCATCTGTTGTTTACAGCTGCTCAAAGAACAATAGCCCGTTTTTTGTTTTTTTTGCAGGAGTCTTTTCTTCCCGTGTCACAGTCGGAGGAGCACATGTCGGAATAATGAAACGAACGGTGGCTGACTTCCACCGAGCTGCTTGTGTTCCTCGTGTGGCTCGCTGCGACACATTTTCCTTCTTGCTGGGACACAACAGAGGCATCGTTAACGCTGTTAGCGACGCTTCTGCTTCTCCTGCGACCACGAGGGTTCCTGGTTATGTGTGAGCAGCAGCAAACTAAATCTCATTTCAGTACAACAGGGAGCGGAACCATAAACCGGATGTAAAAGTGTTCGGAGCTTCCGGGTCTGAAAAATGAGGCCGATGCAGAAGTGCCCTTCAGCTGCAATACCACCGAGTGCCACTAGAGGTCGGCTCCAGAAAAGCTTCCGGCTCCGTAGACTCCCATTCAACTTCTCTCATCGAATACAAAGTCAATAAAATGTCTCCAGCAGTTATCTCGGTGTTGTTAGTTAAAGTCGCTCTTTCTTATTCGTTTTCTGGAGGTCCATCTGGAAATAATCCCTCATTCATTAGAAGATAAACTTCAAAAATGCCGTCTGTCTGTTTGATTGACAGGCCTGTGGTGCAGTCGGGTTACAGCTATCGGTGGGCGGGACGTAGTATCGTCGGGCTTCCAATCAGATCGAGTCAGTTATGAAGCCTCGAGTTCAGAATGTAGTCCGTCGCACATCTCTGCTATTTCGGAGCAGGAAGCGACCATGTTTGGATGAGCTAGGGGGGAGGAGCTTGATGTTTGTGATTTTACACTGAAATTGGCAGTAATATTTAAATTGCGCTTGTTGGGGTTCTACTTTAACTTTAATTTCTGGTTCTTCCACTTAAAGCGATTTCAGCATTGGAGCCCAAAAATCTCCACACTTGGACTCAAAACCAACGTCCAGGTTTTTTTTTTTCTCTGATCTGATGTCCTTTCTTTGAGCTTCTTGGACCCGGCAGGTCTCTTCTTCTTCTTCTTCTTCTTCCTGGTTTCCTTCGATCGTAGTTTCTCCGCAGTGGCAACTTTCAGGAATATAAATCATATTTGAGTCTCTGCTGTGTTTCTAGTTATCTGCTTGCATACTGCGGTACATTTGCTGAAGGAGCTGCTTTGTACATCTGCGATTAAAATGGATGCCGTGTTTTGTTTTTGCTTCATTTCTGTTGCATCACATTTGGTGGAGTTGCAGCTGAGAATCTTAAGAACAACGTTCAGCAGCAGACTCGTTGTTATTCACTCTTAAATTTACATTTTTGATTAGGTGGCGTTTTTTTTTTTTTTTTTTAAATGTCACTGTTGACCTGCTGATTCTCTAAAGTGTCTCACATCAAAAGGATCATGTTTGACCTCCAGTCGTGGCGCTCTCACTGAGTTTTTTTTTTTTTTTTTTTAGAGGATTTTCCAGGTCGAAAACCTGAAAATTGAGACTCGGCTTGACAATCGTTTTGAATTTCTCCCTGTTTGGATGACAGCTTGCGTCCAAAACTCTGAAGGCTCGTTTGCAGTTGCACTATCACCCGCGTACCGTATCACACGCTTCTAAATACCCAGTCGGGAACCGCGGAGCTTAAATCTCTGATTTCGTCGGGCGTCCCTCCTCTCCGGACTCCCTTTATCCCGACGCAGACAGATTAAGGCATCAGACCTTAACGAGGAACCGCAGATCCAGTGTCCATTCTCCCGGTGCTTTCATGTGCAACGCCGGGTCCCAGTCTGGTCCTCGAGAGCTGATTAATCCGTATCCGGCAAAAAAAAAGTCCCCCCCTCCCCCCTGCTCGCCTCCCATCGCCACGGCGACTGGAAGAGAGAGGGGAAAGGAAAAAAAAAAAAAAAAAAGCCAACAAGGTGCGAGGCGCCCCCCGCTGAGTGGGAGTAGAAGTGAATGAGCGGGAACACCGAGTCTATGGACCGCCGCTCCTCCTCCTCCTCCTCCTCCTCCTCCTCTTCTTCCTCCTCCTCCTCCTCTCTCACCTCCCACGACCTTCAGCCCTGAAAGTTTCCGAGGAAGTCGGAGGAGCGGCGGCGGCGTTTTTCCCTTTTCATTCCCTCAAAAACATCAGCAGAAGTGAAAGCAGCGACGGGGATGTAAACCTCCTCTTTTCATGGATATAATATGTTTTTTGTTTTTTTTTGTAATATTCCAGAACGAAAACATAAAAAAAAAAAACGTCTCGAGCCTACCTTAAAAAAAAAAAAATTAAAAAAACCACGCAGACGCTGGGCTGACTGTTGTGTCCCCGGAGATTACCGCTCGCTTACAACAACAACAACAAAAAAAAAACGAAGCTCCATGAATGCAAACTGTTGAGATGTGAAAAAAGAAAATGCAGCTCCACACTTTTTAACTTTCAGAGATGAAAGTTGCCAGAAGCCCCGAACGTCTCGCCGAGGAGTTGCAGGGAAAATTACACATCTCGGTAAAACGATCGGAAAGCAAATAGAGATTTAATACCGAAAGAGTTGGGCTGATGTTTATCTGCGAACGTCATTCCGCGCTTCTCATCTGGAAGATTTATACGTCTGTTTATCTACGTTGTGTTTATTTATATTTACTCTCCGTGCACAAAAATCAATGTTTTTTTTATTTAATTTTTGTTTTGTTTTGTTTTTTTTGGCTTGCCTCCTTTTGCTATGCCTCTCTCCGGTGGATTATTAAGTGGCTTCTTGCCCCTCCGGTTTAATTTGGAGGCGAACCCGCAGCTGGGGTTTCTTTAATCCCTCCGGATTTATGGAGGGCCCTCGCTCTGCTGTCGCGGAGTCGGAGCGCAAACGCGGCAGCCGCAGGCCGCAGAAAATGAGAGAGTGGTGGTGGTGGAAGAAGTGGAAGAAGGCAGGTCTGCAAGCCAGTCAACCCTCACGCTTTTTTATTGGCCACCATTAAAGCATTTACAGTGTGGCGGGGGGGATGGGGTGGGGATCGGGGGGGGGGGGGGGGGGCCTCGGGCTCCGCTCACCCTGATCCACTTTAAGGCTCGGTCGACATCCCGCCTTCTCCTAAACGCTTTTGAAAAAAAAAAAAAAAAAAAAAAATATATATATATATATATCCGCCCCCCCCCCCCCCCCTCCTCGCGTCCCGACCTCAGGTGTGCGGTTTCAACTTTTTCTCACAGGATTATGGGAAAGAAAAGCCTTCAGCGAGTGCGAGGGTGGATCGATAATAATTCAGAGGCACGGAGCACAGCGACCGTGACGGAGCAGGAGGAAGATGTACAGCGACGTTAACAAGCAACCCGGTAGAAATCTCGTCGCTTGGTCGTCATCGGTTCCCGAGTTAAACGCGTTGGTTTTTTTTTTGTGTGTGTGCGTGTGTGTTCTGCGCGCGTCGGCGGTATCTTTTTACGCACCTGAATCTTTAACTTTTCTTTATGTCATTCGTTCAATTAAATTGTTGTGGAAAATAATCCCTCATTGATTTGAAAATAAGCTTCAGAAAGATGTGGGGGTTTTTTTGGGGGAAGGGGTGGGGGGGTGAGGGGGCGTGTCTGTTTGATTGACAGGCCTGTGGCGCAGTCAGATTACAGCTATCGGTGGGCGGGGCGTAGTGTCGTTTCCAACCAGACCTCGTCAGGTCCACCGCCGGCTCCTCCCCCACAGCTCGTCCAAATATGGTCACTTCCTGCTCCGAACCGCAACGATGGCGACGGACAGAATCCGAACCGGAGGCTTCGTAAAGGTCACGAACCGACGGTGACGTCGCTGTTTGTTGCCGCTCGATCCGCCTCCGTCAGTGAAGAGACTCCAACATGCTGGGTTTTTTTTTTTTTCTTGTTTTTTTTTTTCTGCCTTCCTACCGCGTAAACCGTGTCGGCGCACCTCGGAGGAGGATGATCGATGGCCGGTCACGTCAGCGGAGCGGATGCAGCAACACGTCTGTGGACGTTTGGGCTTTCGCCGCGTGTCTGTCCGGCTCGGTTAGAGATGTTCCCTCGTTTAGGCCAGCCCGGGGGGAGGGGGAGGGGGTGGGGGCAGGAGGGAGTCTCGACAAGCCTCCAGTGGGGTTAAAGGTCGCAAGCGAGGAGGCGGCAGGCACCGGTAGATAAAACGGGTGTCTGGGGGGGGGGGGGGGGGGGTCACGCCGGGCACCCGTTGGCTTCAGACAAGGGGGGGGGGCGGTGCAAAATAACACACTAAACCGGGCTTTAAATAGACGTTTTTCAGCTGCAGATGTTCAACGATTCTAATTACTTTTATCATCATTATTTTGACTCTCATTCGTCATAATCAGAGCGGCGTCGGGCCCTAAATTCTCTCCGCGACAGGGCGATAAATAATATTAATAAATATAACGACATCAATTAGAAGAAAAACTGGATCAATAGCAGCGCAGATTGTTACGCATTACGATCGTTCACGCGGTTTAGCTGTAGTTTTAATATGGATCGTATTATACAGAATGTAATGCGCGAGGAAGTTGAAGCAGCGAAAACCTCCTTTTTAGAGAAGCAGCTTCGTCTTCGGGCTCATAAATCGAAAGTTTTCTTTCAGTTTTTAGAGCTGCCAAATTTGTTGCGACAGTTTTTTTTTTTTTTAAGAATCATTAAATCCTTTCATTGAATTTGAGTCAAATATTCAGTACAAAGAAAGAAAACGTGGAACTGAACAGAGAGGCTTCCAGTTTCTAACACAATTCATCTTAAAGCTGCTTTGTTGTTTTTATTTGAATACAAAGTGAACATCCCACATATTTAAACGACATTACTTACAGGTTCATACGGAAGGACTCGGGAGTTGAATTTCTAGTTCAGGCTGATGTTTTTTCTCTGTTTTGGTCTCCATCAACCCGAGAAAAATATCATATATATATATATATATATATACAACTGTGTGAGCACGCTAAACAAAACTTTACACCTGCGTCTCCTCGTGCGTGACACCGATTGGTGCGCCTGACGTCGGCGTGTTATTTACGTTTTAAAAGATGAAATACCGAGCGTGGCCGTTGGCTTCTTCAGTGCTGAATTTTGTCCGCTTTTTTTTTTTTTTCCTGTTTGCGCAAATAATAACGACTACTTGCGGCTCAGTGCGTACGTGTCACAGTTCGTCATCCGTCGCTATGAACAAACACTGGAATCGACAGCTCGGGTCCACTTGTCATTTCTACGCCTTCTGTGACGTTCTCGGTCACATGACGGGCTTCAAAGGGAGGTTGCAACACGTTTCATGCAACACACACACACGCACGCACACGCACACACACACACACACACACACACACAGTATCATCAGTCAGTTCTGGGAGTTCACAACCAGGAACATAAAGACTATAAAACACTGGATTATTATTATTATTATTATTATTATTAGTGCAACATGTTCCTCTAACTCCCTGCAGTGAATCTGAGGACGAGCACCGTCTTTGTGTGTCCTCGTCTGTCGAAATGAAAAACACACTAATTAGGATTCTCTCAGATTGGCGATTAAAAACTTTACAGACTTCAAGTCGAGTGGATCAAATGCTGTCATTTTTTTGTTGTTGTTGTTGTTAATATCTTACCAACAGAGTCTGGAATCAGCTGAAAATGAATGTGCGGTGCTCCACAGAAATGACTTGGATGTGTTTTTATTTTGTATTTATTTTATTTTTTCTATTCTTACGAAAGCGGTCGCGGCGGGGGGGGAGTTCCCCAGGGGGTGAAACGGGGGCATGACAGGATATCGACTTAATGAAAACCATGGACGTGTGTGTGTGTGTGTGTGTGTGTGTGCGTGTGTGTGTGTGTGTGTGTGTTTGTGTTGCATGCCTCCAGTGAGGTGATAAAGCTGGAGACAGTTGGGAAATTTGTGGTTTGCTTTTTTTTTTTTTACAAGAGCGCGGCGGCTCCTGGGAAGTGTTTTAATTTGGTTTGTACGCTAACGCGAAAGGCGTGGGTGGTCTCGTCTGCTGTCGCGAGCCGCTCCTGAAAGCAATTAGCATACGAGCTATCTGTCATTTCCTATTTCTTTTACCCCCCCCCCTCACCCCGCCCCGCCCCACCCGCCCCGTCTTGTAAAAAGAACGACCTTTTTTTTTTTTTTTTTAATTTCGCATTCTTGTGTTGGCGCGATTCGTCTCGTCTCGTCTCTCTTTAGCGAGCTTTACGAGACGTTGGTTCAGAACAGGGATTGAAGACTTTGAGTTGAGGATGCGCATTTCGGGCCAAAATGGGATCAGAAAGTCGGACGGAGCTGACGATGAGTTCGTCGAAATGAGGGTCATTTTTTATTAATTTTTTTTCATCAAACTCACTTCGTCTGACCGTTTTTTGTTTAAATTTTTTTTTTTAATTTTGTATATTTATCGATCAGCGGATGGACAGTGATTTCCAACGATGACTTCGTCCCTTCACGAGGAGAATTTCGGCGTCTTCGGTCTGGACGGAAAGGTCTTTTTTTTTTTTTGTCCCAAGGTGTCGAACAGGAACGGCCAAGTAGCACCTTTTGCACATATTTATGGAACTTCTATTTATTTATTTGTTTTTTTTAAGGGCTTTTAGTGTAAATTGAACCATACTTGTTTATTTCATTCCACTGGTTATTTATTTATTTATTTATTTATTGTCGTGGCTTTTGTCGCTATGTATTGGCCCTGATTCTGACGAACGAATCTTTTTACGCACCTGACTCTTTAACTTTTCTTTGTCATTCGTTAAATTAAATTGTTGCGGAAAATAATCTCTCATTAATTTGAAAATAAGTTTCAGAAAGATGTTTTTGTTTTTTGTTTTTTGGAGGGGGGCGGGGCGTGTCTGTTTGATTGACAGGCCTGTGGTGCAGTCAGGTTCCATCTATCGGTGGGGGAAACGTAGTATCGTCATGGTCCGCCGCTGGCTCCTCCCCCCCAGCTCGTCCAAATATGGTCACTTCCTGCTCTGAACCGCTCCGAACGAGCGAAGTTGGCGACGGACAGAATCTGTCCTGGAGCTTTTAGGCGCATTACCGCCACCTTCTGACGGGAGTAACGCATTACAACCTGGCGCCGGTAAAAACGGGGGAAATAAGGAAGAACGATAGTCGTGTTTACTAATATTTTTTTTATTTTTTTTAATAAAACTTCTGACAGGCTACTTTTCTGGCAGGATCTCCTGAACCCGGTTACACGCTTTGACGACTGTCACGCTATTAATATTCCAGTCAGACGGTACATTTCACCATCTCTATTTTTGCCGATACACACACTTAACAAAACCCCGATATCTTTATTTTTTATGTATTTTTACGTCACTTGGAGTCACCTTGTGTCCGAACGGCGAAGTATAAGCATACGTTCCATTACGTTGATTAAGCGTTGGCGCAGGCTCAACTTTTTCACTGTGAGCATTTTAAGACGGTTTGTTTCGGCGACCATTTTAAAACTCTGGAGTCGGGAGCAAAAAGTCATTATTTTTCCGCTCCCTCTTTTTTTAATTTTTTTTTTAAATGTACACTTCTTACATTTAAGCCGCTCGATGACCGGTTTGTGCACCAGTGGGGTTTCACGTCGCTCCTCTTGCCTCCGTGAGAGTTGGGTCGGTGCGCCGCAACTTGATTTAAGGCCTTTATTTTTTCTTTTCTTTTTTCTTTTTCTCTCCACTTTGGAATCCATCTTAACTGCAAAAATAACTTAAATGTTACCTCCTGAGATCTGACATCTATATTATCGGTCTGTGGGTGCTCTTATAATTACACTGACGTGACTTGACACTTGCTGCACGCACACGCACACACACACACACCCGAAGGTCGGCCCGCTCTCTGCAGGCGTTTCTTCTGACACGTCGAGTGACGACTGTGTTTCAAGCGATGCCAGCGTCTGTCCTCGTCCGTCCTTCCACCTTTTGTCAGTGAGTGCCCCCCCCCCCACCACCCCTCCCCCCCCACCCCTCCCCCCCCCAACCTCCCTCACCTCCCTCACCTCCCTCCCTATCTCCTCCCCCTCCTCCTCCCGACGCGTCCCCAGCGGTGTTTATGCAGGAAGTGCCATCCTGGTTCTTATTATTCCAGCTGGGCAGCAGCTACCTGCAACCGAGGAAGAAATACAGAAAATTCCTCCGTGTTGCCAAATGTCTTTTTTTTTTTTTTAATGTTTTTAAAAAAAAAAATCCCCTCTGCGTTAGCTTTAAAGATAACAAACAAGGGGAAGCGATTTTACTACGGGCTCGCGCTATCAGAGGGGGTCGACTTTAAAAAAGCCTGGATGCCCCCCCCACCCCCCTCCCCCTCTCCCCCCCCCCCCCCTCCTGGCGAAGCCGCCATCCGCTCCCCTCTGGAGTCGTGGGAGGAAGGAGGGCGGATCCGCCGAGGTGTCAGAAAATGAGGTAAGAAGTTTGGAGGGTCGAACGAGGTCGGGCTTGTTTTTTTCCCAACCCTCCGTCCGCTCCAGAAACAATATTCCACCGAAGTGACGGCCCCTCCCGCAAAATTGGTGAGGATTTAGAGAAAAAAAACATCGTCCGTGCAGAAAATTTGGTTCGCGGCAATAAGTCACGCCGGCAGCCGGCGTGAGCCAGAACACCTCCCTCTAGCCTCGGCTGTAATCGTACACCGTAATGATGGAGTGCCCAGCATCAACCGTCCGGTGGCTACGGCCAAAAGGCTCACCTCCATTACTCCTGTGAATTACACACGGACAACGCAGCCGTTTCTCAACCGAAGTTTTACCAGCTTTTCGTTTATTTTTTTATTTTACACGAACGTGTACGATCCACGGCGGCCCCCGTCGACATGCCGGGAGCTGAGAGGGAGAATGAAACGTGGAACGTTCGAAACCTGACGATGAGTAAATATGATTTCGGAAATCGTACCGAGGGGCGCGTGAATGTTCGTACCGAACTTCACGACAAATCCAGGCCGTCGGGTTTCGCCGTCGCTCCTTCTCACCGTGAGACTCCGCCCCCTTTTTTTTTTTTGGGGGGGGGGGGGGGGGGGGGGGGGGGCTTCCTCCGTCTGATTCGGCCGCTTTCGTCGCGTCGTTGAACACGCCGCGAGTCTCTTCCTTCTGATCCTGAAGGTTTCAGCTTCATGTAAAGAAGAGTTGTTTCAGCCAAAGAGAAAAGCTGCTGCGTCATTTGTTTGGACCGCCCGAACAACGGAGGCCGGTGGTGCATTGCTACACCTCGGATTATGAAAATTGCATTTACTTTCCCATCATTTTATATCAGCTCTGGTGTTGACCTGAGCACCTGAAGTCATTGTTTGTGTGTGTTTACAATATGTATGAGTCTGTGTGTGTGTGTGTGTGTGTGTGTGTGTGTGTGTGTGTGTGATTGTGTGTTTGTCAGATTTGGAGGCAGTGCTCGGCCGTGCGTGTCGGAGATCCTTCCTCTTTTGTCTGCTGCAGTTTGCATTCTGGGGATTCGGCGTAAGCACATTCTGCCTGTTCTCCGTCGCGGCCTCGGGGGCCGAGGACGAGGACGAGAGGTCGACCGGGGACGAGGTCACAATCCGACGGTGCGAACAATGCGGAGCCGGTCTGCCGAGGGAAGTTTGTGTGTCCGCTGGTTTGAAACACACAAACTGAAAAGCAGGAGCGTCATCGGTAGTCGTGTTCAGTGCGTCTCTTTAAAGGCTTATTCTGTTCTCTTTGCGATCATTTTTAGCCTCTGTGGACATTTTGTTGTTTTAAATCTCTTTTCGATCATTTTGTGTTTTTGCTCGCTTTTTTTTTTTTTTTTTTTATTCTTTTTGCGGTTGTTTTTATGTCTCTTTGTGCTCATTTTTTGTGTTTTTTTGCGGCTGTTTTGGCTCATTTTAAGTACTTTTTTAGTCTGTTTGAGTGTGTTTGCACTTGTTTTAAGTCTCTGATAATTTTGTGTTTTTGTGTCTGTCTTTGGCCATTTTCAATCCGTTTTTAGTCCTTTTCAGTCATTTTGCATCTCTTTTTGGTCATTTACAGTACCTTAGCAGTTGTTCTGAGTCCCTTTATAATCATTTTGTATGATTTTTGTGGCTTCTTGTATCACCTTTTGGTCTTTTTGCCTGAATTTGTCATTTCCTGTATCTATCTTTGGTCATTTTGAGTCTCTTTGTATTCAAGATTTTCTTCGTAGTCGTTTCAAGTGTCTATTAGGCGTCTTTACTACTTTCGAGTCCATTTTTAATTGTTTTTAGCCTCTTCGATGGCTGCTTTGGGTCATTTTATAGTCAATTCACATCTCTTGGAGGTCATTTTGAGTCTCCTTTTGGTCGTTCAGAGTTTCTTTGTGGTTGTTTTGAGTGTCTCTTTGGCTTCTTTGGACATTTTGAGGCTGTTTTTAGACATTTTGGGGCTCCTGATAGCCATTTTGCATCTTTGTGATAATTTTAAGACTCCTCTTGGACGTCTAGAGTTTCTTTGTGGCTTTTTTTCGCTTGTCTTTGCTCTTTTTGTGTGATTTTGTGGCTTTTTTGTGGCATTTTGGTCAATTTAATTCTGTTCTTACACATCTTAGGTCTATATATAGTCATTTCACATCTCTGTGGTCATGTTGAGTCTCCTTTTGGTCATTTTGAGTCTATTCTTGATGGTATTGAGTGTGTTTTTAACTTTTGACTTTTTATTGACGGACTGATTTTATTTCTCCTGGACGCGACTGATGGAAACAACCACAGACGCTCTTCCTCAGGTTTAAGTGGACACACCTGTATCTAACAGACAATTCATGATGGCTCGCCACCTCATTATCTCCTAATGAGGCTGAATCAGTCGCCCGATGTTCCTCATTTTCAGACTGATGAGATCAAACTCTTTTCATGTTGGAGAAATACAGAGCTCGCACCTGAACTGTGGGTGTCTGTATAACATCAAATCTAATAGAATAAACTTCAGTCCTTAAAAATCCCGTTGAAATAATCACAACAATACATCACGATAAACCAAATATTTTAAAGCACTGTATCTTTAAGACTCGTTCGGGGGAAACTGGGGTCAAATGTCGTCGCCAATTGGTCGACAACACTGAAGAGCTGCGAGCTGAATACAGGGAAAGAGTGGCGTTACAATAGCTGTAAAAGATTTTAAATGGCCGGCATTTATCCGTGTGTCAAAGCAATCATCGTAGGTGAAAACCGCAGCAACAGTGTTGAGAAGAAAGTCGTCGTTAAAAATCAGCTCATTTGCGGCTGGTACGATTTATCACGGTCATCAAGCAACACTTTGAGAGTCCACTTTGAGAGTCCACTTTGTGAAGCGGTCCCTGAGTCAGGGATGACCTCGGAGAAACGCTGCCGGCTGAAACACGGTTGCGTGCAGGTTTTTTTTTTTTTTTTTTATCCTTGGAGAAATTACAGCAGCAGTTTGAACGTGTGGGAATTAAAAATCAGTCAGTCCGGCTCAAAGCTGGAGATTTCTACTGTACCTGTTGAACTAAATTGGATTATGTGGAAACATCTTTACAGACAGAAGTATGTGTCACTGGAAATTAAATTTATACTTAAATATGAATTAATCAACTTCGATTATTGCATTCAAAAAATGAATTTGAATCAAATAATTTGAATTTGTAGTATTTTACTAATTGCGTTGATAATCTGAACCTGAATAGCACAATTTGTGTTTATTAGTTTGAAACTGAATTTCAATAAACTTGAAACTAACCGTCAAATTATGAAATAATTCAAGTTGAGTAAATGAAATATAAATGATTCAAATATGGTCTCGAGTGACATATATCAAATCGAGCATCAGAGAGTGTAGGAGGTCCAGTTGATGGACGTGAGTTGTCTGTGGAACAAGATGTTCATGTTTTTAAGGCTTGTTGTATACTGATAGAATAATTCCAGTTTATTTCAACCTGTTTTATCTTCAATTAATGTGTCTGTTGTGTCTCGTTGAGTCAGGCTAACTTTGTACTCTCCATCTCCGTTGTAGAGATTCAGGGAAACAAGGAAGAACAAAACATCTGGTATCGTTGCAAAAAAAAAAAAAAAAAAAAAAAAAGCTTCCTGCAACTTTCCGTTTTTACATGAATCATTTTAAAATGTTTCTGCGTACTTCGGTTTGAATGGCCGACCTTCAAACCAAAATGTTTTACAATCTTGATGGATGACCATAATCTTCCAGCGGATAATGTTTTATTACATTTAGCTCCTGAGTTTCCTGTGAAATGAATGTTTTAAGCTGCAGCGACTTCTCACCTTTTTGCACAGATATGTGCTGTTTTGTGCAGCTTCTCCATTCACTGAATCCCCACAACAGAGAATGCAAAGTTGGCCTGACCCATTCAAACCCAGCAGAACGCATTGACGGGAAACACAGCGGGCTGAGATAAACCAGAATTCTTTTTTAAAGGGAAAATATAAGTTGAATGATCTAAAGAAAAAATAATGAAAGGATAAAATAAAGCAGGAGTGAAGAGACCAGAGATAAAAGTGCAGCCACAGTGTCGTCGAAGAAAGGAGAAAAAAGTTGTGAAAGGAAGGTGAAAGTTGCCACTTGACCCCGTTACAAAAAAAAAAAAAAAAAAAGTCAGTGCTTCACACAAAAAGATGGCATTTAATTTTAGTAGTGATAGAATTACAGCATGGTTGGGCATTTTGCTGTCACTGCATTGTGAAGGAAGTCATAATACAATGAAGATGGTGATGTTTTGAATTAGATATTTAACTTTGAATCATATTAAAACACAATGGTTTCATTGCACACATGACGTATGATATATAACCCCGTATCCAAAAAAAGGAAGCTGGGACGTAAATATGTAAATAAACACAAAATGCAATTAATTGTAAATCATTTAAACCCATATTCAATTGAAAATAGACCAAAGACAACATATCAAATGTTGAAACTGAGAAATGATATTGTTTTATGAAAAATATGTGCTTAATTTGAATTTGATGGCAGCGACACGTCTCAAAGAAGTTGGGACAGGGTCAACAAAAGACTTCAAAAGTTGTATCACGCTGAAAACAAAGACCTCGTGGAACATTTCACAACTAATCAGGTTACCATGGCAACAGATCAGCAACATGATTGGAAATAAAAATTAAAAAAAAGGTCATTTCAGAGAGGCGGAGTCTCTCAGCAGTGAAGATGGGGAGAGGTTCACCACTCTTGTGAAAGACTGTGTGGGAAAATAGTGCAACAATCTAAGAATAATGTTCCTCAACGTAAAACTACAAAGAATTAGTGGATTTCATCATCTACGGTTCATAATATCATTAAAAGATTCAGAGAATCTGGAGAAATCTCTGAACACAAAGGGACAAGGCTGAAAACCCATGATGGATGGTGGTGATCTTCGGGCAGCACTGCATTAAAAACAGACACTCTTCTGGAGTGGAAATCACTGCACGGGCTCAGGAACACTTCTGAACACCATCATCTGTGAACACAGTTCATCGCTGCGTCCACAAATGAAGGTTAAAACTCTCCAAAGAAGAAACCAGATAGAAACATGATCCATAACCCATTACTGCCAATAAATTCAATTTTAGTATATATTTTTAATAAAACAATAAAAATGTCTACTTCGACATTTGAACTTTTTTTTCTTTAGAAAACGTTTTTCTTTTGTTCAACTCTCATATCAAATAAAGCTGGTCGGTAGCGTTTAGATGAGAGAGAAGGCTGACCTCGGTGAAGGTGATATTCAACATCTCTCAGAATAATGGCGCTCGCCTGATCGTTTTCAGTGAAAGAACAACAGGAGACCAGGAGAGTTAAACGTTTCTGTGAAGCTCATTGACAGAATCTGAAAAAAATTAGGAGACAAAGAGACGACGAGGGAGGCGACACGCTCGACTTTCCCCGAGGCCTGTGAAAAAGACGGAGAGCGGTGTGTTTCGCGGACGTGTCGCCAAACCGGGATTGGACACACAACAGTTGGGACTTTTCAGGCCGAATTAGACACTAATTGCCGTCCTCTGGTAGCCGTCTCCGCTTTTGATTTGGCATTTGGCATCGGAGAGCTGAATTCCCCCCGCAAGCCTGATTGTTCATTAACAGCTGACCAACAACAAATTCATATTTACCCCCGAGGCTCATTTTCCTCGTTTGGATTTGAACATATTTTCTTGGTCCACGATCGGTTGAAAGTTTCGGTGCAGGAGCTCTGCAGGGCTCGATGACCTTCGCCGAAACAAAGCACGACCTTGAACTCTCCGTGGCCCGCAGTTTGAACCTGATTTTAAAGATGGCGACTTTATATATCTTCTGTCACCGTATTTCACGAACCGCGGATCCCGCTCGGTATATTCCCTGGAAGGACAATGGGGGTTTTTATTTAGCATATTTCTGCCATATGTACGGGGAGCGGCCCGGGACGCCGCCGCTATGTGCAGCCACACGAGACACATTTTACGGCCCGAGCGAGGTAAAGATGTGGTGACGGAGGGGTTCGGGCGGGGCGGGGAGGGAGGGAGGGAGGGAGGGGGGGGATATCAATTTGCGCCCAGGTGTCGCTGCGGTGTTTTCATTAGAGTGATGGAGAAAGAGGGTAATATGCAAAGCCAGGGAGTGACGACCTCCATCTATCACTGCCTCCCTTCGGCCGGCTCTGAAGAGACGACAGCGCCCGGGGCAGAAAGGCTGGTTTTTTTTTTTATGTCTTTTTGTGGACGTTCGTCGTCCTTTTATGGTCGTTATGATTGTTCCGCAACAGGTCTTAATTGTGTTTTGTTTTTGTGTACATTTGCATCTTTTTTGCGGGATTTTGTTGCTTTGCGGGCATTTTGTGTCTGTTTGTCGTCGTTTTTCTTGTTTTTGAGGCAGTTTTTCATCTCTTGGGTGTTTTTTTTGTTTTTTCTTTTTTCTTTTTGTTGTCGTTTTCGTCTCTCCTCGTCTTTTTTTCGGATTATTTTTTGTGTCCTCGTGGTTATTTTATGTCTGTTTGTTGTCGTTTTGTGTATCTTTGTGGTAATTCTCCTTTTTTGCGGCAATTTTTTGGTGGTATCGCTCGTTTTCATCTCTTTTGTGGCCATTTATTGCCTGTTTGTGTTTGTTTTCGCATTTTAAAATCTCTTTGGTGTCATTTTTGTGTCTTTGCCGTCTTTTTTTAGATTCGTTTTCATTCTTTTTATGCACGTTTTCTGAAAGGTTGTCAATCTGTGGTAATTTTCCAATTTTCTGTGGAGATTTCATGTCTTTGTGCTTGTTTTTGCACGTCTCTTTTTTTTTTTTTAAATTTCATGTCCCTTTGTGGTCCGGTCGTCTGTTTGTTGTGTTGATTGCGTCTTTGTGGTCACTTTGCCTCTTTTTGCGTTCGTTTCACACCTCTTTGTGGTAGTTTTTGTATTTCTATTGTCTTTTTTTTTCTTTTTTCTGTGGTTGTTTCGTGTTTCTTTTTGGTCACGTGGCTTCTTCCCGTGTTCGTTCCGCACGTCTTCGTGGTAGCTTCATGCGTCTTCGCTGGTCGATCAGCACGTCCATGGATCTGCGGTGTTCACCTCGAATGGAAGGCGACGATCTCGCGTATAATGAGCGAGAGAGAGAGAGAGAGAGAGAGAGAGAGATGGAGCCAAACATGTTGGACTTCTAATTAAGCTCCTCTTCATTAGGTGTCCAGGACGCGAACAAACAGCGAGCGGAGTGTGTTTGCACGAGGCCGACGTGCTGTCCGTGGCTTTTCGCTAATAGGCTGACACGTGACATCGTTTGCATTCATTAGCCGGCAGAAGCTGAGTCACAGACGCCTGTGGAGGAGGTCAGCGGCGTCCTTTTACAACCAGAGTGGAGAGGTGATCGAGTGGATAACGGCTGGTTCAATGGAGCTCTGCGGTCTGGGACGAGAACCAATTAAAAAAAGCATTTCCAGAACTTTTCAGCGTTCTGGTTTGGAGATCTGCGTCTCATTGTCTCGTGGTTGTTTTGTGATGTTTCTGTAATAAATGCGGCGGCTTTTCCTCCAGTCAATTAGTCTGTGCTGCGTTCAGGAAGAAAAATGCTGCGTGTCCACAACCGTGTTTCATCATGAGCAGTTTAGCCGACCATTATCTTCTATCGTAAGAAACATAATACGAACGTAGTCGTAGAACTTCAGAACGAAAGAACTAAAGAGACGGGAGCTAAATGTGACGAACTATGGATTTATGTTTTTTTTGCGAATCGTGCAAAAGCCGCTCTGACGGCGTCCCAGATTAAAAATTAAAAACCAGGGAATGAGCGTATTAGATGTTCCTTCAAACACACATTTTAATATCAGGAAAGACATCGTGAACCAAAACCACTGGCTCCCTGGTGGTGGATCGTCTAAAGAGGTTGTATAATCTGTTGGGTAAATCCAGGCATTTCCAGGTGACCTGGTTTCAAATAATTAAAATTCAGTCCAACGTGGAGAAATACACGTGAATTTAACACTGATTTCATGTTAACATGTCTGTGGGGACAAAACAACCACAGCAGGGAACGTCACACTGGAAATGGGTTGTTGTCGTTTTTTCTTAAGTGGTATTAAATCAGCGAGCAGCCGTGAGAATGGACCCGTAATGCTTCCCGGCCTTCGTCGTCATCGTCGTCACTCCTCTGACACAGCAGACGTTACGACACATATCTCCTCCTCTGACATGTCTGACATGTCGAACATGCCGGGGGGAGGTTCAGTAAAGCCGATGTTTCCAGGAAGCTTACACTCAGGTTGTCGTGGCGTTTCCTTTTCTCTGAGATGTTGTGCAATAATCGACATTACAGCTCTTTTTTTTTTTTTTTTTTTTTTTTTTTTTTTTTGGTGCTCCAGTTACGGCCATGCAATCGCTAAATTAAATATAAATCATATTATTTTGCTCACTTATTATTATTAATGTATTTCACTGTGAGGCCAAAACGAATTGACATGGCACCTAATTTGATATAATTCACAACACCGACTCCCCCGGATTCTTTGTCTTCTGGTGTTTTAAAAAGGAGGAAGGAAGACTTTTCACAGTCTGAACAGTTTTGTCATTCAGGTGCCAGATTTGTCATGTTTTATTTTATTATAGTTTCATCTCATTATTCAATCATTTGTTGTTGTTTTTTTCACTCGTGTGTAGTGTTTGTCAGTCATCCTTAGTATTAGTATTTAAAGGAGATGTGTAGTTTTTGTTCGTACAGTCTTTGCAGTGTTTTTCTTCAGGTTCTTGTTTGTAACACAGTTAAAAAAAAACGATTTTCCCCACCAAGATTTCCAGGAATTTTAATTTCCTAACATCTGATGTACAGGAAGTTTCCTCGAGGTAAAAAAAAAAAAATTCCTCCGGCACATCGTGATTTGCATTTTAACAACCCTGAGGAAGACGAAGCCGTTTAGTCTGGCGACGTATCTGAAAACGCGTTTTTCCACATATATTTTAAAGTATAAAAAATATACAGTCTGAAGCTCAGGGCGCGTGTGAATTTCTGGTATTCCCAGATTCACTTGTTGTTAGTTTCACGTCAGGTAATTTGAGCACAAAGTTAGGCGGATGGTGGAGCTACCTTTACAACAGCCAGGGTGCGTTTGCAACTCGGTGGACTGATGTTATAACCGTGGAGTCGCTAAATAGAAGAAAGAACTCTCCTCTGCGGAGGAAACGGATCTGCTCGTGTGCAGATCGACGAACACAATAATAATCCTTCACGTTGTAATCTTTGTATTTTCTGTCTTTGTGCTGCTGCATGTCTCTGTGGACCAAACAGACTTTAAAAACGTGTTGCTCAAGATAGAGCCCGAAATCTCTTGAGCTCCTAAATCTTCAGGGAGTTTTTGTTATTGGGAGGGTGGGGAGGGGGGGCTACAGGTTGGACTTAATGTAGACACTCGATCCTCCGGTGGGAAGGCAGGTCGAGGGACTGAGGCTCCTCAACAGGTTCCAGTTCTCCCCAGGGGGCGGGGGGGGGGGGTTCCTGAGAAGGAACCTGAATCTTTAAGCGTGGGAGACGGACAAAGGATTGAAAGAAGCTCAATGAGAGGAAGTTGGCGGTGTCCTTTCGACCTTCAAAGGTGGCGGTGGACTGATCTTTTACATACAAACCACACGCATTAAAGTGAGGTGTTAAAACCTTTTTTTTTTTTTTTTTTTACCCGAACACAGTAAAAGCTTCCGATGCCTGACGTGGTTAACGTGACAGCTTTATTTCCCGTCCCTCAAATGGTTCCGATTGTTTCCCGGGTTAATTAATTACAGTGAAGCTTCGGAGTTATAAAACACTGCACTGACTTTGAAACGGCTGCTTTTTTAATTGGATGTTGTCTCGAAGACTGTCAGATGACAGCCAGAGGCCAGTAATGAGATTTAACCACGCATCGATAATCACCTGATAAGCCCGGCAGGGAAATAAGCCTCAGAGGCACAAAATTACTGCTGATGCACGCTTCATTACAAAGTAGTTCTGTCAGTACTGTTAAGCCGGCGGAGTGATAAGTTCTAAGAACAAGGCAATTATTTCAAATGGAGGGGTGGGGGTGGCGGGGGTGGGTGGGGGGGGGGGGTACCTGCATGGCTGAGTGCAACATGCAAAGTCATGGATGTCGCACCATCGCGCGTCCAAACCGAAGGACGAGGTCGAGCGGCCGCATGAGAACACCTCCAACTCTTCGTCGGTGTCTTTTTAAAACAACAAAAAAAAAGAATTTCCACGTGAAAGTAATCAGTTTTAGCTTTAATGAACAATTAATAAAGTGCGTTTCATTCGTTTGGTTTCTGTTGCTCATCTCAGTCGGATCTTTTTCCTCTTCGGGCGGATTAAAATTTCAACATAATATTTAGCACAAGACTCCTGTGGTTTTAATTAAACCACATGTTTTTGGGTTTATGCCAAAACCTCGGTAGCTCAGATCCTTTAAACAAGCAACAACAACAAAAAAAAAAATCTTGAATCAGACCAGTATTAACATTTTATTTTTCTTCTTAACCACTCGACTAATCTGTTCCACAGTTTGCTCTTTCAAACCCGCAGGACATTCAGACCCCGTTGTGAACTCAAATGACCATCATCTTGTCGTTTAACGTACGAAGCTCGGTTAACGTGGCGCGGAACACTTGCTGTAAAAAAAAAAAAAAAAAAAAAAAAAAACGGTGCCCCTTTTAGTTTGAACTTTATTTTGGGGAACAAGGAGTCACATTCGGTGAGTAGGGGTCGACACGATTGTGTTGTTGAAGGTGAGAAACTCGCCCGTTTGTCAACCCGCCGTCATGTTGGAGAACGCCGTTGCCGTGGCGCCACAGTTCAAAATGGTTTTGCGGCGAATGTTTTCCCCCGAGACGCCTCAGGAGATCCAAGTGGAACTCGGTGTTGACAGTCGGACTCCGGTGGGACGAAATTCACCGTGACACAAAGAAAACCCACCCGGTGTCTCCCGAACCCGACGCGCCTTCTTCTTCGGTCTCGGACGGTGAAGCTCCGCCCCCCTCTTGAAGCGTTGAACGTCACTCGGAAACACCTCGCCCGGCTCGTCGCTCCGTCGCCGTAGACTTTCTGAAAGCGTTTCGAGGGTCTCTGTTGACCGTTTACAGAGTTTGAACCCAAGATCTGACGTTTCTCTGTGACATCGATGGATATTTTTGCCCGTGCCTCCGATATGACGACTGCTTGTTGCCTCCTCCTCCTCCTGTTTCTCTCCCTCTGCCCGACTCTGTCTGACTTTCTGTTATGGTTGGACCCGACGAGCGGAGGGAATGTTTGCCGTTTTTTTTTTTTTTTTTTTTTTTCTCTCTCTCTCTCGAGTTATCTGCGCAGCGCCGTAGTTTATCTGACACCGAGCGTTGACCCCGTGTTTCCTCTGCGGCCCCTCTGACGCCGGGACGGGACTTCCTCTGACAGCCTTATCAGTTTGAACCATAACACTGGAACAGACCCGCCGACCCAAATCCTACCAACAAACACTACTGTTGTCAACCGAAGCATGTTTCGGCTCGAGTCTGTATGAGAGATGTGGTCTTTAGTTTAGTGGACTCAGAAGCGTTGTGGTTGTGTGACCCCCCCCCCCCTCCCCCCCAAAAAAAAATCCCTGCACACCCATTTTGCCCCGAACCAGGAAATATGCTAATCGACACTGATGACAGCGACATCACCCGTTGGTTTGTGAACGTTACGAAGCCTCCAGTGCAGATTCTGTCCGTCACCATCTTTGCTAGTTCGGAGCAGGAAGTGACCATATTTGGACGGGCTGGGGGGAGGAGCCAGCGGTGGATCTGACCGATCTGATTCAACTTAAATGGACTTAAATGGACCACAAAGACGTAAAATGACCACAAAAAAACAAACCGACGACCCCAAAGAGACTCGCGTGGTCATCCGGGATTTTTCATCTGGTGTTACGGATAGTTATCATTTCCCCATTCGAATATTTAAAGCTGTTTGTTTCACATTCATTTATTGCACTGACTAACGGAGCTGTTTAAATGTACAGATTACATGTACGAAATGTACGATACTACGTTCCGCCCACCGATAGCTGTAACCTGACTGCACCACAGGCCTGTCAATCAAACAGACACACGCCCCAAAACAGGTCTTTCGAAGCTTATTTTCTAATGAATGAGGGATTATTTTCAGATGGACCTCCAGAAAACTAATAAGGAGTGACTTTAGCTTAACAACACCGAGATAACTGCTGGAGACATTTTATTGACTTCGTATTAGATGTGAGAAGTTGAATGGGAGTCTACGAAGCCGGAGGCTTTTTTTTTTTTTTTTGAGCCGACCTCTAGTGGCACTCGGTGGTATTGCAGCTGAAGACACTTAAGCTACATCCACTTTTATATGCAGTCTATAGATGCCAGTTAATAGACACAACTCTGCCTGATATCTGAGCAGACGGAGAGTAAGTGGTAAGATAATGTGAGGAAGGAGGGGAAATTATGACTTGATTCTGGTAGGTGAGAGTTTGGACGCAAGTCAAGCATGTGGTTTTTGGATTGTAAAACCATTACAAACACCCAATTCAACACACACACACACACACACACACACACACACACACACACACACATGACTCGAGGCTGGTGGATTTGATGGCATCGGCTCTATTATTCTTCGCCGGGTTAGAATAAACAGTGGTGCTCTGGGCCTGGCCGTGTTGATTCCAGAGGGGAGATAAGCCGAGTAAATAAAGCTGAACACGGAGTGGAAAAAAGTTTTACCGCTTAAACGCCTCCAGATGGGTTGGAGTCGAGGAAGCGTCGCCTCTCCGCGTCGTAAGGACGCGGAAAAGTGCGCGTCTTAGTGTTTTAATGTGCTTTTAATTGGAGCTGTGGCGTCGGGGTCGATGTGCTCTTTGTTTTTTGTTTTTCCAACACCCGTCCCCGCTGTAGTTTGCATGTCACGCGTAAGAACGATGACACGCAATCACAACGGAGCATTTTTCACAGCTTTCTGGGAGGGCACGATGACTTATCTGGGGCGAACACCTTGCAACAAGTACCGCAGAACGCCCCGGTGAGTAATGTTTTTTTTAAGGGAGAAAAGGAAAAAAAAAAAAGACGCTCCCCAGATCCATCTTTTATAAAAAATCAGGATGAGGCGTCGCGACGACGTGAAGTGAAAGCATGAGTTACCGTGTGTTCCTCCGGACCGCCGCCGCGACTTCTCTCTCTCTCTCTCTCTCTCTCTCTCTCTCTCCGAGTGACTGACGTTTACGGTGATTGAAGGCGCAGATCTCCTTAACGGCGGCTCGTTATTCCATTAAAAGGTACCCCTCCTTAACGACTTACAGGAAGCAAAACTGATGACAAGGTAAAATAGATTAATTAAGGTAACTCGGCGACGGAGCCGCCACTTAATCATAGATCGCGCTTGTCACAGGGATTTAGGATCTGATTGACTCCAACAGATTATGCCTCTCTTCATTTTCTGCCTTTGTGCAATGGAAAATTAATTGTCAGTGACATTTGGTTGTAATCCCCCTTCCCCCCCCCCCGTCCCCCCTCCACCATCCTCTATCTCTACTTCCTCAATTAATTATTGGCTCCCTTTTATATTCTCCTTCCAACAAGTTTTTCTTGTGGAGATACCACGAGGGGCCGCATCATTTCCTCCGTCGCCGAGGACAACATCCGCTGTTTGATTGAGTCGAGGCAATCTAATCATCGGCTGTCGCCGCGGCGATATTCTCCTCTCATACTCAGAATGCTGTGTCAGTGCTACTACCCGCCGCCACACACAACACAGTACACACACACACACACACACACACACACACACACACACACACACAGCGTCTGAGTGACAGCTGAATGGAGGCAAGGGTCCAGTCCACCTCGACTCGTCAATCATCTGTGGGTTTGACAGTTCATTTTACTGAAGAGGGGAAGTGAAGAGGAAGAGGAAGAGGAGAGGAGGAAGACGAGAGGAGATGAGGAGAGAGAGAAAAGAGGAGAGGAAGAGTGAAGAGGAGGGGAGGGTGAAGAGGAGAGGATGGTGAAGAAGAGAGGAGGGATAAAGAGAAGAGGAAGAGCGAAGAGGACAGGAAGAGGAGATGAATAAGGAGAGAAACGTTGAGAATAAAATGAGAGGGAGTGAGGAAGAGGGAGAGAAGATAAATGGAGAACGGAGGAGAGGATGAGAAGTGAAAAGAGGATTTTTTTTTTTTTTTTTCCAAGGATAGAAAAGGAGGCAAGGAAAGGTAAAAGGAGAAAGGTCAGGAGAAAAGGAAATATGTGAGGACACAGAGAAAAATGGAGGAAAGACAGTTTTAGCATTTTTAAAGAGGAATGAACGAGATACGGAGGTAATGTTCTCTAAAACAGCAGGGAGGATGAAGAAGAGGAGGAAGAGGAGGAGAGAAAACGGAGGGTATAATTGCAGGATGCTGGCTAAAGGACGACGGCAGGGCGAGAGAGGAGATAGCGTTGTGATGAAACCGAGGTCAAAATGTGTGCATGTGTGTGCGTGCGTGTGCGTGCGTGTGTGTGTGTGTGTGTGTGTATGTGTGTGTGTGTGTGTGTGTTTGCTTACTGTGTCAAATTAAACCACAGAGGCAAAGAGAGACATTTCATTTCCCAGATATGATTGATGGATAATGTGTGTGTGTCCCCGAGGGGTGTCAGAAGCCGGTCCTGACTCCACACACACACACACACACACACACACACACACACACACACACGGTAACACACACTGATTCAAGCTCTTGTCTAGACAGGCGAGTACGGACACAAGTGAAACCCACACAGTGTGCACACTGAAAGAAAAGCTGGTATTCAAATAGTCCAGAAAATAAAAGGCCAATAAAAAAGGTAAAAAAAAAATTAAAAAAAAAACAACAGAGGGATTGAATTTAAAAATAATGATTGGCATAAATGTTGCCCCCCCCCCCCATCCGAAATGAATTAATGGTTTAGTCCACTCCTGCAGTTTGGTGGTCAGCTTTGAGGCGCTCTCGTCATTTTATTGTTATAGCGCCGCTTATGAGAGTGGAGCCGCTTTTATTATTATCATCGCTCCTCCTTTTTTGTCTTTTGCTCGGGGTTTGAAACGCAACCTGTGAAACGTTGCAGTGGAAACTCGGAGGGCAGCTTCGCGCAGTGATTTACAGCACGTTGAGAAAAAACAGGCCGAAACGCCCCGAGGTGGGGAGGGGGATATTGGGGGTCAAGGGAGGCGGGGGGGGGGGGGGGGGCAATCGGGCACACGTCACTGTGATATATATATACGCGCGGGGTCGGTCGGTGGAACTCCCCCCCCCCTCCTTCCCACGAACCCCTCGCCTGGAGGAAGCCGACCGGGTACGAGCCCGTGGGCGTCAACCGTCACCAGAGAGGTTGAAGGTCCTGCCTCCGGCGTGCACCTTCATCATCTTCATCGTCGTGCCGGTCGTTACGATGACTACCACGTAACGCGTGTTTACGCGTCGGCCGTAAATTGTGTTCGGTTCGGTTCCCCTCCCGACATAAGAGGCCGCCGGGGCGAGGCGAGGCGAGGCCTCGCGTTGTTTATGGGGATTTCCGGGTTGCTTGAAGCAGAAAGCAGACAGCGCGCTGATTTTAATGATCTGAGGCAGCGACCGCCTGTGTTCACCTCTAAAAACGCACGTCTGCGCTAAACAAGAGGGGGATTGTTCTCCAGACGGCGAGGGAGACGGAGACACAGAGCGAGACAGAGAGAGAGAGAGAGAGACACTCGAGGGAAAGTGTTCGGGAAAGAAAACAAAGCGGGAATGAGATGCTGTCAGAGTTGGAGTTGCACCGAAAACGCCGACAGTGCAAAAATGTTTGGACGCAGCTTTAAACAGCAGCTTTTAACAGCGACTGCAAATACGAAATCCAAATAAACCACCAAAAGAAATAAAAAGAAATTTAAAAAAAAAATCACCCCGACTTTCACGTTTTAATCTACTGAAACTCTCAGTTCACGTCGGAAAGAATTATTTCAGGGACGGCGGCTCATTTGAAGTCAAGCGATTGCCGCAATATTTTCGCCAGCTTTTGCCAAATGAATGCGACTTCTCTGGCTTCGATCTCCTCGAGGGAAGATCCCGCCGGAGGTTTTACGAAACAAAATGTACCCCAACAAGAAGGATAGCTCCTAATCTACAGTCGATCATCAAAACCAGCCGCGCGAAACGGCAAAGCTGGAAGTGACGGGGGTTTGTGGTGAAATGCGGCTTTGACGCGAGAGCGGGATCGCCGATCGTTGCGCTTCCCTGCGTCGGTTTAAACGCGCGGCGCGCGGTTCGATTATTTAATCAGCTTTTTGTGAGTTTGCGGTTTGTTTTTGTGCGTCCGGTTTTGTGACGAACTAATCCGATTTAAACTGCGTTTCAGCAGAACATTTGAGCACGTTCCAAACGCAGTCGACCGGTCAGATTTCAACGACGCGTGTATGTGTTTGTCTTTTTCCCAAAGCTTCCAGTCTTTTCACGTCGCCGTTGATATAAAAACTAAACCAGTTTTTTGTTTGTTTGTTTGTTTTGTGGTTATTAATTCCATCCGTCTCTCATCTCTGACTTGTATGTCAACGAGAGGAAGGGTTTGCATGTTCCCTCACGACCACAAGCGCGCAACGCTGCACCGTCGGTTTTTCTTTTCACTCCGTCCGACACGCGCCCGCCTGCTGCTGCTGCTGCTGCTGGAGTCACCGCAGCGTTTAACACGTATTAATCCGCGGCTGAAAGTAGTCCTCGACAAATCCGCCGGTTTCCTCCCGTTGGACTCCAAGTTGGCTGAAACCTGCAGCTGTTTTGTGAAATGACCGACACTTTACAGGGAATTGAAACTGTATCTTTCTGTCTTTTTTTTTTTTTGTTGTTTTTGTTTTGTTGTTGTTGTAAACTCGGAGCTTCGAGCCACAGACCACGGCATCAGACTCGTCTGTTTAGAGGATTGATGGATTATAAGAAAAAAAATAAAAATAAAGCCGACTTTGCGCCTTTCGGTAAACAGTCAAACGAAGCAGAAGTGAGTCTACAACGTCGGTATATATATCGACAAAGCGGACACAGATAGTAAATAGTACGTACGCGAAGCATGTGAATATACATTACCCGTTGTCGTTACAAGTCCGTGCCTCCGTGAACTCTGGGAAAGAACCCCGATGACGATCGGTAACCGTGTTCTCCGCGTGTCGGTCGGCAATGAATCGCGTTGCTTCTTCTCTCTCCCCCCCCCCTCTTTTTTTTTTTTTTTCTAAACTTCAGACTCTACAAATTGAACTGTCGGGCGGCGGGCGGATAATATAGTTGAGAGATGAAAATCCGGCGGCATTTCCCTTAAAGCCAGACCCCGGGTGCTGACCCCGGAGAGAGAGCGGGTCCAGATGGAGCGTCGGAGAACCGCTTGGCGCTCCCCTTTAACGGCCGCGGCGAGGGACATGATGAACAGGGGGGCCGCACCGAGCCGGCACTCAGCTTTAATTGGACGGAAGGTGGCTGTACACTCATACCATAAATAACCGGACGCAGGGAAAGTGTGTGTGTGTGTGTGTGTGTTTTTCTGGGGGGGCGAGGGAGGGTGTTGAGTCGGGGAGGGTTTAACCATCGTGCAGTCTTTGCAGCGAGCTTAAGCGCCGCCGAAGCCGAGAGAGAGGCTGTCGGGGCGGGGGGTGGGGGGGGTGTAAATATCCTGCAGGCTAACTGATTTGTCTACGGTCGTAAACACGACATGAAGAGCTAATATACAGGTCAGCGCCAGGCGTGATTTACGCCCCCCCTCCCCCCGGGGAGGTGAAAAACTTCATCAAAGCATTTCGCCGCACTGCCCCCGGCACCCCCCCCCACACACACACACCCCACCCGCCGCTCGTCTCCCTTTCCCCCCTGCAAAGCGAAGTTTGTGTTCGAAAGACTTTTCATTTTGTTTTATTTGTTTGATCAAATTAGCGATTGATTTTTATGGGGTTTTTTTCTTCAGTTTTTATTTTTTTATTTTTTAATTTTTGCTGCTAAAGATTCAAACGAGGATCCACCGCATCGAGACGCAGTAGACGGAGGGTCTTTTTTTTTAATTTGTTGGCGGGCCCGGGACTCGTGATCAATCAGGCTCGCGGCTCCCAGGCCGACGCAAACCGTCGTTATCTGAGCTGCTCTCGATTCAACGTGGAAGCAAAAAAGGGAGATGAGAGGAGGTCCGGGAGGAAGAGGCGAGAGTCTTTGATAGGACATCCAAGATGAGCCACTTCAACGGAAAATGTTGGTTATCAATACGCCCCCCAGACCGTTCAGGCAATCAGACTGCCTAATTTGCTTGGACAAAACAAGCTTCCCTATAATTGGCATTTTGGATTCAAGTCTCTTATTTTCCTCGTCCGCTTTGTGCCGAGTGTGTTTTCTGATGGAAGCACTTGTTAAGAGGCTTGTTTTTTTTTTTTGTGTGTGTGTGTTTTTTCTCTCTCTCTCAGGACGTAGAACAATACCTACCGAGGTATTCTGGGATGTTTCCGCGTCGGTGTGCTTGTTAAGCCCGTCCAACGTAGACAAATGAAGACTGCGGCGTGTACGATAACAAGTCCCAACGTGTCTCGGTTCTTCACGGGCGAATAAACCGAAGAGAAAAAAAAAAAATCCGGTCGAGAAATAAACAGGTCGACCCCCTCGGCCTTCATGCGCTTTGCTGTTTTCAACGACTCTTTTGCAGACGATGTGGTTCTGTTGACCCCGGTTTCTGTAGCATCTTGCAAAAATATCGGTTGAAAACCGAGCCGGTCAGTTGACGGATTCTTGCCGCGTCAGCAGATATTGTACCGGGCCGTTGTGGTAAAGTTCTTGATTTGTCCTTTGAAAAACGTTTTGACAGTTCGGTCGCCGAAACCTGCAGGCAGCTTAGTCTACTGTGATGGCATCCCCCCCCCACCCCACCCCCCTGTCAGTCAAAGCAGCCCCGCCCCTTTAATTATGCATAACTTTAAGCCTCAATACCATATAAACGGCGGAGTTATTTAAGTATTCGCGTCCCATACGGTTGTCATGAACAGGGAAAATTAGCTAAAGAGAGCAAAACCCGCTGTAAAGTCGGGCATTTGAACGCAATGGGATTAACATGCCTCCGGTGGTGGACCGAGTGAACTGCAGTTTGTGGCACTTTGGCTCCTCCTCCTGGGTGTCTTCCTCCGGAGGTCTTTTTTTTTTTTTTTTTTTTCCCCCCAACAATAACAGTCTTGCAAGCAGGGCACGAGTATGTTTTCAGCTCTCAGCTCAGAGCAGTGAAGGAACACTGTCTTTTATAATATTGAACTATGTACTAATAGCAGAAATGACTATTCACGTGTCTGTGGACATTTAGCGCATCGACATAAAGCTGGACATAAACAGACGAGTTTTACAGCCGTCGAATGACTGCAGTTGCACTCGGATCCAAAAGAGGTGAAACCGACCCCCCCGAAAATGGGCCTCGAATGAACAAGACGCGTTAAAACTCAACCGGCGCGTTCAAAATGCGGCGAAAACGTCACCTCGCGCCGTTTCCGGTGTCAGCGACCGTCGCGTACATCATCTCGGGAGCAGCTGTTTTTCTCATGCAGTTAATGGGGTTATCGTTTCCTCTCGTGAAACACTTGACATACAGCTCATCCGTGAACGAAAACCATGTGTTTTCTGTGACCTACGCTACATGCATGTAGAATCAATCGCCCCCCCCCCCAACCCCCCTCTCAAAAAAAAAAAAATCCTTTACAACGGACTGACTTCTGGCGATGAGCGCACGTCGGGCCTAATTCATCTTCCCGGTGTTTTTGTCCTTGGAAAGACCACAAGCTTGTCCCTTTGTGCAGGAAAGTGTTCGGGACACAAGGCGTGGGATGTAAAACTCCATCATCATCAAGCTTCTTTTTTTTTTTTTTTTTTTTTTTTTTTTACTTCCGCGGACTGGCCCTAATTGCTTTTTTCTCCTTGTGCACGTGTGTGTGTGCGTGTGTGTGTGTGTGTGTGTGTGTGTGTGTGTGTGTGTGTGTGTGTCGCAGACAAGGTGTCCATCTATAACTTGCAGAAGGAAGGGACCACCCGCCCGGTCCCGCCATCTGTCACCCGGGCACCTGCGGGGACTGCGAGTCTTGTCGCAGCTTAAAAAAGGCAAAAAAAAAAAAAAATCATTAAGACGTTAGAATAACGAATGTCTGGTTTACGTTTGACTCTCAATCACACGGAGCATGTCCGGGGCCGCACCTCCTTCCAGGGTGATGAATACCCCCCCCCCCCCCTCCTGCGTCGCCGCCTTCGCGCTCGACTAAATGAGCAGATAAAGACGCGTACGCATTACGGGGTCGGTTTTTCATCCGATCGCTCTGGGTTTTTTTTTTGGGGGGGGGGGGGCCCGAATCCCGCCGCCGGATGGAACTTATTTTTGCCCGTGCGGCTCGGGAAGGGACCGCCGTCCCGCCGAGATGCAAATTTAAAGTAGCACAGCGAGGACGTGCGCGTCCCGTTCACCCCACTTCGAAGGCGGCCTTTCCTTCACGTTTTTTTTTGGTTTTTTTTGTTTTGTTTTTTCCTCTCTCCGTACCCGCCCCACTCCCTGTCCTCCCCCGTCACCCGGCGCAGGCACAGACCCAAGGTCGGCGGAGGTCTGACGGGACGTTGACGAATGGATGTGAAGGGTGTCATCCTGGACAAACAGAGCCTGCGCCCACCTGCTGCTACATCCTGAAAAATATGTCCGTCACACCAACAAGCTGAGGGGAAATAGTTTAGGAGGTCTCTCGCGTCCGCTCCTCGTCGCTCAGCCCGTCTTTTCCCTCTCCGGGGAAGATACATATTTCGGCGTTCCCTTCGTGCGCCGACAGAGAGACAGAAATAACAGACGTGGGGGGTGCGGGGTGGGGTTTGAGTCCAAACGCCGATCAGGAGGAACTCGCTTTCCCTCGCGCGAGGGTCGCCCCACGGCGGGTTTCCCGCTCGCCGCTACGGCCAAATAAACACGCCTGTCAATCACGGGCCCGATTAACGGGGCGGTATGATAAAACATGCGAACGTCATTAACTATTAAATCGTGGCCGAGATTGGTGCCGAGACGAGTCGTGATCTGGTTTCGCCATAAAGCCGCGATAAAAGGAAAACAAAACGCACGTCCGGTCGCCGCATCAAAGCCGAGTCGACGTGAGCTGCTTTGTTTTTCGTAGCCGCGGCGACGGCGGAGAGACGAAAGCTGTCCCCGTGGTTCGCGCGAAGACTGAGGCGGAGGAGGGTGAGCGGAACGATCTCGCGCCGCCCTTTGATCTCGGCCCGGCGTTTGTGTGTCGACCGCTCCTTTCGGAGAGAAACAAAGACGGGGAGAAAATACGATTTACTCCTCGAGGTCGGAGGCAGGAGGAGGAGGAGAAGAAGCAGCAGCGAAAGGAGGAAATGAGAGGGACGGGTTGTGGTGTTTAATGGGATGGGGGTGGGGGGGGTTTCCATACAGTGCGCCGGGGGTCGGGGGCAGATATATGAAGTCCTGTCACATCCCGAAGGCTGAGGTACGGTCTCTATTGGTCCAGACAGTGACCTCCAGCACGGAGCCAAAAACATTCCCAGATGTCTGCCAGCAGCGTTACTGGAGCCGCTTTCCATGTGCACGCTCATGTGGCAGGAGGAAGGAGGTCGAGGGGGGAGGAGGAAGGGAGGGAGGGAGGACTCCACAGCACATTGTAAGGAAGCGGAGTGAATTGCAAATCAAATGACGAGACGTTAAAAGTCTTTGCAGAGAGCATCGGGAGGGGAAGGGAGCTGCAGAGTTTGTTGTGGGGGGGGGGGAGAGGGGGGGGGGGGGGAGAGGGGATGATGATGATGATGATGATGATGATGTGACGCCATGTGCATTGTGTGCGTATCTGAAAGATGTCGGTGAAAAATGGAGACAGACATTAAAGTGCTTTAGATTTTGCCTTCCCCTCTGCGCTCCGTGCCCAGAAGGGAATCGTTTGACGTTCATTTATTCTGCTCCCCAGCGTGCCAAGCTGCCGAGGATCCGACATCAATCACGTCGTTTCATTTAAAAAAAGTAAAAAATTTCATTGCATTTTCTTTTTTATATATATAATATATATATATATATATATACATGTTCATTTTGTATCACCGTTTTGCAATTTTTTTTCTTTTTTTTTTGGTTCGTCATTACCGGAGATAAATAGACGAATGCGTTTTTGTATGGGCGGCGGTTACATTAGAGGGTGATACACGGGGGGGAGGGAGGGGGAGTCTGAATTATGAGAGAATTTTTTTAATTTATCTCGGAAATGCTTATTTTTCTTTTTTCTTTCGCTAAAATGGAATTTGAAAGTTAAATCTCGGTCTCGGGAGGAAAAAAAAAAAAAAAAAAGCAGCACTTGGACCCGGATTCTCTGCAACGCGGTGTCACATGGGATTAAAAGTCGGTGTTAAAGCAGAGCGGAATTTCAAACATGATCACTCTGTGTTTTGCATCAGCTGTCAGAAGCAATTGCGCTGGTTTCTGCAGTTAAATCCATTGTCTTAAGACTTTCAGCGCCGGCTGATGAAATGCTCCTCGGAGGCGTTTTCCGGGAGGGGGGGACGTCGCGACACTCGCCGGGTCACGGCGCCGCGTCAGTCATTACGAATGACACTCCCTTTCAATTCCCGTTTGGGGAGGGGAGGGGAAGGGGGGGCACCGAAAAAAAGAAGAAGAAGAATCACAGCGTCTCTCACAGCGACTTATTGTAAAAAAAAAAAAAAAAAAAAGCAAAGCGAGAGAAAGCAGACAGTCAGACCGACTGATTTCAAAAAGTCGATCCCTTTGTTTTTCTTTTCATCCCCCACCAGTGGCTCCTCCGCAAAAAAAAAAAAAAAAAAAAAAAAACCTCCCCGATCTGGGCCTTTGGTGTCCGAGGAATGTCGGCGAGCCTCAGGCTGTCTCTGCAGGCTCTCTCTCTCTCTCCCGTTTCCCGTTCATCTCACTTCCACCTGTTGAATATCCCTCCTCCTTTGTCTGCCTGCTACGACTTCTGAATCCAAAGAGGTTTTCCGGGCAAAAGAGAAGGGGAAACTTTTTTCAGTCACTGAGACCGTCAACAACCGCGGGCCGCAAAATGAAAAAAAAACAAAACAAAAAAAAAAACACACGACACGCAAAATCCACCGAGAGGTCAACGACAACTGATGCGGGCCGGGTTGCCGCGGGCGACTCGCAGCGCGAAAAGATTTTGCGCTCTCGCGGTGTGAAAAGGCACCTTTTAAAGAAAAGTGACTAACAAGTCATTCGGTGTGCAGCTTAAAGAAAGGAAAAAAAAAAAAAAAAATAAACGTGAAGGGGATTTGAGAATATATCTGCGGCGTCACCGCCGCCGCAACCGCGCCGCCGCAACGCGTACTGAAAAAGAGGATTCGTTTCTTCAAACCGTCTCCCACGGCGACGCGGCCTGTCGGCGCGTGATTTATCTGAGCTGCTCGGCCGAGGACGGGGCGAAACGTGCTCCCCCAGCTGTCTGCGTCTGGGAGCCCCGAGTTAATACGCCCAGACGGAGATCCGGCTCGTCGCCGCGCTCCCAAAACTGCGGAACGGGCTCACCGGTCTTTTAGTTTAAAATAAAAAATTAAAAAAAAAAAAAAAAAAAAACAACTCAGGGGCCCAGAGGACAGGAGTCGATCAGGAAATGAAAAAAATTCAGAGGGGGGTAGGGGGGAGGGGGAGAGAAAAAAAAACAAGATAGCAGAGTTCAAATCTCTCGGAGAGTTTGGCTAAAACGCCGGTCAATTTCCCCCTCCACGGTGATCAGGTGTTGAGGTTTTTAATCGCGGCGATTAGCCTCGCTGATAAACGCTGCGGCCACACGGAGCGGGGTTAAATCGCTTCCCTCCTTATCTTTCTCCGGCTGCCGCGCGAATTCCAGGACCCGATACCAAGACCGAGACCTCACCTGCGTTCCCCCCCCCCCCCCGCCCGCAACAAGGCCGCTTTTGTTCTTGCACCCTGACCTTCTCTTTGCAGTACTTCGTTGCCACGGCGACGGGTGTTTAAGCGTTACATCGTCGTTGTATTTAAACGTCCCGCGACCGCCGCTCCTGACGAAAGCCTTTTCGCGACGAAGAGTGAGAGCGGCGGGGGCGTGGAGGTCTGCCAAAAGAGTTCGGACGTCCGCTGACCGCCGGGGAGGGAGGGGGAGGGAGGGGTCAGAGGTCGCGATCGAGAGTAGAACAAGTCGCGTTGTTTTCAGGGCAGTTGTTTTTTTTTTGTTGTTGTTGTTTTTTTTAAAGGGTCTTGTTGGGGGGTGACTTTACAGCAAGTCGACAACAAGACCGGTCTCGATTCGTGAGCTGAGGAAGCTCTGATTAGCAGAGACGTCTCGCATTGGCTTCGCTTTTTCCGACTTGTACACACAGCGTGGTGGTTTCGACGAGGACTTCCTGTCGTCGCCTCGACCGTCCGGTCAAGGACGTCGTTAGGTGACGAGGGCGTCGGAAGGTCGGAGGTAGACTCGCGGGCAGGCTGTCGGAGGTGACTCGGGCCACGCTCGTCCAACCTGTCTGTCAACTTCCTAAATTCACTCCCACTCCTCCTCTTCCTCCTCCTCCGCTCCCTTCACTGGTTACCGGTAGCCGCCCGCATCCGTTTCAAAACATTGGTACTTGCGTACCGCGCTGCGAACAGATCGGGTCCAGTCTACGTCCAGGACGCGGTCCAACCTTACACCCCCGGCCCGTTCCACCCCGCTCTGCTTCCACCAATCGGCTCGTCGCCCCCTCGCTGCGATCTGAACACTCTGCGAAATCACGACTGTTTGCCGTCCCGGCTCCTAAATGGTGGAATGAGCTCCCCCACCGACGTCAGGACAGCGGGAAGTCTGTACATCTTCCGCCGCAAACTAATAACACACCTCTTCAGACTTCACCTTGAACAGGAGAACTTTAGTAGCACTTAAAATGGCACTTACTGATAGCACTTTGTAGTTTGGCTTTCTGGAAGAAAATTGTATCTTCTTGATTCTTTGTTGTCCTGAGTTTTGTACCCTCGTGGTTGAAATGCACTTATTGTAAGTCGCTTTGGATAAACGCGTCAGCTAAATGAAACATGTAATGTAATGTAATCCGATCCGAGAGTGTGCCGGTGAAACGGGAGCGCTCTCCAGTGAAAGTCTTGATATCCCCGGATATCAGAAATTTCCATCCGACGTTCCGTCGCCCTCTTCTTCTTCTTCTTCTTCTTCTTTGTTTTTGTTTTTGCTTTTTTGGGGTGGGAGGAGGGGAGGACTTCTGTATTTTTATTTCCTCGGCTTGACTTCTGGAAACCGTCCAAAGTGGAGAAGCCGTTTGCCCAAGTAGGCCCGGGACGTCGGCGCGCGGCGACGGTCGGCACTGGTGCAGCGATTCTTTGGCACGGCCTCCTCAGGAAGAGACGTGCTTCGAACAAGTGCGAGTGATTACAGCTAGTTATCCCTTATTAAAAAAGATTAATGCTTTGGCCCGCGAACGTTGTGATGAGGCTCCGTTCCGCTTTCGATTTTGGAAGTTGTGTGTAATTAAGGACTTTGAAATATGAAAGCGTAACGAGAAAAGAAGAAAAAAAAGAGAGAGACATTAAAAAAAAAAAAAAAAAAAATTTTAAACTCCCGCGTGAAAGTTTAAAGGTGTTTTTTTTTTTGGTGTTTTTTTCCCCCCCCCCCCCCCCGATGAATCGGAGAGCCGTCCGAACGGTCGGTCGTGGGGAAAACAACGATCGCGTTCGTTTCACGAGGCGGAGCGGAAAGGCCCGGGCGTTGAACTCCGCTATCGCTCGGTCACAGACTCATCTGGGCAGCCGGCCTGTGTTTATTGACCCCCCCCCCCCCCCCCCCTCCCCCGTCTCTGCAGTGAGAGGCTGAAGTCCCGCTGACTAGATTAAACGTAATTGAAGGGTAATGCTCCTCGCGGAACAGCGAGACGGCTTGCCCCTTCTTTCAGGAAGTAACGACGCGTGTCCGCCACGCTGCTTCTTTCGCTCCTCTCTCCGCCGAGCCTCCGTCGCCCCCCCCCCCCCCCCCCAAAAAAAAAAAAACCAAACAAACAAACAAGCTTCTTCAAACAGCATTACCCGAAATGTATCAACAGGTCGAGTCGGTATAAATGTTTCACGCGCGAAAATCCTTCGTCGGGACAGTTAAATGAAGACGTAACGAGACACTGTTTAGTGTCTCCATTTTGACGGAGGACTCGCCGAAACTGCGCTTTCTGCGCGTCCCTCGGCTTTTTTTTATATTTATTTATTTATTTTCTTCTTTTTTTTTAATTGGATTTACCCCCTAATGCTCTGATAGATAAGCACTTTACTCATTAGCATGGATTCAAGGGCTCTGGAAGGAATGAAGCAATCAAACGGTAATTCCACAGACAAACACGGAGGCCATAAATCACTCGCTCCCACACACTGAGATTCCAGATTACTTTGCCACCGTGACCGCCCGGCAAATACCAACCCGCGAGCCGGAACGACCTCTAACAACTTTACATGGCTCCCAATGACACGTAACTCCCCGTCAGCTTTGAGATGTCGAGGAGACGAGGCGAGAGACGAGGAACGTGTCGGGGGGGACGAGGAGGGGGGGGGACGGGAACAAAAAAAAAACCACTTGATGAATTCCAATCGTTAATCAGATTGATGGAGCTTAAAGCGGCGGCAAGAAGGAAGCTGGCGGAGGAGCTGAGTTTACTTCAGGTCGTCAGGAGAATTTCAGAATTATATCGAGAGTCTGAGGACGTTGATGAAATCTCTGGGGTGACGGACAGGGGAGGGTTCCCCGGGAGACGTATCCAGATGTTTACGTCCGAACCACCTTAACTTTGACCCCCCCCTTTCGCCGAGGCGCCCTCCGGCCTACTTGAAGTCCTCGCAGTGCTGCTTTTTTGGGACTTGCGTCAATCGCGCACGAATACATCGATACGTCTGAACATAATGACGCCTCCGCCTGATGTGCTGTTCAGTCCCTCGGGTACCTACCGATCTCTGTGTCCTGTCCGCGACTCCAGAAAGTCATCGGTCGTTCAGTGAAGACCTTCGGGGGGGGGGGGGGCAGATGTGCCATCCTGCAGACGTGGGCAGATCGTACCTGCCTCCGAGTGCTCAGAGCAGACTCGACTCTTGCCATTTGACTTTTCAAAGCGTAGCACCTCATTATCTGAAGCGCCGACATTTCGGTGGAAATAGAAGAGAGGCTGCGCTGGGAACGTTCAATTTCCAGCGTTCTTGCCGAATACAGCGCGCACGAGCCGCGGCCGCTAATGAGCGGGCGAGTCCGACCGACGTCTCAAACAGAAACATTTAAGGACGGATTTCGATCGAGGAGTCGGAACGACGAGCGTGGGTTCGGTCTCTGAGCTCCTTCGGCGTCGTCTGTCCTGTCCCCGTCAGTATTTCCTACGTTTTTCTGGATGAGAAAAGGCGTCCGCTCTCGTCCTGGAAAACACCCGAGGACGCGTCCTGGTGTGCTGCTCCGTCGCGTCCGTCCGACGCCCCGGGTTGGCCCGGTTTGCGGTTTCGGGCCTTGCTCCTCCGTCGGACCGCCTCGCGCTCGGTACTCTGCCGGGAGCACCCGACCGGTCTCGGGAGGTCTCGGGAGAAGCTCCGACCCGGCTGCGTCCGGACACGCTCACGCACGTTCCTCGACCAAAGCGCGCCGGTCTTTTCGCACCTGCCGGTTTCTTCCGGGTCCGACCTCGTTGTCTACGAGAAGCGTTCGTTGACCGTGTGATATTTCCTTTTTTTTTTTTTGGTTATTGAAAGATGAGTCGCATGACGTTGATGACGCAACAGTGCACAGATCGAGCGGGGGTCAATAAACTTGCCGATGCCGTCTTCGCGGTTATTAAAATCACGTCTGCGGAATAGACGGGGCGGTCCGGAGGGACTCGTCGATTGTGGACGGATAAAACGGACTCGACAGAAACATTTACTCCTTTGTAAAAAAAAAAGCAGCGTGGCCGGTGTGGAATCGGTAATTCACCTTTAAGTAAAAACACCCGCTACTTAGCATTCAGCCGAGCAAATACGAAAATAATATTTACCGCACCTTACTCACTTGGACGTGCGTCTTCGTTGCCAGTTGATCGTTGTCATTTGGCGTGAATGGATGTGATATTTTGGCTCGTAAGTCTTATTCCAGGACATAACGCCGTAGTCGCACTTTTAAAAACAAGCTGTTGGTTCCCAGTGAGTTCCCCGGGACTCCCATTCCTTGTGTGTGTGCAGTCTTTCTGTGCCGAAGTACACGCCCTCAATTTATTGTGTCTTATCTTTAAACTTAAATTAAATAACAGCATTTAAGTTCTGAAACTTGAAAAGGCGAAACACCTGCTGAGATCTGATCCAACTTTAACTTTTGCTGTCGATTTTTATTGCCCGTAAGCGAAACCTTCGGGCCCATCCTCCCCCCCCCTGTTATCTGCATGCTGCATTCTGGGAAATGTAGGATACAGGAACTGCAGTGGGGGACGCAGATCATTTCGAGCTGAAATGAATTTCCGGCGGAAAACTTCCGAAGGGATTTCGATACCTCGTTACGAATGACGCCGTGCAGAGCAGAGGGAGCTCCGCTCGGGGCGACCGATCTATATGCAGCTCCACTCGCGCGACAACATTTACCCTGCTGCGTGCGCGCTCATCTGAATATTTGCAACGTAAACAGTTCCACTTCTGCGGTAATCTTCCGCCATCAGGTATTCAAAAGAGCACATATTGCACTAGCAGCGCCAGTGTACAACAAGTGCCTGCTGTGAAATGCAAACAGATCAAATGTGACCCCTTCCGGAGGCCCATGTAAATCAAGGTAGTATAAATACACTGAATTATTTGATTCTTTTCAAGCTCGATCAAAGGCAGAGCAGGCCGTCATCGCCTGTTCACCCCCCCCCCCCCCCACATTATGGCACCGTGCCCCTGTCATCTTATTTATCTCGGCGATGCATCCTTTTTCCCGCCGAGTCTTTACAGACACCCGCCGCCACACGGCCTTCTGATCCACGCAAAACGCGTGCCGCTTATCGCCTGAGAAGAAGGCCAGCGATTGAAGCTCGTCTGGTGCAGAATACATCGACCTTTTTTCTTTTTCTTTTTTTTTTTGTCTCACCTCGTCTTCTTTATTCTTTTACGTATCTGAAAGTTTTTCTTTCTGGAAAAACGGTGACACGAAAACGTCTTCTACGTGACTTTTAAACAGAAAAGTGAATTTCTGTGGCTTTCGCAGTGCAAATGAATTTTCAAGTAGGGGACACGGTGTGAAAAAAAAAAAAGTGAGGGATTTTAATCTTCGACCTCTCATCGGATCACTCGACGGCGCGCCGTTGGTTTTGTGAACTCGGAAATGTGACGGATCTGCGGATTTATCCTCAGACAGACTTTTGCGGTATATTTGTTTCAGCACTGTCGGGGATTTGACATTATTTGTATTCAAACTTCAGACATTGACGTAGACTAAGCAGTGTACAAAAACTGACGTAGACTCGGGGTCTGAAAAGTGTCTTGAAGTGTAATACCACTGAGGGCCACTAGGGGCTGGCTCAAAAAAAAAAAAAACACAAAAAAAAAACAACCTCTGGCACCAATAGACTCCCATTTAAAAAGCATCAACTTCTCCAATGAAATACAAAGTTAAAAGTTTTCAATAAGTCAAGATGGCGACGGCCAAAACGTTTTAAAATGGCGGTTGCCTGATACTAAGAGATAACAAAAACAACCGCCAATTTAAATAAGTTTAAATTAGGAAAAATGTATTAGTATTTTGATTGTGTTAATTCAAAACGCTGTTAAGTACAATTAAATAGCAGTAATCTTTTGTTTCAAGTTCAACTTTGGTGAACTTTGACACCAGTTGTGAACCGTCTCGACAGTGGAGAGCTCGAGGAAGCCTGCAGTTTAAAATCTGTTATATGAAGGAAGTTATCATAGTTTAGAAGCTAATTTTGTGTTGGGAGTTTAAACTGCTTTTAAAAAAAAATGCATTGATCATGCAATGTTTAAACTTTTAGCATCTAGACTAACTAGCCCATTTGGTTTGAGAGCTTTAGGAAACTGAAATTGTTCCACCGCATCTTAGTTTTGTCATAAAACACCGTATAACTTGAAAGTAATTTTTTTGTCTTCAGTATCTCTACTTTAAAAAAAACTAGCTTGCTTGTGGGTTTACCTCTTCTGTTAAGGCATCGCATTTACACGTACAACATCCAGGATTTATAACAAAAATGGTGTTTGTTACATAACTAAATATCATAAAAACTCATTTTTATTCATCATTCTTACTTAAAACTACTCAAGTGCCACATAGTTCAACATGAACTTGGCTTCCTTTGAGCCTCAGGTATAAAATCTATAAAAATCTCTGAAGCATTTCATATTCTGTTCTGATAACGGTCGAAGGCTGCAGGGCAGGGCAGCCCAGGTATGAGGAAGAAGGGTAATGATGATGACGATAGGGAGAGTTACTGCTCCTGCTTTGCGAGGTGTATGTTGGGCAGGGTGGTGTATATATATATATATATATATATATAAATATATATGGGACGAGTCGAGAGTTACAACCCGCTGTGCGTTTGATCACTTCGCCGAGGAAAATAGCAAAAACCCGCTGAGAGCTTTTAGTCACACGGAGGGAAAAAAAGCAAGAGCATCGGGTGTCCTGATACAAATGTATGATGGGAAAAAGGGCCCGGCCACTTCTTCAAAACACGAGAAGAACAAGTATTTTGTACGAGGATTTCTTTAAAATAGGGAAAGGAAAAAAAAAACATCCGTCAGGAGTTGTGGGTGGTTTTCAGATCAGATATACTGGCAGAGGCAAAAAGGGAGTGAAGTCCCGCAAATCATGATAATAAAGTTGACATACAGCCACTGAAACAGACCGCAGCAGATAAGTGGAGGAGGATTAGGAGCAGAAAAAAAGAATGGGAAGGAAGGAGGTGAGTGTACGCGCCTCCCTCTGACCTCCTGTTCTGCACCGTCAACCGGCAGGAATCCACGGAGGACGAGGACGAAGGGAGTGGAAGCATTAAAGAACAAAAAAAGAGAAATAGGAAAAAAAAAAAAAAAAAAAAAAAAAGGTGAGCTCAGGGAAAAAATGACAGGAGTGTTTTAAAAGTGATGAGAGACTTTGGATGGATACAGTAAAACAAAAACAAAAATTAATGTTTATGGGGGCATTTCTGAAGGGATTATAAAAATGATTCATCGTCCCTTCCTGCTGTGGGAGATGTTTAACGATAAGCCCCGCCCACTTTCCTGAACAGGACAAACAACTCTGGGCTCTTTCTCGATAAATATGACGCGCCGAGTTTGGACTCGTCCACCTGAAACCCCAGTAGAGACCGAAAACAGACTTTATTTCACCCAGGAACGTCAGTCGAAGTTTATAATCGCGCAGAAATAGCTTGTCTGCTGACAAGTTCGTCCACTTTAACGAAGGGACGACGTGTTAACGTTGTAGTCACGTCTTTCGGTACAAAAAGCAGGTGTAAGTCGGCAAACTCGGGAAGCGGACGGTTGGAAGGAGTTCGGAAAGTCGGCGGTGACGGACACAAATATGTGCTGCTGGATGTTAGCGTTGTTGGCTGGTTGTGACACCATCAACAGTTCTAATGTGACGATTTGAGGAAAAAACATTCGCTGCAAACCGCCTGAACGGCTACGCATCGTGAATTCATCGTTTTTGATCGTCCTTCGTACCCACAAAAAAATAAATAAACATAATAGCGGGGGATTGGGGTGCCATTTCTGTCAACGATCAAATCTCACGAATGCACATTTTTACTCGCGTACAATCGTTAGGGTCAATTTTTTTTTTAAAAAAGCACGTGGTGACGGATGTGTGCAGATAAGAGGCTTTTGTTTTTCACTTTTGAGCATTTGTGCAAGTATGAAAGTCTTACGAATGTGTTCTAAAACGAGACTATTTTGCATTTTCCTGTATTTTGTACCATGTACATTCTAGTGTGTGGTTAACAAAACAAATAAAAGCCCTTTCATACGACGGCATTGACTCATCACACGCTGCCTGCTTTTTCTCTACATTTAACCGCTCTCGGGAGGACGTGACCGTTTTGAAGGAGCTGTGTGGGCGAGCGGCCGTTATACTGGCCTAATTCTCTCTATTACGACGCACTGTAAAACTACCTGTGGTGAAAAAAAAAAATACAAAAATAAAAAAGAGAGTAAACGCCTCAGTTCTCCAGTATATAAATGCAGTATATGGGGCTGGCTGGTATTTCCCAGTGGGCAGGTTGGTCAGCTTGACCTCTGTTAAAGCTTCCGTTTCTGTCACCAGCAGCCTGACTGAAATAAATTGGCTTCGGTCTCTATGGGGGGGTGTAAGGGGTGAGGTGGGGAGGAAGGGGGGGGGTAGTTTGCTGCAGACCTGGAGGCCTTATTGGTAGAGCCGCAGTCTCACCGGGGGAGTGTACGAAGTTGCGGTGACCCGAGAGACTACTGCGGTGTATGTGGAAGTGAACCTGGGACTGACCGTGACCTGTGTGTGTGTGTGTGTGTGTGTGTGTGTGTGTGTGTGTGTGTGTGTGTCTGTGAGATATTGACCTCTAAATACTCTGTGTGGGAGTGCAGAGGGCGGGGAGGGAATTGTTCAGGAAACATATCTGGATGATTGCACTCGGCCCACGCACCGCAAGGTTTCATCACTCCGGGTGTGGCGACGCTGATCGATGGGTTTTTTTCTGCCACTTCACGCTGAAAAGATGTAAGAAAGAAGATAAAGAGATAATGCTGGTCATCAGGTCGTCAGACGAAGCTGTACGGCATGACGTTTCTTTGTAAATAGAATAAATCAGGATGCGTAGAGGACTCGCTCTGATAATCTGATAAAATGATTACCCAACTCGCGCAAAAGCAGAGGGAAATGTTACGTAATTGTCCGAGAAAAGTCCCAGGTGGAAAAGCAGTGGGCGGGGCCAATGAGAGAAGCTGTGAAGAGCACAACGTGGACACACACACGGGAGATAAAAAAAGGGTTTTGGATCACGCACCAGGTGAGCAATTTCTTATAGAAGTGAGCAGTCGCCATCTTGGTGCAACTGAAAATCCACCGTGACGTCAACCGTTGGTTTTGTGAGCTGCCGTTATAAAAAAAACTTCCAGTCTGACATTAGAGCTGTCACTGTCTTGGGTTTTTTTGGGAGCCAGAAGTGACCATATTTGGACGAGCTGGGGAAGATTGAGCGATGGACTGTATATAAAAGTGTTTGTAGCTTCCAGGTCTGAAAAATGAGGTAGATGCAGAACTGTCTTAAGCTGCAATACCACCGAGTGCCACTAGAGCTCGGCTCCAAAAAGCCTCCGGCTCCGTAGACTCCCATTCAACTTCTCTCATCAAATACAAAGTCAATAAAAATGTCTCCAGCAGTTATCTCGGTGTTGTTAGTTAAAGTCGTTCCTTCTTATTAGTTTTCTGGAGGTCCATCTGGAAATAATCCCTCATTCATTAGAAAATAAGATTCAAAATGACCTGTTTTTTGGGGGGCGTGTCTGTTTGATTGACAGGCCTGTGGGGCAGTCAGGTTACAGCTATCGGTGGGCGGGACGTCGTATCGTCAGGTTTCCAATCAGATGGCGTCTATAATTTGGTGTCCGCTTCTTTATAACCTGCTTGACTGGCCTCACACAGATGAATGCTATAAGGCTGCTTTTCCTCATGCAGGGTTAAATTATACTTGAATGTAGCATTCGATTATCAATCAAGTACTGAACAAGTAAATTATGATGCAAATTCCGGGGATTATGCAACATATTACACATCATCCTGAGACAAAATGAATGACGCAGCCATCCAACAGATGGTGAGAGACTTCAATCTTTCAAAAAAAAAATTTCAACTTACGATGCCAAAGAAAAAGTCAGGGGATCTGTGAACCATCAAATTTAAAAAAAATCCCCGTTGTAAATATCATTGCTAATCGAGATTTCAACCAAAAGACCAGACGACTCTTTTTTGAGTTTACCTCCTCTTCTTTTTTTTTCTTTACTCCATACATAATTATTCTGATGCGACACTTTTAAGCTCCTTCATCTTCCGGGGAAAAAAAATAACCTGTAACAGACAAAACATGTTTTTTTTTTTTTTTTATCATAATTAGACGATGATTGGGCAACTGTAGACTTCAGCCATGTGACAGGAATATAAACCAGGTGAATGTGATTCACCTCATCCTTACCTCCATCTGGTACCTGCATGGCTGGGACGAGACAAAGAAAACACACTGCTGGACGTGTGTGTGCGTGTGTGTGTTTTTTCATTATCATTATGCGTGTTTGGGAGTTCAGAAGAGAGAACTTTTGAGGAATGAGTTTGTTGTGTGAGGAGCAATCGCATCTTTTGTCGTGCATCGTTACGGTTACCTGCACGTGTGTCTCAATCATATGTGTGTGTGTGTGTGTGTGTGTGTGTGTGTGTGTGTGTGTGTGTGTGTGTGTGTGTGTTTCCATGGTATCGATGCTTGCGAAATGCATATTTATCAGAGGGCAGATGGCGGAGCTCTTCCAGTGCATCTGGCTCGTGGTCGCACGCTCGACTGTGATGACTCCACTTGATACGGCGCAAACACACTCAAAAAGTAAATCCTGAGAGCGTTTCTGGTTGAAACGCAGCGGTCGTTTATTCGTCGTGAAGAGAGAAAAAAAAAAACGACACTTTTTTTCTGAGCGGTACAAAGATTTAAAATGAGTTGTTAGAGCGGTGAGTCTGATGCAACTGAAACTGATGCTCCTTATTCATCCGCTTCCTCAGCAAAAAATACAAACTGCTACGACCTGTTGAAGTAAAAATTTCCAAACAGCTCTGACGAATCATCAGGCTTGGTCACACCTGTCAACGTGTGTGTGTGTGTGTGTGTGTGTGTGTGTGTGTGTGTGTGTAGCTCCCAAAATATGGAAAAAATGGAAACTGTTCAGCCCAACGTTGACTAAATTTGTCAACGTTGTGTGTTTGGCTTTTTTTTTTTTTTTGCCAGGACATCCTGGCATTTGGACAGCAGCTAGGTTGGCCGGCTACATCAGTCGGCACAGTGCTGCCAGCTACTTTCAAAGTCGTAACTTGAAGCTTCACGCGCAGAGAAAGTTAGAGGCATCAGACGGCGCGCAGCCTCCGAGTGGGTAACAAACCACTGGTTGCTGCTCACGTGTCGTTTGATAGGGGTTGTCGGTTACCAGGTTGAAAACACAAGCTGGATATAAAAGTGTCCGTCGCTTCCGGGTCTGAAAAATTAGGCCGATGCAGAAGCGCCTTAAGCTGCAATACCACCGAGTGCCACTAGAGGTCGGCTCCAAAAAGCCTCCGGCTCCATAGACTCCCATTCAACTTCTCTCATCAAATACGAAGTCAATAAAATGTCTCCAACAGTTATCTCGGTGTTGTTAGCTAAAGTCAAACCTTCTTATTATTTAGGTCTGTGGTGCAGTCAAGTTACAACAATCGGTGTGCAGGACGTAGTACCGTCAGATTTCCAATCAGATCAGTCAGATCCACGGCGAGCTCCCCAGCTCGTCCAAATATGGTCACTTCCTGCTCCAAACCGCACCGAACTAGAAAAGATGGCGCCGACCAAAATACAGAACTGGAGGCTTCATATTTTAATATGCTATGCTTCATAGGCTAATTTAGCAAAAAAAAAAAAACAGCAAAACTCAAACGAACAACCGGCTAACAAAGCTAAAAACCAGCCACTTTCACAATAAAAACAGTAAACTCAAGTTACCAAGAAGCTAACACCGCTAACGACCAGCTAACAACCAGCTAATTAAGCAAAACAAACAGCTACACTCAAGTTAACATGTGAACGTTTGACTTCACTGCTGGTCGCCGCTTGCTGTTAACACAAACTAAGCCTGAAACCCGAGTTGTTCTAACTTAATCAATAAGTGGCTGTCTGAAAAGAGTTTTCCACATGCTTCGACTATGAGTACACTCTCTACACGCACACTAATCATACGGCACAAACATATTTACAAGTTTGGACACACAAAACAGTGAATATATTTATTTTTAAGACTATTTTGTGACTGACACACCCAACCCGGCACTTTATACTGTGAACTACGTACAATTCACATTCGTACGGCGGAGAAACGTGAGATCAGTCAGACCGGACCGCCTGCTTTCAGGAGAGGCTCGTGGGGTTCATCTCCTCCATCGCCTTCATTTCCAGGTCCTCGAGGTCCTGAAGCAAAGACAGAGAAATAAAAAGAAAAAGGTTTTTCAGTAACGCAATGATGGAAAAGTATCATCTACGTTATGAATTATTATGTATGTTTGCAAGATGAAGACTGTTCGTCCAAACAGAACCACCTGCTCTCAGCAGAGGCCGTCCGCGTCCACCTCCTCCATCGTCTTCGTTTCCATCTCCGTCTTGTTCTAAAGCAAAAGCAGAGAAGCAAAATACAGGTTTTTAATAACAGAGTAAAGAAGTGACAACGTAATATCAGGCTCTCCTGTCATCTTAACCAGACTGTATTTCTATGTATGTTTGAAAGATGAATACGACTCAGGACCACCTTCTTGGTTTTCACCTTCTCCGTCGCCAACGTCTCCATCTCCTTCTTGTTCTAAAGCAAAAGCAAAGAAACAAAAATATTTTCAGTCACACTACAATGGAGAAGTATCCAGTAAAGTGGGAAAATAAAATGCTTTTTAAACATCTAATACAAAGCTCTCCAACCATCTTAACCAGACTGTATCTCTATGTATGTCTTTAAGCCCAAAACAACTCAGTTCAGTCGGACACATCCACCTGCAATCTGTGGATGCTGTTGGGGATCCTCTCCGTCGCCTTCATTTCCTTTTCCTTGAGGTCCTGAAGCAAAGCCAGAGAGAAAAAAAAGGTTTTCAGCAACACAACGATGGAGAAGTATCATCTACGTTATGAATTATTATGTATGTTTGCAAGATGAAGACGGTTCGTCCAAACAGAACCACCTGCTCTCAGGAGAGGCCGTCCGAGTTCACCTCCTCCATCGTCTTCGTTTCCATCTCCTTCTTGTTCTAAAGCAAAAGCAAAGAAACAAAAAGATGTTCAGTAACACACCGATGGAGAAGTGTCCGGTACATTATGTATTATGTATGTTTGTCAGCTAAAGACAACTCAGTTCAGTCAGACAGGACCACCTTCTTGGTCTTCATCTTCTCCATCGCTTTCATTTCCATTTCCTTGGAGTTCTAAAGCAAAAGCATTTGCACGAGTTCCTGAAGCAAAAGCAGAAAAATTACAATGTTTTCAGAAACACACCAATGGAAAGGTATCATCTAAATTATGGGAAAACTGAAGACAACTCAGTTCATCCAGACGGGACCACCTGCAGTCTGGAGATGCTGTTGGGGTTGCCTCCACAGCCTACATTCCCACTTCCTTTGTGTTTCACGGCAAAAGTTAAAAAACTAAACAAAAATGGTCAATAACACCAATGGAAAGGGAAGTGAGTGGTACACTGTGGAATCAAAGGCTTCTTAAACATCTAGAAACAGGCTGTCAATCATCTTAACGCCATGTTGACATTTAGGGGGCCAATTCAGACCAAATATTCCCAATGATAATTTCAAACCTGAAACTGCTCACAATTTTCCAGTCTGCGATGTTGTGCTTCAACTGACCACAAATTTATGCTCTGAACTTGAGACAGGAAATCTTTTCTGTAGTAGCGGGTTTCTAATTTTTTTTTCCCGGAGCAGCAGCGTTGTTTAGAGTCCTCGAAGAAGCAGAAAAAAAGACAAACTATGGACGTTCTAAAACTACCGGCGACAGAGTCGCAGCGACATCGTCAGCTGGTTCAAGTCCAACTAAGATGGGCCGGTTCATGTTGCTGTAACTTCTCCTGCAAGCCTCGGAAACAGAAACCGTCAATCTTGTTGTCTTAACTGGGCTTAAAAATCTAAAACGTCAGAGATCACTGCGACCCAGACCCGGGGTCACGTTCACTGAGACTCACTTTTCTATTCCAATATTTGACATCAGATGTTATGGTTTTGAATAAAACCTTTAGAAAGGCTCCAAACTCCTAAAATAAAATCCAACGCTGACGATTTACTGTCACTCTGTCTTTCCTATTAACGTTCTTTATATCAAACAGTGACGTCATCTTGGATTGTTTAAAACATTAAATGAAAAAGAAAAGCACCACTTACTTAAGTGGTGATGACGCTTGATGGCGGCGGCGAGGAGGGCGAGGACAACAATGACGACACCAATGACGACACCAATGATGACACCAATGATGACACCAATGACCACGCCAACTTTAAAAACAATACAAGAGGTGTAGTTATTAGTTTGACTTTAAACTGAGGATAAACAGAGTTACAATATTAACATTGGCCATTTGACACATGACCAGGTTATTGGAAATTTGTTTTGTTTTGTATCTTTTGCAAGTGACTTCAGCGAAGTAAAAGTAAATTTAAAAAGACTAAATTGGAAACTTTAGAGGTGCAAATAAAAAAACTTAATCTCTAACAACCCAAAACTGAACCAGATTAAAATCTGGCCCTTTTAAAGTCGCCCACTTGTGCAGCTCGCAGCACTTCAATGACGCTTTGAACTCTCCCTAAAAGTCCAGTTGGAGGTGTGATTCACGTTGTATCTGCTCCACGCCGTCAAAACGACAACCCTTCAGCTGGAACTTGATTTTGAGGAGCAGAAAGAAGTCGTGGGGAGACAGATCCGGTGAATACGACGGGTGGTGAGCTACGATTGTGTTATTGAGAACCTTGCCCGTTTTCAACGCACTGCGAGCGGGCGTGTTGTCGTGTTGGAGAACCCCGTTGCCATGGCACCACAGTTCAGCTGGTTCACAGCGAATGTTTTCCTCTCAGACGCCTCAAAACGTCCCAGTAAAACTCGGTGTTGACGGTCTGGTATTGGAATTTTTCTTTAAGCTTTGAATTCACGAGTTGTCACGTGTTTGCTGACGTTTACAGAAATGTCCGAGGCCACGGAAGATCAACTTGTATTACTTGTGCATTTGTATACTGTTCGCCCTCTGATGACTCTCCAGCTGATAACGTCATGAATAAAGCACACATCCATCTAGAAACAGAGCCTCCATGTTAAATTTTGGGTTCTTAAATTGTACCTGAACGTTCCTTCGGTCCATCAGGAGCCACCGTAGCAGGAGTGTTGCTTCCCTCTCCACCTTTACAAAGAAAAACCCAAGACCAGCCCCCAAGATTAGAGTTTATTTCTACTAGATGCTATTACATCAACAAGAACTTTCATTAGCTTTTGAGTTGGCAGAAAAATAAACAAAAAGTACACCGACCTGAAAGGTTCAGCGTTATCTGGCAGAGCTTCTCTGTGTCTTTGCCTTCTTGATATAAAACAACTTCAAATGATTCCTGGTTATCTTCTGGCTTCAGCGGATCGAAGAGGAGGGAGAGGTTTCCATCAGGTATCTGACTGGGGAAGATCTGTGTCCTGTTCTTCAGGGACTCACTCACGTAATCCTCTTCTTTCCCTCTGATGAAAGTTTGTGCGACAAGGTTGTTGTTGTTTATTCCCTGCCAGTAAATGTAGCTGCTGTCGGGATCGATGGATCCATTGTAGTGGCACTGCCAGAGCCACAGGGTTCCTCTGATCACATCGATGGTGACGTTTACAGGTGAAAACACCGTCGGTGTCAGCAGGAAAGCTGCAAATAACGAGACCAAAAGATCCAGTTGAACCAAAGAAAATTTGAGTTACAGCGAATAAGAGAAGATCTTCGCTGCGTTATGTAGAAGCATAAAAATACGTTGCTCAAAGCGACGATTCGGCCATTAAGAACAATTAATCGTTTTTGCAGGACATTAATGTCACAGTGAAGTTGACCTTTGTTTGACCTTTTGGGTATATAACAAGTAATAATTTGATCCAATTAGATGTTTGTGAGATTGACATAATCACTGAATTAATTCTTAAGTTGTGTCCATGGATGTGTTTTACGAGGTCACGGTGACCTTCAACCTTGGGACCAAGTAAACATTTCAGATATTGGGAGGAATTTTCCATAAATATTTGGTGGATATCCGAAAAAAAATGACTATAAATAATGGATATAGATGTGTTACGAGAAAGTTGATTACGCTCAGAGGAGCTGCTATCTTAGATGTTTCAGAAACAGCTGAGTCATCATTATCTCACAAATCAATGCCTTTTAATGACACTGGGATGAACTGGGTGGGCGACAAACTTACCGAGCAGGTAGACAAACAACAATCGTTTCATCGCACCCCAAAGTGAAAGAACGAGAGAGGACCTGGATCAGCTTCCAATTCTGTAAAATCCAAACAAGCTGTAATTAATGGACTAATAAATGTTCATATATAATTTGCGTGCTTTATACCAACGGTTGCCACAGTGGTGCAGGGACATTAACTAACCTTATGGAGGCTCATAGTCAGTGCTCAAAGTGCTCACTGGTACACTTTACTGTCACTTCTATATTTTATTCTTCGGTGTACCCAAGAGCCAACTGACGGTGACATCACCCGTTGGTTCGTGACAATAGTGACCATATTTGGGCGAGCTGGGGGCGACGTGAGAGGTTGATCTGACTGAGAACCTGACTAAGGACACGATGCTTCGCCCACCTACACTGGAAACCCGACTACACTACCTGAAGTTTGTCGAGAACACAAAACAAAACTCCGGGAATATCTTTAAAATAAAACACCCATCTGCAAACTCCAGGTTGAAAGAAACTTCACTACATCACCGTCGAACACGGCCGTCTCAATTTGGACAAGAAATGCGTTCTCCCGCTACAGACATGGTATGTGAAATAGTTACGCAATAAACAGGAGAATTCATGTTTTTGAATGACTAAAATACAGCAGGTGTATTAATTTAGTCTGCAGGCTGCAGCACAAAGTAGGAAACGACAACAATAAACACAAAACGGACGAAAAAGAAGCCAACGTTTAACCGTGACAGAAGAACAGAAAAAAAAAATCAAGAAAACATGACCATATAAGATAACACCGGCGGCGGGAGCATGTGGGTATCCCCTGCTTGTTGTGCCAACAACGAGCTCACGTTGAAATATGTTGTTGTTTTGTTTGGTTTATTTTGTAAAAACTATCGCTAGTTGAGTTTGAGTCGACAGAAAGAATCAATGGTTTCTCTGATCGCTCGTCACGTGGCAATCTGCTGTGGTACGCATCAGCTTTTTGTTGTCAGTATCAAGCAGAAAGAGAAACTAAACGAAGCCGGTTCAAAGTAAGCAAAGTAAAGAGATAATCTCACATACCAAGCAGGAGATGGGTAAATATGAAGATGTCTCTGTAGCGGTTATGAAAGCTTTGGGAACAAAGACCAAGACGTCATTTCGACTCGACGTCGCTTACAACTACATCATTTCCACCTCCAAAGCTAGATAATGACTAAATAACAAAAAAAAAACCTACTTTTAAATCATTATTGATAAGTTATCATACTTTTAGATGTAACTGTGATCCAAAGAAACTAAATACAAACTGTATAACTGTGTCATTTAAATTATTTTATTCCTTCCTTTTTATTTTCTCGAAGGCCCATTAATCAACATTTCACAAAAGTAAAGTACATAAAAAAATACATAATAGTAAAGTGCTCTGTAGTTTTTTCTGTCTTTGGGCAAAGTTCCTTTTTGCTGAACTTGAAACTTCTTTCTGTATGAAACATTATGTAACGACGGCTGAAGGCTGCTTCAAAGGAGCACAGAGAGGTTTTTTTTATCAGAGATTTCTATCTGGACTTTGGTGAGTGGCGATTTTCAAGAGATAAACTTGAACAACAGTTCCATGTTGAGGTGATGCTGGGAGCAGACACCCTACCTGACGGGTGAGGCTGGGAGCTGGGAGACTTTGTCCGTTCATGATGTCCTCCGGGATAAAAGTCCAGTGAACTGGTGGTGATATGACTCTGAAACAGCTAGTATAACAACCACGCCTTACAAGGGAAATGATACTGTCAGATAGGTTGAGCAGAGTTTTGTATATATTGCGCGCGCACGCACACACACAAAGTACACAGTACAAAACATTGTACTTGGTTAGTGTAGACACAGAGCCCTCAACCTCAAAGGGCTCTTCCTCCATCGACGCCATGACCTCCCTCCCCCCCACCCCCCTCTCTGTGACGACTGGCCAGGTTAGGAGACAGCTGGAGAGACTCCACCAGCGCAAGGCTGCAGGGCCTGACGGCATCCAGATTAATAAAGTAACTAACCTAACCTAACCTAACCTATTTCTGTGTTGTTAGCCAAGCTTACTCCTTATTAGTTTTCTCCTGGTTCATCTGAAAATAATTGATTTATTAAGCCTCCAAAATCAGTGGGTTTTGGGGAGGTTCTGTTTGATTGACAGACCTGTGACGTCCCGCCGGTTCGCCGCTTGGCATCGCTGCAGTAAATCGTCACTGATGCTTCCTCTTCCTGCCTTGTCATGCCGTTAAAATTAACTCTTTCCCTCCGAGGACATGAATAGACACTTCACTTTGCTCGAGACGACTCTTTGTCTGCCAGATGCCACGGGCTCGTCTGCACCTGTCACCTCTCGTACCGAACTCGGGAGCTCAAAGGAAAATTGAAGTATTACAAGCTTCAGTTCAAAAGATTTGGTACCTCGGTGTTTGTGATAATTAACTTTCAAAGAATGACTGTTTCCTGCAGATGTGGGAACCTTTACACAGCCCCTTATTTATCTACAGATAAATTATCCTCATTTGTTGCGCTTGCTTGTTTAAAAATGGCCTCTGAGTGTACTCGGATATGATGTGTTGCTCTGCTGCTCGAGATTCGCTGATAAGACTTAAGAGGAACCAGATGAACTCGGAGACGCTTAATTAGTAAATCACTTTCTGTCATTATTAGCATTACTATTATTGGAGCAGCCAGAGGTTTTCTTTTCCCGGTTTCATCAAAGATCAAAGCATTACAGTATTCCTTTCCAGATAATTGTGACAAATTCATTTCAAAATGTCACCTCTCATTTTTGGAGAAAAATGTTTAGAAAATAAGCAGGAAAAGGTCACTCTCCTGTGTTTCCTGAATTATTGGGTTTCTACGATTGTTAAATCATTAATTTCATCTCGTTGTTTTGCCGGTTAAACATTTGATTTGTAGAAAAGACAGAAGGAGAGACGGTTTTAAGGGGTTGTTGTCATCTGATCTGCTGAGTCGGCAGTTTGTCTTTGACATTTTCAATCTGCAACCATTGGCGTGACAGATGTCGTGTGACCCAACTCGTGTTGAATATTAGGGTTTCTGGAACTTAACATTTTTCTTATCAGCCTCGAGTGACGTGTTTGCTGACATTTGCAGAAAGGTCAGAGGTCGTGGAAGTTCATGTTTTGGTTGGATGTTCAGCGACTATATTGTGATTTTAGTCAGGTAGAGTTTGTCTAAATTGACTTCGATAACAGCCTACGTCTGAGGAAAATGTTGATCTCGCCAAGGCCCCCCCTCCCCGCTGTGTTTATTACATCATACATTATTACGGCCCCGCTCAGTTTTCTTGTGTGTGAACTGTGCTTCACAAATACAACTGCTTTTGCCTTGAATTTTGGCTGTGGGTTGTTGTTTTTTGTGTATGTCTGTATGTGTGTGTGTGTGTGTGTGTGTGTGTGCGCGTGTGCGTGCATGTGTATCAGAGCCAAATTAGCGGCGTGTCAAAGGAGAATGAAAATTCTTCATGTGAGGCCAGTTTATTTACATCAAAGTTAAACTGGCCAATTAGGCATTCAAAACACAAATCGGACGGAGCCAGAAGTCTTCGGCTTCCAGTTTCTCTCCTTCTATATTTCGCCAAACATATCTTTCTCTACCTATCTTTATTTGTGATTTATAGTTGACCACGAGCCTCGCGCCATTTTAATGTCCACAATCGACTCCAACGTGTTCACGGTATCTTTAACCGACACCGTCCTGCTCCCCTTCACCGTACCTGTGATGTACCCCCTCTAAATCCCCCCCCCCCCCCACTCACCCCACCACATGCCACTAAATCACTTCTCCAAGGTCAGACCCGACCCGAGCCGTGCTCTCATAATTACCACTGAGGGTAATTAGTTTCCACAGCCCAAGGTCCTCGGCGCCCCTCTGCACACCTTTCCTCTGTCACCTGGGCCCCGGCAGGAAAAATGAGCCGGGTCGAGCGGGTGGTGGGTGGGTGGGGGGGGAGTTGGCGTGATCTATAATAAGGTCCCCCTTTGGAGTGCTGCTGGATTTATGTGTGTGTTTGTGTCACCCAGAGCATTACAGGTGGAACTTAATGACGTCTCTTTTTTTTTTTCTCCCAAAGACAGTATCACAATGTCAACGGCGGGAGGAAATCATTAGCCTTCCCACAGTTAATGAAAGTCAAAGATTAAGTCAGCCGTTCTTAAGAGAGGGATATTATTCAGCCCGCAGACGGCCCGGCCGTCATTAATAAACTTCTCCCTCCGCTTGCTTCTTCTCACTCGGCCACATGTGGCCACTTGCGCTTTTTTTTTTTTTATTTTGTCGTGCCTTATTTTATTTTATTTTTCTCCTTCAGCAACTTTCGGAAGGAAAAACTTTTGTTCAGCAGCTGCCAGCGGGTCCTTTTTTTTCTTTTTTTCCTATAAACAGACACCTGAACACACACACACACACACACACACACACTCACTCACACAGCAGAAGTAGCTCCGCCCACTAGTTACCGGACCACCAGGGACTTCCTCTGCTCTCTCTGCATCGTCATGCTGACTTGTGCATAATCTCCGCAGCCTCGCCGTCTCTCTGCATCCCCCAGAGCCATGTGGCGAGGCCATAATACACCTGTCACTCCCTCCGTCTCCATGGAGACTCCCAATGTGTCCACCTCAGCTCTTTTTTTTTGTTCCTTTTCTTTCCTCCTCCTCCTCGTCCTCCTCCTCCCACCTGCACGGTTTTGAAGATTCGGCCCATTTCCATCACCTGTATCCCATCTGCCCCCATCCTCACCTCGACACAGCAGAAACAAGTGCACGAGCTGCATGTGCCGTCTCACACACACACACACACACACACACACACACACACACACACACACACACACACACACCATCCATCCTCGCTCTAATGTCCACCACCATCTGCGTCTGCTGCCATCAGCTCTAATGTTGCCTCATAAGAAGCCGCTCGTATCCGCACAGGCAGACGGTGATGTTTACTTTCCCCCCGTCCGTCCTCCGTGACCCCGCCGCCGCTGCACCTGCCCGTCTCCTCCGCCTCCTCCGCCTCCTCCGTCTCCTCCGTCTCCGCCTCCCGCACCGTTAATTCGCTGAACGACAGCGGCGCACCTTGTAAAAGAAGCAGTGATTGGGGTAGAAAAGTCCCCCGTTGTCAATACAAACTTTGTGTAGGCGTCGGAGGAGGCTTTGTGCCCCCCCCGCCCTCCCCCCCGCCCCACCCTCCTCCCCCACAACCCTCTCGGCCAGTGTGATGTGGCTGAGAGTAAGTCATCGATCGCCAGCGTCACGGCCTGACTCGCCGATCGGCCGGGCGCGGCGCGGCGAACACGGGATCTCACGGCTAAAATCCCGCGGAGGCAATGAGGTCATGTCCTGGATCTGCCGATACGTGTCAGTCGGTCACTCGCGCACAGTGCGCACACTTTTAAAGCCCAAATCGCAGCCTCTAATCGACCCCCCCCCCGCCGCCGCCCTCCACCTTCCCCCTGTGACCGCTCAGATGCGACTCTCTCCAGCGGCGGCCATTAAAAATGCCAATGGATTTCCTAATCAACATCCAGCCAGCTGCACATTATGCGTACAGTGGAGCATCGACGTGGAGGGAGACATTTTTAGCCAGTGGAAATATCAGGACGTAAGATCAATGGAGCGATTCAAGCGGGGCACTCTCGCGTTAGAGTGCGTCCCTCTTTAATTATCTCCAGTGCAGATGGGCCTAACGAGGGGAAGGACTCTTAATTGAGAGAGGGGAGGGGGGATTGGGGGGGTGATAAACCATGGAAAAAACGTGGAGGCAGCTTGCACTGCTTTACCGAAGCCAAATCTTCATGTCCGCACTGCAGCCGGTCGCTCAACCCGACCTGTGTGTGAGGAGGACGCCGTATGAACGGTGAGAACACAAGATGTGTTGTTTGGCAGAGGAAACTGACGGCTGCTTTGCGTTATAGTTTTCTGAATAGTGTGTAGAAGTGGCAGTAAATAGCCAAAATAAAAGCTGCGTGACTGTTAGTCTGGCTGGAAATGTGTTGTGGAGACAGAGGAGGAGGTTCTGAGGTCGACATTGAGACCACAGACTGAATATAAAAGTGTTCGTATCTTTCGGGTCTGAAAAATGAGGCCGATGCAGAAGTTGCCTTCAGCTGCAATACCACCGAGTGCCACCAGAGGTTGGCTCCAAAAAGCCTCCGGCTCCATAGACTCCCATTCAACTTCTCTCATCAAATACGAAGTCAATAAAATGTCTCCAGCAGTTATCTCGGTGTTGTTAGCTAAAGTCACTCCTTCTTATTAGTTTTCTGGAGGTCCATCTGAAAATAATCCCTCATTCAGAAAATAAGCTTCAAAAAGACCTGTTTTTGGGGGCGTGTCTGTTTGATTGACAGGACTGTGGTGCAGTCATGTTACAGCTATTGGTGGGCGGGACGTAGTATCGTCAGGTTTCCAATCAGAACTAGTGAAGATGGTGACAGCCAGAATCTGAACTGGAGGCTTCATAACGTTCACAAACCAACGGGTGACGTCACCGCTCGGTGTTTTGGTATTCGACCCGTTTACGAACACGTCGGCTGATCTGAAATCGATAAAAGTCGCTCTGCTTTGGTCAACTAGCTTCGGACGCTGCGCTCGCAATTATTTATTTATTTTTTAAAACCGTTATCTGGAGATCACGAGTTAATCGTTTTGTTATCTTCAGGAAACAAAGCTTTGTTGTTGTCACGATAACGAGATAAATGAACCTGTTATCGTGAGCAGATTCCTGAAGATAAGCTTTGCTTATCGACCTCAGCGGGGGAAGAATCCAGGACCGAACGATTTAAAACATACTCCTGTAGAAGTGGGTAGTTTAGCTTTCGGTAGATTTCACAGGGGCGCCAACCTGTGGCTATTTACCTTCCCTGTATGTCAGTGTTTATAACCGCCCACCCGGAACAAAAGGTCTCAATCTGATGATGAAAAGGTCAAATCTGGATAAAGTAACCTGAAACCGCCCTCTTAACTTAATTTTCCCCATTTGAAGTTGTAAGATTGTTCTCTGGTTAAATCTGCCCTCGATGACCCTTCCTCTGTAAGGTTGGACGTTATCCGGCTGTAATTGTGACGCTTCTGTTTTGTTTCTTGGGGGTCAAATGAGAGAGCGGAGTTGGAGGTATGGAAGAAGGAGAGCTCAAGACAACTCCATCGCTTTAGTCCGAAAAAGGGGAGTCGGCAAAGAGGAAAAAAGTGACCTTTCAAGTGAAAATGGCAAAAAAAGAAGAAAAAAAAAACACGGAGATTTTCCTCCCGGTTCGGAAATGTGAAAAATCACAGAATAAGAAGTCCAGTTTTTCTGATGTAATTTCATGTTTTACTTTCATCTGGACTGCAGGTCTCTCTGTGGGCTACTTCCCCCCCCTCAAAAAAAGATACAAGGATTTTTACTGTTAAATGTTTATTTATGATTTCTACCTGCAAGGTCATCCTCAGGGTCAGGGGGGGAGGGGGGGGAATGCTCGAGGAGGGAAGCAGGCTGGACCAGTCGACTGGTTTATTTCTTTTTTTCACCCCGATAGCACAACAATTTAATTAAAGCGTGACGGCCCATGCTTTAATTAACACCTACTCACAGTTCTTAGCATGAGTTTTCACAGATTTCCAGCTTCCACATGCCGCCACCCCCCCCTCCCCCTCCTCCCTCCCCACCTCCTCCCCAAAAATAAAAAAAATTCACGCTGTGACCAATTAAGCAGGTCTGGTTTCTGCAAAAGAAAAAAAAAGAAAAAAAAAAAGGATTTTCAACCCCGGGCTGGATTCTCTAATCAGGAGACATGTGCAAGCAAAGATGCTCGCAGTGATGTGCTCGGCGATTATTGAAGTGGGTTCGGGCTGCCGGGTTTGGGCTGCCGGGTCGGAGCACGAGTCAAATAAAAGAAAAATGTGGCCTTTTGACTTGACCTCCAGTACATGCAGAAGAAATGGGTTGTTTGTTTTTGTTATCGGGTCGGTAATGTGTCGTGTTCCTACATGTGTTCCTACGTGTGTGTTGGTTGGGTTGAAGCCAAACTGTCAAGATGTTTTGGCACAAACGCCAAAAAAGAGGGCCGAAGATATAATCAGTAACAGGAAGTGGGTCTTTAAAGAGCTGAGGTTGCGCTAAATGCTGCAAACACTCATCAAAGGATACATTTCGCTGGCATTTATTCATAACAAATGTTCAATAGCACTTCATTTTTGTTGATTTATTGTATATTTATTATTACTTTTATGACTACGGGTATCTTAAAAAGGGATTTAAGCGACAAAATAAGAACATGTTTGACTCCTAAAGTCTAAATGTTCTACGCCAGGACCGATGCTGCTACGAGTAGTTTGACTAAAAGTGATTCAAATAGTCACATTACACATTTTAGTTTCATGACTTCAGCCCGTCTTCTTCGCTTCTACTCGACTCGACTCCAACTTTTACCAGGGACTCTTCGGGAATTTCCACTGCAGATAGTACCCCTATATGCAGCATTGTTACTATAGCAACGCCGCATGAAACGTGCCGCGATGTCATCTTCAACGCAAAAACCAACACACTCGCTGGATCCCGCGCCTCCTTGATTGACCACAGGGTTGTTGTTTTTTTTGTAGGTTGCCATTAATGGAGTCGTCCAGTGACCGGCGTGTCATCAAAGTTGGGTGATTGTGACGATTCTCTCTGACCAATCGCTGGCCTGCAGTGCTTTAATGTCCCCTTTTGGTGTTGGCTCAGCACGCTGGGAACCACGTCGGAGTACAAAAATCAGTACCGAGTACCAGTCGCAAGTTTTTGTTGGCCAATTGAAAACTGTTTCGACTCATTGACTCGTTTCCCCTCCGGAGGACCCTATTCGTCGGTCCGAAACACAACCGGCTGCCATTTCTTTCAGAGCGTTTCCGATCTTTCAGACCGCACGTGACTTCACAATTCCTGACGCTGTCTTTAATATTGTTGGTGATGAACCCACATTTAAACACACCTTCACCGTTTGCAGGTGCCTCACGGCTTCCTTTAACAGCAGTGATACTACAGCTTTACTGATTTTTTTTTTTCTGTTTGCCCCCCTCCCTCCCCCATCCCCCCTAGAGTTTTTGGTGAGATCCCAGATGGAGAGCCGTGTTGGACTGTCGAGCCAACAGAGCGAACCGGAGGTGACAACGCAGCTTCATCAGGTAAAACAGTTTATTTTACACACGCACGTAGCGTCATCGGTCGAACAACACCAACCAGCTAACGTCCGCTTAACAAAGCTAAGATGATTTCGGCAAAAAAAAAAAAAAAAAAAAAAAAAAAAAAAAATTCCAAGAATAAGCCAATTTTGCCAAAACAACAGCTAAACAAACAGCGAACAACGCAAACTCATCTGCTACTTTTACTAAAAGATAACTATGCTAACAACCAGCTAATATCCAGATAATAAAACGTAGAAACAGCTAACTACGATTAAAAAAAAAAACAGCTAATAATGCTAACACTCAGATAATTTTGCTGAGATACGCTAACTCAAGTTGATAAACTGTTGAAAATGCAAACAACCAGCTAAAATTCAGCTATCAAAGCTAACTAAGGTAACAAACAGCTAACAACCCTCAGAAGGTCCCAGTGGAACTCGGTGTTGACAGTCTGACTCTGGGGAGCGAATTCACGGTGACACAAAAAAAAAAAAAAAAAAACCCACCCGGTGTCTCCCGAACCCGACGCGCCTTCTTCCTCGATCTCGGACGGTGAAGCTCCGCCCCCTTCTTTAAACGTTGAGCGTCACTCGGAAACACCTCGCCCGGCTCGCCCGGCTTCGTCGCCGCAAGACTTTCTGAAAGCGCTTCGAGGGTTCACCGAGTTTGAACCCCGAGATCTGACGTTTCTCCGCTCCAGTTTTCGAGCTTCCGCGACAGGAGCGATCGCTAAAAGCGTCTTGTCGCGTCGGTTCGGCGACGCCGGACAAAAACGCGTTCTCGGGTGACTGCCGGTTGTTGTCGCCGCCGCACGTCGACGGGCGCTGCTCCGGCGGCGCTGCGACTCCGGGCGGGAAGCGGCAAACCGGAAACGCCGCGAGCCTGCAGGAGCTCCGGCATCGGTCGGCATCTGTTCCCTCCGTTCCTCCGTCACTCCATCTTTCTCGCCGCCATCTGCTTTTGTTTGCTGTATTTTTTTTTTTTTTTTTTTTTTTTTTTCTCTCAGCTCCTTCCACGACTTCCCCGTCCTCCGTCACCTCCCGAGGGTGATCGCGCCGAAGCATTTTGTTCATCCTGCCGTTAACTTTACTTCCTTTTAATTAGTCATTTTTTTTGTTTGTTTTTAATTTGCACTATTATCCCATAATTTGATTGGGTGTTTTGCAGCCATTTCGCTGCGAAGCGATGACCTTCCTCAGAGAGGGCGAGCCAAAGAAATAATTCCCCAAAGCGATAATCACATTAGCGTCCGGGGTGCTTGTCATTTATTATTTACGGTATACATTAAAGCATCGGTTGTCCGGTAATATTTCAGTCTTGTTTTATGGAACAAACTTCATATGCGGGGAGTTTGACGTAATTGAAACATGATTAAAATTAAAGCCAGAGGCCGCGAGAGCACTTCGGCTGATCGAAAACCCATGAATGCATGAAAAAAAACCACAAAAAAAAAACCACACATACAGACAACAGATGCACTCTGAGGCTCGGCACGCTGCTTCGGTTTATGTTTGGCTTATTGTGCTGCATCATTTTTTTTTTATATATTTTTGTCCCCCTCTCTTTCACCAACATTTAAGACATGCTCCCTCTTTGAAGCCCCTTATCTCCTCACACATCAAAGCTTTCCGCTCAACAGAGCGAGCCTTGCCTCTACTTCCGAAGCCCTTTGTTGCGTGTCGCTACAAACATGTATGGAGGTTGGTTTTTTTTTCCTCTTTTTTTTCTTTTTGGTCTCAGAATAGAAACTTTCGCTGAAAAAGCCCCGTGGGGATTTTCATTTAACGTCCACGCCAGTTGGACGGCCGACGAGCTTCGGTGTCAGCAGTGCGTGAGGAGAGGGTTCCCATCTGCTTTCTGACAAAATGAAACTTTTTGAAACTTTTACGACGCCCTCGTGCGAAGGGAGATCGGACGGAGAGAACGAAGCTCTTCCGTCTGGACGTAGAAGGAGTCACGCGCTGCAAAGAGATCTTCGTAATGACACGTGGGACGTCGGAGGGGAACCCGCGCGTCGCTTTTGGGAAGTGTGTAGGAAGTGAAGGAGCGAAGGGTAAAGAGGAAGCTGAATGCAATGTTTGGTTTCACTCTTCGGCCTCGGGGGTGGGTATATTTTTCTGAGGACTCTCCTTTTAACGTGTATTCGGTACGATCTGGGGAGTCCAGTTCGAGAGGCGGAATCGGTCAATTTGGAGGTTTCTGGAATGGCAAAAACGCCGCGGAGGCGGTTTTATAGGAGTCTGACTCGGGACTTTTACCACCTCGGAAAAATGATCACGTCAGCGTGATTAACTGGGAGTTAAACAGCATGTACAGAATTAGTCATGTTAAGGAGGCGTTATGAGCCCGGTTCAACTTTGATGAACCTGAAATGTCTTCACCCCAACTGGGATGACTAACGGGTGGTGGATGGAGCTCTGACCGGCAGTGTAAATGAGAAGTCAGCATGTGTTTGCTGGTAGTTAAATGTAACACGTATTTATGACCTGGCGGGGCTTTTTCGCGGTGTGCTGGATATTTTGGCACCAAAAAAAAAAAAAAAACCTCAGACAGGGCTTTTCTCAGCAGTGATTACCGTTTGTGCAGAATCAAAGCGAGAATCTCATGTTTCGTTCTCTTTGGCGCCACCTGTGGCGGTAAGCGATAATTGCAGCGTGGCCGTTGGACTTCACTTCACCAAACGGTGTCACGTGTGAAGTCTTTTTCTTGCGATTTGAAAGTTTCGTCGTCTGTCGTTTACGATGTTTTTCTTTGTTATTAAACTGTTTACTCGCAACGCTGGCAGAGATAAGAAAAAAACAAGTACACATTTTGTTCTTCTTCTTGTTCTTCTTAGCACAGCAGCTAGGCTGTTGCGCCGCCGATGATTTTTATTTTAATAACCTAAAAGACAATTATGTCCAAAAAAATTTAATATGATTTTAAGGAGCAATTTTGACAATAATCACTTGAACATTTTTTTTTTTTTTTTAAAGAACGTTAAGAGATAAACCCTGAGCAGGGTTTTATGATTGAGTAGTCCGTGGTGGGAAAACAGAATTTTTTTTTTTGGCATTTCTTTTGAACTGTCATTTTCTCCTTATTGATCTGCCAACACACACTTTACACCAGTTTTAACACTGGACTGAGGCAACACTACCGGCCCGGCTCTGGTCTGTATGCAATGCTTAACCGGCGTTATGTTGCCGACTGTTAACATTTACAGGATACTGTAACCGTGTTATATTTAGGGCCCGAGCACCGAGTGGTGCCTATTGTAATGCGAGGAGTTAATATTCTTTCCACCTCAAAATAAATCGCCTTTTTGGCGGCTTTAACATACTCAAAAACTCATGAAACTTGGCACACGCGTCAGTCCTGGCAAAAATGACCTTTTCTTTTTTCTTTTATTTTGTTTGTGGCGTCTTGTGCGGGCAAATGGCTCGCTAGCGCCCCCTAAACTGCAGCCCCAGCGGCTACTTTCACCCGCGCGCACTGAACATGATTCGTTTTTGAAAGATATTATTATAATCAATGACGGACAGTGAGGACTTGTTTAACAGAGATGCTGTGGAATGTTTGAAGGATTTTAGAAAACGAGTTGCACGTCAAATCCCATTCAATTTTGGGTTGGAGGAAACGGTCGATATCAGTTTTACTTCTACGCTGCACTTGTTAAGCACCGACTTCTTAACTATCTCACTTTGATGGACATAAATTGAGTAACTCGCGACTTTTGATCTTGAGAAATATTTCCTTTTCCTAGCATCTTGCTCAGCACCTCCTTTGCCATGTGACTCTGTACGTGCACTGTGTAACCTGCCTTTCATATACTATTGATTGTGTGAATCGCGCCGTGATTTTCTTTAAGATGCAGGACGAGTCCCTCTGACATTTCTCGATATTAACCTCGCCTTGGAAATCGCTGCTCGGCAACGCTGCGTGGAAGAAAGAAAAAAAAATAACCTCTAGTGAATCCTGAAATCCGTATTTATACAACCCACATCTCTTCAAGTATCTCTGCTCGATCCTCTAATCCCTTTATCTCCGAGATAGTACTTACTACAGTGACAGGTGAGATAGCCTACTTTTCTCACTCCAAAAATATTTCCGGAGGTATTTAAAAAAAAAAAAAAAAAATTCTCCTCCTCTGGAGATGATAACATTAACAAAGTTTTTTCCTCCGTCGGTGGAGTGAGACTTCCAGCGAACCCCCGAGAGAGGATTATCTCTTCCTCAATGCAGTATTTATCTTTGAACTGAACCCGCTCCAACACACACATGCGAGCCACCTGACGCACAAACACACACACACACACACACACACACACACCTGGCAGCAAAATTCCCTCAAATTTCAAAGCGTGCACGCCAACAGCAGCCCGCTCACGGGCCTGTTTGCAGCTCAGCCGTATTGTGGCGGCGACGGCGAGGTATTAAAGAGGCGGCCGAAGGGTTAATATCCGAGCCTTGCAAGAGGCAATCTGCCGCTTTTACATACCGCTGAGGAGAAGAGAGCGACTTGGCATCATTTCATGGGTCACTACATCTGCAGAAATTAGATTGGAGGCAGTATTCTGTGGAATATCAAGGTGTGTGTGTGTGTGTGTGTGTGTGTGTGTGTGTGTGTGTGTGTGTGTGTCCAAGTCTAAGAGCCAGCCAGCTCAGCAGGGGACAAAGTCTGCAAAAAAAAAAAAAAAAAAAAAAGTATAAAAGCAACCGCAGACTCAATCATCGGTAACGGCATAAGCACTTCAATTTGTCCATTGAAATCCATCAAAATCAGTCCGCCCGTGTCGTGTCGAGTCATCGGAGTAAATCCGTAGGCGGGGGGGGGGGGGAAGAAAAACGCAGGTTTTGTGCTTCTCTGGCTCGACTTGTGAAGGTCACAAACAAGAAGTTTAATTGCACAAATATCTGGTAAACAGTGGGGAGACAGAGCGGAGATAACTGAGATAAATGTCCACAACCATTAATAGACGCACTTCACGAAAATTTGCCGACGGTTTGTTTGTCCATGATGACAGCTCAAGGTCAAAATAAACAACCTTGGGCTCTATAGATAGGAGAAATTGCCGTTACTTTGCGAAAAAAAAAGCTCCTCCAAATTATTTTCCGGAGATCGCTTGAATTTGCGTTAATTATTGCGATCGAAAGATGGGACTGATTATTTTTTTAACGCAATCTCACGATGTCGTCCAGCCTTCTTCTGTTCTTGGATTTGTAGGCAGAATGAGTTCAGATGGCAAAGTGAACCCAAAACACTTCAGGGATGAGACGCAACACTCGTTTTTGGGATAAAGTCTTTTAAACTTCAATCGAAAATTCGACAAAATACAACCTGTGACCACGACGTCTGTCAAATTTAAAACGAGGTTTTAAGTTTTAAATATTAGGATTTCAGAATCAGTTCAGATATTTTAAGACGTCCTTTTTTAAAAAAACAAAAAAACAAACACAGTTTACCAACCAATTTAAGCTTAAAATATTCAGAAAAACAGTTAGAAACGGAAAGAAAAACATGCGCACACAGTTTGTGCCAACAAAATGTTTTCAAGAGTTTTGTGCTTGATCGTCTTTTTGAAAGTGTAAAACAATGCAGCTCTTTCCAAAGTCTTTCATGTCTACCTGAATAAGGAGCTTTTGATCGCTGATTGTCGCTTTAAACAGCAAAACGAGTTGACTGCGATCTGGCGGCGGCCTCCGTATGGTTCCTGAAGGCCTAATTGGCCGGTGACTCATCACCGGTGGGTCCATTTCAGAAAGTACACGAGCTACTACAACGTCAGCGCCACAGAGCGGCCCCTGTTCACAATTATGAAATCAAAATCTGCTGCATTACCGGCCACAATATGGGAGAACATCAACAGTGACAGATGGGCAGAGGATGGATGCTGATTGGAAGCTGGGCTGAAAGATTACCGACGAGCTCGGAGCTGGTAGCGCCGCTCCGACGAGCCAAAAGCCTCTTCGTCGACAACCGCTCAGCTCAGCCAATGAAAACATCTTTCGACTACTGAATAGAAGAGGATTAGACCGTGTGTTCGGTCGGAGCTCAGAGTTTTAGAGCCAGTCTTCAACTCGTTGGAACGCCAAGCGGAAAACATTTTGAATATCTGGAGGCTGTTCAGTTGGTTTTTTTTGTCTTATTCTATAATGGTAAAAAAAAAATAAAAAAAAAAAAATAACAGAAGCTACGTTTCGAATCACTTACATGCTTTTGACTTCCAGTACGTACTAGGTACGTACTACCCTTACAAAGTACGTACTGTTGCACGTAGTACGGATACGACAGGGAAGTATTACATAGGCCCCTTGAACTCTGACCCTCTTGGTCGTATCGGACGCCATCCGACTTTTGAAGTAAAAAGAAAAAGGATGCGATGTGGAACCAGCACGCTTCCTGTTCAGGCCTCTTCTTCCTCTTTTTCCTTTTGCGACTTGCGTTAGCATTACCATTCAAAATTCGTTCTCCGCCTGAACTCACCGTCAGCTGTGGAGTTTGTAGTCGTACGACGTGCCGTCTCGGGAGTCCGTGGATCACTAATCATGAGAACGTCCCTCTGACCACAGATCCTCCTGCGTGTTGCCTAATAAAGTGCATCACTGGTGGCTGATGGGGGGGGAAAAAAACGTTGCGCAATATTAGCGAGAAATGTCCTCCCATTATCTCCTGAGTGCACACTCATAATGAGTCTGCTTTGTGGTGAGCACATGTAGGAGAGTCAGACCGACACACACACACACACACACTACTCGTAGCACCGTGAGTGTGTTTAGGATGAAGCAGGCCCGATCAAACTCGTGGCCCGTGGGCTGGGTTTGGTCCTTTTGAATTTCTTTTCTTCGGCCCGCAACGAGGCTGCCTTCTTCAAATCAGGCTGAACGAGTGTGCGTCTTCGTAGAGGGATCTGCGCTGGCAACCTTGGCGACAGGATTAGCGTGAGGACGGGAAGGGTCAGGGAAACCCCCGGGCGTGCTGTGATTGATTTTACGCTCGATCTGCACCTGCCGTTCACTCAGTCGAGCCTCATTTTGTACTCCGAGCCAGCAAAACCACGGAGAAAGTCACGTTAGCGGCGCTAATAACAAGTTTTAGTGTATCTGTCATCAGATGTAAAGTCATCCATTTAGAGCGAACAGGTATTTATTTACTAAACTGGCGTACCAGCTGCTGTCCGGAATTTATTATATTGAAGACATGAAAATAAACAACACGGGTCTCCTTCCCAGGGCGTCAGATACTGATATTTTATTAAAACCATTTGCGTCTCAGGATGCTTTCCGTTTACGCACCACAAAAACGACTTAGTTAGAGTTTCGGAATACAAACATTGCTTTCCTTATTGACACAACGCAGTGGCTGTATTAGCCAGCTTACCCTTGAACTAATCACCAATTATTTTTTTTTCGGAAAAACAAGACACGTATAAGGGCTACGCGTGGCGACAATCAATCTTGTACTATTTTATAATTTTCAGGGCATTTTTCCTCCTTTTATTCGGTTCAATTTGTTTTTCTGCCCCCCAAAAATCCCCTGCTAAAATCAATTATCGTGTTCCCAAAAGAAACATTTGTGACTTGAAAAAATTAAAAAATTTCTTCTATAATTTAGAAACCAAGAATGCCACCAATCCAACTCGTATCATGTTACTAGGTTCTGTTTCCTCCTAAAGCTGCAGGAAGCTTGTGTTTAGGCATATCTGGTGCAACAAAAAAAAAAAATCCATTTATAAATATACTGAAGTGGGCACTTTACTAACTCGGAGATCCTCTTTTTCTGCCTTCGTCCTTTCCAAGTCGCCCTTTATAAACAGGCAATTAAGTGGACGGCTGTCTCCGGAGCACAAACCCATTTATCATCCATCCTCCTTCTTTTTTTTTTTTTTTTTCTCCCACATATCTTCATCAAGCTCGCAGCATCGCCTGGGAACTCAGTGGGATCCTTAGTGTCTCCGTGCACACGCACACACACACACACACACACACACACACACACACACGCAGACAAAGGCTGAAATGACAACTTATTTGGGGAGTGTTGGGATGCGGCCAGAAAGGACACAGAGATGATCTGACCGTCATGCCAGGAAAATCAGCTCCGGCGCTGAACAAACATTTTCCTGCAGCCACTTCTTGTTCGGGAAAAGGTTTTCTGGAAGAAAAAAAAAAACATACAAAAATACAACTGTGAGTCTCTCAAATATGAAATAACAACATTTACATTTTCAGATATTTCCTCAGCAGATAATGTTCATTTATTTATGCATTATACTGGATATTTGGTGAGGTCCTTCCCCCCCCTCCCCCCGCGTGATGCTGCCTCTTGTGTTTATGTGTTGTTTGGAGAAATGTAGGTTAATGAACATTTCCACAGCATTAATCCCATCAGTGCAATAACAGTCACGTCGTTACCGCCACACTGCAGCTCATAGTTTCTCATTTGTGGTTGAAATATTGTTTCTATTTACAAATTCAATCTGCAATTTTTTTTAAATTTTTTTTTTTTACATTATAGGTGAGGTACTCTCATTTAAAGGTTTAACAATAAAGGTCTTGTAGAGGCTCTTTTTTTTTCCCTGGTAGACTTTTAATGCACGTAACAAAGTTTGACTACCTGCTAACAGCTAATTTCGGGAAAAAAAAAAAAGATCTCAACTCAAGTTAACAAAGAACTAACACCACTGACATCGAGCTAATAAAGCTAACAAACAGAAAATTCTGCAAAAAAAACAAACTGCTAAACTGAAGTTAACGACCAGTTAACAAAAGCTAATCTTGCAAAAAAAACTGTTATTTTTCCTAAAACAAAACAAGCTCCTCGTCCAGATCAGCATGTAGCTGAAGAAAGGTTTGGAATTATTTGAAGAGAGGTTTTTTTTTTTTTTTTCCAGAGAGACTGAAATCTGACCGTATTCAGCATCCTGGTATTGTCCAAGCAGGTTTGATAAAAAAAGCACACAAAAAAAAAAAAATAAACCCCAAGAACAATCTCCCCCTTTTTGTGTAAAAAAAGAAAAAAAGGTACTTTGTGTTGCTGCGTTTTATCCGCCCGGCACCGATCGGGACAAAACTCTGAGCTCTGCGACCTGTAATCGAAATATTCAGCCGTGATTGTGCGACGCGGCTCGACTCCATTCGCTTCCACAATCGGCGGGGCAGCGGGAATAATCAGCACCGGGCGTTTAATCAGCGGTCATTGTGCTGCTCTCTTTTGTCCCGAGCGGTTCCTGCCAGGGAGGTAAAAACGACCCACCAAAAAAAAAAAAAAAAAAAAAAAAAACCGGGCAGGAAATTTGTTATGAAGTGTCACAAAAAAAAAAAAAAAAAATTCAATCTGGAGTGAAGAGCCGCCGTTACGTCGCATTTGATCGCGGTACTTGAATGTAACTGCAAAATGAAAATGCTAATGCGAACCCCTCGGTTCCGCCGATTGCTCTTTAATTTCCTTTTTTTTTTTTTTGACTTTTTACTTTTTTTGGGGAGTTTCCTGCCTACACGGTCGTCCAAAAGTTCCCCTCGCTTCAACGGCCGCAATCTGAAACTTCAGTGTGAAAGTGAGGTGTGAATGAATTATGAAAAAAAAAAAAAAAAAAATCATAGTCTAAAAGCAGAAAAAGGGGGAAAGAAGCCTTTTGAAATTCAAATCGAGTCGAACGTGAAGAAGTCAGTCCGGGTTCAAATTTCTTATTTTTTTTTTCCACATTTGTTCCAGTTTTGTTCGCGCCGCTCTCGACAAGAAAAATCTATTCGGAGTGCGTGATTTTTTTTTATTTTTTTTATTTTTTTTGTTACTCTCAACGCTCCCCTTATTTCCGCCCTTCGACTCGTACATTTGCGCCCCGGCGCTGCGGGTCGACGGGCCGGCTGCTGAAAATCGACATTTTCGACGACGTGAGTTTTGCCGCTTGTTGCCCGGACCCGTATTCGCTTCCTTAACTCATCGGCGAGCCCTCTTGATTCTCCCCATTTGCAGTCGTTTGAGAAGCCTTTTAGCTCGACGGTATTCATTTCCTCCCTCCGTGCGGCGGCCTTCTGGTTCTGATGAAGCGCAGGCGGCGGCGGAGGCGGCGGCGGCGGCCCTGTTCCCTTCCAGGACCTGGCGGGGAGTCGGCGGGACGCGACGCCGCTCTGTCAGCTCTGCGTCTGGTCTCCGAGGGTTCACGGACGAGACGCCCTCCCCCCCCCCCCCCCCCCGCCTCTCACCCGCCCCGAAAACGAAGCCCGTCTGGAAAACGTGCGGTCTCGGCGGTGGTTGATCTGGGGGAGACGACGCAGAGCGGGCCTGCTTTGTGTTGCGTCCCGACGATAACGCGCTCGGACGCGTTAACGCGATCCAGCTGCCGCCCGCCCGAAGAGGAAGGCGGATGGAGGACGAGGACGAGGAGGGCGGGCGGGCGGGCGGGCGGGCGGGCGGTGGGGGGACATCGTCTCTGCTGCGTCCTCTTTCGCTTTCTACCTTTTCGTGTTCACGCCCTCCTTTTTTTTTTTTTTTTTTTTTTTTTTTCCTTTGTTTGTTTTTTTGTTGTTTTCGCCTCAGCCGACAGATCAGCTCCGAAACGTGGCATCGGGCTCGTTTCCTGGACGCGCCGGGATCTTCTTCTGCGGCTGCAGCAGTTGCGCGCTCAGAAATCGAGCCGCCGCGCCAACTCCGAGCCCGAGAGCGACTTGCAAAGCAGCGCGGCGAAATTGGGAGCCTGCCCGGCGGGGGGGGGGGGACGGGGGGGGACGGGGGGGACAGCTCTGCTCGACGGCGATACAGCAGCGGGGTGAGGGTTTGGGATGGGGGGGGGGGGGGGCGACAAATGTTGCAATTCCGACAAAGAAGAGGCAGAAGGGGGTCTCAGCAGGAGGGGGGGGGGAAATTGGGGAGGGGGGGGGGGGGGGCTGAAACTCCAACTGTGGCGGATGCGGCGTTTTTTTTTTTGTTGTTGTTTTTTTTCTTCCTCTCGTGGAGTCTTTTCGGTGCGTTTTCGAGTCCGAGGCCGGCGAAGGAGAGAGACTCGGATCCTTAATTATCCAATAAAGTCAGCTTTTTTTCTTTTTTTTTTACCTCGGCGAGCCCACCCGTCCAGCGCAATTACACACACACACACACACACACACACACACACACACACACACACACACACCTTATATCCCTGCGTCTCTTTCTCTCTTTCTCTATTTTTTTTTTTTGTGCCTCCACCTCTTTTTTCCTCTCCCACACTGCAACGTGTGTGACGGCGTGTGTCCGACCCGCGCGGCAGCTCATTAGGCACGCGGAGTCAGTTCATCCGATCTGACGTCTCTCTTCCCGACTTTCATTAAAACAAACAACGACCCGCCAGACGTTTCTTGGCTTCAGACCCGGCGGTCGCCGGGCGGTCGCCGGGCGGTCGCCGGGCGGCGCTTTTAGGGGGAGGTGCTAATCTGGAGGAGCATCCCCGACATCCAAACGGCCGGACCGCCTCGACGCCGTCCTCGGACCGAAACCGCTTCCATATGTCGGACACGGTTGGAGTTGCGTCGGTTTACCGTCTGGCGTCGCCATGGCGACACAACACGCAGCTTGTCAGGACGAATTAGAGGGTTTGAAAAAAAAAAAAAAAAAAAACTGCGGCCTCTCTAACGGGGATGAATCGCGCGCGCGCGCGCGCACACACACACACACACACGCACACGCGCGCACACACTCGTGCGGGATCCTGACTTTGATTCCGCCTCACGCTGCCGCCTCCGCCCGGCGCACCAGTGGACGTCCCAGCCCGAAATCAAGCGAGCCTTTGAGGGGTTAAGTGCTTTCAGACGGCCAGATTGGGTTTCATGACAGCCGATGTATATTTTTTAAGGGGGCCGAGGTTCCGGACGCGCTCGGAGCCGTCTCGGAAAAGGGTTCCTGCAAAAATACAAAATTAAAAAAAAAAAAAAAAGGGAGCGATTATCATTCATTAGCGGGAAGACGAGGGACGAGTGCGAGGCGAGAAAACGGACAAACGATAACAGAGAGAACTATCTGCTGAGTAGCTCGTATGTAGATAGCTGGACAGCAATAATCATTATTTTTGATCTGAAAAGGAAAACAGAGCGAGTTTCAGAGCGAAATTCGGTCAGAAATTGGACCCCGGGAGGCGGGACCTCGACACCCCCCCACCCCCCCCCCACACACCCCCCCACCCCCACCCCGGTCACTACTGCATCGACTGTGGTTGGGAACGACGTCACCAGTGCAAGAGTCCATTTCCACCATATTTCGGTTTCACCTTTGTCCACTTGACCTTTTAAAAACACACCTATTTTTTTTTTTTTTTTTTTAGGCCTCTGCTTGAAAATAGCGTGCCCATAATAAAAAAAAAAAAAAAAAAAAGAGAGAGTATATCTCCGCAACCACAAGGTCTATTTGAATAACGTTGGTGTAATAATAAAGGGAACACTTGTGAGATTTGTTCAGATGTGTAAATATCGGTATATACGTCCATATTTTGAATAATAGTTTTGCCAAGCCTTCTCCCCGGCCCCCCAGTCGGCGGCCTCTCGGGCTCCGAAGGTCAAGTGCAGTTTACAGTCGCTTCCCGCACGCAGAGTGTGTTTTTAAACTATTTCAAGTTGAATTTATTTATTTTTATTTATTTATTTTTCTACCACTGATCAGCTCGATTCATCCCGAACCACCGACAACGACAGCAGCAACTCCGTGAGCCGGCACCGAAGGATTAGCAGAGAGCAGAAATTCAAATAAAACGTTTGGGGCGGGTCATTTTGGATCGGTGGAATAATTGCTTCCAGAGCTCCCTGCGGAGTAATTGCACTTCCTCCACCCACCCCAAAAAAAAAAAAAAAAAAAAAAAAATTCTGAAACCTCCCTCTGAGAATCTGCTGCCCCAACCACCACTTTAGAGAGGTTCCCGGATACCGGACAGAAGACCGGTCCAAATGATTTTTCTCCCACAGACGTTGGAGGGTTTTTTGGGGGGGGGTTGGAGGGCGAAGCTGATCGCACGCAACCAGAGAGGCTTTTTATTTTATTTTTCCTGCAGCGTGCGTCATTGCGCGCGCGACTGCGCGTTACACGCGCGTCCACCTGCAACCGCGCCCGCGCGTATTCTCAGTTCGAATCAAGCAGCGAGAAAGACAACCGCTCGAGAGCGATTGCGAGGAAATTGCCCTCAGCTGCACATTCAGACACGTGTTGTCTCCTCCCTGAAATCCAAAAAAAAAAAAAAAAATCGAGACGGCGCTCAGATTTACATTCCAGACGTCCGAAAAAGCATCCAGAAAAACCCTCCGCGGCCGCTCGCACGTGTCGCCGCCCCCGAGGCCCCGGAGGGCGTCCCGCGGTTTTATAACGACTACCCTCCCGGGAAATATGGATTCCTCACGTGGAGCTGCGGATGATGCATTCTCTGATAATTACACGGTAATGCATTTCGTAGAAGGACTCCTTTTTCTTTTTTTTCAGTAAAAAGTTCCATCGTCTTTGAGGCCGTAAAAAAAACAAAACAACAACAACAACAACAACAAGCCGGCCGCAGGAGTTTTGTTTGGTGCGGAGGGACGACCCGTTGACCGGAAACGCTCCCGGCAGTCGGAAAGCGCCTCGTTCGTCGCGTTCGGCCGGTTCCCCCGCGCCCGCCGCTCCACGCTTTGATTTCGATCTGGTTTGGGTTTGAAATATTTCCCTCGCGTAAAGGCAAACAGATTTGGAGGAAAAAAAAAAAAACGATCAATGAGATTTACGACGCGTGACGCTGGCGTGCGGACGTACGGCCGGAGGCTTCCTTCAGATGGAGGTTTGAGTCTCGGTTTTAATAGAGCGGAACGCGCGCGTGGTTTTTAGTCATCGGGTTGTAAGGTAGCAGGCCCTCTTGTGCTAGTTTAAATGATCCGATAGCTCTGAGTTCACGGGTTTGTTCACGCGTTTGCTGACGTTCGCAGAAATATTTCAACGGATGCTAATTTCGTAATTTTATTACGTTTGTTAAGTTGCATTTTAGTTGAACATCGTGACCGACATCTCGTTGAACGTCGTGACCGACATCTCGTTTAAAATAGTGACCGACATCTCGTTGAACATCGTAACGACATCTCGTTTAACATCGTGACCGACATCTCGTTTAACATCGTGACCGACATCTCGTTTAGAATAGTGACCGACATCTCGTTGAACACCGTAACGACATCTCGTTTAACACCGTGATCGACATCTCGTTTAAAATAGTGACCGACATCTCGTTGAACATCGTGACTGACATCTCGTTTAAAATAGTGACCGACATCTCGTTTAACATCGTGACTAACATCTCGTTTAACATCGTAACGACATCTCGTTTAACATCGTAACGACATCTCGTTTAACATCGTGACTGACATCTCGTTTAGCATCGTAACGACATCTCGTTTAACATCGTAACGACATCTCGTTTAACATCGTGACTGACATCTCGTTTAACATCGTAACGACATCTCGTTTAACATCGTGACTGACATCTCGTTTAACATCGTAACGACATCTCGTTTAACATCGTGACTGACATCTCGTTTAACATCGTGACTGACATCTCGTTTAACATCGTAACGACATCTCGTTTAACATCGTAACGACATCTCGTTTAACATCGTAACTGACATCTCGTTTAACATCGTAACGACATCTCGTTTAACATCGTGACTGACATCTCGTTTAACATTGTGACTGACATCTCGTTTAACATCGTAACGACATCTCGTTTAACATCTTAACGACATCTCGTTTAACATCGTGACAGACATCTCGTTTAACATCGTAACGACATCTCGTTTAACATCGTAACGACATCTCGTTTAACATCGTGACCGACATCTCGTTGAACATCGTGACCGACATCTCGTTGAACATCGTGACCGACATCTCGTTTAAAATCGTGACCGACATCTCATTGAACATCGTGACCGACATCTCGTTTAAAATAGTGACCAACATCTCGTTGAACATCGTGACCGACATCTCGTTTAAAATAGTGACCGACATCTCGTTTAACATTGTACCGACATCTCGTTTAACATCGTGACCGACATCTCGTTTAACATCGTGACCGACATCTCATTTAACATCGTAATGACATCTCGTTTAACATCGTAACGACATCTCGTTTAACATCGTGACCGACATCTAGTTTAACATCGTAACGACATCTCGTTTAACGTCGTGACTGACATCTCATTTAAAATAGTGACTGACATCTCGTTTAAAATAGTGACTGACATCTCGTTGAACATCGTAACGACATCTCGTTGAACATCGTAATGACATCTCGTTTAACATCGTGACCGACATCTCGTTGAACATCGTAATGACATCTCGTTTAACATCGTAACGACATCTCGTTTAAAATAGTGACCGACATCTCGTTGAACATCGTAATGACATCTCGTTTAACATCGTAACGACATCTCGTTTAAAATAGTGACCGACATCTCGTTAAACATCGTGACCGACATCTCGTTTAAAATAGTGACCGACATCTCGTTGAACATCGTGACCGACATCTCGTTTAAAATAATGACCGACATCTCGTTTAACATCGTAACGACATCTCGTTGAACATCGTAATGACATCTCGTTTAACATCGTGACCGACATCTCGTTGAACATCGTAATGACATCTCGTTTAACATCGTAACGACATCTCGTTTAAAATAGTGACCGACATCTCGTTGAACATCGTAATGACATCTCGTTTAACATCGTAACGACATCTCGTTTAAAATAGTGACCGACATCTCGTTTAACATTGTACCGACATCTCGTTTAACATCGTGACCGACATCTCGTTTAACATCGTGACCGACATCTCATTTAACATCGTAATGACATCTCGTTTAACATCGTAACGACATCTCGTTTAACATCGTGACCGACATCTAGTTTAACATCGTAACGACATCTCGTTTAACGTCGTGACTGACATCTCATTTAAAATAGTGACTGACATCTCGTTTAAAATAGTGACTGACATCTCGTTGAACATCGTAACGACATCTCGTTGAACATCGTAATGACATCTCGTTTAACATCGTGACCGACATCTCGTTGAACATCGTAATGACATCTCGTTTAACATCGTAACGACATCTCATTTAAAATAGTGACTGACATCTCGTTTAAAATAGTGACTGACATCTCGTTGAACATCGTAACGACATCTCGTTGAACATCGTAATGACATCTCGTTTAACATCGTGACCGACATCTCGTTGAACATCGTAATGACATCTCGTTTAACATCGTAACGACATCTCGTTTAAAATAGTGACCGACATCTCGTTGAACATCGTAATGACATCTCGTTTAACATCGTAACGACATCTCGTTTAAAATAGTGACCGACATCTCGTTAAACATCGTGACCGACATCTCGTTTAAAATAGTGACCGACATCTCGTTGAACATCGTGACCGACATCTCGTTTAAAATAATGACCGACATCTCGTTTAACATCGTAACGACATCTCGTTGAACATCGTAATGACATCTCGTTTAACATCGTGACCGACATCTCGTTGAACATCGTAATGACATCTCGTTTAACATCGTAACGACATCTCGTTTAAAATAGTGACCGACATCTCGTTGAACATCGTAATGACATCTCGTTTAACATCGTAACGACATCTCGTTTAAAATAGTGACCGACATCTCGTTAAACATCGTGACCGACATCTCGTTTAAAATAGTGACCGACATCTCGTTGAACATCGTGACCGACATCTCGTTTAAAATAATGACCGACATCTCGCTTAACATCGTAACGACATCTCGTTGAACATCGTAATGACATCTCGTTTAACATCGTGACCGACATCTCGTTGAACATCGTAACGACATCTCGTTTAAAATAGCGACCGACATCTCATTGAACATCGTGACCGACATCTCGTTTAACATCGTGACCGACATCTCGTTTAACATCGTAACGACATCTCGTTTAACATCGTGACCGACATCTCGTTTAACATCGTAACGACATCTCGTTTAACATCGTGACCGACATCTTGTTGTACATCGTAACCGACATCTCGTTTAACATCGTAACGACATCTCGTTCAACATCAGTCTGTCAGACGTGCATGTTTTTAATAAATAAAAGTTGTATGTACACTAAAATACATTCAATTGACTTATTCATTGTTTTAGGCATTTCAGTAATTTAATAGTATCGGTACTGACAACCAAATCCCTGATATCTTGACATCCCTCGTCATTTATTGTAAATTGTCTGAGCAGCGAAATGAAGTTGAAGTCACCTCGCTTGGTCCTCCTCTAGAAAGCAGAGGAGGACTGAAGTTGAACACACCAAACTCATTTCTCCTCAGACGCCTAAATGGAGAATTCAGAGCAGGAAAAGTGGCAGGAAGGAATGTCGACTTGAGCCAGTACGCATAAAAATAAAATAAAAAAAATAGAAACTAAAAAAGATGGAAAGATGAGAAAAGAAACTGACAGAGAAAAATGCAGCACCCATATTTTGATGGGCTGTCTGTGGGCATACAGCTGCTGGTCCAGCTGTTGGATGAATTAGGGAAGAAGATCTGAAAATCATTAGCACTTCTTTCTTTTTTTTCTTTTTTTCAGTGGGGGAGGGATGGGGGGGGGCTAAGCAATAAATATAAAGAGAAATGGTTTCGACTAACAGGCACATCTCAGCTGAAACTGATATTGTTGTATTTAACACAACAGTACGTAATGAAATAAGTGTTGTTTTAAAAAGACGCGGTCTCTGAACACATTGGAACAATTTTGTGGGAGGAGGCGTAAAGCTGCGTTTTAAATTTGTATGGGAATGGAGGTGGTGGCGGGCGGGGGGGGGGAGCGGGGAGGGTTGACCCCAGACAACCTGTCAGGTGGTAATCACTACATTTACATACACTTACAGCTGCTATGAGTGTTATATTCAGTATGTGCCATGTGTAATTTGGGGGAAATTCCATTATGCCATCAGACAAATCTGCATTTCGTGAGAGTTTTATAGCCCCTTTCAGCTCATTGTTTTGTTTTTGCTGCCCCCCTTTCTTTTTTTTTTTTTATTGCATCATTAAATAGCATATAGAATTAGTTATTTCACGACATTAATAGGGGCTGTTGCAGACTTCTTTTTTTTTCTTTTTTTATTTCATTTTTTTAATAACTGTGGCCTTTTTGGCACCTTAATCCATAGAGTATGTTATTGACCCCAGACTTTTTGGATCCAGATTTTATACTTTGGCGGAGGTCAGGTTTCACCCACCGAACTGTAATGCACTTAAAAGCGCCTCCTGAATAGGATTTTTAGTCCTTCTATAAAAAGCCTATTGGGATTGTTGTAATAATTATCATGAGAAAATGTTTGATCAGGAAACTCTTCAGGATCAATCAAACGTGAACCAGCTTACAAACACAATTAAAAGCAAACATGGCTGTAATTGAAGATGAATGAAAAATCGAAATGTCCTTCAAAAAAAAAAATCATCCCGAACCTCGGAGGGCTACGAATATTCATCTTTCCGCGGATGTCGATTCGACGAACCGATGATGAAACAGAAAATGCCCAAAATAATGAGAAGAAAAACATTAGAAAGCAGGTGAGATGTTGGAGTTGGCCCGGGGCCGCTCTGTGCGAGAGCGAGACGCTTGAAACGATGATAATCACGTTATTTTTCTGCGGGGCTGCGGCATGTTTTATTAATAAGTTTGCTCTTCGGTACGACATGATGTGAGCTCAAACGACTGGTTGTTTACATTACATTACATTTAGCTGACGCTTTTATCCGAAGCGACTTACAATAAGTGCATTTCAACCGTGAGGGTACAAATTCAGAACAACAGGAATAAAAAAAAAAAAAAAAAAAAAAAATACAATTTCTTCCAGAAAGCCAAACTACAAAGTGCTATCAGTAAGTGCCATTTTAAGTGCTACTAAAGTTCTACTGTTCAAGGTGAAGTCTGAAGAGCTGTGTTTTTAGTTGGCGGCGGAAGATGTACAGACTTCCCGCTGTCCTGACGTCGGTGGGGGAGCTCATTCCACCATTTAGGAGCCGGGACGGCAAACAGTCGTGATGTCGCAGAGTGTTCAGATCGCAGCGAGGGGGCGACGAGCCGATTGGTGGAAGCAGAGCGGGGTGGAACGGGCCGGGGTGTAAGGTTGGACCGCGTCCTGGACGTAGACTGGACCCGATCTGTTCGCAGCGCGGTACGAGCACTTCGGTAGAGAGATGCCTTTTCTTGTATTAAACATGCAGGGAAATGTAACAAGTTAAGACTAAATGATGAAAATAGAAAACAAAAAAGCTAAATGTAACGTTTTTGTGAAACTACTGTAGATCTGTTAAATATGGGAGAGAAAGCTTTCAGCTTTTTTTTGCACGTCGCAGTTTTCAATGGTCGGTGCGTTTAGTTGCGGTGAAAAGTTTTTGTAATGAAAGCCTTTCCAACTTTACGTGAATAAAATAATGTGGCTGTTTCTTGTCTGCTTCGTTCAACAGCCGACTGTTTTTCTGTTTGTTATAGGTCATGGAAATGTTAGTTTTTTTTTTAAGTCAGGGAATTTGACATTTAACTTGTAAACTGACTTTTATTTAGAAGACAAAGGTGTCCTTATCTTTTGACGGCCATCTGACAAAACCGGGAGACCTTAAATGGTTGCTACGCCAAGATTTGTGGTAACCAGGGAGCTAATTAGCCATCTTTTCTAGTATCCTCTTTTTGCTTTGTGTTTCTGACCATAACTTGGCTGGTAATTTATTCCCCACCATCATCTCTGTAAAAAAAAAAAAAAAAGCCATCACGTGGATCATCGTGGCCACATACAGTGTCTGCAATGTCAGCCATTTAAAATGACGCCTTCCAGAAAGTCAGCCATTGTTCAATAAAGACCCTCATTTTCATATGAATTTCTCTAAATCGTGCAGATTTGTAGATTATCGCTGCCTCCGAGGGGCTCGACGCCGGCTCAACTCTGCCATTTGACTTTTCAAAGCGTGGCGGCTGATTATCTGAAGCACTGACATTTCAGTTCTGGATAGAGAGAGGTTGTGCAGAGACGGAGCGCCGGGGAAAGTTCACTTCCAGCGTTTCCCCGCTAAGACTACGGTACGCATGAGCTGTAGCTGCTAATGAGCAGGTGTGAAACAAGAGCTCGGTCCTCAGATAAGTTTTTTTTTTTTTTCCAGTTCCAGTTTCTAATGACAACCGTTACAGTCCGGTAAGAAACCGACGCTCTGCAGCCGCTCGTGAGCTTTCTGAGCGTCTGGAGTCCGGTCCGTTTGAGTTGGAAAGTACGAAGGCGTTTAAACAAAACAAAAAAAAAAACTGTTATTAGTGGATTCTGCGACGCCGTTTTATTCCTCCGTCTTCATAACTCATTTCAGAAGCGAAGCGTTTTTGTCTGTTTGACCCTTTAAATGTTGTTATATCGGGGGGGGGGGGGGTTTGTGCGTTTGTAGATTCGGTGAGTAGACGTAGATGTAGTGAAGTGAACTTTGAGTCTGACGTAGATTGAATATAAAATTGTTCGTAGCTTCCGGGTCTGACAAATGAGGCCGATGCGGAAGTGCCTTGAAGCTGCAATACCGCCGAGTGCCACTGGAGGTCGGCTCCAAAAAACAAGCCTCCGGCTCCGTAGACTCCCATTCAACTTCTCTCGTCGAATACAAAGTCAATAAAATGTCTCCAGCAGTTATCGCTGTGTTTTTAGCTAAAGTCGCTCCTTCTTATTAGTTTTCAGAAAAGAATCCATCATTAATTAGAAAACAAGCTTCAGAAAGTTGTGGGGGTTTTTTTGGGTTGTTTTTTGGGGGGAGGCGGGGTTCTGTTTGACTGACAGGCCTGTGGTGCAGTCAGGTTTCCGCGAAGGGTGGGCGGGGCGTAGTGACCTCAGACGATCCAGTCAGATCCACCGCTGGCTCCTCCCGTAGCTCGTCCAAATATGGTCACTTCCGGCTCCGAGACAGCGAGACGGTGACGGAACAAAATGCCGAACTCAGTTAAAGAAAAGACAACAAGGTTGACGAGACGGTCGGTCGCCGCTCGGCCCGGGTGCCACTTGGCGGTTCGGGTGTTTTTGATTGGCCGACGCAGAAACCAGAAGGCGTTCCGTTTCGGTCGTCTCATCGCGTAAAACTCCTCCTTTCGTTCGGGCTAAATGTTTGTAAACGTGACCTTTTGTCTTGTCTTTCATCGCAGAGCTACGGCGGTTGCGTGTTTGGTTGTGAATGCTGCTTTTTTTTTTTTTTTTTTTATAGCAACGACCTGGCGAATTGTCCGACACTCGCGTGCGGTGATAAGGTTGCGTCGTTAGGTAAGATGACATAACGAGGGGAATCTTTACCGAAAGGTTAAAGTTGTCTATAGTTGGCTTAAAAAAAAAAAGATGGCAGAGTACATCTGTGAGCGTATGACATTCTCAATGGGGATTTTTTTTTTTCTTCTTTTTTTTTTCTTTTTCATTTCATCCAAAGCAGCTGCTGTCACGACAGAAATGTCAGACGGTGAAAAAAAAAAAAAATCTCCAAAACGTAGAGTGGATGTGAACGAGCCTTCGTACGAGATCAGATGATTAGGGCCTCTCTCCTCTCCACTGTCGGGTAACGGCTCATAATAAACTCCCGAGTGACGAAACTTTGAACTCTGAATGGTCAATTAAAGAAGCCAGAGAGAGACACAGGAGCGCTGGATGTTTCTTCACGGCGTGAGGTTTGTGCATCGCGGCGTAAACGAGAAATCAATAAATCGTCTGTCAGGATGTAAAAAAAAAAAAAAAAAAAAAACACTCGCGGTTACGTTCGCTTTGCGGCGGCCGAGATGTAAACGGCGTTGATGGCATCGGGCCACATCTGCACGATGATGCCTTTGAGCGTGTTTGACGTGTTAGCCGTGCTCCGCTCCCGATCGAGACGACAGGAAGTTTGCGACCACAGACTGAATGTAAAAGCGTTCGTAGCTTCCGGGCCTGAAGAAAATGAGGCCGACCTCATGTAAGTGCCTTAAAGCTGCAGTACCACCGAGTGCCACTAGAGGTCGGCTCCAAAAAAAAGCCTCCGGCTCCGTAGACTCCCATTCAACTTCTCTCATCAAATACAAAGTCAATAAAATGTCTCCAGCAGTTGTCTCGGTGTTGTTAAACTAAAGTCGCTCCTTCTTATCAGTTTTCTGGAGGTCCGTCTGAAAATAATCCCTCATTCATTAGAAAAGGAGATTCAAAAAGACCTGTTTTTGAGGGCGTGTCTGTTTGATTGACAGGCCTGTGGTGCGGTGAGGTTACAGCTGTCGGTGGGCGGGACGTACTATCGTCATGGTTTCCAATTAGATCCGATGGCCCCCTCCCCCCCCCACCGAGCTAGTCCAAATATGGTCACCTCCCGCTCCGAACTAGCAAAGACGGCGACGGACAGAATCTGACCTGGAGGCTTCGTAGCGTTCACAAACCGACGGGCGACGTCGCTCGCTCGCCTGTTTGCGACTCATTTCAAAAATCTTCCCATCTTCCCTTTTTTTCATCCCTCATTCCGTCTCTTATTATTGCCCTCCGTTATCCAAACCGCGTTATCCTCCCTCGTTATTGTGCCCGGGAGGTGAAATGGGACGTGTCAGCAGAAAGTAAAAATATCATCAGCGAGGCCCGCGCTATGACAGATTAATTGGATTATAGTTGCATTTAGCCTAGATTAGGTCCTGCGCGGGGACCTAGACGGTGACACAGATGGATTATGTTCGGGAGAGCAACAGTGCCGGGAAGAGCTCTTAATTGTGCCGGGTAAACGCAGCGGCGCCGGGGCGACATCAAACTCGTAGTTCTTCCCGACCCCCCCCCCCCCCGACAGTTTCTATTTAGCGTCGCTTTCCGCAGAGTCCGTCGCGCCGATGTCCCGCAGCGGACCGACCGTATCCGTCAGTCGTCTCTCCAGTCGGAGCGTCTCCGCTGCAGTGATAACGGAAAATAAAGCACGCGTGGCCATGAATGCAGATTTACGCGAACTTTCATTCAAGTGCGAAGCCGGAAGCGTTAAAACCGAATCTGTGTTCTGCCCGCGTTCAGAAGTGAAAGCACAGTTCATCGGATTAATTACACGTGGAGGTTATTCAGGTTGTTTCCCCTCGTTGTTTTTATCAGTCATCAACGCCCTGCAAAATAGGAAACCTGACGAGCCAGAAACGTTCAGGCTGTCGCGCAGATTTTACATTTAACGGCCGGGTTACGTCGCGCAAACACAATAAAAGTAGAATCCGCCACCTTAGAAATTCATTTCTGACTACACCTTTGCAGACGTCTGCATATAGATAAAGAACGGGGGAAAAAAACAATCCTATTATATGTTCTTAACCAGCACTTAATTCACCAATTAAAAGCATTCAAATTGAAATGTGTTAAACTACAGTTTTGTAAACACGATTTAATCTAATGATTTTTGACAGGTAGAATATTTAACAGTTAACTAAAACTCCACTGAGTTTGAGCTTCAAAACTCACTGAGACACCGTCAAATTCATGGGACAAAAACGTGACACCAGAAACTCCACTCCCAAAATGTCCCAAAACTTTAACATTGTGAAAGTACACAAAAAAAAAAGAGAGTCTGCACTGGCACGGAACGAGGTGACCGGGAAACATCGGCGACCTTCGTCCGCACCCAGGGCTCGGTGATATTAATATGGGGCATCATGTTCGTGGCAGTGGAAGGTCAGAGAATAAATAAAACATCTCTGACGATTACAGGTTTCACTTTAACCTCCAGCTGTGCACAAGTAACGTCAGCTTTTCGCAGGAACTCGCACTGACCTGACCAAAAAAAAAAACCTTATTTCCGACTCACCTCCAGCTGGAGGGGGGTGATGGCGGGAGGGGGAGGAGCCAGCGGTGGATCTGACTGATCTGATTGGAAACCATGACGATACTACGTCCCGCCCGCCGACAGCTGTAAGCTGACTGGACCACAGGCCTGTCAATCAAACAGACACGCCCCCAAAAACAAAGTCCTTTTTGAAGCTCATCTTCGAATGAATGAGGGATTATTTTCAGACGGACCTCCAGAAAACTAATAAGAAGGAGTGACTTTAGCTAACAACACCGAGATAAATAATGAAGACATTTTATTGACTTTGTATTTGATGAGAAAAGTTGAACGGGAGTCTGCGGAGCCGGAGGCTTTTTTTTTGCGGAGCCGACCTCCAGTGGCCTCTCGGTGGTACTGCAGCTGAAGGGCACCTCTGCGTCGGCCTCATTTTTCCGTCATGTTTGATTTCGTGCTTTAGGAATCGCCACACTGAAACGGTTCACTCTGAGGTCCCGCTTGTCGACCGAATCGTGTTCTTACGATTAAAATACACATCCCGCGTTTTTTTTTTTTTTTTATTAGACCCGGTTTACGATCTAAAAAAAAAACCCACAAAATTCCTCCAGTGTGCACCGGGCCATAAACACCCGGCGCTGCTGTCACTGTCCATGTATCATCCCTTCGCTCCCCAACCTTGATCCATCCTCGGTCCTTTTTCTCCCCGCGGCCAGCTGTTACCTGGCCTCCACTCTGACCCCGCTGCTGGCTGTCTGGCGGACATAACTCAGCCCCACGGCGGGCTCTGAAAGATGTAATTTCATGGTGTCTACCAGATGTTCACACTAAAGTCCAAAAACAGAGATATCATTCAGTTTGACCGGCCGCGGCCTCGCATCCACCACCCTCCACCCCCCCTCCACTCCCCCCACCACCACACACACACACACACACTCCCCACCGCCACCACTGTACACGAGGCTTTGTTGTCGTAACATCAAACTTCCTGTAGGGGTCTGTAAAGAGCGTGAGAGGCGGTGTGACGGCGGCGCAGCTGGTGGGAAAACGTGTAGAGCGGGGCCTCGCACATATGTTGGCCATTTAACCCATCAAAGAGATCGTAATCCTTCCGAAACCGAGTGGATCATCATTACAAGCGTCCTTTGAACCAACTTTTAATAAAGATAACACACCGCCGTGACCTTTCTTATCGGGGCCGCCTCATCACACCCAGATGAGATAAAACGGGAGCACATAAAACCTTAAGTTTCTCAAATTAACATTCATCTTTGTCCTTTTTTTTTTGTTCTCTTTCTCTCTCTCTCTTTCCCTGTTGATATAATTAGGTTGCGTTGAGGGACTTTGCTCGCTGGATGTATTAAGGCACTCAATAACTGTAGATTAAATTAATCTCCCTTCAATATGGAAACGTATCTCCTTTAATGCCGCAAAAGTTATTTCCGCTCAATGTCACTCGCCTCCGCAGCGGCGGAGCGCCGTTATTAGGGCGGGAAAAACGCACACCGAGGGAAGCTGGAGCGGGAGGCACGGCGGCGTCCTCTGTACATCCCCTGCCGACGCGTTCAGAGTTTCCAAAGGAATAAAAAAAAAAAAAAAAAAAAAAAAAAAAGAAGCTTTATAAATAATTGAAGGTCCGCTCGGGCCGAGCGCTGGAGGGATGCTGCGGTAACCGGAGTCGCGGGCTGCGGATGAAGACGAGCTCGCGAGAGCCCCCCGGAGCCCGTCGATGGAAACAGGAAGTCGGAGGCTTTTCTTTTAAAAAAATAAATCAAAATAACGCGTCGTCTTTATTGTCGTTTCGGGTCAGAAGAGAAAAGAGAAGGGAGTTCGAAAGGATGACGTTAATCTGATGTACTTGTTAGGAGCGTGATGACCGCCGTGCGGCGTTTGGCTCGTAGACTGTTTATAAAAAATATACACGTCGTCTTAGAGTTTGCAAAGTGAAGCCAGTGCAGACGTGCCTTAAAATGCAAATACCGCCGATGGCCACCGGGGGAGCTGGCTCCAAACAGCCTCTGGCTGGTCCTGGTCCAGCATGAGTCTGATATTAGTCCTCAAACAGAGCTGTGTTTGGGGGACGGGTATGGGGGTGGGGGGAGGGTGGGGTCTGGTTTGATTGACAGGCCCGTGGTACAATCGGGTTTCCGCTATAAGTGGGCGGGGCATAGATGCTCCCCAGCTCTTCTAAATAAAGTCACTTCGGGCTGCAGAAAACTGAAGCCAGCCAAGCCGAGCGGCCAAGAGCGTACGAGTTAATCGAGGTTGTTATGGACTGAATGGTTCGCTCTGCAACAGTCTCGGAAGAAAGAAAAAAAAAACGTCAATTAAAGGTTCAGTTGATGTTGGAAAAAAAAAATCAGGTAGCTGCTGTCATTCCAAAAGGAAAGAAAGAGCTAAAACTGCGTAATGCACGTTCTGTAGATGTTTAGGTTTTATGGTTTATATAAGTATAAATATAATAAATGTACACTCACCTTTTTCTTTTTTTTTTAATACTTTTCTGTCATTTTTTGGTGAACTATTTAATCCTTTAGAAACGGCGAGTGTTCAGATGTGCCCCCCCTCCCCCCCCCCCCCCCCTCCCCTCCGCCCCGTCACCCGATCCCACCGAGACGCGCCTGTCTGTCGGGTTCGCATCCGCCGCTTCCTCTCCCGGCTCGTCGTCGCAGGTTTGAGCCGCCGATTAGGAATAATCTTCTCCCGTCAAATGAAGCTTAATTAAGTAGACAATAAGAGCTGATTGCCTTCTCCCTCCCAGCGTTGCTGTCACGGCGACATCAATAGAAGATAAAGAGCACGATGAAGACCGATCAGATTTAGAGGCGCGCTCGGCATCCGCAGCGCCGGATCCTAAATGCGAACGACCCGCGGGCTCGCGGGTGCGGCTGCCGCTCGTCAGCAATATTAGCTATATTAGGAAACCTGACAACGTGCGGTCGGGTAATTGACACCATCGAGCTTTTAGCTGTGTTTTGATTGTCTAACGTTCACATTAGAAAAAGGGAAGAACTGATCGAAGATCGGATCAAAGTCAGGTTAAAGGTTAATGATTGTTTTAAATTTAAGTTTTTGATCGCAACAATCACCATTAAAAAAAAAAAAAAAACTCTCATTCACTCAAATTCTCAGTTGCTCACTCCGGTTCCCCGTTTGAGCCTTCGATAAGAAGTGACTTCTCGTTTTATACGGTGTGCGTGCTCCTCTACGCTATTTGTTTGTTTACAGTAACCAAGGAGACGCAGCGAACGGTCTTAAAACCTTTTAAAGTAAAGACGTCGGTTTTAAATAAATCAGCGAACGTTTCCGAAAGCATATCCTCACTCCGTCTGAACTGTTTATTGAGGGACGGAGGGTTCAAAAAATAAAAATAAATACAAAAAAACTAGTTTTGTCGATTTAAAACCAACGCTAAAAAAAAAAAGCGTGCGATAATTGAAGTGGTCTGAATCCTTTCTGAAAGCGAAGGCGTCGAGATTTTCAACCGATGACAACAAGCCGATCAAAAGACACACTTTCCGGTGAAAGAGACGCCGACGACGCCGCGGAGACGATTTGATTGCTGGAGCAGCTCTTATGATAATGGACACGGGTTCGTTCATTCCTCTCAGACTCTAGTTCTTGGAAAAAAAAAAAAAAAAACACAAAAAAACAAACAAGCTGCAATCATGCAAATGTCATCATTCATTCATAGATTTTCAAATTGTCAATGATGGAGATTAATAAGAGATATCTGCAGGATGTATTATTTATACATCATTACCGTGTATCTCCCAACGCCGTGGTGACCGAGATGACGCGCGCGACATCAGTAAATAACCGTCAGGGGCTTTACGAGACGATGTAATTGGACGGGGCTGATTCCAACGCTTATACCGACACGGCGCTTAAAACACCTTTTTTTTTTTTTTTTTACTTATAACTTCCTGTGAAAAAATGTTTTGTCGATTTCCAATTTTTGCTGAAACCGAAAATTTGGAACATTTCGATCGTATTTAAAGCCGCTATATGTTTATCGCATACGCCAAAAAAAAAAAAAATAGGCTTTTTGTCAAATGTTGGTTTGCGAATTTTCCGCATTCTTCTGTCATTTATTGATCTCGCCTCCAGCGCGTGAAGAGCTTCGGGATGATTTACGCGCGAGAGCCCGAATGCGGTCGTCCGTTGGGCAGCAGACGAAGAGCCGATCAGCGAAGTCGCGATTTTACAGATTTAACGGCCGTCAAACGGTCGCCGGCCTCCTTGAGCTGCGCCGGCATCCGCCTCTGCCGGACGGGTCGCGTGCGTGTTCCCAGAAAGTCGCGAACGTCCGTTGAGCTCCGGCGTTTTCAGCCCCGGCTCATCTTCCAGCGTGATTCCTTTGAGTGGCTCTGAGCGGCGCGATAAAACAACCAGGCCCCGCATCGTCTGTTCACCGGCTCCTCCGAACTCCATTATAATGGTCGCTGGGAAAATAAATCCTCAAAAATAGGATTTTTTTTTTTTTTGGCCCGCCTGCGCCGCCGCCGTCCGCCCGTGCCAGCTGACCGGAGGAGCGCTGGAACGCTCCTGAACCGCGGAGGAGCCTCTCCGGCGGGTTATTCTGTGGTGTTGCGGTTGGCGGCGGCGGCGGGTGGAGGTGGAGGTCGGTGGCGGGAGGCGGGGGTCACCTCTGCTGCAGGTTGCCGTTCCGGCCCGCCGTCCGAGCCAAACTCGTGGTTCAGTTCCGGCGGCCCTCCACCTTCCCCCCCTCTTTTTTTTTTCTTTTTTTTTTTTACTCTCCGTGTGCCCTCCAGCCAGACCTACCATCCTCTCCCCGGGACACCCGAGTGCCCATCCAACCCCTCCAGCCCCGCTGCAGGCTGGGCACGCTGACAAAGCCAGAGCAGGGCCCTTTTTTGTTGTTGTTGTTTTTTGTTTGGGCGAGAGAGCTGGCTGGCAGAATCTATTAAACTCCCAGCAGACCGCAGCAGAAACGGAGCAGGTCTCGTACCCTGCGACAGACAGCGGGGGCACCGTGGAGGAAAACTGGAGTCGCGCGCATCAGGAGGGAAAACGGGAGGAAATTCAAGAAGAAAGAACCGTAACAAACACGTGAAAAGAGGCTGAACCTCCGATCTATTTTCATGAGATAAAGTCGGGTATTTCCGCTCTTCCTCCACCGCGACTTTGCTCGGCTCAGAGTCGGTTGGATAGAAGATTTTTTTTTTTTCACGTCTCCGCGAGGTCAAGCAAAAAAAAAAAATATATATATTATAAAAACCTTCACTCTCACCGAAGGGCCGTTTCACATACTTAACTTTCCAAGCCTGCTCGTCTTTTCTCCTCTCATCGCTGCTCTCACCTCTCCGACCTCTTTTCTTTTCTCTTCTATACTCTTTACAGCGGTTTTTTTTTTTTTTTTTTTTTAACTCTCTCTATGATGTATGCACAACTTTCTGAACCGCCGCGGTTCGTCTGAATATTTCAGCATGAAGTTATTCGCCCTAGATCTTCTCCAGGAACCTTTTTATTAACTGTATTACGCTGTAAATCCACTGACATCTTTTCCATCTCTCACACTCCTATTTCGGTTCCTTTAACTTTTTTCTGTGTTTCCTGTCGTGGTGTCCTCCGGCAGTCTGACCCGGTCCTCCAGCCTCTTTTTTTATTTTCCTCCCATTCACTCTTTTGAAATGTCCTGCTTTCTGCTTCATCTGTCACCACCTATTCAGTCATCTATCTCTTCTATTGTGTCCTCTCTTCTTGTCTTTTGTGCTTCAAATGTCCCGGCTTCACTCTGTTTTTTTCCATCGCTGCAGTTTGATGATTCTGCAGAATGAGGGAGATGTCAGACGAGGACGACAAAAGAATTCAAAAGGAAACAAAACGGGTTTGAAAAGAGGCAAATAAACTGCAAACATAAAAAAACAAAAAAACAAAACAAACAAAAAAGGTTACTATGTAGCACAGCATGCAAATATTTACCTGCTTATGCAACACTCTTCTCTCCTCGCAGACTGTTTATAAAAGTGGACGTCGCGTCCGGTCTTAAAAATGCGTCCGATCTGAAAGTGCCTTAAAGCTGCAGTACCACCGAGTGCCACTGGGGGTCGGCTCCAGAAAGCCTCCGGCTCCATTAGACTCCCATTCAACTTCTCTCATCAAATACGAAGTCAATAAAATGTCTCCAGCAGTTATGTCGGTGTTGTTAGCTAAAGCCACTCCTCCTTTTTAGGTTTCTGGAGGTCCATCTGAAAATAATCATCATAAAAATAATTGACAGGTCATGTGGTGCAGCGCTGCCTGTCTGTTTCTTTTTTTTATTCTTTTGCCATTTTCTGACCCACTGCGATGTGAGTCGGGAACATTGCGGTCCATTGTTGACCCTCCGGCCGTCACTCCTCACAGACCCGCTTCGTCTTTTTTTTTTTTTTTTCCATTTTTCCATCAGCCACGTCGGTGCTGTTGAGGTTTGAGGGCGACCCCGCAGGTAGCACCTGAGCTGTCTGCCTGGTGACCCCCCCCCCCCCTGCCTCCCCCCGCTCGTGTCTGGGTTTTTTTTTGTTTTTTTTTTGTGACGCTCTGTGACACACGGATGAAGTGTGACACATAAAATGCATGGAAACCTGTTTCCACACGGATGTACAGTGTTGATGCTGAGCTGTGTAAAGACAGTTGGTGCCAAGCAGCTGTGTAACCTTCCTTTGAAATGGTAATGGAGATGAAGGTCGGTGATTCTTCAACCCAGTACTGTACGCTCTGTGTGTGTGTGTGTGTGTGTGTGTGTGTGTGTGTGCGCGCGCTGCGCGCGCGCGTGCGTTAAAGAGCATTTACTGCACTGTTTTTGTAAGTGAGAGACCTTTACTATGAAAGTGTAATGTCAGTAGACTTCCTGCCAAAAAAAGACTCCCTCCTCCATCTTCCCTCCGCTTATAACCGCAACCTTCACAAATCCCCCGCGGGGTCCGGCCCGTGAACTCCAAACTCACCTCTACCCCCCCCCACCCAGAAATAATTATCCCAAGGTCGAAGAGTCTGATCGTCCAATTCACTGTGGGGAGAAAAAAAAAAAAAAAGAACGCGGGCGAGAACAAAACAAGCCTGATTAGCTTCAAGCACGAGTGGAATGTTTCCCATAATCCAGTGGGGCCGCGAAACGCTTCTGATCAGTGAGTGGCAGCTGGCCCGGAGACCGAACAGTACCGACATGTTTCGTACACGCTGCTTCCACAAAGGTGCACATTCAAGCTGTTTCGCCGTCGAACACACACGCACACAAACGCTGAGCCGGAGGATTTATGTTTTTTTTGTTTTTTGTTTTTTTTTAGACACGTTTCGCCCCCAAACGAGGGCAAGATGTGATGTGCAAATCCCCCGCCCCTCCCCTCCAACCCCCACACTCACCCCTCACCTCATCAAATTTCCGCAGCCCAACGAGGGGTAATTTGTCGCTCCCTCCTTTAGCCGTCACCGCAAAGAGGAAACGTCAACTCGGGCCCCTTTCGAAACGAATCCCGTCAAATCAAACCAAAACTCCGGCCGAGCGTTTTTCTTTAGTTTTTTTTTGTTTTGTTTTCTTGTTCTGACCTCCTCCTCCTCCATCGACGGGGCAATCACTTGTGTAAACCCGCTTAAGATAATTGAGTGTTTTTCTTTGACATTTCATCCATGTCATTCCCCCAACGGTGGTGTCGCCGGCTCCGGCTCGGGTTTGATTAAGAGCGCTGATTGTTATGGGCGAAAGTAAAAAAAAAAAAAAAAAAGAAATTACCCCCTGATTTGTCTGGGAATTATGAGATTATGGTAATAATAACTATCAATAACGGTGAACTCAACGTCTCTCCCCCAGGGGCCGTTAACCACCGGGGCAAACGTCGTGTTTCCGAGAGATTCCAGCGAAGGCGAGAGCGGAGAAGAACGGTTCGCAGATCGCGGCTCAAAGGTAAGCCTCCGATTCATTAATGCGACTGTCAGTGTTAATAAATGTTGACGGAAACGATCATCGAAGGGGTTAAGTTCAATTTATTTGGAAGACAAAATGAAGACGAACTGCAAAAATTCCAGCTGACTTTCCGGTTTCAGATTTTGACCCGCTGTACTTGCCGTAGTTTAGCTCACATTGACGGGCGGACATTTGCCTTTGAATGAATATCATAAACGTATTTTGTGTTTGACTGAAGCGAGTGACTGAGTTTTGGTTTTTGTTAGCAGTTGTGTTGAAAAGCAAAGAGCTGAGTGATCAATATGAAGCTGGACATGTATGATTATGATCCACATTTCCCTTCAGAGTCCTGGATTTTTGTGGAAATACATTTCGCGTAACGCCGTGCTCTTGTTCAGTTTTACCCTCCAGTAAGGTTGAAAGTTGTTTTTTGATAATCTGTCAGCTTGTTACCATGTTTTTTCAATAATTACAATAACTGGAAATTGTAAAAGTGTTCCCCTCCAAAACTTCTTCATTTGTCTTTGAACCTTAAATATAACTTAACAGTCAAGTTTCCATCCGAACTTGCAAAATGTTTCTTTAAAAAGAATTCTGCAAAAGAAAATAGAAAATGAATGTGTTTCCATCCGATGCTGTAAATTATGTATTTGTTTTTAGCTGAGGTTGCATAACTGGTTCTTTGAAACTCATCATTAATGTGAGGAAGGTTTATGTTTTATTGTTTTTCTCTTTAGTAGTTTAGTCACTTCGTCTGTTTCTTCTTTTACATTTGGTTTATCAACATAACCTTTGCTTGGCTTAAAACGTTTTTACTTGAAAAAAAAAAAAAACAAGTCCTTCATTTTCACTTAAAAAAAAAAACAAGTACAAATTAAAAATGCAAATAAGAGCAGGTGGCTGGAGTGTAAGGAGTGGCAGTCCTTCCCTTTGGCGTAAACTGAGCCTCCACTTTTAATGAAGGTGACAAAATATGGAAATGAGCATGAAACACTTTTTTTTTTTTTTAAATGAAATGAGGCGATATCACGTGTTTTACCTGTTTTACGGGCTGTGAACAAATGATCAAAGATATTATTTTAATCCTGAATCGTGACATCAGGTTAGAGTCAGAGGTCACACTCTGTTCGCTTTGACTCTCCGTAGCAGAAATCTGAATATCCTGTACTCCTTTTCATACATGAAATATGTGTTATTTTCCCGATGAAGCCTTCATAATATGCAGTTCACCTCACTTTTCACTGTGAATGCATCAGTTTCTTCGTTTAACATTAATAGAGAGTGAATTCTGCTTCATAAAAACATCCAACAGCTCACAAGCTCTGATAAAAGTCATAGCTCTCCATTGAGGCTTATTTGCTGCTTTTCACAGCAGTTTGCTTCATGTTCATTCATTATTCCGCACAGTCGGCCTAAATGAGAGCTGGCTGTATGAAGGTTTTTTTTTTTTTTTTGGGGGGGGGGTTTGTTCAGCTACAATTCAGAATCAGTTACAGCAGAAGGATCGAGGTTTTTGTGGAAGTACCTTGAATTCTCAAAAGAAATTAACGACCTCATTGATGGTTATTCATTTTATAATGATTTCATGTGATGAACGTGAGCTTTAATATCAGTAAAGTCTTTTTCTTTTTCTACAAAGGTCTTAAAGTGTGTGACCACATTTAAGCTTTTACAACAAAAAAAACGGGAGTATAATGCTCGCGAGTGGATGCCGATACCGTGAGCCGCAACACGAGTCTGTTGTTTTCAGCCTATATTTTTTTACATTTAAAAAATGAAATATGCCAAATTAGCTGTTTACATCTCCTTTGTGTCATGTATGACTCGATCATCTGACAAGTGTACTATTTACCGTGACAGTGAAGAAATCCTTAAAACGCAATTATTCTCAGGCAAGTTCTGAATTGTTCCCCCTTCTTGCTCTGTTATTGTACATTTACTTGTATTTCAGGCACAGTAAGTCACAATTACAAAAGAAGGTACCCGATATTTCTCCTTTAATGGATGCATTGTGCTTCTGTTGGTCGTAAAACAAAGACAAATATAGTTTTTGAGCTCTTAAGTAGGGTGCGAGATCTCAAAACATGGCTTTTATCTTTACTTATCCTGCAGGAAATGTTCTTTTTTTTTTTGCTCGACAAACGTAGCGATCTCCATGCTCCCGTTACTGCCGTGCGCGCATCGCACTCGTAGCTTTTAAATCATGTAAGATAACACATCACGAAGGCACCGCAGGCCTGAAATATGCAAAACACTAGTTCGTGTGGCACCTTTAATGGAACACCAAACCACCAATGAAAGCTGTAAAATTACATGTTGTATATCTATTATTACAGAAGAGGATAGAGGAGAAGTAGAAATACCTCCTGCTGTGAGATATGAAAAAAAAAAATCCCCATCAGCCATCGGTGTGAACAAAAGGACTCGATGGATAATTTGCTAGATTTGAGTAAACAAATAAAAGATGGAGAGAGAGAGAGACAGAGGAGCGATTTCATTCACAGGACTGAGCTGGTAAAAAAAAAGCACAATTAATTGTCATTTCAACCCTCCGAGGTTTCACAGCGCAGGTTAAGCACCAGTGTTTGACCTGACTCAACACCACTCAGGGGGTTTATCAACCGCTGACTGCAAAAAAAAAACCACAAAAAAAAACACCACCCTGTCACTGTCCCACTTTTGTCATGGAAAGCAGATGCTGGAAGTGAGGTAGCCTCGAACTACGTCGCTCCCCCCTCTTTTTAATTAAGGTGAGAAATTGAGTGCTAAAAGCAATTTGCAGCTTCAGCCCGTCTCGTCAGATGTGCGTGCCGAAATAGTGCTGCGTCTGCCGCCCTCCGACTCTCTCCTCTCTCAAAGTCTCTTCCCTCCTATTTTTTTTTTTTTCTTCCACTCCTGGGCGTCGGTGGAGGCTGCTAAAGATATTCAGCGAGGTGTCTCGCGCTTTAATTAACTCCCGAGAACCAAGTTTCGCTGCCTCTTTGTCTCCCGCCGATGAGCGCTGTGTGCTGGTGAACGAGGTCGGCCGGACGGCTCTGTGAACGGATGGCACCGCCGAGTGGTAACCCCTTGATTTAAATGTACATGATTGTTAATCCCGCCCCCTTCCCCGCCGCCCAAACCTCAGCTCGATAGCTTTTATGGTTATTGCGCATTGATCGTAATAAATTTGGAGGCTGGAAGGATGCTATCCCTGTGATTGAAATGTTATGTCTCCAACAGATCAATGGACATTAGTATTCTGTTGTGAACAGGGTTCGGTACACTGGAGGGAATCTCTCGCTCGTAAAGCTGTAAAGCAGAGAGACGTCTGAGCGGGATGAAAAAGTGACAGAACTGGGAGATGTGAAGAGAAATGAAAGCTTGAAGCGGTGAGCGGTAGACAGAACCAGAACCAGGCTGAGAGTCTAATGGCTCAGCCCTGTGAGGCTGCGTTCAGGCGGAGAAGTAATTTGAGCTGAAGCCTAATTTCATCATCGTAACATTAAACCGCTAACATGCTAACATTTAGCAGGGTTAATGGTTCCCATGCTCAGCGTCTAGTAGTTTAGTGTCAGAGTCTCTGCAAGCATTGAGTTCAACTCAGCTTATTAAAGGTCTGAAGAATAACTCACAAAATGTCTTTCTTTCAGTGGTTTGTGGTCATTTTCTGATTTAAAAAAAATAAAAATCAATTGTAGTTTCTTTTGGTGGTTTTGTGTCACTTTGTCATTATGTTGCATCTTTTTGTCATCATTTGGAATCCCTTTGAGTCATTTTGCATCTTTGCAGTCATTGTGAGTGTCTTTGTCATGATTTGGAGTCCCTATGTGGTCATTTTAAGTCTCTATCATCATTTGGAGTTCCTTTGCAATCATTTTAAGTGTCTTTTATTATCATTCTTGGGTCATTTAGAGTCCTTTTGCATGTTTTGCGGCCATTTTGAGTTTCTATTATCGTTTGGAATCCCTTTGTGATCATTTTGAGCATAATTGTCATCATTTGGAGTCCTTCTGTGGTCAGTTTGAGACTCTATCATAATTTGGTGTCCCTTTACAAACATTTTGAGTGTCTTTGTCCTCATTTTTGGGTCATTTTGAGTCATTTTGCATGTCCTTGTGCTCATTTTGAGTCTCTGTCATTATTTTGAGTCCCTTTGTGGTCATATTGAGTTTCTTTTGGTGGTTGTGTGTTGTTGTTTTTGAACTTTAGTGGGAAAAAGAAATGTCTAGAAAAAATTTGATGGCAATTTATTAGTTGTTGAGATATTCCAGTCTGGACCAACTGACTCGGCTTTTCTGGCAGCGCGGTGGAAAATGTCTCAGAGGAGATCAGAGAAGGATCACGTGGCTGGAAAATAAAACAAATGAGGTAGGACAGGGGGCTGGAAAGAGGATTAAGAGACAATAGACAGAGACAAGGTGATGACATACATATTTTTTTTTTAATCGATTATAGCTTTTAAATATAATATCAACGTTTGAAAACAAGCATTTGTTAGTTTAACATCCCAGCTTGTTAAACTGTTGTTCTTAATGTGATTTTAAATAACTCATGCCATAACTCATAACTCATTTACCATTCGTACCTAAGGCTGTTTATGTTCACTTCACACTCAAACAACAAGAAATGCCTTAATTTGGCACGTCAGTGGTTTTATGTATTCTTCTTAAGCATTTGTAGTTTAGTAGTTTTTAAGTGTAAAACCAAAATTATAAAGTTGCTTCATCTCATTGTTTTTATTTTAAACCTGCGCAAATTAAGTATACTTTGAGTTTTGGCCCTCTGTTTCCATGATACTTCAGGTAACGTACAGAAAAAGTACGATGGATTGTAGCAGTGAATGTGTCCGTTTGTCTGTGCGTAAGTCCACAGGCTTGTGAACATATCTCAAGAGTGCCTTGAAGAAAGTTTGCCAAATTTGGTACAAACATTCACTTCGACTGAAGGATGAAGTCATTTGATTTTGGAGGTCAAAGGTCACTGTGAGCTCACGTTTGTCCCATTTTCGTGAATGCGATATCTCAGAGACGCCTCGAATCTAGACAAAACACGCACGTAAACTGCTGAGGCGTACGAACACGAGGTGGTAAATAAAAAGTATACTTTTAGTTTTTGTCAGCGGTGTTTCTGTTATACTTGAGATAAGGAAGGATAAGTTACTCGTGAAACTGAAGCTAGTGTTGAATCATGATGATTGTAGCAAAATCTGAAGTCTCATGTCCAATTTACGCCATATTTATCGAGATATCGACATCCCATCATAGAAATGTTCGTAGTCTCCAGGGCTATAAAAGTGAATCCAATGTAGAGGTGCCTTAAAGTGCGATACCACTAGGGGGGCACTAGGGGCTCCAATAGACTCTGATTCAAAAATAATTTTTCTAAAAAAATGTATTTGATGTTAGACTGCAAATACAGCTATGTTTGGGGGCGTGTCTGGTTTGATTGACATGCCTGGGGTGCAGTCCGGTTTCTTGTATAAGTGGGCAGGGAACAGTGTGCTTTGGTTCCCAATCAGATCCACCCCTCGCTCCTCCCCCACTTTTCCAGATATGGTCAATCTTGGCTCCGAAAGACCAAAATGTCAGACTGGAGGCTTCAAACCAACGGGTCACATTTCCATTTGCTTCCAATCCAAATCCGTTTATGTATTTACAACCGATCCTGGTGTATCCAAGGTCAATGGAAGCAGTTGCCGATTTAAAGCTCCTGCTGGTATCCGTAGCTTCTGTCGGGCTTGAGTTTGTAGGAATTGGTGGATTTGGGCGACCTATCAACTAATGCTGCTAATGTTTAGTTTTTCTTCTTTCAAACGTGGTCGTGCTCGTACTGATTGCATTTACTGCTGCTGAGATCCACCTTCAAATATCTGTTGAATCCAATCCCATTTACACCTTACATAAACATTCGGGTTTTTTTTCTCATCCAGATAAGTTATACAGATATAGATGATGTCAGCGAGTTCTAATTGGACTTTTTCTGACAGATATAGACTTTACGTAGGTGCACATTTGGACACAAATTGCATCAAAGTGTGAAGGAAAAAAAAAAAAACAGCACCATTATGAAGTTCACAAAAATATGTGAACGCATCAATTTTCTGGAACCTGGAAGATTCTCAGCTCATGAAAAGTGTATGATGAAAGAGAAGGTGAGAGGTGGATGAATAAAATAAAAAGGAGTGGGTACAGGGTGAGAAAAAAAACGAACCGGGAAAGCATTTCTGATGTCAGAGCAGCGGCGGCGTTGGAGAGGACTGTTGGGAGACTGGATGTGCAAAAACACAACTCGGGTGAGCGGAGGTGTTAGAGCGAAGATTAAAAGTAGAAAAGAGAAAGCGGGGATGAAAAAAAAGGCTGGTAATAAAATGCACTAAAAAAAAAAAAAAAGAAAGAAAAAAAAAAAAAAAGTTCCAGCAAATTGTTGAGCGACTGTCAAGGACAATTTCATCTCCTCTTAACATCTCCCCCATCCTCACAACACGGCCCACGTGGATCCAACAAGCCGCTCCAGTCATTATCCGACTGTTTATGCGGACGGCGGTCGGCCCCGTCGTGTTTTTCCTTCTTCCCTCCTCGTTATCTGCCTCCTCCATCCCTCCAAACAGATTTGCCTTGTCGGCGTATTTATCCGTCTGTGACCGGGGATATCAAACATTTGTGTCGGGGTTAGGGTGGTGTTCCCTTAAGTACACAGCACAGAGACACACGATTCCCATTCATTCATTCATTCATTCATCCCCCCCCTCCCTCCCCCTCACACACACACACTCGACCTGGCAGAACGTGGGGATGTTGTGCGTCTTCCCCCTGCAGCGAACAACACTCGCATGTCGGTTTTTAAAAGGGGACGAGGCTGCAGGGTGACTGAAAACGCTCAGATTTAACCGGGATCTCAAAGAAAAAGGCGACCACAGTGCTCGTTTATTCCAAAAGTTTGCATGTTTTATTTCGCACCTGTTTTTTTTGTTTTTTTTGCGCAAGACATCAAGTGCAAATGGATGTATTTAAATGAGGTGTTTGCGTGACTTAAAGTGATTTCACACATGAAGGAAAAGGTAATTTGATCCCATTGAAATGAAATAAAACTACAAGAACAAAACGCTTTATGGGGAATTATCAGCAAGAAAGTCAACGTGGGAAAAACAAAAAGATCCGTTAGGTATAATAAAGGAAAGACGGCGGCGATATTAGGCGAAAATAAATTGGCTAGATAATAAAAAGTGGGCAAATAAAATATCACTTCTCCTGTTTCTGCTGTCAGATTTAGTAAATATCATTACAGGTGCTCAATTCATCTATTGACATTTCCTCTCCCGGTATTTTGCACGTTGAAGTAGAAACGCTCAATGTTGCATTCAGGCAAACACGCAAAACGGGCAACCGTGTGGCAAAATGCTCATTCGAAAGACGCAATCCTCACCGCACGTCGTCAGTAAGATCAGATTGGATTCTCTCGGCCCGTCAGAGGAAGCCGAGCTGTTTGCCGCTCGGCTCCCTCGTAATAGCACGAAGCTTACAGAACAAAACAAAGATGGCGGACCGCCATTGCTCCTGCGGCCGGCGGGGGAAAACCGCGACTGTTTACTCAGCACAGAGCGCGCGGCGGCTGCGGAGCTTCCGGACATTATTTCTGGAGGATGAGTCCTGCCTGTCTGATGACGCGGTCGAAGCACCTACGTTCGACTTTTTTGGTACAATCCAGAAACACCAATTAAACGGAGGATATCGGATTCATGGCAGGGATCCTTCGGTGGGGGTGTGGGGGGGGGAGGGGGGGATTCTTTCAATCAGCAGCCGGAGCGGAGACGAGACCAAAAGTATTATATTTTGTCTCGCCGTCGCAAAAAATAAACACACACGTAACCGCTGATTGCAGCTCATCGAGAGAAGGTCCTCCATTATGTGCAACCTCAAAGCCTCGGCCTGCTGATTATGGGGACGGAGATCCCTGCATCCACGTTGGCACGGCAACAAAGAAGAGGCCGACGGCGGCTCGCGTTACCGCCTGTTTAAACAGGGTTTGTCTCGCGCACGTGTGTGTGTGTGTGTATGTGTTTGTGTGGTCTGATTAATTACTCCCGATGCAGCCTTTTGGATGTTGTTTTTATATTCCGCTCTTATCTCCGCGTTAAATGTTTTTTTGTTTGTTTTCGAGGCCTGTCAATCCTTCCGTTGAAGACCTTGTAGTTTCTCAGCTCGTGTTCGTCTTACTTTTTAAATCTGTAATCGCCGAACGGCACAAACATCGACGACACCGTTCCTACGAGTAAAACCAGAATGTTGCGTCGCGGTCAGTCGGCCGTTAGAGGAAGAAGAGGACGAAGAGGACGAAGAGGGTCGACTGAATGTACAGAGCAGTATGTTCTGCAGGAACACGTTGCAGCCTCGGAACCGCCGGGAGGTCATCTTTATTTCATCCTCCTTCTTCTTCCCGAGTACATGTTCTCATTATTCATATTGCCGAGGGCACGTGGGCGTACACGTGTCTCCACTGTAGAATATATTTATATATATATATATATATATATATATATATAAAAAATAAATGAGAGGGCGCCGGGCAGCCAGCCAAGGCAGCGAGCGCACGGTGAATTCAGCTAAATGTTTGGGACAAACTTAAAGACGACTGGGTTGTAAAGGCTAAAGGATGGAGAGGAGTTACGAGGCAGAAGGTTGAGGGCTTTAAATCCCTCGAGGAGCTCGGAGAGTTCTCAGTTATAGGTGACGCTCACCTCTACCAACATTAAGCGCCATCAACGTTGTCCTTTTAACGAGGTCCTTAAATGCAACACGAGTTTGAAGACCAGGCTGCAGAGGAGGTGAAATGATTGGTTGTTGGTGAAAATGGAAAATAGTGAAGAAAGTTCTCAGCTGCATTTTGAGTCTTTTTCTTGTAGAAGCTCGTCAAAAAAAAACAACAAAAAAAAAACGCACATTTTTGGACGCTCGTCTCCGCGTCTCGTCCCGTAAACTTTGCCTCATCGATCGTCTCTCTCGGTTCAGTGTTTGTTGGTGGACGTGGAGGGGTCGGGAGCGATCGACCTGCACGGAGAATTGAAGCGTTTTACACTATTAAACAGCAGCAACGATCAGAAGTTACCAGATAACATCAGACAGAAGAGCTGGGATAAAGAAGGTCAATCAGATTTTGCAGTACGTTTTGTTGTTGTTCAATATCTGAGGCTGCCGATCTTCGAGCTTTAAATCTGGCAGAATGCCGACTGGGGAGAAAGCCCTGGTATGGAATCCATAAGAAGTCTCGCGAGGGAGCGGTATCCCCTCCACCATCAGACCGACGCTGTAAATCCGTGGAGATTCTCCTCCGCCGAACCCGTCTCACCTCGGCTGTTTCCACGCAAGTCAGATTACCTGGCTTTTATTTCCCCTCCACGGCGTCTCCAAACCTTCGTCCCGCTCTTTGAAAAGCTCCTTATCAGAAATCAGATGCCGGATCGTACGCGGCGCGGCTCCGACCGCGGTCGTTTGATGCTCAGCTGGCGTGCGTGTACGAGCGAGGGGTTTCTGGGCCTCGCAGGATGACCCCCCCCCCCCCCCCCCCCCGCCCCCGTCTTATCTCACCCCGGAGTTAACCGAATTTAACTTCCTGATTGTTTCACCTCGGTGAATTCACTTCATACCTGCAGGCCACACGGAGTTCAGTCGCTCGGCTCATGTGGGATGGATTATGTGTCCGCGGAAACGATACTCGCCGCTTCGGTTCGGACCACCGAGCTCCTCGGCGCAGCGGTGGGGAGGGGGGTGGAGGGGGGGGGCAACTTAAAGATGGATGCCGAGGCACCGGCGGTGTTCAAAAAAAGAACAGCTGCAACAGTGAAGTCTGGAGGACATAAAAAGCAGGTTTGACCTTTAATAAAAAAAATCCACCGAGGAATTATGAGCCTCTTTTTATTAGATAACACGCCCAGAGTACACAAGGGATCTTCATCATTTCTATTAATTTCTATAATTATGGCAGAAAAATGTAGAACATTGGGTTCAGTTATAGAAAAGCACAAGTTAATAAAGTAAATGTCAGATCAGATAAATTAGGCTCTTTGGTGACACACGGCTTCAAAGTAATAAAAAGAGCATTAATATTATATTAATACAAGGAGAGCATGTGAACAGTAAATAAAAGGGCACCGGGGATCGAGCCTTGGTGGACCCCATCGATAAGAGGACGCGTCCCCAGGCGTCTGCAGGTAAATCGGATTTCTTTGGACTGTTATTTGCAAGAGAGCAATTCGATTTGGTGCGTCCAACCTATCTGCATGGGTTGCCGTGGTAACGACGCTGGTTTAACGCTGGCTTTCCAACGTGGAAAGCAAAGTGCCAGCAGACACTTAATTTTAGCGTCTGTCCACGGACCGTTGTTCTCGTTGTCCTCGGTAGCGCCAAAACTTACACTCTCCGAGCATCTCTGCTAGCGTCAGCGTAGATTCTGCTGACTCTCTGAAAACGACGTCATCACAGCATGTGGGGTTGTGAGTGACGCAAGAAACCCGATCTGAGCCAGCAGAGCGTCCGGACATCCGTAGAAATTCGAAGTTTCAAACCTCCAAATGAGGTTTCAAATCTGATTTCCAAAAATGACATTTTGTGACTTTTTTATTTATTTATTTATTTTTAAGTTTTACTGTTCAGGCTTTTAAAAATCCTCCGGATTCAAACTTGGAAACGACAAGAAACAGATTTTGGCTGCAGCCTGCAAAAAAAAAAAAAAGGCCAAGACGTGGGTTTTACCAGATGCTTGATTAATTGAGATATTTTGATAAAGAAGTGATTTTTGTTTTTTTTGGACACTTCAGGGCAGCAGAAACCTTTCAATAAGCCAGGCTCTTACCCGGCTGACAGCTTTGGCGAGATCGTCCACATGTCCAGATGTGGAAGTAACGTGCTAATCAGGAAGCAGGTGTATGTTGAGCCACAAACAAAACACAAATGTGCCTCCTGATATTCACCAAAATCATTTTGCGACACATCCATCGTGTTAGTCCGATATCTACTGTCTTTTCGCTCCGTTTTTGTTCTCTACCAACTCGCCTCTTCCTTGTCTATCAGCTAATGAAGGAAGTGAACGGTGTTTTTTGTTTTTTTTCTTTTTCTGAGTGTCTCGAGTTGAACGGGACACAATGAGAGTTAAACCAAATAAAAGTTGAGAGTCAGACGGCGAAACAAAGGGCTGAAAGTCCCCGCAGAGCTCAGTGAATCTGAGGGAAGCTGCAGACTCAGCATGAAAATCATCAATTTAGTAGATACGAAAGCTTTTAAATTCGGTTTTGTAAACAGGATGAAATCAAATAACATCCGGATAGTCCCGTGAGATCATTCAAATATGCAAAAGTAGACGAGTGGAAACGATGCGAACGATGCACCAACAAACTGCAACAACCTTCAGACGTTATCTCGGTCAGCGGCCGGCTCTCCGTGTTCGCACCGCCGAGTTCCCAGGTGTAAGTGTATCCGTGTAAATGTGACTCGCTCAGCAAATCCTCCTCCTGCAAAAATAAAGGTTGAATTGCTTAATATAACCCGAGCTATTATTTCCCGCTCCTCGGAGACCGATCCATCTCGTGGCGAAGTTTGTCCTGCGTGGTTGCGCAACGGAGCCTCCACCGGCTCCCGAAAGGGCAAAAGTACTTTTCGCGAAAACCGGCTCGGGCTCCCGAGACCGCGAAGCGTACGTCGCCAACGCGACTCAGACGAACGGGACCCCGCGGACGCGCAAGCTGAACCTTCCCGTCCTTCTCCCCCGGCGCCCCCCCCACCCCCCGCCGCCGCCGCCGATCCGACGGAGGGCGCGTCGGAAACGCGTCGGTCTCGTTGTCCGCCGACCTTTCTGACTCGGGCGATGATAAACTGCGGAAAAAGCTCCCGACGGATTCTGACAAAAAAAAAAAAGTTCCAGCGATTTTCAAACACAACCCGTTTCAGAGAAAGGCGTCCGCGGATTTCTTTGCCCTCGGCCCGCCGAGCTTCGACCCCCCCCCCCCCGCAGCTTTTCATGGTTTCGGAATGACTGAAACGCGGCGGGGTTGCGTTAACTGCGTCCGCAAGGCTTGCGGAGCAAAGCGGGAAATGACGACGATAACCGCGCGACGGACGGAAAGGAAAGCCGTTCCGACGACGTTGACCCCGCGATAGAAGCGCAGAAATCAAGGCGACGTGACCAAATCAGAAAGTAACGCGTGAGACTGTTAAGTTTAGGCCCCCCCCCCCAAAAAAAACAAACAAACAAACGTGGTTACGAAAAGATCCCAGTTTCGGTTCGCTTCAAAGAAATCCATGTTGACTTTTGCTTCGTCGGGAGCGCAAACTCTTCTCTCCTGAGTTTTATTTTGAAAGTCCTGAGTTCCTTCCGTCCGATCGCGTCCAACCCAGCAGAGTTTCGTGCCGTCTATCATGAAAGCATCGATGCCAACGGATCAATTTCTCATCGAAACGAGGCAGCGTGGGAAAAAAAAATGAGAAGCGGCGGAGCTCCCGTCCCAAGTTTTTCCTTGGGATGGATTTATGTTTGACGTTAAACCAAACCCGCTGTGGTTTCAGGTAGCGTGTTCGATGTGTTTCCAAAATATTCACCCAAACCTGCCCTTTTCTTTTTATTTTTTTTTTGGTCTCGGCTCCCGTTGACTTTCCTCTGCCAGTGTGGCTCCAGTGGAAAAAAATACCGAAGAGGCAGCTGTTTTTTTTTTTTTATAAACTTGGCGAACAGCCTGATCTTGTGCGTGTTGGTTGCGCGTGTGTGTGTGTGCATGCGCGCGCGTGTGCATGCGTGTGCGTGCACGAGCGCCAAACTCCTCCACGCACTCCTGCTTCAGACACTCGGGTGTCTCCAGCTCTGTCCGTTTATTTATTAGCATACTTCAGTGATAAATCAACAGCGCTGAACTCCCCCCCCCCCCCCAAAAAAAAAAAAAATATTAAAACTTAAAAAAATGCGTTGCATGTTTTGGGATTATAAAGCCGTCCGCCGGCGGAGCCGGCCGTCCGCTCCGACTGGCGCACAACCGCGTGAACCGAATCGCGGCCGTTAAAAAAAAAAAAAATCACCGAAGGACCCTCCCGGACCCTGAGATTTACGACGAGCTCGGCGGATGACATCTGTTTCCGCGACGCCTCGCATCCACCGAGATAAACCCGCCCGGAGACCCGATCGCCGTGACGAAGCGGCTGCTGGGGCTCGGGGCGACGCATTCCTCGCTCGCCGCGCTGCTTTCGGAGACGTTTAACGATTATTCAACTTTTTTTTGTTGTTGTTCCTTCAGAAGAAGAAGAAGAAGAAGAAGAAGAAAAAAAAAAAGGTGCTTCTGGGTGTGTAACGCGATATAAACACCAAAGCGATCGACATGCTTTTGTGGTCCGCCACTTGTTTGCAGTCGCAGTTAACTGGATGCCACGGATATCTGCGCGCTGACTCACCGTCGGTTCGTCGCCGGGCGCTCTCGACACCTGCGCTCGCTCGCCCGAACTCGTAGGGCAGAAGCCAGAGGAGGGCTTCTGTGGAAAGAAAAACTTTAATTAAACACGCATTAGTTGCAGTAGGGGACGGCAGACAAGAGCAATATTTGGCAGCCGAGCAGGCGAAAAAAGGAGTGTAACGAATGTGTGTGTGTGTGTGTGTGTGTGTGTGTGTGTGTGTGTGTGTGGGCGGGGAGAGAGGAGGGAGGGAGGGGGGCCGCAATTAAAATGCCACTCACTGGCTTTAATTGGCTCTAATTATCGTCACGAGGTCGAGCGAGGAGGAATCTCGGGCGGGAGGGAGGAAGGCGGCTCGCTGGGGTTGAAGTTTTTGATTTAAAACGGCGATGAGGAGCGCAGAGACGAAGGGAAATGCACGAGCGCGTCAGTCCAGCGGTTCTCGCCGCGCGGTCCAGGATCAGAACCAGCAGTTTGCCTCCGTCATTCAGTTGCAACTCACGTTTTTTTTTTTTTCTTCGCGGCACCACTGCCCACTTTGGGTCGCTTGACGTCGCCACGACGTCAAGACAGATGAAAGTCCTTCGTTTTGGTGCTGTGGACATTTTACAACTGTGAACTATAAATAAAAACTCCCGCTTTGTCTCCGTTTTAAATCAATAATAACAGAGGTCAGATTGAACTCACGTTGTTATATTTTGTCAAAATACGCCGACTTTTTTGGAGACGGGAGTTCCCTCGGATGGTACGTCATGATGTCACTCGTATGCAAATTAAGCCCGTGGCGCCATCTCAGCGGACTTTTGGCTACTTCCCGTCGAGTCGGAAACACCGTTCATCTGAAACGTGGCGCGGAAAACGTTCCTCGTCTTCATTTATTCGCCGTCGAACCCAGACGGACTGAGAAGAAGGAAAAAGACAAACGGCTGCGGAGATCGATTGGTAGAAAGTATTTTTATGACTTCCTCCCGTAACCTGTCGGGATCGGTGAAGTTGTCTCGCGGAGGTTCGCTCCACTTCCTCTTTGTGTTTTTCCTCCGGTTGATCCCCCCCCCCCCCCTCATCCCCCCTCGTTAAAGCGCATCACCGCCAACGACGGCCCGGCGGAGCACCTGCAAAAAAATATATAGATATATATTTCTTTCTTTTTTTTAAATAGCAGCAAAGCCCTTTGCGGACAAATATCTGTGTTCCCCTGCACTTTCAGCAGTAATCAATCAACTCCCTCCCGCTCCGACCTCCCTCCTGTCTCTGCAACTAACGGTTTCTTGGCAAAATATGGAAGGAAAATTTCATGGTCGGTGGCAGCGTTGTGAAAATGTCACTCGGCGGACTATAAATAAAGAAGTATGGCTTGGTCCCGGGGACACATTTCTCACTGCGATTTGTTTTGCAGCCTTTTATTATTATTTTTTCTGATGTACACATTTTTTTGGACTCATTCACTAGTACCTTATACGCACTGGAAAAAAAACCCCACAAAACTGTCGTTCACTTTTCGCGCACGCACACACACACACACACAGTCCGCTCCAATTTGTCTTTTACTTGCCGAGGCGGCGCTTTCAATCACTTCTCTCAATCAATACGAGTTTTGACACACTAATAAAACACGACAGGCCGCTGCGGTGCCGCTCCTTCCCTCTGAAGCAGAAGTTCAAATGTTTGGGTGAGGATTATGTGTTTGCCCCGTGACAGTGGGAGGGGAGAGGCTAGTTAAAATTAAAAAAAAAAAATAAAAAAAAACGTGAGATTTTTATGTAAACTTATAAATCCTCACTTGAATGTTGTGGGATATAGAAGCGCCACAGGTCACCGAGACAAACAAACAAAAAAAAACCAAAAAAAAAGGGGACCCGATGATGTCATATCCTCCTGTACAAAAGAAAACGTCTGGGCTCCCGCCAGATGATGGATTCATGTAAAGACTCCCTTCATGTGTGCGCGCTGCGGCGGAAGCCTTTCAGAGGGAATTTGTCCGTTGGCCAAAGGCATGTCGGCGGACGATTCGGTGCTGTTTGAGGAGGGGGGGGAGTGGAGGCGGGGCCTCGGGATAATAGAGAAGCGGTTTTGCGTGAAAAAAAACAAAACAGAAAAAGGCGTGCGAGGACGAATGGTGCTGCTGCAGATTGCCATTATCGAGACGAAAGAAAAAACATCAAACAAGTAAACAGAGTCTCTTTTCATGAATAATAAATAATCCGGAACCCCCCCCCCCCCCCCCCCCCCCGCTGTTCAGAGTCTGCGGTTCTTCGTTGCTCTATTTTAACGACCTAAACTGGCATTTAGACGGCGCTCCGATCCACCTCCGCGAGTTTAATGTAACGTCTGATATGCAGTATGATAATCTGAGCGCAACGTGAGATGCGCGGTTCAAAACGGGGTTGAACTCAAGTCTATTAGAAGGGCGTTCAAGGCGTCATCTCCCTTTAACAGCAGGTGTTTTTGCACCCCGCTGGATTGCGAATGTGACGGCGGGTTTGCCGACCGACGTTCACGATAATAATCTTTCAAGTTCGGTCTTTGTACTCTTAAATCCTTTATGATCTGCTGCGTGCCCCTCTGCGTCCGCGGGCCGTAGGCGCGCCGTGCACGTTACCGTCTCAATCATTTCAATTGTATTTTTTGTATTCATAAAGCGCCAAATCACAACACAACCGGTCATTTCGGGGCACTTGACGCGGTAGAACAGAACTTTACGCCGTTGCACAAAGGGAATTTAACAATTCAACACTTCCCACGTAAGCTGGGAGGCAAAAAAAAAAAAAAAACTCCCTTTTAACAGGAAGAAAAACCTCCGACAGAGGGAAGAAAAAATGAACGGAATGCAGAAATGTTCCCTTTAAATAACTAAAATACTGCAGCAGTGACTTCAAGACCAGGTTTTTGTTGCTCAGTCGCTGTCGGCTGCCTCAAGACAGCAATGCACCAAACAATGCACCTGATTTTAAGAGCAACAAGGCCCTCTGAAGGGCGCGAGGACATTTTTTTTTTAATTTAAACAACGTCGGCTCCGGAGAAGAAAAAAAATGACACCTGTGACACTAGAAAAAGACACTCGGGGCTGTAAGAATCTAAAATCTAATTTCTGCCTTTTTTTAAAGCATTTTTTTTTTTTTTCTATCGTTAGATTCAGTAAAGTTCAAATGGGACAGCGGACGAAGCAAATTTTCCATCAATGGAACACGAGGCCGCCCAAATTTCTCTTTTTATTTTGCAATCGGATCACGTGACGCGCCAAAGAAACACGGCATTTAACACCAGTTAGACTTCATTCGAATCCTTCTGCCCCGCGCGTTCTTGTCAGTCGCCCCCGTCTGCGGTAATCGACCGTGGCAGTAATATCCCGCCGGATATAAATCGGAAATTATCAGCGATAGATTAGCCCATACCACTTTTTCATGGCTGTTATTCATGCCAATATAGAGAAAATTGAATCTCTAAACACCGTGTCATTACGTTTCACGCGCCAGCCCCGCACTTGGCCGCTTTATCTCGGCTATCAGGCCTCTCCCGTCGCCCCCCCCCCCCCCCCCCCCCCCCCCCCCCACCGTTTGATCCCAGCTGGGACCGAGACACCGACGATACCACTTGGCCTCGGTGGCATTCCCCCAGAAGCGTTTTGATCGGCCGGCCGACATTGTTCCCCGACGCTCTGGCCCTCGCCAGTGGAGGTCGCGTTGTGGACGAGCCATTGGCAAGGAGCGCTGGACTGGCCTGGCGGCGGGCTGACGGGGAAGTCTGGGAGGAACAGGGCATCGCAAAGTGTACAGCGCGGAAGATATATGTCCTCACATATAGACGGGGATTAGAGACGTTTATGAAATATGCAAATTCGTTCAGCTGAACAGACAGAAATGGAAATGTCAGTATTTTTTTTTTAGGAGCTGTTAATATTTCCGCGTCACATGAAAGAAGGAAATCTGCCAACTGTGGGAAGAAAAGAAGAAGAAAAAAAAAAAAAATTCTTCTTCCTTCAGCTTCATAATTCTGCTGTCTGACATTCGCCGGCGTGTCCCGTCTCGCCGCTCTCCGTACGGGTTCTTCACGAGGAGCCCGACGGGCTCGGCCCAGCTGGCTCCCGGAGGTCCCGGGGCTGGTAACCTTCGCCCCGTAACCCTGCGAGTGACGGCCCTTAAAAACAGGAGCGTGACGCTCGTTGGTATACCCCCCCCCCCCTTTCTCCCCATCCGGCAGAAAAGGCAAACAAATTGCAAAACGCGTACGCGTGCACGAAAAAGATCAAATAAATAAATTTTAAAAAACACTGGTCGGCGGTTTGCGGCGGCTCGGCGAAACGTGCGCAAATGAGAGCTTTAACCCAGCTCGAACTCGCAATTACATCCAGCGGAAGCCCAGGGGGGGGGGGGGGACGCAGCGTTGTCGGGCGCCCGGAGAGCCGGTGACAACGGTACAAATCCCAGGCTCTAAAAAAAAAAAACCACCGCTGTTAAGAATCCCGCGGGGAGTATTCGCGGACGTATCGCCTTTCATGACACTTTTACAAGCGCGGGTGATGCAGATGTCTGGCTTTTTAAAAAAAATTAAAAATTTAGACTCTCCACCCCTCACTTGTTGCGAGGAATCCTTTCAGTCTCATCCAGACATCTGTTCGGATTCAGGGCAGATTTCAGGGTACTTTTAAATCTTCGGAGGATCTGCAGTTACTTAGTAATACTTAGTACTCGGGAGCAATTATCAAATTTGTGCTCCGGAGTGGATTAAAAAAACAAAACAAAAACGCGAACACAAATTAGTACCGGTTCTCTTCGAGAGCTGCAGCTGCGTGAGCCTTTTAATGACCCGTACTGTAAACTATCGGCTGGCTGTTGTGCTTTAAATAATGGTACAGAAATAGGTAGGTAGGTAGGTAGGTAGTTACTTTATTAATCCCCAAGGGGAATTTTTTTTCGCTACAGCAGCATTTATAGATACAGGAAAGCAATAAAATAACAGTAAAAACTATTAAATATAAAAATGCACAGTATATACAGTACAGTATATATATGTATATTTAAACAACCAAGAAACACAGACAACAGTGTTATTGTTGTGTGATGGATTTTTCCAGAGGTGAGTTATTGTACAGTCTTATTGCAGTGGGCAGGAATGATCTCCTGTATCAGTCCTTGTGACAGCGGAGCTGGAGGAGTCTTTTGGAGAAAGTGCTCCTCTGTCCCTGCAGCAGGTGGTGGAGAGGCTGGTCTGGATTATCCAATATGGATAATAGTTTGTTCAGCGTCCTCCTCTCCACCACTTTTTCCAGGCTGTCCAGTTTGCAGCCAATGATGGAGCCGGCCTTCTTAACCAGTTTGTTAAGTCTGTTGGTGTCGCCGGCTCCAATGCTGCCCCCTCCCCTCCTCCCCCAGCAGACCACAGTGAAGTACAATGCACTGGCCACAACAGACTGGTAGAACATCTCCAACATCTTGCTGCACACATACTTGTCCTCCCGTCCATCCCTTATACACCCGACCACTGCAGAGTCATCAGAGAACTTCTGCAGATGGCCGGACTCTGAGTTGTGCTGGAAGTCAGTGGTGTATAAGGTGAACAGGAAGGGGGACAGAACAGTTCCCTGTGGAGCTCCAGTACCACTGACCACCATATCAGACAGCACACTGCCCAGACGGACAAACTGTGGTCTGCCTGTCAGATAGTCAGTTACCCAGGAGACGGTGGACGTGTCCACCCCCACCGCCCGCAGCTTCTCACTCAGCAGCAGTGGATGGATGGTGTTAAATGCACTGGCGAAATCAAAGAAAGTGATTCTCACAGAGTCACCGGTTCCATCCAGGTGAGACTGAGCTCGTTGCAGCAGGTAGATGATGGCGTCGTCCACTCCCACATGAGGCTGGTACGCAAATTGCAGCGGGTCCAGAGAAGATTTCACCAGCGGTCTGAGGTGGGCTAAGACCAACAAAATACAAACGTGAAGCTCTGTAATGCAGCTGGTTTTAAGAGGATATTAGCTGTAGGTAAAATCATTTTAGAAACAGTGATGGGAGTCCTGCGTTGTAAAAACTCGGGACTTCTACTGATGTAGAAGACGTCTTGTATTCAAGTCTTTGAGAATATCAGAGGCTTTAGGTTTCACATCTGTTCATCGCGAACAATATTCAAGACTTATAATACTCAGGAATTTCTTCCAATTTGGCACAAACCTTCACTTGGACTCAGGGATGACCTGATGACATTTTGTTGATCAAAGGTCACTGTGACCTCACGTTCCTCACACCCATCTGCGATCTCATGAATGCGACATCTCAAGAACACCTTTAGGCCATTTCTTTGAATTTGGCCCAAATGTTAATTTGGACTCGAGGATAAATTGATCAGATTTTGCTGGTTAAAAGTCTCTGTGGCCTCCATGTCGGTCCCATCCATCTGTCTGTATTCTTTTAAACGCATAATCTCAAGAAACGCTTTCAGAGAATTTCTTCCAATTTGGCACAAATGTTCACTTGGACAGAAGAATTAACTGATTAGAAGTTGGGCGTCAAAGATCAATGTCACTGTGACCCCACGTCTGTCCCATCCTAAACACAATCTCCCAGGAACGCCCTGAAGGTTTTTTTTTTTAATTTTATTTTATTTGGCACAAACTTTTACTTGGATTTAGGGATTAATTGAATATATTTTGGTAATCCAAGGTCGCTTGTGACCTCACGTACCTCACGTCCATTTTTGGGATTCTCGCGAACACATAACCTCAAGAGCCCCTTCGAAGAACTTTTTCCAATTTGGCCCAAATGTTCACTTGGACAGGAGGATTGTTTAAAACGGATTAAATGTTTGGCGTCAAAGGTCACACGTAACCTCACGTCTGTCCCGTCCTTGTAAAGAAAATCTCTCAGGAACGCCCCGAGGGACTTTCTTCAAATTTGGCACAAACATTCACTCGGACTCGGGGACGAAGTGAAGAGATTTTGCTGGTCAAAGCGACCTAACGAAACATTTTTGTAGCCATAACTCAATCATTAATTTCTCAAAATTGTCTCATAGGGCAGAATGGGGAAATTGTGATATTTTATAGCCAAAAGGTCAAAGGTCAACTTCACTTTTCTGTGCATTATTCAGCAACAGAAAGGACAGAAGGGTAGATTTGTGACCGTATTCCATATTTGGTCAGACACGGAAAGTGTGACACTAATCTTTGGTGTCCATCTTGAAACGGTCCTGATTGTTTAGATCTCCTCTGCTGTCGGGTTTGAAGATGACGTGTGAAGTCTGTAGCTTTTTTGCAGCGACATTTGCGGATTTGTCGCCCGTCGATCGGCTACGACGGGCCGAGCGTGTGAAGGCGTATGAAGGACTCCTTTCAAGGTCTTCTTCACGTTCATGAGACGTGGATTTAGACTTGTTTTCTCGTTCGAACAGGCTCAGTAACATGACGGACGCGCGTCAGGAGGGAGAAAAGAGGAAGACAGTGTATTCATAAATCAAAGATGATGGGGGTGTGTGAGGCCCCCCGACTCCTCCTCCTCCTCCTCCCCTCCCCCACCCACCCACACTGCCTCTCTCCCCTTATATTACTTTAATTGAAGTCGTTTAATAATTCTGAAACTATTTTGCCCTGAGCGTGTGCTGCCCATAAATCCTCGGTTCTGTACACACTCTTAAGCTACACTTAACATTCCTCCATGCTACTTAATCTTTCATCTTCTCATCCATCCCTCCCTCCCTCCCTCCCTCCCCCCACCCCTCCACCCTGTCTCTGTCTGTCTCTCCTCCCCCTCTTCAACCCCTCCAGTCGATCCCCTTTCAAATCCATCCCTCTGATTCCCACCCCGTCTGTCTGTCTGTCTGTCTGCCTGCACCCACTTCATCTTTTTTTTTTTTCCCTTTTAATTATCGGTCTTCAACTAGTTTGTTTGGATCTGTCTCCTCGGGTCCTCGTCTCTTAACCTGCTGCACATCCACCGGGAGGAGTTACTGTACGCTCTTCATCTTCTTCTTCTTCTTCTTCTTCTTCTTCTTCTTCTTCTTCTTCTACCTCCCCGAGGTCGTTCGTTTTTTACTCTCAGGGGAGTAAAAAGTGCTTCAGCTGTAAGTGCGCGTGTTGGCGTGACATTACAGAGTCAACCTCCTGTTTGTTTGTTTTTTGTTGTTGTAATTTTTACACACGGTCACATGCACACACTAAACCTCACTTGGTGTACGGATCATTTTCATATCGATTCCAACATTTATTAAAAAAGAGAAAACATACATTAGTTACCAAATAGCTTGCTTGCTGGCTGCTGAGTGTGTAGCTTTGGCATCCCCCCCCCCCCCCCCACACACACACACACACACTTCCAGCTCTGTACTTTAACACAAACAGTTTACAGTACATTGTGGAGGTGAGATCCAGATCTCCTGGGATTCCCTGCAGCTATAAAAAGCTGCAGCAGTCTGCAGGATTACCGTGCCTCTCGATGGATTCAGACGGGTCGACAGTCAAATATGATGCTGCCGAGTGTGCAGACGCGTGTGACGTGTTGTATTTGTTTGTTATTGACTCCCTGGAGAGAAGTCCTGGTCCTCAGCAGATTGTTTCTGGTGTATGCATACATTATATTGGCAGTACCACTAAATCAGGCCTCATCCTCACACTTTGCACGCACACAAACAGAATAGCTGCACACACACACACACACACACACACACACACACGCGCACACAGCCAGTCGCAGACTCTCGCTTAAACTCACAACACATTCCTCCTCGCGACAAACCAACTGACTGTGTGACGGCGAAGGCAGAGCGGGGCTGCGGCATGTTAATGGCTGGATGTCGGCTCCATTAAGGAAGTCAGTCGGGTCACACGTGTCACTTCTGGAGGAAAGCCAAGTTTTATTTTATTTGATCAGCGCGCACAGATGTGACAGAGCGTGCATACATGCATACATTACATCACGTAGGACCCCATTAGCAAAACACGCACCTTCGGATGCACCGCTGCCTAACAGGCAATTATGCCGAGGGGTGGAGAGCGCAGAGGGCTGGGAGGCTCGGTTCAGGGGAAGGTTTACATGTGTACGTGTGTGTGTGTGTGTGTGTGTGTGTGTGTGTGTGTGTGTGTGTGTGTGCGAGCGCCCCGCTTTGCCGCCGTATCTGAAAATGACACGACATTACATATATGGAAACGTGTCAGTGTTTAACCCTTTGACATTGCAGTTGTTTTTCTTTTTGTTCACAAGTCAAACACGTTTGCGTGCCTCGTTTTTTTATTGTTATTTCATATAATCCTGTGCAGTGTTTTTATTCCTGTTTTTTCTGCCTATATGAGACTATAAATAGTGACTGACAAGACTCCGTAGCACCAAAACAACTAAAACACACTAAAGTGGTTGCAAAAGGCAAAAACTGACATTAAAAACAGTGTGAAGAGGGAAATATAGTTAATCATAGTAAAATAAAGGAAAATCATAGACTAAAAATATCACTTGTTTTGCTTTAACAGGGGAGCAACAACTTTGGTTTGATATTATTAAAATATTTAACATCATTAATATTTTGTATTTCATCAGGCCAATCAGGAGCTCTTTAAATTTAAATGCAGTTTGTGGTTAACTTTATATTTTCTATGAAATCCTAATGTACTCTAATATTGTAGCCACTATAAGCATCAGTGGTTACAAAAATGGTTGTACACTTTATTAAACTCATTTTTAAAAATGTATCAACTATTGATTGTAAATGTCGCAACTATCGATGAAGGAAAATTACCATTTTCGTCACTAATAAATGATAAAATCCAAGTATAATGTGACTATTTCAATTTCTACTCTTTCGGAAGATTTAATGGTTGATTGAAAGACAAAGCATTAAGTTTGACTTTTCTGCATTTAACACTGGGCTCAGACTTCTCGGTAATTTTTTCTGTCACCATGGTAACTTTGTCAAATTAAATCAAAGTGCCGTCAATTCTTGCCGTGCTTTTGTTGCGAGACGATTGCGACCCGAAACAATCATCGTTCACGTTGACTTCCTGTTTTGTTTGGGAAGGGAGGGTCAAGAACTTGTCAATCACGGCTACACAGTCTGATGCTGTTCGACGTCAAGGAACTCGTCGTGGGATATTTCAAACTATGTGGACAGAAACACAAAAAGTTCTGACATGCTGGACTTTTCGTTGGGGAGTCCCAGACGCTGCAACGGTGTCCTTCAATGATGTCGCACCACACATCTTTCGTATCAAAATCAGGCTGAATTCATGCTACTCAATCCAGGCATAAATTGAGTTAAACGGGACTTAAAGACACCGAAAGCAACCGATGGGAAACAACAATAAATAACAGCATCATCAGCATAAAATCAGTTCATTGTAGTTCTCTAGATTATCACACAGGTCATCTACAAAAAGAGAAAAATAGTGGTCCAAGCGTTGAACCTTGAGGCACGCCCTCCAGTCAGAAATAAAATAATCAAACACCATGGAACAGATAGCTTTTAAATGAGGTAATATTACAAACTGACAATAATTATGGATCAGAAATGAATGCACGGTATATATATATAAAAAAAAAAAAGGAAACTTTCCAGTTAAATATCGCACATTTCTTCCGCGCAGCAGCCGTGTGCCCTGTCACAGCGTCCTTGAGCCACAGCAGGAACCTCCACTTGTTCACTTACCGTGGGTGTGCCGCTGTTTTTCTCTGTCTCTGTCATCCCTCATGGAAACAAGGCCTCACAGCAGATTTTCTAACAAGATCCACATTGTCTTTAATAAGCTGTAGCTTTTCTAAGCGTAAGCCCGGCCCACAGGCTGAAAAACCGACATCCTGCGAAGGCTTTGGGTGGGAGTCAATTAGAGATGACAGTCTTGAAAGAAAATGAGGGAATCTGTTATGAGTTGACCGTTTCTGCATTAGCATTTAAATGTAACAAACAAAGCGGCAGCAAAATGTGTGTTTATGTTCTGCAGCTAGAGGTTTAAGAAATGAGGATGTTTAGCAGTCAGCAGCAGATGCACATCGTATGTAGCATGAAATACAACAAAACAGACAGCAATGCAAAAAAGAAAGAACATAATGTGAGACAGTAACTCCTGAAAGGCTAATTAGCAGCATACAGAGAATATAGATGTGTGTCATAATACCGTACCGGAGAGATCGAGGGAAACAATAATAATCATTAAAAACACTAACAATCCAAAAACAATTAAAAAAAAATAATAAAAAAAAAAAAATTAGCGAGGGTATCAGGGGCCGTAATGGATTAGTCCGACGGGAAGTCACAGCAGCGGGAGTTCACGAGTTTCGTCGCGTTTGAACCACTTTCCCCGTTAAACCCACAATTATTAGTTTTAATACCGACTTCCACGTTTGTGAATTTCTACGTCGCTCGGAGTCACTGAAACCGTTTTTTTCCTGCTGCCACCACGCGGGCCCGCCGCGCTCCACTTCATCACGTCTTCGGCAGCGACTTTTAGTTCGATGACGCTAATCCCACCGGATTTTAAAACGGCGAAATGTAATTCCGGCGATCAGAAGAGCCGCTCGTGAAAAAGGCAAAATTAATCTGCGTAAAGTTCAGCTCGACGTGCAAATTCGCACCTTTGACCGACGGCGGACCGTTTTGACGGCGCCGACCTTTGAAGGCGGAGAGAAAAAAAAAAAAAAAAAAAAAAAGCGGCGGAGTCCAAAATATAACGCCGCCATCGTGGCTAATTAGCTTCCGTGCCACCGTTACATCGCCTGTCGGATTTAAATCTGTTTCACAAAAGGAGCCGAGACATTCATAAGACAGGAGTCCATAAAATACAAATAAAAAGTGTGAACTTACTGCGCTATAAGCAACCGAGCTACGCTGACGATTTTTACTAAATGGCGAACAGTGAACTCCTCAGCTCGAAGAGATTCATTTTCTCTTTTCAGTCATGTCATATGGGAAGAAATTGTTTACAATGATGGACAAAACTCCGAGTAAACTGACCCCTCAAGCCACTCTTGTCTCCATTTTGCTGATAAGATCATTAATTCTGGTAATTTTGAGGTGTTTTCAAAGGTAACTTTGGGGTTGCACCTCTGGAGATAGATACGGTCCGTGTCAGAGCTGCAACCAGACGGTTAGGAGATTTTTGTGGAGCAATATGTTGCCTCATTCCTATTTTTTTTTTTTTTTTTTTTCATCTTGCATCGGTAGTCGGCAGCTCCTGGACTCTAGAGCGGTAATTCTCACTGACTGGGGTGAAAAGATATTCGGGCAAAAAACCCAGCCGTCCGTCCCACCGTCTCCTGTCAACTTTTAGCTGTCTGAAAAAGTACAGCTCCTCCCGACCTCATACTTATTCTACTGTCAGCCACCAACAAACTGCACAGTGATGATTTGAAATAACACCTAAATAAACTCAGTTTCGAACTATTTCTCTCCGTCTGTTTAAATACCAGCTCTGTTTTAGTTCTTATAAAATCAGATTGAGCATATTTTTGTTTACTTAATAATTCCATATAAAAAAAAAATCATAGTTCTGATGTCTTCAGGTTTTTTTCTACACTAATACAAACAGCAAATAAAGGGAAGTCATTTCATGAGTAGAAGTGTTGAATGGTAATGTTTTTCACAGACTTATTTTATTTTATTTTTTTTATAGTAATTTACCTCGACTGAAAGCACGTTTCGCTCCGTTGAAAACTTTATTATTTCATTTTCAATCTGTTTACTTTAGTGTGGAGTTTGAATCTATGCAGCTTGTAGAGTGAGATGTGGAAACAGTGGACTTGTCAGTGCAGTGCAGGAGACATCTTGTGTCCAACGTATTTCCAGATGGGTTTCTGAGTGAGTGAGAGACAACGTGGAAAATCCCAATCAGGCAGAAAATGTTGTTCCAGGCACATTATTTTTTTATATGTTGTGAAATGTGTCTGCAACGTAGCTTGAAACTCAATCTGCCTCCAACTTTACATCACCACACACAACCAGTCTTTGTGTCCCAAAAAAGAAAGAAAGTCAAACTGACACAAGCTGAATCAACACAGAATAAAAAGCTAGATTTGTAATGTGATCTCAGTGGATGCGACCTGATCAAGATATTTAAAAAAAAATAAAAAAAAATCTGCTCTTGAAATAAAGCAGCTTTTGAGGAGGACAAGTCATGCCAATCTTAGTGGGAGTTTTTTACTCAAGCGACTCGATCTCAAAAGTCCCCGTTTCGCATTCAGTCACGGCCAGATGTTGATCAGCTGATAACGATGACTCTCCGAGGTGATGAACCGCGAAACCGTCATCACGTTCTTTTCATGTGTGTCATGCGGAAACTCCCTCAAATTAGTTCCCCATATTTTTCAGTTGAAATGCTATGGGAATGCACACAAATAGACCGGGCACACTTGTTTTGTCTGCAAAAGGGATTTTTTGTTTTTGTTTTTTACTTCGACAAAAATAGAAGAAAAAATGAAACTAAACAAACGTCATTCAGGAAGGTAACTTTGATTGTGTGATTTGTACACTGCAGCTTCAGTGACATCGCCGAGCGTATCCGGACCCAAACTTACTGCGTGAATATCTGGATACGCTTCATAGGGAATCGTTGGCAGTTGTTTCTGAAAACTATTGGGGCATCTTTTAACTAATCAGCAAGGCCGAAACCAGCTGACGCTCTGCCACCGCTGCAACTACCTCGAATTCGTGTCCAGTAAAGTGTTTTTACAGTAAAGTGCGCAGCTTATTTTTAAAATTGCTTTTAATGGGAGCATGACGAGGTGCTGAGCGTTTATTTTGCAATGACTGTATATAAAAGTGTTCGTCGCTTCCTGGTATGAAAAATGGTTCCGATGCAGAAGTGCCTTAAGCCGCAATACCACCGAGTGCCACTAGAGGTCGGCTCCAAAAAGCCTCCGGCTCCGTAGACTCCCATTCAACTTCTCTCATCAAATACAAAGTATTCAACTTCTCTCATCAAATACAAAGTCAATAAAATGTCTCCAGCAGTTATCTCGGTGTTGTTAGCTAAAGTCGCTCCTTCTCGTTAAGTTTTCTGGAGGTCCATCTGAAAACAATTTAATTCCAATTCGATATAGTTGTGTTTTTCTCCTGTCCTCGTTGTAGAAATACAAGAACAGGAGACACGAAAAGGTAACGAAAGACAGCTAAAATGTAAATATAAAAAATGTTTTGCTGCACTTCGGAAAGAAAAAAAAAAAAAAAGATGAAAAGAAGGTAAAACAAAACAAAAAAGTCCTGCGAACGAGCCCCCCCCCCCCCCCCCCCCCTAGCTGATGATTACGTCTGTTGAAAGAGCTTCACCTCGCCCTCTAACTGTGAGGAAAAGTACCCGCACTCCCGCTTGAGTGCCATTTATGGGCAGTGTGCGGTTTTCGTGCGGGCATTAGTCCTTCACCTACGACGGGAAAAGTGTCAAGAATTGATGAATAAGTCAGAGTGCTCTCACTTATAGCCCTCCTCCTGCACCTCAGCGTGGCGCCATGCATTTAGTTCGCACCTCGAACCGAATACAGCACCACCATTATTCCTTTAAGAAGTCGGAGAGACGAAAAAGAAAAGAGAAGTGGGCGCGGGATCACGGTGGCGCCGTGAACCGACGCTCGCTGCCTCTGCTCAAGTATTCACCCGTCGGAAGGGAAGGTAAAATGTCTCCGGCATACGAAGGGCTTTTGTTCTCCATCTTTTTCACACTTTTTTTTTTTTTTTTTCTTCTTCTTTTGCCTGAAAAGAAAGTATTCCATCAAAGAGCTTTACATAAGGAATAATAATAATACAAAAAAAAAAGAGGACATTCGATATGGAGGAAAAACAAGAGGATTGGAAAAAGAGACACGAGTAAACTCGAAGACGGGGGAAGTGAGATATTAATAATTAGTTCAAAATTTTATTTTTAATAAAAGAAAAAGCGGCGAGACTTGACATAAAAGAAGTGAGTTGTCTTCGTTGGAGGTTTGAACAGACAGCGTGTGTGTGTGTGTGTGTGTGTGTGTGTGTGTGTGTGTGTGTGGGGCATCGGATCGAAAGAACCAGACGTAACCGAGGTCGCCCGAGAGGTCGGCAGGGTTCACAGATTTATGGAGTTGCATTGAAATATATTCCACGACCGAGCCAAAATTTCTGGTTTGGTTTGTCAGATTATTCAGTGTAGAATCAGCGATGACAGATAACCAGCACAGTATTTTTACGATACAATTTCCTCGATGTGAAATTCATTTAGATAAAATAGCACCAGTGTTTCAGTGAAAAGAGTGAAAAGCATAGAAAGCTGATTTGGTACCGGCCTGATTCTTCATGAAAAAAAAAAAAAAAAACGACCTTGGAACTGAAACAAACAAAAAAAGTCACATCTCAAGTCTTCGATTTTTCATGATTAACTCCGCAAGCAATCTGGCATCTGATGTCGTTATCTGCAACACATAGAGGACAAAGTACAAGTCTGGTCAACAGGGCCCATGTTGAGACCGGATGCACATCTTTTCCCTTTTCAGTTGGTTCGTGTATTTGTATTTTGGAGCAGGAAGTGACCATATTTTGATGAGCTGGGGGGTCGGAGGGGAGGGGGGGGGGGGGGGGGGGGGGAGGAGTGTCTGTGGATCTGATTGGGAAACACAGGGACACCATGCCCCGCCCCACCTCTACCGGAAATCTGACTGCACCACAGGCCTGTCAATCAAACATACCTCTTTTTTTAAGGCTTAATGTCTAATTAATGACGGATTATTTTCAAATGGACCGCCAGAAAACTAAAAACAAGGAGCGACTCTCGCTAATGACACCATAATGACTTGCGGAAAACATGGATTGACTTTGTATTTGATGAGAAAAGTTGAACGGGAGTGTACGGAGCCGGGAGGCTTTTTGGAGCCGACCTCCAGCGGCACTCGGTGGTATTGCGGCTTAAGACGCTTCTGCATCAGCTTCACTTTTCAGACTTGGAGGCTACATCCATTTTCGTTTGCAGTCTATGCAGCGTGTGCATTGTGCAAATGTATCGCAAACTCTGCCAATACTAATAAACAACCAAAATCAAATACAATGCAAAAATCATTTCTAAATGATTAATTAGCCGTCGGTAAAGTTGTAAGCGGCACAAGTACATTGTGTGCTGAGACCAGGCTGAGTGGAGGAGGTGAAAGAGGAATATCAGAAAAATAAATAAAACAGGATCACAAAGAGAAAGAAATAACACGAAACGTTTCCAAAAGAGCAACTGCCAAAAAGAGAGACGAGCGAGACGAACGAAAGTGGAAGAAAAGAAATCTGGGAGGGAGACAGAGAGAGAGAAATCGCTGTTTCCTTATCTTGTAATCTATCTGAGCTTTTAAAGTGTTTTCTGTTGTATCCCCGTCTCTGGCGGTCCGGCTGTCAGTCAGCGTCCGGCGCAGACAGTACGTGTCAGCAAACTGTCGAGAGCCTGGTTCCTGTACCCCCCCCCCCACCCCCCACCCCCGTAACAGAAGGGGGGGGGCAGATAAAACACTAGTAGCCCCTCATTTTCACACACACACACACACACACACACACACACACACACACACACACACACTGACCTCTCAGCTTTCTCTTTTCAATTTTATGTATATGGCTGCATGGGAAACAGAGCTTGTCGGTGTGTGTGTGTGTGTGTGTGTGTGTGTGTGTGTGTGTGTGTGTGTGTGTGTGTGTGTGTGTGCGTGCGTGCGCGCGTGTGTGTTTTTTCCGACATGTACGAGTTTTGAGGTTTCACTTCATTTGTCCCGGTGGGACGCCCACAGTAAATATTATGGTCTGTTTGAGCAGAGAAAGGTACCATATGCAGAGGCAGCGTGTAATTAATGAATTTCCCAGAGTTTTGAATTCACAGAGGAAAATGGAAGTTTGCCGAAAACACTCGTACACAAGAATTTAGAAAGCGGCAGTCGGGATGTCTATGAGGATTTTAGATTTAGAAAAAGAGAAGAACTAGTGAGGAGAAATTACACGAGCAGGTGAGGAACTAAAAAGGGGAAAACAAGCGCGCCGTAAAACCAAACAGCAGCTGCAGCGAGACGTCAGATTGTCCGTACATGTTCCACAAACAGCTTTTAAGTATAAGAAGTGAAATCCAAATCCTTTTGTTAGTTTTTGGGAGCTGCTGGACGGCGGTTAACCTGGTTTCAAAAACTGGCCAACTGCGCCGTCACTACAGCAACAACTTTTTTGGAATCTAATATAATCACACGACGAAAATAGCTTTTGATGCGGTCCCGTTAGCGCCATATATAAATAGAGAATAAAAGCTCGTTAAGATATATAAATGTTACAGAGTTGAGTAGAACCGGTACCGGCACTCGAAACAGGGGTTTTTAGTTTGGAGGAATTAATGCCGGTTGTGATATGGTGAGGAAAATACTAGAATGCTCGACCGATCAGCAGTCGTCAGCGCCTCGAGCCCCACCCTTCAAACTTCCTGCATTGTCAGAAGGTACGGAAGGTTTCGAAACTGAGTCCGTCGAAAGGTCGGAAGTCCCCCCGGGGAGGCTGGGCTCCATGAAGGACCAGCATTAAGAGAAACGAGGAGTCTTTTGACCAGTAAATCATCACGACTTCCTTCGCGGTGCAGCTGAGAGCCCGTTGCGTGGAATAATCAGGAACACGGGCAGAATCATAAAGCGGGTGAACTCAACCTACGTTCCTTCAAAACAAAAAATCCAGACCAAATGGCTCGGCAGTCACGCGCGGGGGATGTTTGCGGAGGACGCAGCGAAGCCGTCTATTTCCCTGGTTTTTCGAGGGTCCGGTCAAACATTAACTTCAACCTCCTACTCAACCTCGCAGGGAGACTAAACACAACACAAGGTGAAGCTTAAGTTCCCGGCCAACACCCAGTCATTTACTGCCGGGACCGACATGCAAGCGTCTTTAATTACTACGTCCGCGTCCTGGAGTCTGTCCGGTCCGAAACGTGACCTCTCACAAGCCAGTAAACAGAAAAAGAAAATGGCTCCACGTTGAAAGGTGGAAAGCGCTCGAAAGGACTAGAAATCCAATGAGATTGTCTCGTAAAGCTCGTTTTCCAAGTTCCGGAAAAGATGAAACCCGCCGTGCGGAAAACGCTTCCCCTCTCCTGATACTCTGTCGATTTCAGCATCTTTTTTTGTCTCGTTTTTTTTGTTTTTTTTTCCACGGCCCTGCGACGTTACTGAAGCTAAACGGGCTGATGGAAAATGATTTGTCTTATGAAGTTTATCATGTTTTTACATATGTCTATTAATAATAAAATATTGTCAGTAGAGATATGTCTTTTATAGTTGTGTGGAGGAGATTGTCTAGAATATGGAAATATATGAATTATGTTGGTATGTCTGGAGTATGTTTATATACTACAATATATGAAGTATGTTTGTAATTGCTGTATGATTCAGCAATTTAAAAAAAAAAAACATATGTGCTCAGTGCGTGACGGAAAATCAGTGACTCATTTTGATCATGAACGACTCCAGGTTTCAAAAGTGGATTATGTGAAAACTTTGTCGTACAGACAAACGACGGGTAGAAGAAAAGAAAAAAAAGACGATTACTGAGAGTCTTTCCTCTGTGATGCTGTTTTTGCATTAGTCCCACTAGTATTGCAATTTTGCAAAACCTGTGTACCGGAAGCAACCCATTACATTTAAATTACCTGCAGCCGACCCAAACCAAGTCTCAAGAACCGCCCGAGACTTCAATATGAAATTCTAGGTTACGTAATCACTCACTTAAAACCATAGATGGTGCCTAAACCACCGGATTTCCCAAGGTTCGGTTTTGACGCGTCACCCCGTGCAGAACCGTGTCCAACCTGTTCCCAGACTATAAATTAGTGCGTGATCAATATTCAAGATACGGCGCCCCTTATCTGATTGCTCCGGCGAATCAGATCATTTCTTAAGCCTGTTACCGAGAGCTTGAAGATGCATAGGACGATACTGGCAATCATAAAACAAGCACTCCCCATGCAACATCACTTCAAGTGATGATTACCTTCATTACATGGGAGTAATTAGCACCTGAAGAGGGAAAAGGTAGGTTCAGAGATGTGATCCCCTGGTGGTTTTAAAGAGTTAGTTTAATCTCACCAGGGTTAGAATAAATTAAGAGTTCTCGCAGGGGAGGAAGTCCTTATCAGAGCCGACACACACGTGTAAGAGCACGGGCAGAATACAAATACATCCACAACAATGGGAGGATTAATCACACTCTTCTTCCCGGCTGCCACGTTCATCCACGGAGCTGACAGACTTCTCTGTGGAGCAGTAAAACCTGGATGGTGTTCAGTCTCAACGTTACCGGCGCCAAGACGATAGCAGCAGATCCTTCGGGTTCTTTAAATTGTCAGTTTTGGCTTTTATGGATCAGATTTATTCCAGGACGTCCTCAACAGCCCGACATCGGTTGATGTTTTTGTCGTTCCTTTGTGCTCAGCTCGTCTCGACGTTTTGGAGATGCTCGACCGAGTCTTCTGGCCGTAATGATTTCGGTCTTTACACCCGACCATCGCTTCCACATCCAACACTTTGACAACAAGATATGTTCACTTATTATCTAATATACTATTCACCGTCGTTGCAAGTTCCTCAACCTCATTAATGCCGCTAACGTCCTGGTGTAAGACACCATAGTGAGTGGAGGACCAACAGGATATAAGTCAGGGTTATTCACAACTAAAATAAAGTGCAAGTATTGAAAATCGGCTCCAAATTAATGTCTTTTGAGACGCATCTTGAATAACTGTAAAAAACAACAACATTGAGATTTGACCATTTACAATTTCATGAAATTTTCCTGCAGCAACTGTCATGTGACGATGAAGGACGTTTTTGAAGGGCTGTTAAATGGACCGTGTAAATATGGAAGAGTCACCATGTTTGAAGTTTTAAAACGACATTGAATTTAAAAAAAAATCAAACCCTTTATTCAACTACCGTCTTGTCTTAATGATAATAACAACAACACGTTTTGTTCGTGTAGCGCTTGTCAAGATGCCCTAAGACATTTTACTGTTCAAAATGATCGAAACAATACGATAACAGCATAAATCACACAACGATCACGTTAAAATCCGATAATGACAGTAAAACCGAACTTTTATGTTCCTACCGGGCTCCGGGGACAAAAAGCAGAAACACGTCTAAAGTTCTGCGTGGAACTTCTTCGAAAAATAAACAAAACTGAGGTGCAGTCAAACTCTTACGGCCAAAGCCAGCCGGTCATAAATGTACCGATGCTGTATCACCGATCAATAATCAATAACAACAGTTTTGATTGACATGCAGCTCAAACAACGTAACCTGATCTCCAAGATGAAGCTGGAGGGCGAAAGGTTAAAGAACTCGGACGGTATATTTTGAGCCCGACTTTATGGCATTAGTGAGTCTCTTTCTCTTTGTGTGTGTGTGTGTGTGTGTGAGTGTGTGTGTGTGTGTGCGTGTGTCCGTGTGTCCGTCCCTACTCGAGAGATGTAATTTGCTGCAAGCTGAAGATACATATTGTTCCAAAATTGGATTTGACTCCGAGAACCAAAGAAAAGTAACTTTGTCTCACTGCAGAACTTCGGTTTATCAAAACATGACGACAACGTCACGAACCGCCCGACCTCCGTTTCTGATACACATTTGAACTCGACCCTCGACTCCGCCGTTATTGCTTCAAAGATTGGACGTGCACCGCGACACAATGTACACAGAAAAGATAAAGTCGCTTCAACGTGACGACGACCTCCGAAGGTCGGAGCTCCGCGTGCGACAGACGGTAGAAAAACGCCGCGAAGCTCCCCCCAACCCCACCCCGCCGGACCTTTTATTTTCCCGGGGTTCGGGTCACGACTGGAAAACACGGCGACCCCGCGGGGCATAATATACAATAACGGCTACTGTTTATGAGCGCCGGTAGAGCAAATATGCAGTGCAGATGTAAAAGTAAACATAAACAGCCGCGCGGCGAGCAAACGTCAGGTTTGTTTACTCTGAACACGGAGGAATGCGAGCCAGAAAAAGTATGTCGAGCGAGTCCGGTTTCACTTTCAACAAACAAAAAAAAAACAAAACAAAAAAATATGAAAGCGGCGCACGAACGGGTACACTGTACAGACATGCAGACGTGGGAGGACGTTGAACCCTGCCCCGAGGCATTCTGGGTAAGGCTGGTTGAACCCGCGAACATGCAGATCCTCGGCGGAGAGGCCCGCAGATGTGTGGGCGAACGAGTGTACGTGTAATGTGCAGGAGAAACGGCAGACACGCACACACGCACACACACACACACACACACACACGCGCGCCAGCTGTGGGAGGGATGCTTTGACAGTTTCGCCTCATCGTCATTTCTGTAGCAGTCACCTTGTGTGTCGGGAACAGGAAGAGGAGGAGGAGGAGGAGGAGGAGGAAGATGAGGAAGAGTCGATGCCGTGTTTCATTCAGAGGAACGTTTGCAGCGTTATTGAGTTTGTGTCACGGTACATTTCTCAGCGGTTCACTTCAGGATGGTTCCTGTTCAGAGGCTCGTTCAACTTCTGGCTCAATTTTTGGGAAACTTTGTGAGTCACAAATGAAAACAGTGAGAAGCTAGACGTCCCCCCCTCCCCCCCTGAAGATTTAAAGAAAGATTTGAACTCTCCGCTGCTGGTTTCCTGTCATCTGATGCAACGTCAGGGTCGGCTTTTCTAGGCTTCGGTCCCGCTGGTGTTTGTATTCGACTTGAAAACAAAAACCTCTTTAGCTCCTCCCCTTACCGTCGTGACTTTAAAATTTTTAAATTCTACTCACGCACAGGTCACCAGTTTACTCGGTACACCCGAGCGGCAACCCACCGTGACGTCGCCCGTTGGGTTTGTGAACGTTCTGAAGCCTCGAGTAGGGAGTTTTGGCCGTCGCCGTCTTGCTTCTTTAGTGGCAGAAGTGACCATATTTGGAACAGCTGGAGAGGAATCCAAGGACGCTATGCTCCGCCCACCTATAGCAGAAAACCTGGCTGCGCGACAAGCCTGTCAGTCAAGCAGACACACCCACAAATGTACCACTTTTTCAGGCCTAATATCTAATGAATGAGGGATTCTTTTCAGATGGACCTCCAGAAATCTAATAAGGAGTGACTTTAGCTAACAACACTGAGATAACTGCTGCAGACATTTTATTGACTTTGTATTTGATGAGAGAAGTTGAATGGGAGTCTGTGGAGCTGGAGGCTTTTTTGGAGACGACCTCCAGTGGCACTCGGTGGTATTGCAGTTTAAGACACTTCTGCACCGGTGTCATTTTTCAGACCTGTAAGCTACGAACACTTTTGTATACAGTTTATGATTTCCACTTAAAAAAATAACTCACCTTTAATATGACAATCTGACAATAAATTTCACTGTTTAAGATGATAAGATCATTTCTAATTTTATTTGTTTTGAGAGTCATAGACACACTGTATATTATTCTTTGGTGCTCAGGTGTTCAATGTGATTGTCCGTCAATCACAGTTTATTGCCACCTGTCACACTTTGTGAATTTTTTTTGTTTTTACGGCTGCAATTATTTTTAAAGAACCAAAGTTGTGAAAGTCACTCGCCGCGGTCACACTATCACAGTCTAGTAATGATAAGACCCGTGATGCAACACTCTCCGTGGAGCAGACCTGCATTACAATTCAACAATCAAAAGGAATATCTGAACACGTTATTATCCACTGACCAGAGCCGCAGCCGAGGTACCACGATCTTATCTAACGTCACCAGACAGAAGTTAGTTCCTGAAACGTTGAACGACAGCTTTAAATGACGATGAGTGCGAGTTTTATCTTTATTTTTCTGTCACAAAGATAGATGACGTTCCCTTTTTCTAAATCTCCGATGGGCCGGGCTGCAGGGAAACAGACGTCTGAGAGAACAACAGAAGGTCTGTTTAAACAGAGAGAATCAGAATCAGATATTAGTTTCAGGAAAAAGTAAACTTTCACTGCGCGCTCCCGTCAGTCCGTCGTCAGCTGGCGTCATCTGTGGCCTCCAAATCCTTTAAACGAGCCGCGTGACAATACAAGTATTTTACTGTGATAACACAGCCAGAAAGGAGGTTGTTCTGACATCATCACAAGGACGATTCAAAAATAACAAAGCGAAATGTTCGAACTCGCCCTGGTGAGCTCCCAAAATAAAAAAAAATACCCCCCCCCCAAAAAAAAAAATACACCAAATGAGACAAAAGAAGAGGCCGATGGTAAGTCGATGGAGAGCGCTCGTAAACGGCGGCTGCACTTTGAGCTGCTCTCGGAGAAAAAGAGATAAACAGCGAATACAGAACGGGTAAAGATGACAGTATTGATTATGATGTGTTCTTTTTTTTCTCGGCTCCTCTCTGTCCGTCTGATAGAAAAACGCTTTAATTACAGCTCTTCAAGCCGCGGCCGCCGTCTGCCAATACAGCACACAGCCGGAGTGGGCGGTTCGATGCGGCGCGGGTCAAACGCCGTCTCCGTTCACTAATACGGCCTCTGAGTTGCTATCACACGCACACACATCAACACGCACATACGCACACACGCACACACACACACACACACACACACACACACACACACAGAGACAGATGGATGCACACATTGTTAAAAAAGTTTCTCTCGCCTTGCCCTCGAACTCTGTGGACGTGTTGCAGCTTCCAGTCTGATTCTGTTGTGTACCACGTGACTAAATGTGATTTCACACGTATCAAGTTTTTGGGGTCACGTTCCCCTCGTCTGCTAAAAAAAAAACAAAAAAAAACGCTCTCGTATCACACCGACAAATATGGTGTCTATTTCCAGATACGTGGTCGTTCGCGCTGTTATTTTGCGCGGCAGACGATTTTCGGTGTCTCTCCATCTGAACTACAATAGCCCCGATAATCCCATTGTTGTTTTATTATGAAGTGGAAAAACCAGCCCGGCTGCCACGGTTCACTCCGCTGCACCTCCAACACCAACAGCACCACGAGAATTCCCCCTCTCAAATCCCATTTAATCCTCCTTTTTGAACCGCATTGATTGTCAATACTGTATCAGAGGGGAAAGAGAGGGAAGAAGGAAAAAAACAAAACAAATCCCCGGTTATGTAATCTTCCTGCGAGGCTGCTGTATGCTGTATGTACGGCGCGCCGAAAACATCAGAACTCTTTGTGTGTTTAAAAATCATATCATGTTTTTGTAGAATTTATGTCATGTTTGTTAAGGAGCGGTTTAACACTGCTTTTTTTTTTTTTTTTACTTAAACACGTCCCTTTATGTTGATTAAAAAACAAAGACGCAGCTTCGTTTAAAAACAACTACTTTAACCTGATTTTAACCGATATCCATGACTAGCGAGCTTCTTATCCAACAGTTGCGGATTTACTCCTCGAGCGGTCGTGGAGCAACACCGGCGTGAGTTTTGGAGTCGTGTTTACGTTTGATACTCGTGAACTGTTTTTTAGCTCTGTTTTTTGGTCTCCACCGGCGCCCGAGGGAAGTATTGCGCTCTTTAGCCGCCGTTGGAGCCTTTTATCTTAACGAACCCGAAACAACGAGCTGAAACTCGGCACAAACCTTTGACGTTGCTTTCACTCTATATTTGAATGCAGTTTGTGCTACGGCCTCGTGTATGCAGTACACCGTTGACACACCAGCTCAACTCACATTTACATTCACGCATCTGCATTCGAGCAGCGAGCCGCGCACCAAAACAGAGCTAAAAAAAAAAAAAAGAAAAGCGAGTGAGCTCAAACACGACCCCGAATAAATGCTGCCGAGTGTGCAGAGTATATAAATCAATATATGTCTGTATACATCGTTAAATATGCCGCAGTTTTAAGCTCACGTCGGCTAGAAGAGAGGATGTAATAGTTTCTTGGTCGATCGATTTCACTCCAGGAGGACGGCACTCGACAGCCTGCGATGTTTGTACCGACAGAAGAAAAAAAAAAGAAAAAGATGAAGAGTGTTTTTGAAACGTCGGTATGTAGCAGCGTGGGCGAGTGTGTCTGCAGATCGAGCCAGAAAGTGACGAAGATAACAGAGGGAGAAAACTGATAGACAATTGCAGGGTGACGGCTCCCCATTTCCTCACCGTCCCCGCTGATTACTTCAGGCCTGCTCTGTTTTTCATCTCCGTTCGGGAGCACGTTGTCAAACAACATCGTCCCGCCGAAGATTTACGTGAATAACATCTGACACCTTGATGTGCTGCAGAGGGACAGAAAGCAGAACGTAATTCATACAAGGAGCCGTGATGGAATTACACAACTAAACATGCTTGATTTAATTTGTCTTTCATCATCTTTGCCCTCTTTTTCAAACTGTTATTTAACAACCCAGCATCTTAGCAAAGTGTGAAATAGACACGCCCACTACAGAAAGAAAAACGTGAGATAGCCAGGCTGTGGGCTGTCTGAGCGTGAAAGTTAAACGTTTTCCTGTAGTGGACAAAATAAGACCTAGTGCACGCTTAGAGCCATGTGATTTACAGGAAGATGACATTTTAAGCAGAAACACATGGTTGGGATTAGGAAGTCAACACGTGGCAAACAGCTAAAGAATAACATTATCACCTCCTGGATTCGAACCACGGTCTGTAAATAAAAGTGTTTGTAACTTCCGGGTCTGAAAAATGGCTCCGATGAAGAAGTGCCTGAATCTGCAATACCACCGAGTGCCACTAGAGGTCGGCTCCAAAAAGCCTCCGGCTCCATAGACTCCCATTCAACTTCTCTCGTCAAATACAAAGTCAATAAAATGTCTCCAGAAGTTATCTCGGTGTTGTTAGCTAAAGTCACTCCTTCTTATTAGTTTTCTCATTAATTAGAAAATAAGCTTAAAAAAAATAAAAAATAAAAAACATTTTTGGAGGCATGTCTGTTTGATCGACAGATCTGTGGTGCAGTCAGGTTACAGCTATCCCTGGCTATCTCACGTTTTTGCTGTAGCGAACGGGCGTGTCTATTTCACGCTTTGCTGTGATACTGGGTGGTACCCTGAAGGCAGCTGGGACCTGCTCGAGGGTCTTATCAGATCAGAAGTGAGGAAGCCTTTCGCACGAGAGGCGAGACGTCCGATTTCCTTTGATAACATTTTAGATATACGACTACCTGAGAAAACTTCACGCTCTTTTTTTCCCCTCTGCTCCTCCTGTGTCTTATCAACCTGCCGCCGTCTCTCCGCACAAGCGCTCGTTGTGCAGACAGATAGACGGACCACCTACCATCCAATCCCGAAAGCAGACAATAAACATCGCGGGGGCCTCCGTTTTTTTGAACGCTCTGACAGCGCTCTGGCATCGCCGGCGGGCCTTTACGAGTGGTAAAAGTGCTGTGTGAACAATCTGGGTGAGCTCGGGCCAGCAGCCAAAGTGGATGACACCGGCAGACATTACAAGTGTGTGTGCGAGGTATAAAATGTGTCTGCTGCAAAAAAAAAAAAACGTTTGTTTTCTCCGCCAGAAAGTAAAAACTTGATTGGGAACAGAGGTGCCTATTACAGTCAGAGGTAATAATAGGGTGGAGTGACGGAATACATCACAGAAGAAGAAAAGTCCTCCTGGCAGGCATAGTTGTGTAGCTGTGTGTGTGTGTGTGTGTAGCTGTGTGTGTGTGTGGTGGGAGGAGGGGCGTCACTCGTGTTGTTTGGGTGCTTATTTACTCCAGGAAACGGTAGCCAGGCATGCAAAGAGATGGAGAGGCGAGCCAGCGGGCTAACAGACAGACAGGCAGGCAGGCAGAATAAGCGTCTGATGATCCGTCTATCTTCTCTCACCTCCAACAACGAGAGCGGTGACACTGCATTCGCTCAGGCTTGCCGCTATCTGGGAGAGAGGAAAAAAAAAAAAAAAAACATCCCCTCGGCGTGAAATTGACGTGTCACGGGGGGAGATTGTGGAACAAAAATGCTCATTTCTTGATGAATCGTGGGCTTGTTGTCAACGTCCATACAAGAAACGGCCGGGGCTGTAAAAGGACCACTTTTATGGCATCAAGCTTTCGCTGCCGGATTCGAACTAGACAGCTGTCCCCGCAAAAAAAAAAAAAAAAAAAAAAAAAAAGCGGGGGGCAATCTTCCCTCCTGAAGTCATTCAGAGGAAAATAGACCGTCCAAAACCCTCAGTGTGTGAAAGAAGGAGACGCTCAGAGGCAGGCAGAAGTGGATGAAGTGAAAAGGAGAAGGTTTGGCCAACGTAAGCACGATTGCAGGGTGCAAAAATACTGGGATGTGTCGAGCAAATACTTCCAAATAACCAATGCATATGATATATTTCTAGGTTCAAAGAGAGTATTTAGCACAACATTTACCAGCTGCAGCAGAGCCAGCGGGAGGCGGATGGGTTGGGTGGTGGCGAGTGTTGAAAGTGCTCGGAGAGACCAGGGTTCCCATCCGGAGTCACGTCTGTGGTTGGATTCAGTGAGCAAGTTTTGATTCATTGGAATGAAATATTCTGTGTTTCAAGACACCGAGCACATTTTCTGTATTAAACCGTACCAGGATCTTTCTCTGACCAAACATAACCATACAAAAATTCCTGAACATACTTTTGCGTAAGTATGAAATTTCCTGCAAAGACGCCACAAAACATTATAAATTTGCCCCATCAGGGCGGCCATGATGGAACTCTGACCGAAAGAAAAGGAATGTAAACATTCGGCCACCTGCTGAGTCACCGGTTCCTGTGGTAAAAGTGTCTGCAAAAAAATGCTCGCGAAACGAAAACTACAAGTCATATCGAAAAAATGATTTCAGCGCGTGTGGCAGAATTTTGTTGTTTAATAACGACGTTGATTTCCACGTCCCCACTGTGTATTGTATAGGCGCGGCCGCAGGTTAGAGACACCCTCCGTTTCTGTTTTTGACCAAGTCTCAGAGATGTTTTTAAATACCATGTTTGGCAAGTCACAAATACTTTGGTTCTCGGTGTAGAAGTAATGTGATGACTCAGATATAATGGGAGTCTACTGGAGATTTGGTGGGAGCACTCGGTGCTCAGAGGGGAATTTGGGAAAAACGTAAGTCATGTTGCAATGAGAGTCAGACTGGGTGGCAGCAAACAAAAGTCCCTACGGTCGGGTGTATGCGTTGTGTTATGCAGGGAGGAAATTGTGGGTAAAAAAAACTAGGATTAACAAAAAAGATTTCACAAAATTCACATTATTTTAACGTTATTTTTATTCTGTCCAATACACACCCCCACCCTGTAAACAAAAAAAAGTTGTCTAAAAATTGTATGAAACTTAAAATGTGTTTTTATAAAAAAATCAAAAAAATCAAAAAAAAACATAAAAGAAATCAAAACACCACTTTAGTTGTTAAAAGTTCAAAGTCTCGTGACCACTTCAAACCTTGAATGACTTTTTTACTGTAAAGTTTCCCCGAGTTGTAGGGCTCCTCAAATGGCTAGTTTTTTTTCACGAATAAGAACAATTTCCTCGTCATTTCAATGGTGGTAAAAACAAATCTCAGATTTAAACATCGTATGGTAATAATCTGTTACTATAACTCAAGTCATAGTAATAGTGTTGTTTTCACTTCAAGTGCTTAATTGTTCTGCAAGATAAAAAATGTCATCGCCTTACTCCTACATCTAGAACCAAAGTATTTGTGACTTGCCAAACATGATATTTAAAAACATTTCCTCTAAACGGAAATAGAAACGAAACATACTAGCAACTGCGCTTCATTCAAATCGTATTTTCTTTTTCAATTTAGTTGTGTAGGATGCAATTTCAAGGTTGAATTTAGATTTGCTCGGTGTCCAGACGAGACAAATAATTTACTCTACAATAATAACCATAAATAATGCATATTAAACACAGCCTCCCGTCTTATTTTTCCATTTCCACGCCAAGATGTCACACTCCAGGAAACGGTGAGGACATTCGGCCTGCAAACCAAAACAAAACAAAAACAGAATTTATTTAAGACCTTTAACCACTAAATTTACACCGTTTAAAAATGCTACACCCTAAATTAATTCCCAGCACCTCTCGCCACCTCGTTTTCTGAACTCCCTGCGCTCAGACTGACTGCGTTTTGGGCCGAGGAACTTGTCGCTCGGTATCAGCCTTATGTCCGACAATGAGGGGCTCGGAAAAACAGCACGGAGCGACCGTGAAAGTCGAATACGCTACGTGGTTTTTTTTTTGTTTGTTTTTTATCCCCAAAACACTCCTGGAGACGGACTTCAAACAGTGAAGCGCAAGCATTTCAAGTTCAGAGAGGCCGGCGGACTTTAGACGCACAAAGAGCAAAGACCGTTTCAGAGCACGCGCGCACACACACACACAAACACACACAAACACACACAAACACAGAGTTTCCGTCTATATATATACATACAGAACATGTATTTCAAAGTTCCTGAGAAACAAGCCTTCACGTCAGCTCTGTATGTTTTTTCAGGGGTGACAGCCGTGCTCGACAGCGAGCTGTTTAACCTTCAGACACAGATGTCGTGAGAGATGTGAAGGTCTGTCTGTTACACTAAAAGCAGCTCATTACTTCCACTTTCTGCTGCATTCAGCGGAAAAGTTCACAATTCAGTCTGTTTTTGTTCTAAACAACATTTACATGTGTGTTGAAATAGTTCTCGGAGGTCTTTTTTTTTTAGTGCAAATGATGTACGAGTTATTTTACTTGTTTTTTTGTTGTTGTAAAACGGAACAAACTCTAAATGTGGAAAGCAGAATGGGAAAGAGGTCAAAGGTCACATGTCCTCTCTTTGACATGATAAACAGACAAATACATTATTTATAAAAGTCTGCTAAAATCTCTTCAACAATTAATTCATAATGTTTGTTTGTTATGTCTTCGGGAAACATGAGAACGCCAAGATGCAAAAAAAACACAAAAAACACAAACATCTTAAATGTTAGAATCAAAGTCCAAAAAGTAAATTAAATACTTGGAAGGTACTTTATTAAACCCCGAAGGGGGGAAATTCTTTAGTTACAGCAGCAAGGGCAATAACATATGTACAAGGCAGCACAAGAATATAAATCAGCAATAAAATACTCTTTAAATCTAGTTATTTACCTGCGTTGGTTGGTGGGTGAAGGACTGTGTGTGTGTGTGGGGGGGGGGGGGTGTGCATAGATGAATTATATAGTCTTATGGCAGTTGGTAGGAAAGACAAAGACGTTTTCTTTCCTTAAGAAAAAGTAGAAAATGGAAAGTGTGTAGTAGTGTAGTGTGTAGTAGTGTTTTGTGATGTAGTGTGTAGTACTTATGTGCGTAGTAGTGTAGTATGTAGAAGTGTAGTGTGTAGTAGTGTTTTGTGTAGTAGTGTAGTGTCTAGTAGTATTTTGTGTAGTAGTGTACTTGTGTACTTGTGTGTAGTAGTGTTGTGTGTAGTAGTGTTTTGTGTAGTAGTGTTTTGTGTAGTACTTATGTGTGTAGTAGTGTTGTGTAGTGTGTAGTAGTGTAGTGTGTAGTAGTGTAGTGTGTAGTAGTGATATGTGTAGTGTGTAGTGTAGTGTGTAGTAGTGTTGTGTGTAGTAATGTTGTGTGTAGTAGTGTTTTGTGATGTAGTGTGTAGTACTTATGTGTGTAGTAGTGTAGTATGTAGAAGTGTAGTGTGTAGTAGTGTTTTGTGTAGTACTTATGTGTGTAGTGGTGTAGTGTCTAGTAGTATTTTGTGTAGTAGTGTACTTGTGTACTTGTGTGTAGTAGTGTTTTGTGTAGTACTTGTGTGTGTAGTAGTGTAGTGTGTAGTAGTGATGTGTGTAGTGTAGTGTAGTGTGTAGTGTTGTGTGTAGTAGTGTTGTGTGTATTAGTGTTTTGTGATGTAGTGTGTAGTACTTATGTGTGTAGTAGTGTAGTATGTAGAAGTGTAGTGTGTAGTAGTGTTTTGTGTAGTACTTATGTGTGTAGTAGTGTAGTGTCTAGTAGTATTTTGTGTAGTAGTGTACTTGTGTACTTGTGTGTAGTAGTGTTTTGTGTAGTACTTGTGTGTGTAGTAGTGTAGTGTGTAGTAGTGATGTGTGTAGTGTAGTGTAGTGTGTAGTAGTGTTGTGTGTAGTAATGTAGTGTGTAGTAGTGTTGTGTGTAGTGTTGTGTGTAGTAGTGTTGTGTGTAGCAGTGTTGTGTTTATGTCAAAACTGACGAGCTTAAGTCAAGTACCTGTAAACGTTATCGCTCTGTTTTCAGTCTCCGCCAGCAGCCGTTGAAAAATGTAAAATGTCGAAAAATTTAAAGATTTTAAAACTTTGTAAAAAAGATAAATCTTTTTCTGGAGCATTCATTGCCCCCCCCCCCCCAAAAAAAAGAAAAAAGGATCAAGTTCATTCACGCTGCATTTCTTAAGTGCAGGTTCACCCGAGAAGACCGGTTCCCGCCGCAGAGTTTAAAAACAAACTTGTTTGCAGACTCGCGTTCGACGTCATCCACAGCCCGCCCGCTGCGCCGCTCACGTTCTCCCCGTTTACTCCGAAGCAGAAGATAACCGGCGTGTCGCGGGGTGGTCTGTTTACGTGAGCGCATATTCCTCAGATGTATACCTCCGGGGACTAGAAACCGCGACGTAGGCCGGAGAGAGAGCTCCGTCACACTCGGATCTTTTTAATGCCGGCCGGTGTCGAGCTGGAAGCTCCCGACTCGCTGACGCGTTTTCGACCTCCGACCTCTCGTCGTGGGATGTTTGTTGTAAACCACTGCAGAGGAGCAGGTACGCACGCACACACACACACACACCCTCCTCCGGCAGCGTGGGAATAAAAACAATGACACGGTCGCTGTCGTTAATAATCTCGGTGACAGCGCGGATGCCGTCGCTTGTATCGCTCGCGCCTTGTCAAAGCGCGTTAAAGGAGCTTTGTGCGGCGCCACAATGGACCGCCATTGTTCTCTGTCGCACGGGAGGCCGTGAACAGGAGGAGGAAAAGAAGAAAAAAAAAAAAGGTCGGCTTTCGGACGCGGCTCGGCTCAGGTGCTGCCGGTGCTTGGGGAGGGGTGGGGAGGGGGGGAGGGGGGGGGGGGGGGAGCGTTGCATTGTCGCTCGGTATTGTTTCAGGTTCGCTGCCGAAACGCTCGAGTCAAACGCAGCAGAAGAGAACAATCGGCCGCTGCAGCCGGCGAACGGGAGGGAAAGGAGAAAAGCTGCACGTTGACGAAACGACGACTTCCTCTGTTTACTCGTTCGTTTCTGATTTCCCTGTGATAATGCGTCTAAAGACAGAACCTCGTGCGGTCGTAAAAAAAAAAAAAAAAATGTGTTTCCATTGTTCGTCGGCTACCTGTTTTTTTTTATTTTTTTTTTTTTTATTATTTTTTTTAACGACTTGTAGAGAGGTCAGGGTTTGTTTTTTTTGTTTTTTTCCGGGAACGCTTCCAAACACACGACAAAAAAAAACAGAGCAAACTCTTATTCAAAGTGAAACAGAAATACTCAGACGATAATTGAGCTTGATGGATCCCGCCCCTCTATTAATCACGAGCGGTAAATCTGCGCAGCTTTCCGCCTTCGCCTGGATCCTGCTGATGTTGGAAACCGCAGGTTATTTAATGAACTCGACTGAACTAGACTTCGGCTCCTGTCGACGTCCGGCCCGAAACCCGACGAGTCTCGTTAATTAAACCTGTTGCCGACTGTTTTCGGCCGTCAAAGAACGAGGCAGAACTCAAACCTCCATGCTGGTGTGTGGAGATAAACCTCTTTAACATTGAGAGTTGTTCTTTTCTTTTGTGTGTGTGTGTGTATGTGTGTGTGTGTGTGTGTGTGTGTGTGTGGAGTGAGATCAATCCGGGCTTCGCGAGAGGGAACGAATCTGCATCTTCTGTTTCACAGCTTTCTGTGTTTCGGCCTTCGGCCTTGTTTTACATTCTTGCATGCGTGAAAAAAAAAAAAAAAAAAATCCCGCGGCTTTTCGCTTACGAGCGGTCCGCGGGCGCACCGTCGCGTCGACAGATATCTGGACCGCGACGCGATCTTCGAATCTGTGCCCGTGCAGATGATATTCAGATGCTTCCTTTCCATTTTGCTGAGTCGACGATACGCGCCCGTCGGCAGTTCGGTGAAATATGTCGAAACGGACCGGTCTTCACGACGAGCGGGCAGAAATCTGCTCAGCATCTGTGATTACTCAGACCGAGCCCGGGCCGGGCCGGGCCGTCTGCCGGCGAGCCCGTCGCGCAGACGGCAAGCTGTTCCTCGCCGCCGTCGTTATTATCGTATTTCAGGACAAATCTTCAAGGGGTTTTTTTTGGTTTTTTTTTTTTTTTTTACTGTTTAACAGGAAATAAAGACGAAGAGAGCAGCAGGACGGCCTGCAGCAAAGGTCCGTCTGGTGGGGACTCGCTGCAACGACTTCGCTGTCGGGTCGCCGAGACGCCTCAGAAGGTCCCAGTGGAACTCGGTCTGACTCCGGGGAACGAGTTCACTGTGACACCAAGAAAACCCGGCTGGTGTCTCCCGAACCCGACGCTCCTTCTTCTTCGGTCTCGGGCGGCGAAGCTCCGCCCCCTCTTGAAACGTCACTCGGAAACACCTCGCCCGGCTCGTCGCTTCATCGCCGTAGACTCTCTGAAGCGTTTCGAAGGGTCTCTGTCGACCGTTTAAAGAGTTTGACCTTCAAAATCTGACGTTTCTCTGCTCCGGTATCAGGTCCACGTTACCGGCGGTCACGTTGACGGTGTCGACGGTGTCGACGGTGTCGACGGTGCGCTCCGCTGTTTATTTACGGTGCTTCGCGGCGACGTCGCAATCGAGACTCTGAGTTTTGAACGGGATTTGCGTGCGGCAGTCAGCGAAGATATTCCTCGGCGGACGTTTTTAAACCCCGACGACATAATTAAAAACACGCGACCTTCATCATCCCGGAGGTCGCGGCGGCGCCGGCCGTCTTCCCGCGACGTGCGTCACACATTTACACAGCGGCGAGTTCACGGAAGCGGCGTTGGATGCAAAAGCTGTAAAGCGAAGCTGTGAAATTTGCAATTCGGAGCCCATCCGCAAACTTGTTCTTTGATGTTTTTGATTTGCGCGCACGCACAAACACACAAACACACACACGGCATCGAACATCTATTGAAATGATTGGCTGTCGTCCCCGGGGCCGCCCGTTATCGGCCGGAGACACTCGTCACCTCGCCGCCCTGCCGTGTCCTCGGTCTGTATTTCACCTGAGAGGCAAAACGAACGCTGCTGAAGAGAAAACTGTGTTTATGTGTGTGTGTGTGTGTGTGTGGTATTAACTGAGAAAGAGAGAGAGAGAGAGAGAGACGGGATAAGGGACAAGGGACAGTCCCCCCCCCCCCCCAAAAAAAAGAAAAAAATTAATACAAAAAAAAAAAAACGAAGAAGGGCCCGGTGACGCTGAGCGGCCGTGACAGCGCGGAGAGAACAGAATCATATCAGCGGCGCCGGCGGACGGTCGGAGAGAGGCGTCATTTTATCTGTCACACCAACAGAAATGTCAGGCCGGCCGTCTGGGGTTGGGGGGGGGGGGGGGATATGTAGAGACGGGTTGGAGTTGGAGATAAGTGGCGTTGTAGGAGGAGGAGGAGGAGGAGGAGGAGGAGGGTAAACACACCGACACAATCTGGAATCAAAATACCGGCCGCGCAACGGCCGACGCCGTTCAGAATAACTTTTGCTGTCTCGCCGCGTCGGTGCGAAAATCCCCGGCGATCAGAGGGAGGCAGGCGGGAAGCGCGGCTCGTTTGTCATCGTCAGGCCCCGGCCGACACGCGGATTCCTCTCGTTATGAAGCCGTCGGCTTTCTCTTCCTGCCTCCCCCCCCCCCCCCCCCCCCCCGGACAGCGGCGAACGCTGGGAACCTGGAAATGATAGGTTCGGTCAGTGGAAAAAGAAACAACAGAAAAATGAGAGAGAGAGAGAGAGAGACCATTGTTGTATCAATCACTTTTGGCACAAAGAGCTCGGCGGGCGGGCGGTGGGTGGGTGGGGGGGGTGATGGGGGGGGGGGGACCTGTTAGCGTTTACTGCAATTTGTTCACGAGCAAATATATCAAGAGGGGTATTAAGATTCAAAAGGTTCCCCCATCACCTTCAGCTACGTTGACGTCCTCCGACCGTGTCGAATCAAAGCAGGAAAATGCCCACAAAACCAAACAAAACAAAAAAAATCATCTTTAAAACATCAGACTGTTCTGAAACTTTTTTCTTTCTTTTTTTTTTTTATTAGTAACAGTCGTAAAGCGAGATAAGAGCTGATGAAAGCGAAGGCGGCGAAACGACCACCGTCGCTTCGACTCGAAGACGTTCCCCGTCAGTCAAAACACAAAAACAGAAGACGTTTTTGTTTTTATTGCGACGTATTGGAGGATACCGATCGATCGTAATCACGTTGATAACGGTGTCATTTTTCAGACGATCTAAAAAAACAAAAACAAAAACAAAAAATTTCCGCCGTAACGGCACGTTTGCGGCTCATCGAGCGACGATCGGGGCCGAGAGCCGCTTTTGTCCTCGGGGGTGTTTCGGCGGACGCCCGGCGTCGTTCAAAATCTGCTCAACTAAAACTGAAGAATTATTATTTTTTATTTTTTTTTTGGTTTAGATCAAAATGAATATTTCAAGGTGCGCGTTTATGCCGACATGAATCTCATTTCAAATTCGTCGTCGCGTATTTTCCGTCGTGCCGTCACACCGTGAAGAATATCGCAAAGATGACGACGACGACGACAACAACAACAGCAACAACAACAACAACAATCGGATGCGTCGCGATCGGCCGCCTCTAGTCCAAAACTTCTCTCTCTCTCTCTCTCTCTCGCTCTCTCTCTCGCTCTCTCTCTCTCTCCCGGCCGTGTGTTGCTATCGGCGACCGTCAGTCCGACGCGTCGTCAGGCGGGAACGCGTCCAGGTGAAGACATCATTCGTCACGGGCGCATTGTCTGGCTGTGGCGTCGTTTTCAACGGAGCGTGCCCGTCGACCGTCTGTCTTCACCCCCGCCTCGTCACCTCTCCAAAGCCTCCCGTCTCTCGACCGTGACGCCGACGGCAAAGGCGAGACGGGCGGATTGGAAGTTCCCCCTTTTTTTTTTTTTTTTTTTTTTTTTCAGTTCACGCCCCGGTTTTAATTTCCGCGCTCCCGAGAGAAACGAGTCAAACAAATCAAGAGTGATTGCCGTTGTGTAGTAATTATTTGCTCTCTTAGTATTAGTGGGAGTAAATCACCGAGGCTGTTTTCGGACCGTACGCCGTCCTCGCTCTGCAATGCATTTTTTTTTTTGTTGTTGTTGTTTTTTATTCATTTTGCCTTTTTTCTTTTTTCTCCGCGTTTCTCTGTTTAATCAAAGCCGGAAACCGGCGTGACCTCCGCGGCGTTTTCGGAATAATCACAGCTCCATAAAAACGGCTTCCAACAGGCATTAAGTTTTCTTATTAGCTAATGTTTTCTGGCCCGAGCGGGCGACGGCGGCGACGGCGGCGACGACGACGACGACGACTCCTTTGTAGGTCGCTCTGCTTCTTGTTACCCCGCCGGCCGGTCTCAATAAATCACCGCGCAGACGCTTTGAAATACAGCAGGGCGACGCTGCATCGCCTGACCGGCCCAGATTAAAGGGGATGGGCGGGGGAGGAGGGAGGGGGTGGGGGAGGGGTGGGGGTGGAGGGGGAGGAGACGGGGGGCTTTGCACACACAACTCGGTTAACAGAGAGCAGAGGAAGAGAGCCTGACATCTAAATTACCCACAAAGCAGCGCAGATTAATCATTCATTCTTCCGCGAGCCCCAGCATGCACCTCTCCGACGCACACGCACACACACACTCGCACACACGCACACACACGCACACACACACACACATGCACAGGCAGAGAGCACACACCAAGTCGGCGTTAATCTTGAAAATGTTATGACTTCCTTAAAATGGGACTCTCTTTGTTCAGCTGAAGCAGAAGTATCTCCGTCACTTCTTCGCGCTGCTGTTTGACTCCTTTTTTCTTTTTTCTTTTTTTTTTGGTCATGAATTTACAGGAAGTAAACCCGGCGGCCGCGGTCGGAGGCGGTCGGCGGGGTTGCGATGTTTGCGGAAAAGGTCAGCGGGCGGTTTCACGCGTTTGAACGACGTGGACTCGTGTAAGTTGACGATGAGAAAAATGAAAAATGAAACCGACGTGAGCGCGTTAAAAAAAAAAAAAAAAAAAAAAAAAAACTCCACCGGCTGAATAATCCGGGCTCTCGCTTTTTGTTTTGAAGTTTTGGTCTTTTTTAGCTGAACAGCCTTCGCTGGGCGCTGAGTTTATTTCTCACCTTTGGACGTGGGATACTGTGAATTTCCACACGACGACGCGAAATGTACAAGAAGTGTAACGGTACACAAAAAGTCACAGTTTCGGTACAGCGAGGCAAAAACGAATGTTTAACTCTTTTTTCTTCTTTTTTTTCTCATTTATTTGCAGATAATAAAAATAGCCCAAAAGTGCAACAATACTCACCGTAACAGTTGAGAAACTGAAACTAACGAGGAGAAAAGACTTTGAGCTTTTAACTCTCGTGTTTAAAATAATATAAAATATAAACATTTATTATTATATTAACCACTGAAGCCGGCAGCGACAGAGACAGCCGTCGTGTTGGGGGGAAAAAAAATGGATGAAGTGCCTTAAAGTGCAATACCACCAAGATCCGCTAGAGGCTCCGGGCTCCACAGACTCCCATTCAACTTCTCTCATCAAATACGAAGTCAGTAAATGTTTTCGACGGATCGTAATGGTTTCATTTGCAAAAAGTCACTCTTTCCTGTCAGTTTCCTGGCGGTACGTCTGAAAATAATCCCGTTATTAATTAGATATTAGGCTTCAAAAAGCGGTATGTTTAGGTGTGTGTGGGCGAGGGTGGAGGGGGTGGGGGTGTATGTTTGATTGACAGGCCAGCGGTGCAGTCAGGGTTTCCTCTATCAGTGGGCGGGGCGTAGTATCTTCCTCATCCCCGATCAGGTCGGTCAGACCCTCCAGCTCGTCCAAATATGGTCACGTCCCGCTTCCAGGACGGCGACGGCCGACGTTACCGAACTCGAGGCTTTCAAAACGTCCGTCTACAAGCCGACGGGTGACGTCAACAAAGCAAGCGTCGTCACCGACGCCTTTCCCCCCCCCCCCCCCCCCCCCGGCGCATTTATTTATACATTCAAGATAATTAAATGCAGATTTGACATCGAAGGTGTGTGTGGAAAGTCTGAGCGTTTCAGTTTTCCTTCATTAGCAGCCAAAGAAACAGCAGCCGGGTTCAACGTAGCGGCGGTGCGTTTCGGCTCGTTAACGACACCAGCTGCCGTCGGCGAGCGGTCGGCCGGCGGCCCGCCGCTGATGAGGTGCCGCTGCACCTCGATTGGATCCGGAGGAGAGAGGCCTGTGTTTACTCCTTATCTGCCCCGAAGAAAACCCGCGGACCAAAGACGAGAAGCTTCCAGTCAAAATAAACAAGCAGCGACACCCGACTTCCTGTTCGCCGGTGATTTCAGCCGACAGTCGGGCAAATCCTCCAAACTCCGCGGAGAGGAAAACTTCTCGGACTTGTCGGGTCGGTTTTTCTTTGCGCGTTTCAGTCGACTTTAACGAGCATCGTATTTAATAACGATGTTCGTGATTGAACCGAATAGAAACCAGACGAAGACGGAAACAGAAAAAAAACAAAAACAAAACAAGACTTTATTCAGTAGATGTGAAATCAGATCAGATCAGATATGAACAGCTGATCTGATTGGAAACCATGACGATACTACGTCCCGCCCACCGATAGCTGTAACCTGACTGCGCCACAGGCCTGTCAATCAAACAGACACGCCCCCAAAAACAGGTCTTTTTGAAGCTTCTTTTCTAATGAATGAGGGATTATTTTCAGATGGACCTCCAGAAAACTAATAAGAAGGAGTGACTTTAGCTAACAACACCGAGATAACTGCTGGAGACATTTTATTCACTTTGTATTCGATGAGAGAAGTTGAATGGGAGTCTATGGAGCCGGAGGACTTTTTGGAGCCGACCTCTAGTGGCACTCGGTGGTACTGCAGCTGAAGGCAACTTCTGCGTCGGCCTCATATTTTTTCAGATGAGCTGCACATTTGAAATTCCTCTCGAATCTTTGGTCCGAACTCGTCTCTGATCGACACTCCTGCAGCACAACTTCGTATTCTTCACTTCCCCATCGTGAGTCGAACACGTACGTGACTCCAACGTACCGTGCGTTTTTAATATGAAAACTTTTACTAGGTCACACATGACCGCGACAGGTAGTGAAGAGGGCCAGAAATAGCATCGCATACCTGCCGAGATTAGGTCCGTTAATATGTTCAATTCTATGGAGATGTGTTATCTATGATTAGCCCCCTTTCCCACCACCTTCCTTCTTCACACACACACACACACACACACACACACACACACATCAGGCGGACTAATTAACCACCCAAATGCATTAATATCATTGGCTACAATCGAGGTTAACGAGGAGCGGTGTCAGGCGGTCGGCGGTTGGACGGCTGCTGACGGACAGGTCCATTAAATCACTGCAGGAGGTTGAAGGGCAGCGTCAAGGTCAAAACCCGATCAAACACGGAGGACGAGGGCGGCGGACAGCGGCAATACAAAGAAGGAGTGAGAGGAAGGTAAATCAGTCGAGCTCGTGAAACCTTTTTACAGGTCTCATTTTCTCTGGGAAAAAAAAAAAAAAAAAAAAAAGCGTTCCTTGATTTATTTTCCACAGGTTAAAAAAAACAAAAAAACTTTTATGGGCGTCTTTTTTTTTTCCTATTTTGATCGCGCCCTCTGTGTTTTTTTTGTTTTTTTTTACAATGCATTTACTCCTGTCAAACTATAATCACCCCCTTTTTCATGACAAAGAACAAGTGTCTTTACACCAGACATGCTTCAGATTGTTTAAAAAAAAAAAAAAACAGCAGGAGGGGAGCGGCGGACTTGTTTCAACCTCGCTTCTTCCTCTGAGACTAAACACCAGCAAACCGCCGAGTGGGAGACTAACCAAGACAACCCCCCCCCCCCCCACACACACACACACACACACACGCGCACACACTCACACACACACACACCGCCCTGTTTACCAGCACGCACGTTGGCTCTAATCTCCCGAGACGTTTGACTTTTTTTACGACTCCCCCCCGCAGCTACCGAAGTCGGCCTCGCCCCGGCGCGTCATCTCTGCGAAGGAATGCCACCGCAAAGCAGGTGGGTGATGGGGGTGCGGGGTGGGGGTGGAGAGTGGGGGGGGGGGGTATGGGGAGATTGCTGCATATGATGACCGTGCGTCGCTCCAGTCAACTCGGTAGGGAACTTTACGGAGTGCAAAGCCGCAGTCGTACACACATCGGCTTGTAAAAAGTGTGTGTTTACAGTGTTTCGGTGGGGTCATGGACACACACAACCCCCCCCCCTCCCCCGCCCCACACACACACACACACACACACACACACACACACACACACACCACACGATCCTGAATCTGCCGACTCAGACTGACAGAGGCGACGACCTGAATGTTTAAGACAGAAAACAGACATTACACTGAGTTGTATGTTTTTTTTAATTTTTTATTAAAATAAGTAGATCCCAGGGCTCTTAAGAACGGATGAGAAGGATGAAATCTGTCACGCGTTTTTTTTTTTTTTTTTTTCCGTTACATAACTCAGAAGTATTTTTGGTCCACGCTCAGCTTGATGTATGCAAAATAAAAGTCGTTCAAACGAAAGGCTAATTTCATTATCCAGCTGCAAGTAGATTAGTCACAACACAAACATCCACTGCTGGAGTCATTCTTTCACCTCACGACTTGTTTGCAGTGGAAAACAGGCATTTTTCCAGATTTTCAGGACGCAAACGAAGAACGACCTTGATGATGTCATCGCGATGTCATCGGGGTTATCGATCAGTCTGGGCTGTTGATGTTTGAATTTTAGCAACAACAACAACAAAAAACTTTTACATCTGGAATTGTGGTGTCTGAAAGGTGTGGTTGGTTACCTGGCAAGGGAGTTGTTGTTTTTTTCAACCTGCTGTTCAGTTGCATTGTGGGAAATGTAGGATCCGACCACTTTTACAAGTCGAGCGTTATTTTTCGGGAACAAATGTCCGCCTTCGTTTGCTAACTTTGACCGTTCCTTTTTAAAAGATGTCTCTTCAAACTTTATGGACGTCCAATTCGGAACCTCGAGACAGATTCCTTGGAAAAACGAATGAAATCAAATTTGTTAAATTATCATCAGAGCCTTTTTTTTTTTTTTTTTCTTACCTGGTAAATCACGAGAAGATGGCCCATGAAAAAGTCACCATAAAAACAAATCCATTGTGCTCAGAAATTAAAGAGAGCCACAAACTAGAATTAAATAGATGCACGAATACGAAGGGAACACGTTAAGGAAAAAAATAATGAACCTAAAAATAAAATTGCAATAAGTGATTATTTAAATCAACCTAAAGGAAAAATAGCTTTAACTTTGTTGAAACTTCGGTTTCTCTGTATGTTTAAGCTGCACACTTACTTGATTTAAAAGACGGTTACGGACCTGAGAGCTTAATTAAAACAAATAATCTAGAGTATCAGTTTCCGCAACTTTGAAGGCGTTAAATCAAGACGAGTTCTTCACTTCTGATAATTTGCTGTTAACAAGTGCTGATTGGAGACGTGTTTGTCGGCTCGGAGAGCTGGCAGCTGTTCAGAGCTAATTCAGCTTTTATGGGCAACAACATCCGTGAACATTACAACTATTTTCATTCAAACACTCCGCGGCGTAAATGAACACTTTTTTATTTATTATTTTGGCTTTGCAGTTGGACAAATCGAGCTTCTTGCTTCTTTGGTTTCGTCACAGATCAAAACTTTGATTTTTTTTTTTTTTTAATATTATTATTTGGGTGTAACCTGCTGTTGTTTACAGACTCAGACGACAGATTAAAAATCTGGATTTTACCGCCTGCTGGTCTTCATCCTGGATGTGTCCTTTGGTGCGGAGACGGGGTCTAAATTACTGAAAGGCAAAGTTCTGTTACAAGGATTAAGAACAATGCTGTTGAGGATAATGAGATAGTTTCAATGCTGCACAATGTCGCGCACAACCAGGCAGACACACACACACACACACACACACACACAAACACAAACACACATACACACAGGAACATCCTCTGATCCAGTCACACAATGCGTTGCTTTTATCATAACAAAGACTCGTATTACGTTTGTTCAAGATTCTAGATATTCGTTTTCTCCTATTATCTCGGTGTCATTTAAATGCTGTTTTTTTTTTTTTTTTGTGCTGCGCTCCGCTGCGGCACAACAGTTTCATTGTTCCCTCTTCATAATGGAGATTAAAGAACGGTTTAAGTGGCTCCAGAATCGCCGGGGGAGCTCGTCTTTGGCTAAAAAAAAAAAAAATTAAAAAAAAAATCATTGTTTTTGTGTAATTAATAGAAAATGAGGTAAGCCGTTTTCAATAAAGGAGTGAAGGACAGATAAGAGGGGATGGGGCACAAGATGCTATTGTTTTCGCCGGCTTTCAGGTACACGGCTTCACGCATGGAGGACGGGACGTTGGATGTAGGCTGGCGCAGCTGTGCAAGATAACATTCAGCGACGCTGGAGTGGAAAGAGAAGGAGCTGTCAGGTTAGCGAAGGCTTGAGCGGCCCAGCCAGCCACGCAGCCAGATAGCCGCGCTGCTGATTTCTGATGCCACGAATGGCTGGAGAAATGAAAGGCAAAACAAAGAAGGAGAAAGAAAGAAAGAAAAAAAAAAAAAAAAAAAGCTCGTGATATGTTTGAATTTTGATGCGCTGTTGGATTTCCAAAAGGGAGGGCTGCAGGAATTTTTCAGTTGAATAACACGCGGGCTCGTATTTAAAATAAAGCTTCGGGTCTCGTGCGAGAACGATATCGTTATCCGAACCTCTTTAGTTTGTGTCTGCGAGGTTTTCTTGTACCATAAACTGTATGTGAAAATGGAGGAGGAGCGTGGGGCGGATCTAATTTAGAAGCTAAGCCACGCCCACGTATACACGTCAGGCATGCCAATCAAACAGACACGCCCCCAAAAACAGCTGTTGTTTGAGTTTAGACACCATAATGACTTATAGTTGCTCCATTTTTAGGAGATGTTTTTGAATGGGAGTCTGTGGAGGAGCCCCTTGTGGCCCTCTGTGGTATTGCACTTTAAGGCACTTCAGCATTGGCTTCACATTTTTAGACCAGAAGACTACAAGCATTTTTACGTACGTGCGTTGTCGGATGAGCTCACTGTTGCGTTGTTTGCCCTCCAGCCTCAGGGGGGGCAGTAACGAGCTCATTACAGTTTGATGCATCGCGAATAGATAAAGACGCAGCTTTAGAAATCTTACTTAGTCCGATTTATTCTTTATTTAAACATTCACTGTTTTCCAAACTGTATTTTTCACTGTCTGAAGAACAACGGTTTGAAGCTCAGTTCTGATCCAAAAGTGGCCAAAGAAGTGGTGCGTGGGTGGAGCTTAATGAAGCCTTGTAGCAACTGTAACTCCACCCACCTGTCACTCAATGCAGACCCGCCTTTAATTCTGCATCACTTTAAGCCTTAATACAATGTAAAACATTTTTACAGTTGTCGTGAGCAAGGAAATTCGCTACGGAGAACAAAACTTTATTTATTTTTTTCGAGGCTGTACGTGGTTGTTTCTGCGACAAAGTTTTAACATGGTTTTCTGTCGGGGGACTGAGTCACTGTTGGAGCCTCAAGTGGTCATTTGAGGAACTGCAGCTTTTGGCACTTTGCGTAAGCTTCATTTTTTTTTTTTTTAACCTCAAAGTTTGCTGCTCGGGTTTAAAAACAAAATTTAAAATGTCATTTTACGTTAAGTTTGATCTTTTCATTTCTCATCACGTCTCGAGCACTTATACATTTTTTTATTTATGTTTGGTTGAATGCCACGAAGCCTCTGAAATCACCGGTTTGTGCCACGTGAGAATAAATCTGTTCCGTCGAGGATGGTCCTGCACGAGGCCTCTTATCTTATATCTGACTTGTGCTTAATCACACCGTATTCGAGACAGCGTTATTGTGTTACTTTAAGCCGACGGGACTTTCCACATGCTATGCAAAACAACAAAAAACACACACACACACACACACACACACAAAGCAAAAAGAAAAGAGAAGAATGCAGTCACGTCAGCACACGCCTCCTGTTCAAAGACACATTTGACTTCAAGTGTAAAATGATTGCTCCTCACTTTGAACCAATTATGCTGTGCATGATTGAAGCCATAAGAATCCCAAGCTCTAACCTCAGGGGCTTTTTTCTTTAAAAAAAAAATGTTCCTGTTTGTTTCTCATGTCTCCACTGTGAGACCGTGTGAGCCTTCCTTGTCTTTGTCTAAATGGAACTAATAAAAACATTAAAAGTAATGCACGCTTTCCCGTGCAAACACCAAAAAAAAAACCCACTCATTTCCAACTCCTTTTTTTTTTTTTTTTTCTTCTTCTTCTTTCGTCGTCGTCTGAGTCACGAGACGAATCTCTAAATAAACAATTCCCCCCCCCCCTCGAAGAAACGAGTACGTTTTCATACCCGTACTTTATCCTCATTATCTCACATTTAGCGGGAATAAAAACACAGTGCCGCTCTTGGTGAGGCGTTCAATTAAGCTCGGTTCAACGCGGGTTCAGAGAAGGGAACCTAACGAAGCCGGCGGCGCTCCTTCCGACGGGAACATCAACCTCGACTTTGTGCGACTGAACACAAAGAGAGCCGACTGGCTTAACGTCGACTCATTATAGCTGGTGTGTGTTTATAAAAAAAAAAATTTAAAAAGGAAACGGTGACCTCACACAGTCGCCGTTGCGTTTGCAACTGCACCCCGAGAAAAACAGTTTGACCGACCGGCGTGGGACTTTAATTTAACGAGCGGACGTAGGGGAGCGTTATTGAAGAGGATTGAATCATTTAATTTTACCCTGTTGTGTGTTTTCTTTCTCAGCTTTTGCGTTTCGATCGCTACCAACCTACGCAGCAGCTGTGTTTGTGTGACAGCTCCGACTTTGTCTTGATTTCAGAACGGATCAGTTTTCTGTACGTGTAAAAACTTTGAAGAGTTTGTGTAAGCAAACAGTTCCACTTATATCTTTGCAGTTTTATTTATATAATTCGAGTTATATTCAGTGTGATAAAACCCCCCAAAGGCTGTTTTTTTTTTTTTTTGTGGACGTTTCTGCCTCGAAAAAAACACTCCGATTCAATCGGTAACAGCTCAACAACAGCGAGGCAGAAGTGAACAACCGGGGGGGGCTCTATGGATTGGAGACACTCTGGGGAGTTTTTAAAGTTGTGTGTGTCCCCATCACCAGACCAGAAGAGATCAGATAACTGCAGCAAAAATGGGTATTTTCTTTTTTTTTTTACTTCTGTTGAATCTAAATTACAGAGTAAAAAAAAAAAAAAAAAAAGACTTAGAGTCAGCGGCAATAAGAAATTCAACAAAGGGTTCATTTATCGCTGAATTCAACCGCAAAGTCTCACTCAATTTAATCAGTAACTCCGGGAAATCGCAATAGTGAACGCAAATTGTAAGCAATCTTGCGGGACCTTGCAATTCGGCAAAATTCCCTCGATTTTTCCAAAACAAATGTGGTCGACGGAAACCATGCGGGAAGTATTAACGGCATAAAGTAGCTCGTTTTATTCGCAACAATAACTCCTCGTTTATATTCAGATGTATTCTTTGTTTGTATATCACAGTCAAGACGGTCTGTTCTGGAAAGATACGTCACTTTTAGACTCTTTTTACCACTCTGAGCTCCGTGATGGTTCTCTAAGTTCAACACAATGAAAAATAGACTACAAGTCCAATATTTCTGGGATGTGCAGCGGGATTATTAACAGGTAGTGCTTAAAAAAAAAAAAATAATAATAATCACTTTTTTTTTTCCACGACTTGCAATTTTTTTTCTAATTCCCACAATTTACCGCAAAAAACTCATACAAAATTTAAACGTGCATTTTTGAGAAAATCCACCGCAAAATTAAACCTTTTTGATCTCAGCGATCACAAAGCAACTATTAAAGTACAGCTCGCAGGTCGCAGTCGATAATAATAAGGAGGTGAGATGCGATGTTACTCAATTGACTTCATAGCGAGATTCATCTATATCTCATCTTCTTTACAAATGTCCTGCTGATTTTCAAGTCGAGCTCTTTTACAGGAACTGCGACGCCACGAGGTTTCTAACGTGTTCAATGCCGACGCGAGATGTGGAAATAACACGTTCATTTCTCAAGAACATTGAAGAGCGTGTTAAGTGTAAAAACCATTGGTGCTACTCCTGCAATTACATGTCGTTATCATCATAAAGTTGATTGATTGATTTTTAAATATTTTCTTTTTTCCTCCTTATGAATGTGTTCATTAGAAAAAAAAATGGCCTCAGGAGGAAATCAGCGCAGGTAAAACAAAAACAAATCGGTGTTATTATGAAATGTGAATTTTTTTTTTTTACAAATGAGCCGACGCTGTTTTGATTTAGCCTGTCAATCGCCTGTCACGTCAGAGAGTTCGCATGAGGTGAACCGTGCTGTGCGACGACAGACCGGAGAAGAAGGTGTGGTGGTGGTGGTGAGAAGTGGGAGGTGTGGGGGGGTTGGTGGGAGAGAGGGGGAGGGGGGGGGGGGGGCGGCAGACAGATGCAGGATTGTCAGATAAATCAGTCGAAAGGAGACGTAAATCCAAAATGAAGATGTCACCAAAAAAAGTCACAGCTGTTATGATCAGCATCACTAAAAGCATCTGGATCTTTTTTTTTTCTTTTTTTTTAGGGAGGGGGGGAAGGGGGGGGGGGGGTTTGCACACCAGATGACGCGCGTCACTCCACCAAGAACCTCCTTTATAAAAAAAAATGTAAAATAAAAATACATCCAGATCCACTCTGGAAGCTGTTGAGCGGACAACTTAAGCTGACGTGACCCGAAGCGCTCCCCCCCCCCCCCCCCCCCGCCTCGGCGCGTTCAAAACGTAAACCCTTTCGAGCGGCCGCGCCGCTACCGTTTTCCCCGCGCACGTGCCGAGCTTTAAGCGTCTTCAGATGTGAGCTCACGATGCAAGTTGCAGATAATAGCAAGAAAAACACAACGTGTCACGAACAACAAAACCCGCCAAGGCACCACTTCGGTGTCCGATTTCCCCTCGTTGGAAAAGGCTTCTCGGCTACTCACGGTGCCAGAAAATCAGCGGGCTGGGCGACGCGCATGTCGGCTTGGGGTGTGTGTGTGTGTGTGTGTTGTGTGTGTGTGTGAGTGTGTGTGTGTGTGTGTGTGTGTCTGTCTGTCTGTCTGTCTGTGTGTGTGTGTGTGGTGTGTGTGTGTGTGTGTGTGGGAGGCGGGGCGGGGCGGGGCGGGATGGCGGGGGGGGGTTCACATAGCGTGTACTCTCATTTCCGCGGCGTCGAATTTGATTTGTTGCACCTCGTATCGTCTTTCTCGAGCAAGAGAAACGCCTTTTTATTATCCTTTTTTTTTTTGTTTTGTTTTTTTGTCGTCCGTCCATCCACGCTGGCGGACTGGAAAAAAGCCGAGCGGGAGAGAAAGTCGCCTCACCTTGAAGCTCCAACGCACTTTTGCAACCGCAGAAAATGTGGAGTGGGAAATAAAAATGTGTGTTTTTTTTTTTTGTTTTTTTTTTTAAAAAAAAGGCCCTTTCTTTAACTGAAACCAATATTTGCAACGCTAAAAGTAAAAGGAAGCGGTGTTAAGGTGGGCTGCAGACTCGGGGAGGAAGCGGTTTACAAATTTTGAGGGCCGCTTGTGTACCGAACGTCAATTCTCCAAAATGGATCATATATTCATTATAGTCAACGGCTCGGGGGGTGTGGGGGGGGGGGGGGGGGGGGGACAAAGACGTACACTTACAGTTTCAGCCAAAGTATTTTTTTTTTTTTAGTTTTTTTTTTTGCATATACCGAAGCCCTCTTAGTACTTCAGCCAGCTGCCTTCCTCTGGCTTTATCTGTGCAGTTTCCTGTCTTTTTTTTTTTTTTTTTACGACTTTAATCTAATATTTCGCAAAAAGCAACAACAAAAAAATGATTAAAAAAAAGATAAGTAAAGAAGTCTCATCTCACAACTCCGATATACTCATTTTCCCGACTGGGAACAAGTTCACTCCTCTATTTATGTGAATAAAATGAAGGTTTGGGTGCGAAGAATTTCACGGCACGCAGGATCTTTTACTTCTAATTTATGAACTACCTTTAGGTGATTTTATACTTTCAGCGAACTAGTGTTTCCACAGTTGGACTTTTAGCGGTAAAGTAAAGGATCTGAGCAACATCTCCCACCCGGCGGTGGTTTTGGCGTGGAGAGGGAGGGGGAGAAGGGTGTGGGGATGTGGGTGGGGGGGTGGGGGGTGGGGGGGGTGGGGGTGTTTGTTCTGGCACGTACCATCCCGGGTAGAAGGGTTGGGGCTACCGCCAGTGACGAGAGCAATCATGCATTTCTGATTTTTAATTAAAGCGAATGATTGCCAGGCTCTCTCTCTCTCTCTCTCTCTCTCTCTCTGCTCCCTGCGTCTTTTTATTTTTTTTTTTTTTTTTTTTTATATCAAATCAATCACGAGCCTTTACTGCACTTGTGCGAGTCGCTGTGTCCTTTCTACGGAGGAGACGGTTAAGAGAAAGAGATGGAGCACATCGCTGAGCAGGGTTTTTTTTTTTTTATATAATGCAATGGAAGCGGAGGGGCGGCGTTTTAGCGCTCGTTCCTCCTCCGTACGAAGCGGGGGAATTAAAACGCTATCAATTAATTAAGTTTCCACTCGGGGGTTCGGGAGAGAAAGCGTCGGAGATATAAATAGAAGAAAAATAAAAAAAAAACATGACAAAAAAAAATAAAGGTACGCGTGTGCGTTGGATCGCATTTCCTTTGTGTGTTTTTGAGGGGAAGGACTACGTTGAGACTTCAGCCATAATGTGTTTAATAAAAAAAAACATTTAAAAAAATAAACATACAAGCCTGGCCGCCGGGAGTGCCCCCCGCCCCTGCCCCCCCGCCCCCACCCCACGTGATTTCATTTGAGAAAAGCCGGGTGATATTATTCCTGGCTGTGTCTATATTGGGGAATAATGCTCGCGGCATGTCATTAGTTACAGGCACGGCACACCACCAAAAAAAAAAATAAAAAAAAAAATAAACCTAACTCCCCTCTTAAGTTTCCATGGCAATTGCCATGACAACACACAAAAAACACACACACAAAAAAAAAGGAAAACTCCTGTACACCCCCTGAACACACACGTCCATTCAAAGACCTTAACTTTTCGGAGTCTCGGCTTTGGCGGACGACAACAACATCACCGGCGTCGGTGGTGTTTTTGTTGTCCGTCAAAGCCGAGACTCAGCAGAGTGGTTGACCTCCGACCTCCCGGTCCGGGAGCGCTGCCCTCGGGGAAGGGGGGGGGAGGGGGGGGGGGTGATGTGCGATGACGAGGCAGAGCAGGAGGGCAGGAAGTAGGACGTGTACGATCGACGGGTCTGAGAGGCTAAAACTCTGCTTTAGTTTCACAATAAAGTTATTTTCTTTTCTTTTTTTTTATCCTCGGAAATCTGAAGTTCAGTTTGTTTGATTCTTCCAGAGCTGAAGTGTTTTTTTTTTTTTTTTTTTGAGTTATAGATTTATTATTTAACTCCTGTCAGTCAGAAAGTGACAACAGGGCTCATCCTCACTTTTTTCAGCTTTAATACTTTCTATTTCATTGAACCTTTTTGCAACAAAGTAAACCCCATTGAGGTTTCGCAGCGGCTCTTTAACTTGTAATCCTTTCTACCCCGGAGGTAGCCGTGTCTGTCTGCCGTTTAAACACAACCCGCCTCCAGTATTTAAAAAAAGTTGTAGGACGTGGACTAAAAGCGGCATCATTCTTCTTTACTTATCTCGTGTCAGATTTGCTGTTTAAGGTTGTTTTTTTTTTTTGGAACAGGTTCGATGACATCGTCGGCCCGTCGTCATGAAGGCTCTAATTTACAGTTTTCATCAGCCCGGGATTAGAAATATACATTTTTGTCGGGAGTCTTTCGGATCTCGTTTTCAGATTTGGCCAGAAATACGATAAATCTGCTTTTCCTCAAGTGCCTTTGATCAATAGAGCCCATCGTTGTTCAGTTCGGCCTTCGCAGCTGTCCAGATGTTGCGGATTCAATTTTGGGGGATGATTTTTCAGGTAGTAATTCCAGAAGTCGGCTTCGGCCGTAGAAGGGCTGATAGCTTCCAGGTGAAAATGTTGGATATCTAAAAAAAAAAAAACTTCATTTTGAGTCGTCGAACGTTCATCGTATCAGCAATTTCACTCCGGCTGATCGCGGAGACGCGCTCGCATTTGAAACCACGTATTTGAACCCTAATGGCCATTTGTACTGTACTTTTATATTTGAAACAGGATTACAAGTTTTTTTTTAAATCCTAAAATAAATTTAAAAAAAACAAAACACTAATATTGTATTAATTATGGTCGTATTGTTTCTCTTCAGCTCTGAAAAACTGGGTCAGAAATTCCAGTTGGAAAAACTCCCCGAGAGGCTGCAGAGAGATTCTCTCAGATGTGTTTCAAACACAGATTATCCCGACAACCGCCACGCGTAGACGTGTTTACACTTTTGTATTTGTGACAGTGGATGCAACAAAACGCCGTCTTTAAAACAACAGTTTCACGAGAACGGCTCCGCCGTTTTAAACTCGCACGACGTGACGTTTTGTTTTTTTTTAAATTTGAAGTGGTCTGCGTGCCGCCGTGGCAACGCTGCGCGTGGATGGGATTGGACGTGATCGTAGAAGCGTGCGGAACAGCTGCTTTTATACTTAAAAGGGGAATGAAAAAAAAAAAAAAAAAAAATATACAGTTTAGGGGTAATTTGTGTGCTTTCTTTCCGCTCAGATTCTCTTTAAAAAAAAAAAAAAAAAGTGACAGGTTGGTGTTCAGGATGTCGAGACGACGGGAGAAAAACGGCGTACGTCTATAAATACCTGCAGCTGCCAGGCTAAGCTGCTTTTTTTTTTTGATCCGTACGAGAGATCCCGTACATGTCAACCTGCAGCTCTGACAGCCTCTCTGCCGTCCCTCCGTCGTCTGTCAGCTGGAATTAACTCCCCCGGGGGGTGGCGCCCCCCCTCTACCTCCCCCCCCCCCCCCATCCCCACCCCACCCGTGAGAGCGCGAGTTCACAAACGGCCCGAGCGACGGCTCGACAAAGGCGCAGCGTCCGCAGCACATCACCCGACGAGGTATTAGACTCTTAAATTACCCCCCCCCACCCCTCCCCCCTATCCCCCATCCCCGAGTCATTTCAACTACGCCGCGTACTGATCGCAGCTTCTGCTTTTCCACCGCCGGACGGGAGTTTCTCAGGACCCTCCCCCCCCCCCCCGACCGCCGCCGCCGCCGCCGCCGCACGAAGCGGACGCGAGACGTCACGCTGCGGCGCCCCGGCGGTCGGCGTTGGCGGCAGAGATTAGTGCGTGCAGGAGGAAACTTGTTTTCCAATCGTGTGGTACGCATTCAAGTTTTGTTTACCCGCGCACACACTCTCTCTCCACACGTCTAATGTCAGCGGTGAGAGGAATCTCTCGGCGGGCGTGCGCCTCGCATTCTTCCGTCCGACATGACGAGAGCCACGCAGGAGAGCTGGGAGAGCGATTGGAAAGAATTAAGGCTGCTGACGGACGGGTGGATGCAGCTGCAGATAACCGCTGGATAAAGAGGGACACTTTAAACCAGCAGCTCAAAACACGCCCAGAAACATTCTGATGTTTGAAGTAGTTTTGCGCCCCGGTAATGATATTCACAGACGGTGCGGAGGCCCGTTTCTCTGACGTAGGTCGCGGATTATTTATTTATTTATTTTTTTGTCCAAAAAGTCAAAATGATGACGTGAAAAGTTTTGGCCGAAAAGTTCAACTTCGGTGTTCGGAGTTGAAAAATGCGAGACGGTCGGGGGGAATTTGGATTTAGCAAGTTAAAAATGTCAAAATTCTGATATAATAAGACACATTTTTGACTTTAAAGTTTAAACTTAAGTGTTAAACGTTCAAAAGTGTGACACAGTCAGGGGGGAAATTTTCATATACTAAATCAAAAATGACAGATAAAGACTTAAAATTATGACATTAAATGACAAAGTTTTGGCTTCAAAGGTCAATTTAACTGTTGAAAGTGAAAAAAACAAAATGATATCGTCAGGGAACATTTTTATCAAAAATATCAGATCGAACATTAAATAAAATTTGGACTTCAAAATTTTAGGATGACAAGTCAAAGCTTTGATTCACTGAGTTAATATTATGAGCTGAAATGTCAAACTTATATATCAAATTGGAGACTTAAAACTCTCATGACTAGTTCAAATTTTGATTTGTTAAGTTAATCTATATTTTAGAATTTTATTTGAATGATGTTTCACAGAAATGACATTTTAGTTGCAGAGGATGGACACTTATTTTGCTGCGGAAAATTAATGTAATTTCTATAGAGCTGTTAATGTGTTTACAATTTGGAATTTGAGTATAATCTAATTTAATTAAGAAAGATTAAAGAAAATATCTTTGATAATCACAAAGCATACTAATAACAGTAGATTCACATTATAAGTTTGGTTGTGATAACATCATATAAGTTAATGGTAGTCCTGTTTATTGAAATGAAAATTGCATCATTTTTTTTGTTCTGCTCATTACTTCACACGACTTCGTTACTTCATTCATGACAAGTGTGAATATCATTTTATTTTTTTTAGAGTGCAAATACAAATTTAATGCTTAAAAATGTACATTCAAAATTGTAAACAAAACATTATCCTAAAACTTCATCGGCTTGGTAGATTTAAAAAAACAAACAAACAAGTAACACAAAAGCTGTGTAGAGAATCAAAAATGAAACGAAGGATCCAAAATATGTTTGAAAGTAAAACTGAGAGGAAAGTAACATGAAAAGAAAAAACTGCAGACCGGCATCAAAAAAATAAATAAAGTGAAGCAAAAAGTTTTCGTCCGATTTTGAGATCATGTGTCGGCACAAAATGTTCCGTAGTGTTGTACTAAATTATTTGCGTTGATAGTTAAAGACCAAAAATTTATTTGAATTAGATTTCCATTTCTGTGTGCTGGTGAGGTTGGTGAAAACATTATGAACTTGGACAGTTGCTGTTCGCAGATATGAAGACTGTCAGTACTCATTGAACCCGTCATGTCAGTCATGTGTTAAGTCATCGTTACAAAATTACCCAAAATAATGAGTCGGCTTTATTAGTCGCAGCAACTCAACCGAGAAAGTGTTTCTTTTGTGTCTCAACTTTTTTTTTTTTTCTCTCATGCAACATATTGCATGAGTCCGCCCACAACCCTCGTGAAAGGATACTTGTTGTGTACTTTTATTTCTCGTGGGCGGACGAACCATTAACGGACTTTATGGATCCCGTGTTGAGGAACTCTGAGGTGATTATTTGGTTAAAAAAAAAAAAAAAAAAAGGGTCAGCTAAACGGCTCCAGGATGTGGAAACCATGACGCTGCAGTAACACCGGCAGCACGTGGTGTCTGTAAAACCTGAACCGGGCCGTAAATACCCCTATCCTCCCCTCCCAAAAAAAAAAAAAAAAAAAAAAACGGAGCTCCCCCGACAACTCTCGTCTAATACCAACCACCAAAAAAAAAAAAACATGCTTCCAGGTCTATAAGAAGTAAATAAACAGAAAAGCTTAGTCGTCTCTCTGCCCCCCTCCTCCCTCTCCTCCTCCCCGTGTACATTCTCTGCTAACAAGGAGAAACAGAAAACCAGTTTGTAACACAGAGGAGTGTGTGTGTGTGTGTGTGTGTGTGTGTGTGTGTGTGTGTGTGTGTGTGTGTGTGTGTTTCCTCATCAGAAACACTAACAAACACTGTCTCAACTGGTTTCCACAGAAAACTGTAGCAGTGTGTGTGTGCGTGCGTGCGTGTGTGTGTGTGTGTGTGTGTGTGTGTGTGTTTCCTCATCAGAAACACTAACAAACACTGCCTCAACTGATTTCCACAGACAATTGTAGCAGTGTGTGTGTGTGTGTGTGTGTGTGTGTGGTGTGTGTGTGTGTGTGTGTGAGGTCGCATACCCGCGTGGACACATTACGTGCTCATGTATGATTCTGCATACGATACTGTATGTGCCTTCACGCTCGTGTGCACACACCTGAGTGCTCTGTGTGTGTGTGTGTGTGTGTTGCTTTCACTTTGGGTGGGGTGGGGGCGAACAGTACACCAGCTCAGCCCAGAGGCCCTTTGGCCCCCCACATTATCCATCTCTCACTTACAGGGTCGCGGAGGCCAATTGGCCCCTTCCACTCCCCCGGTTCCTCCCTCAGGACCTCTATTTGTGTCCCTGCCAGCCGGCAGGAGGATTTCGGAGCTGCTCTCTCTTCCTCGTTCTGGTCTTTCGAGGGTTTCGTTTCCCGTCCTTTTCTCAGCGGTCGTCTCATTGTGACACGCAGCGGCGTTTTCTTTTTTTTTTTTTTTTTTTTGTACCGTACTCCAAATATTGTCAAGCTGTAACTCGTGGATTTGCTGCCGCAAACGTACGATGTGCGTGAAGCGCGGGGAGGAATAACATGAACATTTGTGATGTCGCCGTGGACCGGAAACTAGAGCAGAGAAACATCGGATTTTGGGTCCGACACGCCCACTTACATCCAGGCGTTCCTGAGCCCGTGCAGGGATTTCCACAACAGAATCGTGGCTGTTTTTAAACGGCCCACAGCCATCCCAACATTGGTTTTCAGCCTTTTTTGGGGAACAAAATCTTCAACCTGCCCAGTCAACAAACTCGTTTGGTTGTTTTTCTCTTTGTTTAATGGTTCCTTTTTTTCTTTCTTTACTGTCGTTTCCTGCTTTGTTTTGTAGCCTGTTGTATTTCACGCACAGCTAACAGGCTGTAGGATCACATTTCGTGTCTTGCCTGCAAGACCAGAAGGGCCGATGTGGATTTAGTGATGTCATACGTGATCGGGAGTTTGCGGAGGGCGTTTTATTTTGAAATAATTGGCCAGGTTCTCGATGCGTTTCTTGAGTTTGACTTCCCGCCCCTAACCGATGTGCTCTGTGCAACTTCACGTAGTTTTCATTGGAAATACAGCGCGCGCGTCTTTAGCAAAGCGCCCGAGCCGCTTCTCGTTAAAATTTCAAGCATCGAATTGGTCGCGATCGCCTCGTGTGGGGACCCGAGCGCGACGCGACCGACCGCGGCCTTCGGGGAGGTGCGGCGAGATCGTGGGATTATTTACTGTGTAATCCAACAGCGAGAGTCAATCAGCTGTTGGTGAAAAGGTTTTATTTTGAAGGACGAAGAAGACGCAGCTTAAAAAAAAAAAAAAACTCCCTTCGCTCATGTCTGCACGTCTATTTTCCTACATTACACTTCACGTTTATTTGTCTTTGGTTTAATGCAATAGTTCTATTGCTTCTATTTAGCAGAAATGAAGAAGTTGCTGTTTGCGTGGATTTATGCGAGAACACAAATTCCTCGAGGGCATTACCGACAGGACGCACACAGGAAGCTCGAACCTGACTGACTCCGACAGCACATGCAGAGATGCAGCATGCAGTAGACTACACTCGGAAACGCGCGCGCTGCGCGCACACACACACACACACACACACACACACACACACACACACAGACACGCAGCACTCACCTCGTCTTCCTCGCGGCCCGTTCAGCCACCGTCCTGCTCGTATTATGTCTCCCCTCCTGCAGCAGTGCGTCTCAGCCTGTTTGTTGTAACTAATCCCTCACTTCCACTCCCCTCAGTGTGGGTAAATATATACCAGCCCAGCCTGTCTGCCTGGCTGGTTCTGCGCTGCCCTGCCCTGCTGCGCAAACACACACACACACACACACACACACACACACACAGACACACACACACACACACACACAGACACACACACACTGGGACTTCTTCTTTACATCAATGGTGCTCACAAGAGGGCTGTAACTGAGATGGCGTGGGCCGAGCAAAGGTTGAGATACTTTAGTAGTGTTTGTGCAAGAGAGAGAGTGTGTGTGTGTGCTTTGTGGATGTGTGTGTGTGTGTGTGTGTGTGTGTGTGTGTGTGTGTGTGTGTGTGTGTGTGTGTGTGGTATCTTCGTATAGCAAGATCATATGTGTGAACTTTGATGTGTGCACATGGGAATGTTGTGTGCAGAGGTCGGCAGTAAACGGCGCTGTGTGTGTGTGCACATTTGTGGGATTTTACAAAGTGTATTGTGTGTGTGTGTGTGTGTGTGTGTGTGTGTGTGTGTTTGTGCGTCTGAGTAATCGCCCGAGGGAAAACCTACCTAATAATTCTCAGGTTCAACTCTGACTTGAGTGCAGCAGCGGGCTGGTTATGGTTTACCCACACAGAGAGGATATAATGAGCACCTGGGAGATAAGTAATGGTAATAATGTGATACTTAATGAACTCCCCAGGGGGACATGATCTTTTTCTCTTGCCCTCCACACACCGGGAGGTCAGAAGTCAAGCAGCGATCCAGTGTCATGCCCAAGGAAACCTCAGCAGGGAGGAGGGGCCTGAAAACCAGGTCTTGGCTTTGACTTTGACGGAAAATGTCGACGTCAAGAAATTTATTCTAAAGCTCGAAACAGCAGAGACTGGGAAGTTTACTGTGAACGTGACACGTTGCCCGACAGGAGGCGAGTCTTCTGTCTGAGAAAGTACCGGTACATCGTGTAGCATGTGAGGTGAGATCAAAAGACTGTTTCTGTTGCAAACGAACGGTGTACACAGAGCTGCACAGAGCAATAACCTTCATGTGGAAGCAGAGAACACATCAGATTTTGAGTCAAATTTTTGTGGAGCAGAGAATCTACAGTTAAGTGTTCCTGAGCCCATGCACTGATTTCCGCTATAGAATTGTGGCTGCTTTTAAAGCTATCCAATATTGGTTTCCGGGTTACGGTTAGTGTCTTACAAACAGTCAACTTCCCTTTCCTTCATCTAAACATCTACAGAGCTCTAACCTTAATTATAATAATTTATATTCATTTTTACCAGATGGAAGGGAAAGAAAGACACCAAAATGAAATCAAATAATTAAAAAAAAAAAAACAATACGAAATCAAATCAAAGCATAAAGACCGTCTCTGGTTAATAGCCTTGATAAAGGTACTACCTTCAGACACCTACAATAGGGACTCCAGCTGCACTCAGGTTTACAAGAGGTTAGCAGGTCAGAGAAGGCGACCCCCCCCCCCCCTCCTTAAAATCTAACAACAAACCTACTCTAAATGTTAAATCGATGCTCATTTTTGGTAGGGTACCAAGATGGCGACGGCTAAAATGGCTAAACTTGAGTTCGCAAACCAACGGGTGACGTCGCATTGGGATATTGCTTGGTTTCTAGCAAAACAAAAAGCTGGTGCACTCCTGACAGGTGCGTTTGCTGCCCCCAGTGCACGACACAAGTGTTACTTCAAGTCAATTCAAAGCTCTTTACAGTAAGAAGCCTCAGACGCCTTGAAAATGAACCGCATATGTTCTGGTTTAGCGAAGTTTGGAAAAGTTTTAGTGAAGGCTCGGCGGGTCGCTGACTGCGGTTTCTTCGGTTAGATATGAGGGCTGGTTGAACCTCCGTGAGATGGTGGGTGGGCACACGTCTGCAGCGAGAACATAAGACTTCGCTTCCCAAGCTCTCACTCTCTTCTGCTTCTTTACATGGAACCTCATCTCACCCTTCAACTTCACACTCTCCCTCCCACCCCCGAGGATCCTGATCAATAATTCCACTAGACTTGAGCCCCCCCCCCCCCCCCACCACCACTCCCTCCCCCCCCACCCCCAACCCCCCACCCTCAAAAAAAGAAGTCAGCTGAGGGGAGGAATGCACTTGGTGAGAGCCTTCAAAGTGCTTCTTTTGGTGGTGCCGGTAATGAAGGCGGCTTCAGTGTACTGTAGCTTTTGCTGCGAGAGGGAAAAAAAAATAAAAAAAGAATCTTGAATCTTCTATCGAGTTTCCAAGGAACGATGAAAAACAAGAGTTGTGTGTCAGGAATACTGTGAAACGCCGCTGCGGGACTGAATCGGGCTCTTCCCCGGGCGGCGTGACACTTTGTCGGCCCCCTCCCCTTCAAAGTCGGGGTCGCACTCCTGCTTTCAACCATATCAAGGGAACGTCCCCCCCCAAAAAAAAAAAAAAAAAAAAAAAAAACTTTCGGAGTTAAGAGGTTTTAATGTGACAGCGGTGATGTGTGCGCTCGTATTTGGCATACTGATCAGGGGCTTGAACTGCTGTGTGGGAGAACTCCCAAGACCCATTCATTATTCAGAGGAGTGTGAGAGATATCTGCTTCCCAGATTACTTTTCCTCTGAGGTGGAAGAGGGGAAGAGCGAGAGGAGAAGAGGAGGAGAGCAAACGAAATAAAGACACAGAGAGAGAGAGAAAGTCGAATTCAAATAAAATCGGAGTTACATTAAAACAGCAGGAAGACATACCACTGAAAGGTCTTTTGTTTTTGACATTAACGTCAGTGAGTCATAGATAGACAGAAACTATACGTTGCTTCCGTAGAGCGTGACCTACATGTTGTTTACTTGAAAAGCTGTACAAATTTGAAAAAAAAAACCTGTATTTAATAAAAACTGTATTTAATAAAACATAAGTTACATCACACAGATACACCAGAGTAAACTGGAGGTAAAGCAAATATATATATTTCTAGCTGAATTGCTTATGAGGATTATTAAACCCAAACTCTTCCTGCTGCTCTGATATCTGAGGAGGGGGAAAAAACAAGGCATGAGAGGAACACAACATCTTATTAGGCCAATCAATCAAAAGCTGTTTAGTTAATAAGAGACAAAAAACACGAGGTGCGGAAGCACCGGGGCTTAGTCTCATGAGGTTCCCCAATCCGATTGAGTCAGATCCGCTGTTCGCTCCTCCCCCAGCTCTTCCAAATATGGTCACTTCTGGATCCAAGATAGCGAGATGGCGACGGGCGAAACTTCAGAAAGACAGTTCACGAAGTTCTACCGGCACCTTCTGAGGCGTCTGAGGGCAAAACATCCGCTGCAAACCACTTGACCTGCTGCGCCATGACAACAGTGTTCTCAAACACAAGTTTGTTACCCTTAACAACACAACCATAGCTCCCTCCCTTCACACACACACACACACACACACACACACACACACACACACACACACACACACAATTCTGTATTGGAAATCACTGCATGGGCTCAGGAACACTCTGATGTGGTCACAAAAATGTGTTGATGTTGACCAGGAGAAGGAACCTGGAATACTTAATCATAAAAGTCAAAGCTTCCTCCCCCTCCGTTCACGTCTTGGAGCCGCACACTGTTCGTGCGCCACAGGAACAGACCATGGCAGAATCGAATGTTTTTCTTTTAGTTTTAGTACTTATAAAGTCGGCTACGTTTGTTTCTAAAGCCCGTAAAAAACACCTTTTTTTTTTTTTCGATACTCCTACCACAGATTCACACTCAAACAAAGTTTACGAGCAGTTAATTTATTTTGAATGATTTGTATTTTTTCATTTTCTTTCTCGTGATCCAAACTGACGTTTGCCTGATCGCCAGCAACAACACGACGGAGGAACTCGAGTAGTTTTGCTCAACAATTGGATGCCAGTAAATTGGATGGGAAAAGCACTTTCTCCTGAGAGACCTGATAAAAGAGCCAAAAGATCTGAGGTTGTGCTCCAGTTCTTAGGGAAAAAAAAAAGAAAAAGAAACAGACAGTCGCTTTATATATTTATATTCTCATATATTCTTACATCTATGAACTAGACAAAGCCGGCTACGCTTTAATGTGACGCTCCGCTGCTCGACACCGGTTGCCGTCTGTGTTTAAGGCAAACGTACAAATACAAACCTACGTGAACGGTGCAGCGATGGGTTTGATCTGCCGATTTAACCACCGTGTCGTTCCTGAACGCGATCAGTCACTCCCACCGAGCTGCTTGTACGGACTCGCGCACCTCCGCGCACCAACTTTAAACACACCTGGATACCTTTGGGAATACACAAAACCAACACACACACACACACACACACACACACACACACGCGCGCGCGCGCTCATTTCGACGACGTAAGATGCAGATGCAGATGATGATGATGATGATGATGAGAGTCCCTGATGACAGGTGCTGTCGTGCTGCCGTCTGACAACACGGCAAATACTTTTCACACGCTGTAAGATATAGTGTTTACATCGGTACGTCTTGTGTGTGTGTGTGTGTGTGTGTGTGTGTGTGTGTGTGTGTGTGTGTGTTCGTATCAAAGAGCGCCGAGGAGCTTCATCAAGGACAGCGAGCGTCTACAGATCCCTCGGTGGACGTGCGCTCGGCTTTAATATGAATACAGTCAACAAAACTCAGCCTAGCGTAGGAATTTTTGTGTTTGATTGAAGACGCAGGGGGACTCGGTTTGGTTGGCAGCATCTCATCATTACGTCCGGTGTCTCTGCTGATGGTGGACAAAGGAACTTTAACCATTCATCCATCCATCATCCATCCAACCATCCATCATCCATCCAACCAACTATCCATCCATCCATTCATCATCCATCCATCTGCCCATTTAACCATCCATCCCTCCATCCATCCAACCAATTGTCCGTCCATCCATCATCCGTCCGTCCGTCCATCCATCCATTCATCATCCATCCATCCATCCAACCAACTGTCCATCCATCCATCCATCCATCCATCCATTCATCCATCCATCCATCCATCCATCCATCCATCCATCCATCCATCCATCCATCCATCATCCGTCCGTCCATTCATCATCCATCCATCCATCCAACCAACTGTCCATCCATCCATCCATCCATTCATCATCCATTCATCCATCCATCCATCCATCCAACCAACTGTCCATCGATCCATCCATTCATCCATCCATCCATTCATCATCCATCCATCCATCCAACCAACTGTCCATCCATCCATCCATCCATTCAACCAACCAACTGTCCATCGATCCATCCATCCATTCATCCATTCATCCATCCATCCATTCATCATCCATCCATCCAACCAACTGTCCATCCATCCATCCATCCATCTATCTGTCCAGCCTGGTTGATTTCTGCTTATATAAAAATGTATTCATGAAAATAAAGAACAAGCAGTTCGATTTTAAATTGGGTCGCTGCTTATAACAAGCTCAGACGATGGAGAGACATCAGTGTTGAAGGAGATTTCTGAAGTTTTAACTGCATGTTACATTAAAAGACAACGAGATGAAGGTGACCGAAGCAGGTTTGTTCAGGTTTTTTTTTTTTTTTTTGCTGCAAATTCTCGTAACGTCGTGCGCTTTGTGTGAAACTTCTGGGGTTTTTACGATTCCGTCTGTGTGTGGAGAGAAACTGGAGCTTCTTTTTTTAAGTTTAGTAATGTAAGTTGTCACACGCAGTCACAGCCAACATCGGGGGAGCTCCCGCTGAGTCTGGAGACGAACCCCTGTCAAGACGAGTCAAAAATTCCTTTCACATCCAAACTTTGGAAAAAAAAAAAAGAAAGATGGTCCTCTGCACCGCGCTGCTCGTATTGGTTAATTGATGAGGTTTACTTAAAGCTGCAATCAGGATTTCAGCTCCACAAAGTCAAGTTTTCAAAAAAAAATTCACTGTGATGCAAAAACTAGCAAGCTTATTTTATTTATCATGTGCCATAAATTTTAGGACTTTAGTATGTGATAAATACGACCTCGTTCGAAGGCAGCGTTTGTTTCCGACGCGCAAAGTAGGTGCAAGAGTCCGACCGTTTCCAAGTCCGGTGTGAGCGTGTTTGCACGTTAGCTCGTAAGTACAGGCTGCTGGCGTTGGCGTTAGCATCCCCGTCGGCCGTCCTTTTGTTCTGCCGGACCGCAGGACCCGATGACTGTCCTTTAGAAGTGTCCTCGAACAAAACACCAGCCACTCACCTGCTCAAGAGTGTGTGTGTGTGTGTGTGTGTGTGTGTGTGTGTGTGTGTGTGTGTGTGTGAAGTATTATTGCAGTGCCTTTTAAAGAAGTGTATGTACAGGTGTTTGGATCGGAGTTTCTTAATCTGGTGCTGCACTACTGAAGGCTGTTTGTACAAGAGTTTGTGTTCGTGTGTGTGTGTGTGTGTGTGTGTGTGTGTGTGTGTGTGTGTGTGCTATGGTATACACCGGGCTGCAGCAGGTGTTCTATAAGCCTATCTTACAGCCATGTTTATACTATTCAGGGTGTCTAAATTGCTTTGTTTTTGCCACCTTCTGTTTGTTTAGGTGGATCTGTGTGTGTGTGTGTGTGTGTGTGTGTGTGTGTGTGTGTGTGTGTGTGTGTGTGTGTGTTGTTGATTTAAGGCAGCAGAAGCAGCAGAAGCCCTGTTTGTTGTTGTTTGGGTGGTGTTTTAACAGGCCCCGGCTGTTTGTTTGTTTGTTTGTTTGTTTGTTTGTTTGTTTGTTTGTTTGTTTGTTTGTTTGTTTTGTCAGGTGGGTTTTGTCAGGTGGGTTTTGTCCCCGCGGGAGGCCGACACCGAGCACGTGAACACAAACACTCCCGGCGTAAACGGAGGCTGCGTCACTGCTGTCGTCACGTGGCGTCGGCTCCTCACCTGTCGCCGGGCAGACGGTGGAAGAGGGGGAAGAGGGGGACATCTGATGAGAGACAGGGAGACGAAGAGGAGATGAAAGAAACGGAGTCTGAAATGTTGTTCTGGCCGATTTAATGACGGGCAGCAGTAAAATAGAGTTTATGAATTTAAAGGCGCAATGATTTTATACTTTTTTATTCTGATGTCAGTCGACTCACAAAAAGATAATTTGTTAAAGACCCCCCCTCCAATGAAAATCATGTTTTTACCTTGTCAGTGTGGTGGGGGTTTTTTTGGGTTTTTTTTTTACATCTCCTAGAAAATAGATCATGAGTGAATAATGTTTCATATGTTGAATGTTTGAGGAACATGTTGTCACCTTGTGGGCGGGGCTTCGAGATAGAGGCGGGAACTACCTGTCCTGAATAAAAAGCAATGGTGGAGTTACATTAGAACCACTTTCAGGCATTTTAGGCAGTTTTTCTTTTTTTTTTCAGAAAAAAACCTGAATAATTGTGGATGACTTTTTAGGGGTTTAATCAATGCCAGGAAAGAAACTCTAAATTCTTAGATATGGTGATTTTTAGGCGTTATTTTTCACTGATACAGTAGATCGGACATTTCCCATTATGTAAATGTTCTGATAAATGTCTTAAATCTAAAATATTCCTCCTCCGTGTTGATATTTAGTCAACAGAAACCACTGATCAATCAGGGCTAAGCAAAATGTAAAATGGAGGAAGAAGAAAAGGAGGAGGAGGGGAAAACAGCGAAAAGGGGGGAAAAGATCAAGGTGAAGGTTGCAGACTGAGACAAATTCACGGTCATTCCGAAGATGCCGATTAGCAGGAGACGAGAGAGGAAACCAGATTTAAAATCTTCCTTCCTTCTTCGGTTGTATAGCGACACCACACACCGTTTTTTTTTTTTTTTATCTCCTCTTTCTCCTGCTGCTTCCTTCCTCTCCCCACTGTGAGCTTGTTACGGCAGATAAAGAGGGGTCGACCCTAAAAAACCCGCCGCTTCACCGCGTTCCCACAGTCTGCCCGAAAGCATCCCCGCGGTCAGAGGTCACGGCTAAACGCTGCCAGACTATCTGGGAATCCAGTGGGCAGTTTTGTCAAAAAATAGTTTCGGGGTGGCAACTGCTCAAAGTGCGGCTCAGTAAACAAAACTACCCCCCCCCCCCCAACGTCCAACAAACACTCTCATATTCAGACTTTATTGACACAAGTGCAGCCATTAGCCAGACAAATAATCAAAGAGACGCGCACAAAAGACTCCATTTTCCTCGTCAAGATGTTTGAATCAGAACATCAATGCTTTTCTGATTGCTTGTGGACTCTGCGAATCACCCAGAGAGCTCAACAACACCAATAATTGCTCGGTTGAGGTTGTTTTTTTTATGTTGTTCACAGGCGTCTGAACAAATGTCCCATTTCTAAATGATTTCAATAACTCAGTTTGCGCAGCTTGTTTTGCCAAAAAAAAAAAAGTCAAAACAGGAGGGATGTTCGGCCAGAGACGCCACAGAAAGAAGCCGCAGGATAAAAAACAAAACACACACAGGATGTAAAAAAAAAAAAAAAAAAAAAAAAAAAAAAAAACGAAAAGAAAACGCTCGGCCATTCATGGTAAATCTTCCAAGCAGTGAGAGTTCTCTTCATAAGTGCCCTTCATTGATCCGGCGCTACACGTCCACCTTCGTCTCTCCGCCTTCGTCTCTCATCCCAGAGAGCAGCTCAGAGTCAACAACTCTGACTGCGATTTTAAGTGCTCCTCCAAAAAAAAAAAAAAAAAAAAAAGAAAGAAAAAAAAGCAGGGTGTGTGTGTGTGTGTGTGTGTGTGTGTGTGTGTGTGTGTGTGTCCGTCCAGTTTTTGCCCCAGCGGAGCAGCATTCCTCGGCCCGGCGTTAGCATTCAGCCCACATAGGTCACGGCCAGCAGCCTTTTGTGTGCGGCCGGCCTCGGAGTCGCTGCGGTGCGGGTCGGTGAGCGGGGTTTGTGGATATAAAACAGGGGGGAGAAAGTCAATGGTGGTTGTACACACACACACACACACACACACACACACACACACACACACACACACACACACACACAAACGCAGTGTGTTGGTGAGCAGCACTCAGAGACAATCAGGAGGCTTTCAAAGGAAAAACAACTTGTCAAAGGAGTCACATGGTCTCACACAGGCTGCTTTAAATGTCAACCAGAAAAAAAGGAGAGATGGGGACAACAAAAAAGGAAGTGGAATCACACTTGTGAAAGTTTTGTCGATTCTTTTTTTTTTTTTGTCCGCATACCTTTGTGTACTTTTTGGAGTACTGGAGTTGTTTCTCCCGATAGTCTTAATCCACAGCAGCGTTTCTCACAGGTTTTAAGACTTTACTTGTTGCCGTGGTGACCGATGTGCATGTGCGTGCGGTCTGGGGGGGGGGGGGGGGGGGGGGGGGTGTTCCCAGGTGATTTTCTGTAGTTACAGTTCACCGTGTTTCCTAAACACCTCAGAGGCAGACTATAAATCGAGGCACCAGTTTACCATGTTCCCTAAAAGCCTCACATGCTGTGCACACAGAAGACCTCACTCACGCAACCTGCGTGCAGCAAAAATAACTCAAACAAAAGTTAAATAACGATATGAGATTTGGGAAGCCCCCCCCCCCCCCCCCCCCCGACAGAAACAGGAGAACAGGTTTAAACGCAGATGAAGGCTCGGCTGTAAATGTTGTATTCATGTCGTTTACCTAATTTACGTGCACCTGTTGGATTCAGTATCTGAGTCTCACGCCAGTTTCTCTCGCTAGTTCGTGAAGGACCGGGTGCACACACATGGAGCTGAGCGGAGGAGGGACAGGTGAAGTAGAGGTTACGACGAAGAAACAAGGTCGCGCTTCCCGATGCGTACTCATCAAACGTTTTCTGTGTCACGTCGTTAGTTCTGTGTGTTCAGCCTAGTTCGAGCTAGCTCGGTGTTACCAGACACAAATTTAACTTGTGAATAAATGGTTGGGGTCACGCTGGTTTCTAGTCTCGGTGTCCTACTGGGTGTCGACTTCAGGTTAAGTTTGAAGTTATTGGAGCAGCTTTAACCAATCAGCATCGACCGCCACTTCCAATATGTTTTGCACCAAAACCACCACATCGTCGCACTTAGCCACGCCTACCGATCACTGATTGGTCCGGCCTTCAGAGTGGCTTCGGAAACCTTAATGCGAACATGTTTTCCAGACTTTAAACGCAGCCATAATTCCAGACAACGAACAAAATTCAAGTTAATGTCCAGTTTTAAAATGTCAACCATTCGACAACTGAAGAAATTAAATGAATGCTTTTTAAACCAAAACGAAGTATCCCTGAAAAAAAAAAATCCTGCAAAAGCTCTAAAACTGACTCCTTTATGTCAAACTAAATGTATGGGAAACATAAATTATAAAAAGAAAAATGCAGGAAGAGTTTTAAAAGTCAGTTTGAAAGAAAAGTCCACCAACACACACCGAAGCCAGACGAAGCTCAGGGCGCCTCCGCAGGGAAGAGGAGAGCCGTAAATTAAGTTTATGGTAAATAAGAATAAAAGAATGTGGTGTGTGAGCTGAAGTGGCTCCATTAAGGAGCCCCGAAACCATAAAACATACTCCTGCGGTGTCATTTTTGTGAGAGTCACTCACTTGCGTTGTATCAGCCAGCAGCCAAACAGCCGGAGCTTCAGAGGGCCATTATGGGATTTATTCACGATGGAAAAATCCCATCTGCAAAACCGAGCACAGAAACTAACTCGCGGCAGAGCAATTTTACTCTTAAAAAGAAAGAAAGGGAAGCGAGAGGCAAGACAGTGATAATGTTCTGCACCGACGTGGCGGCTCAATGATTGCTTTAATGTTCACAGTCAAATTATATGAGGAATATTTGAAGGCAGAGATGCACCAGCACCGATTTTTTTTTTTAACACCAAGTGCCCGTACTTTCAGTTGGGTACTAATGCCGAGTACTGCTCGAGCACTGCAGTATTTATATCGTAAATTATACCATTACGATAAAAAAAAGCAATGCCTTTGAAGACTCGACCCGCGACGACTTTGCTGGTTCGCAAGTCCTGAAGCTGCTTGTAGTACGACAGTTTATAATCCACGTCAGGCCGACACCGCTGGTCCGAACGTGAGTGAAACTGCGCGAAACCCACCCGGTGTCTCCCGAACCCGACGCGCCTTCTTCGGTCTCGGACAGTGAAGCTCCGCCCCCCTCTTGAAACGTTGAACGTCACTCGGAAACACCTCGCCCGGCTCGTCGCTTCGTCGCCGTAGACTTTCTGAAGCGTTTCGAGGGTCTCTGTCGACCGTTTCCAGAGTTTGGCGCAGAATCTGATGTTTCTCTGGACACTCAGTTCTTTATAAACAGCCCCGATTCTGTAGTGGAAATCACCGCACGGGCTCAGGAACACTTGGCTTCAAGCAGACGTTGATCCCCAAAGATTTGACCCGAAAATCTGATGTTTCTCTGCTCCAGTTTCAGGTCCGCGGTGAAATCATAAATGTTGACCTACTAGTGGGAAAACAAATGCATGATAGAAGCATCTTCAGCTCTCAGACTTGTCGACTTCACCGTATGTCAAAGCCCGTGTACGAAAATAAGTGAAAAGAACGGGAGTGTGTTTTACCTGAGGCGCCGTCTCGCCTCAGCAGCCTGATTTTGTTACGTTTTTTTTTTTGCCACCGAGAATAAGTCGCTATAACAAACCGATTCTGACATTTCATCACCTCGTAACCGCTTTGTGTTTATTTCTGCCAGCCGCTCCGGAGGTGCGTCTCGGGCTAACGATATTCAATTAAAAAAAAAGAACGAAAAAGAAAAAGGGGAGACGGAGAGCTGAAGTGCTGATTGTGAAGCGCTCGGGTCTGAATCACTCTCAATGTGGCCCGCAGTCAGTCTGAACCACGGCGAGGACCGAAGACAATAAATGCCAGCCAACTTATTAGCATCGCCCAGGTCTCTCGCTCAGGCTCTGTTAAGTAGCTCTTTTCCAACAGACGTGCTGGAGACGGTTTTGCGAGCATGGCGAGGTGACTCGGTTCAAACTCCTTTGAGCAACTGTCAACCTGAATTCTTCACACATTTATAGAAAACCAAATGTCAAAGTCGGTGAGGGTTTCAGGCTTGTAGCGGCTAATGCCGCTACTTACGCTGAAGAGGTGTTTAAGAGCAGTAATATAGAGGTTGCATGTTGAATATACATGTTCTTCTTTCCTCCTGAGAAAGTTTTAACCTCAGTCAAGCTGGGTTTAAGAGAGATTGTCGACACGAATTCGACGAGACGTTTCATACTTTCTTCATTATTTTTTCAACTTCTCATTTTACTGTTTTTTTCTCCATCAACGAGCCAGACGAGTCGGCCTTTTTTTCCCCCTTCTTCTTTTTCTGTCTCTTGACTCATTTTGCCATCTCTGCCCATACATCAGCCATTAAACACACTAAATTGCTGCACACCACATTTCCTCCGCAGCCCATAATGCGCCGGGCTTGCCGGGGAGATGTGACATTGTCCCCCCTCCTGACGGACACGTCGTCTCGCACTATTACACACACGCACACACGCATGTGCGCGCGCACACACACACACACGCACACGCACACACACGAGTTAATGAAAACGACAGTCGCTGAGAGATTGATACGTCCGTCTCTGATCGCTTTACTCCCATGTGTGATAAATGATCTTCCTTTTCTTCTTCTTCTTCTTCTTCTTTTTCTTCTTCTTCATTTTGCCGATTTCACTTCTCTTTCATTTCCGAATCATTTGTTTCCAAAGGCGCAGAACGGCTTACAGTTGCCGCGGCGTCTGCGGGTAATTGGATTCAAAAATGACATCTCGCTTTTCAGGAGTGACAGACCCGGAGCAATTTGTTCTGTCTTTAGCGAGGGTGACATCGCAGATGTGCGTTTGGACGGAGGAGGAGGAAGCTGGAAAACACAGAGGAAACCCCCACGTACGAGCTAATGAGGGGAGACGTTGGGATGTCAGCGGAAATGTCAAGGGCGGAAAGTTCACAGGGGAAACCAGACGCAGTTTGAAGATGAACACGTGGGCTGTTTTTCTTTTTTTTTTATAGGGTTTGTAGTTTCTGAGAAGTGTTGGAAGTGTATTAGGATTCAGGGTGTAAAAACAGGTGGCTGGAAACTTGAGTGATAGTTGGGTCTGCTCTGGAAGGGAAGTGATTTTATATACTTCACATTGTGTATTCCCGTAGTGAATTGCACTTTAACCCTCGTGTTGTCCTTGGGTCCTTGGGCAGCTGTGTTCAACCAAGTTCTATTTTATTTTCAGATTTTTTTTTTGGGGGGGGGGATCATTGGTGACAAGAAGGCTGTAAGGGTTTCTTTAAAGAATGATGACCAATGATCCCAAAAAATATAAAAAATATAGAAATAAAATAGAACTTGGTTGAACACAGCTGCGGGTCATTTTGACCCAAGGACAACACGAGGTTTAAACAGGCATGCTTTTTGGTGTTATTTTCTATATCTACAGTTACACAGATGTTCCTTAAATAACTACTGAAGTGTACACAACTCTTCTGTGTCCAAACTGGTTTGAAAAGTCTCAAATAAATCGTTCTAATATCACTAAACTGGCGGGCTTTTAACTTGAAAAGTTGTGGCGTTTGCTCATTGACGGACACCCTCCGCCCCCTCTGTTGCAGTCCAAGTGAAATTATTGTATTTATGTTACTTACCTAATCTCTGAGCACCTGTTTGTTTCCAGCTCAGTGTGAGAGTCTCTCCTGTGTTTCTGTCCTCTGATCTCTGTGTGTCTCACTGTGGGCGGAGCTTAAACCTCTGCTGCGTTGATAGCGTCGTTCTCTCGGACAGGTTGGAATATAAATAAATAAAAAGGTGTTGGAGACACCTGACTTTGATGTTATTGGCCAATGTTTTAGCTGACGTTAGACCTAGCAGATAGTTTGTAGCCAAACGCCCCCCAAAACATGTTTTTTTTTTTTTAGGTTTAGTTTCTAATGAATGAGGGATTATTTTCAGATGGACCTCCAGAAAAGTAATAAGAAGGAGTGACTTTGGCTAACAACACCGAGATAACTGCTGGAGACATTTTATTGACTTTGTGTTTAATGAGAGAAGTTGAATGGGAGTCTACGGAGCCGGAGGCTTTTTTTTGGAGCCGACCTCCGGCGGCACTCGGTGGTATTTCAGCTTAAGACACTTCTGCATCGGCCTCATTTTTAAGGGCCGGAAGCTACGAACACTTTTATAAACGGCATTCGATGCTAACACAGGAAACAAAAATGGTAAACATGTACCTGCTCAAAATCATGCACAGTGTTATCACTGTGCGTTTCCTCTGTAGACGGTAACGCAGCCTCTGACCGGGATCTTTACATCCTTTTCATGAAAGGACGAACCAGCGAGGACATGCCTCGATAAGAACCACGGTCCCCCCCCCCCCCCCACTCCCCCACTCCCCCCCCTCCACCCCCCCGAGGCCTCCGACAAACACACAGTCTTTGTGCGTCTACGTGAGAAACAGGACGTCTGTGACAGAAAAAGAAAGGTGAGGAGCGAAGCAAGAAGAGGCCACTGAAAGATATGTGTTCACACTCGCGGCTGTGTTGTGATTGTGCGAATCCCTGTGATCAGAAAGTCTTTGAAGAAGAAAGGCTCTTTTCTATTCTTTTCTTTTTTTTTTTTTTCCAGAGTATTAGTCTTCCTCTCTCCTGCCTCACGTCATTCTCACAAACACACCTCCAGCCCCGGAGCCATTCCTGCGATATCACACCAATCTAGCTCACCTGCTTGTCCTTGCCTCCACTCTCCCTGGAAACGCTCTCCGTGTGTCCTAGTTAAGCTCCAGTCCCGCTCGACTCCATAAACTGACACTCCTCTGCGGAAAAAAAAAAAAGCGATGAAACAGCTCTCCCCTTGTCAGAGTGCCTCCCGGCTCAAAAGCTTTACATCGTCTGTCGTCCGTGATGGCGGCGGGCGAGTTTGTGTGACTTGTGAAAAGCGGCAGCGCCGGTGGTTAAATGTGCGAGTGTCTGCTGCCAGAGAGGGTTTACTGTCGCTCACCGACGGCTTCATCGGCGAGCTTCGGGATCGATAACGGTTTCCCGGCGGCCGCGAGGAAGACTTCGGCTGTGAAATAGATGCAGTTAGACAACGTCACGCGGTTTATCGGTCACAAACTGGAAGTAATCAATACTTTATATAAGCAATTGGAGCAACGGAGCATGTGGTAACATGCAGTCGGAAAACGTATGGATACCGGCACTCATTTCACCATCTGATAAACATACTAGTTTTCTACAAAAAAAAAAATCTGATGTAACATTTTTAGTGAAAAAAAAAAAACAACAAAAAGGGGAAGAAATGGCAGTTTTGCGTGCTAACCAGCTCGCACCAACCCTGTCTGTAATACCACCCTTTGCCTCAGGAGGCAATAGCGAGTCGTTCTAACGTCTTGTAAACAACGATGGCTGAAACTTTTAGCAAAACAGAAGCAAAACGAGAGTTAACACTGGCGTTACTTTACGCTGCCGGAGGCGTTTGATACTGAACTCGCTGGTGAGTAAAGAGCTGTTAATGCTAACGGTGGCTACGTAATGATAATCGTTACTGAAAGTGTTCATTTGTTTGCAGTTTGTCGATACTCAGTTCAGGCTATAACGCAACTATAGGCGTAAACCTTTTTTTTCTAGACGATCCTTTGCTAGGTCAATAAAAACAAATTCTTTACAATCATCAATTAAGTAAAAAAAAAAAATGTATTAACCAGCGGTAGGACAAGAATACCAAAAATGTCCCGACTGGCCACGACAGTGACTCGCTATCGCCTCTGTACGTACAAAGTCGTATGACAAGACCTGAGTTAAATCTTTAAATTGCACCTAATAAACGTGCAGTTATGAAACGGTTGACTTTCAGCTCGAAATAGTAAAAAAAAATAGCCGTTGAAGTGTTTCGCTGACACGTCCATCCACCCCGACCTCCAACCTCACTCGCCTCGCCTCCTTTGCTCACGTCATCATTTCTGTTATAAGACAGCTGCTTTCACAAACGAGCTACGGGCTGGCGTTTGTAAGAGGAGGCCGTCTCTGAAAAACAAATAGCGAAACATGCCGAGCACCGTGAGAACTTGGGACGGTTTACTCAGATCGGTTCATTCAAACAAGCCTCTTTTTCTTTTTTTTTTTTTTTCAAAAAACTCCATTTCCATGTTCATTATTTAGATTTTTAAAGAAATTGAATTTAGTTCAACTGCACGGACTAAAACGTGAAATGTAAAAATTTGGAGAAAACGGTGTCATATATCAAAAATAATGACTCAGTCTGGCGGCTATAATGTTCCTGACTGACATGTTGATTCATCTTTTGGCTGCAGGAGATGTTTCCAGACCAGAATCAGGATTTAATTTGTGCAAATCGGAGGAATTACGGAGTTTGAATGAGCCGTCCTTTCGGGTTCGGTGTATTCTTTCTCCCGATCCGTGCGGCCTCGCCTCTCCTTTGAGATACGGATGAACCTCGTCACCTCAGGCGTGTTAGTGTGTGTCACATTCTTCGCAGCCCCCTTTTCTTTTTTTTCTTTTTTTTAATTGCTCTTCCCCTCCCTGCATATTTTATTGCCTTCCGATTAACTCAACTTTGAATGCTCTCCCACGCCTCCTCTCGATGGCAGTAAATCATCTCGGGGTAATTATCTGCAGAAAGAAAATTGCTTGGATGTTTTCTTCGGTATTCGTGGAATCCCAAAGTCTGAGCTGCGAGTTTTTTTTTTTCTTCTTCTTCTCATCTCTCGAGCTGCGAAAAACGGTCCTTTGAAGACGGCAAATTTGAAAAAGTTGGAAACCGGCTGGTGAGATACACAAACAGCCAGACGTAGGAGAGGTGCGTTGAAAGGCGGGTCGAGTGAAGGGGCCGACCTGCATCGCGGTTTCGCTGTTAAGACGAGGTCGCCGTGTGTTTTTTTTTTTTTTTTGTCAAATTCTTTTCTCCGTCCCTGTTCAAATTCAGCCAACCCTGTTTCCCCCGGGGGTGGGCGAGGGGGCGGGTGGGGCGAGCACCCTTTGACATACGGCGTGGGACCGCCGTGTCGGGTCTTCCTGTGAGCGCGAGCCGCGTGCGATGATGTTGAATACGTCTGTGCGCGAAGGGCAGGAGACGACAGCCAGTCACCTTCGACATTTACCGCAGGTCGGCGGCCCAAAACGCCACAGCCGATCAGGCGCACGCCTGAGCGGAGCAGCATTTTTTTTTTCTCTCTCTCTCCCACAGCGATGCCGTCCTTTTGGGGGGGGGGGGGGGTTTTGCAAGCTTTTTTTTTTTCACAAATTTCTCATCCGTTGCTTTTATTTCTCCTGATTACTAGTTTCAAATTTTTTTTATTTTTTTTATTTTTTTTTTTGGAGGGGCGGGGGTAAGAAGATCACAAATAGCACCACCATGTGTAAGAAGGAGTTGAGGGGTAAAATGACCAAAAAAAACAAAAAAAAACAGCAATAATTAAAGAATAAAATGTATATTTGTATGTTATATTACATATTGAGATAACATAACAATAATAAGCACTCCAAGGACATTTATTACAATATTACAATGAAGTTAGAATGTAGCATTAAATAATTAATAATAGTATTTTAACGTCACCATAGAGTCATTGAAAATATATGTTTTGTAGAACCGGATGGATGTCATATTCATATCATAAGAAAATTATAAAATGGAGGAAATTGTAAACTGAGTACAAATTTGACTAATAGGGTCGTTTGTGAACGTGAAAATAGAAACGCTAAAATTAGTTGAATAACTACACTTATTTCCTCACATCCTTGTGAATTTGAAGTTAAATCCAGTTTGTTTGGAGTATTATAGATTTGCAGAAGACGTAAATAAATAGTAAATGTTTTCTTTACCATTTATTTGGAGTCGTATTTGTGTCCACCTGAGAAATGTAAGTCTAATATTTACACAAATTTCAGCTGGATTTTGTAGAGAGGGTGTGAATTTGGTAATATCAGGTTAGCATGCAGTCGGTTTTATCCAAGCAGCAACCAACAGTGACGTCACCCGTTGTTTTGTGAACTGCCGTTATGAAGCCTCGAGTTTCGATATTGGCCTTCACCATCTTGCTTATTCGGACTCGAGCTGATTGGAAACCATGACGATAGTACGTCCCGCCCACCGATAGCTGTAACCTGACTGCACCATAGGCCCGTCAATCAAACAGACACGCCCCCCAAAAACAGGTCTTTTTGAAGTTTATTTTCTCGTGAAATCTATTTTTAGATGGACCTCCAGAAAACCAATGAGAAGGAGTGACTTCAGTTAACAACAGCAAAATATGTATTGACATCTAATTTCATGAGAGAAGTTGAATGGGAGTCTATGGAGCCTTTTTTGGAGCCGACCTCTAGTGGCCGGCGGTGGTATTGCAGTTTAAGGCACTTCCTCATTTTTCAGACCCGGAAGCCACGTCCACTTGTATATACAGTCTTATTTTTTATCCAAACCTACTCACAGGAAACTGCCGCCTGCCGAGGTTGAAAAAAAAAAACAAGCAAAAATTTGCTAAAATGCTCCGTCAAGCTGCAGGGAACAATTCTGCAGCTCTAAGTAAAGTCACGCTAACTTGGCTGCTAAAGAGACAACCTCCACCGCTCATTATTTTCGAAGTGGTCTTGTTACCGCCGGTCTCTAAAACCACAGGTCTTCTTACAACACAGAAACAAGTTTCAGTCCGTTGGGAGAAATTGATGAACTGTTCAGTTACCGCCGAGACCAACGCTGGGACACAGCTGACGAATGGTGTCATCGGCTAACTACGCACGGTTGTCTATATAGGTTAGCTCGGATTATTGAGCCCCAGCAGGGCGACTGTCGCATCAAAACGAGGAATCAATTCTCCTGTTTTGCTAGTGTGTCCATTTGAACCGAGCCAGCGCAGGCCGATCTATACTTCAAATTACTGCAGTTCATACGACGAAGTCCCTCCCGGCACGGTTCGCCTCGTGGTTATCGGGGTGGGGAATATGAATCAGTGCGCCGCCTGACGTTTGTCCATCCGAGCAGGTTAAAACAAATGTTAGGAATCCGTTGACGGCCATTTGACACAAGTGGTGCTATTGTGAATCCCACAGAGAGGTTGCTGTGTGGCTGGATAATGGGAAGCTCTGATGGTTTTCACAGCTATGAACTCATGCAGTGTTCGCTGAGAGCTCAGGAATGTGTGAAACTTGCAGAATGCTGCTTGTCTGTTGAATGGCCTCGGATGTGTGAATAGCATTTTTCTTTTTTCACTTCCATAATGCCATTGTTTAGAACGTACCGGCCCCCGGGGTTACTTAATGTTTGCAAATACCTTATTTTCTGCACGTTTTTTTTATTTTTTTTTTTTAACTAACTTGGAAATTAGGTGATCCAGGGAGGTCACGGTGAAAAAAAAATTGGCTGTTAGTGTGCGAGTTACAAATGGATCCCAGCGGTCCCACAACCTCAGGAAGTCTTCTTGCAGGGGGGATCTTTAATCATTTATCCCATGAACGAACGGGAACACGAGGGAATGTTTCTACATGTGCCGTGAATATGCCAGAGTGCAATTCTTTAACTTGTTTTATACTTTCATTGCATGAGCCGGTTGGTTTTCATCTGTTTTTCTGCACAAACAAACTGCAGCGGAAACCAGACTGTTTACCCTCTGCAGAACGTCTCCGAGCCTTAAAAACAAGATAAACTAAAATCAGGGAAGGAGAAAAGTTTCTGCAACGAGTCCCATGTTGGAAACAACACAAAATTGTACGGAAACTGGTGAAATCTGCTTATTTCAAGCAAGAAAATCAAACAAAAACAGCTCCATAAGTTGTCTTGAAAATAGAATAAAACTAACTCCACAGATACGTTAAATAAATACAAAAAAAAATGTTTTAAGTAAGGCTTTGATTAAAGCCTGAGTAGCTTCACATGAGCAATGATTTGTTAGAAACTCAAGCTACAGGTGCTTAACGCTGGAACATTTTTCTTCTAACTCAATTTAATTTAATTCTTTACACAAGGACCGAAAAAAAAAAAAAAAAAAAAAAAAACTGAAATAAGGCACCAATTCTGAGTTCTCTACTTAAAATATTCCAACAAGATACTTCCTGTTATAATAAGGAAACAAATACCAGACACAACACGACATTTTATTAACTGGTGGAATTTAATCATAGGGTTCAGTAAAAACGACATAACTAATCTAGACTCAGATGGGATGAAGTCACCATCAATTTTGGATGAATTAGAACAGATTTAACGGATATAGTGAAGAATTAATGTATTTTTAACGCTGCAGTAAAACATTGTCACACGTCTTTTCCATCATTATATTCTCTTATGTAAACAAGAAAAACGTCGCTTTTCTTTGACACTTCGGTTGGTTTCCGGATGGCGAGTGTTCCTAAGTGTTAAATCAGAAAGTGAGAGCGACGCGGCCGTTATATATCCCGCCGCCCAGACGACGGGTCAGGGTTGAAGAGCAGCTCATCACCGGCCCGTTATTAGATCTTTTTCAGTGGTTTTTACTCGCAGCGTAACGGTACACAAAAATCAGGGTTTTATTTTTGGAGTCACGGTTTAGTTTTTCAGTAAAACAGTTCAAAACTAAAGACTTTTTTTTTTTTTTTTTTTTTTTGCACACAATGTGGGGGAGTTGTGTACCTGTAAGTAGAAAACAAATACAATCAAAACGTCTCCGTAGTTTCACGAGGAACTTCAAGTAACCATCGAAGTCAGCGACGCAATTTCGGCTTTAAAAAGTCTTCCGTTCAGTGAGAGCGCCACCTGCTGGCCGGTCGATTGACCCGCTCTCTGAGCAGAGATTAAAACGTTTGAAAAAAAAAAAAAATCCCTCCGTCTGCCGGCTTTAAAAGGCTAACCGTGCTAACGTGCCACAGCTGACGGACGACGACGGGCGCCCTGACAAAGTGTTACAGGGCGAACTCGTGCTTAAGTGTGCAGACGTGAACAGACGCCCGACAGTAACCGTTTGGCCCGCGGGGCGTAACGAGACGTGGAGATTTCATACCGGAGTGAAAGCCGCCGCGGGCGAAACGGACGCCTTCGTCCGCACGGAGGAAGCGGCGCACCCGGCATGAAACGTCTCCGTCCGTCCGTCCATCTGCTCTCTGTAACGCACACTCTCTTCCCGCACACTCATTCGCCCGGTGACAGTCGTGCTGACAGACGTATCCCAGCCGACGCGCACACACACACACACACACACACACACACACACACACACACACACACACACACACACACACTGCCATGATTACTGTCGTACCTGCTCTCCATCAACTTCTTTCATTCTAACATGCAGCTCAACCTCTTCTGTCTTCACTCTCACTCACACACTCACACACAGCTCAGAGGTTAATGTGCCCCCGAGGGGACGCAGCAGCCCGACCTCTGACCTTTCCCAGGATTCTACTACTCTGCTACCGGCCTCTGGACTGCATTTTACGTTGCGTGACCGCCTTTCATCTCACACGCACACGCACACACGCGCACGCACACGCACGCACGTCGGCAAACGTTAAACACACACAAAAAAAAAAAAAAAAAAAAAAAAAAACACACGCTGCGCTTTTTAAACGCCGGACTGAGAACGAGGACGGCAGAAGATTGAGATCTGATTTTGCTGGATCAGCAAAGTAGTGTGAGAAAGTGTTGAAAGCGGACCAAACAGTAACAGGAACTCACTTCTGCTGTGCTGATGGACAGAATGACGGCGTGACGCAGGTCTGATGTGGCGTGTAAGTGCGTCACGTGACGGACATCCTCATCTTTTCCCTCTGTGTCTTCGCATTTCCTTGCATTTACCCCCCCCACGAACTCAGTGTAACCACGAGCTCAGGACTTCCATTTGAACATGTGATCAGGTCGTGGGGTTGTTTCAGTAAAAACACAGATGGCTGAAATGTTGTCGTCTCGGAGTTTAATCTCATGTAACATTACAGCATGTGTTGGCTTTTATTTGTTACGTCCACCTCTAGAGTTTTTCCATCCTGTGTTGATTTGGTGGTGGTGATGATGATGATGGTGATGATGATGATGATGATGATGTGCTACAAAACAAAACAAAACAAAAGCGAGCAGAGAAAGTACTTCCAGTTCTGCTGATGTAGCAGACTCCACATCAGAGGAGAGCATTTTTTTATTGGGGAATAAAACGGGGATATGTGTGCGTGGACGTGTGCATGCGTGGTCATGTGTGGCGCTGTGTGTCCCTGCCAAGCTGCTAATGATCCACTAGTCAGAAGGCCTTTAAGGCGAACCCAGGAGGCCCAGCAGGCTGCCCACTGAGCAGAAAATATCACCACACCGCCCAATAAAAACATCACATCTCCATAAAGTTAACTATTCAGAGAGAACCTCTCCTTTTACACGTCTCATAGTGCAATTAAAGAAATACTATATGTATAATATTATACGATTCCAATGGGTTCCTTGGACCTCCATTCAGAGCGCGTTAAGTTCAAGGGCAGGCCAGACTTTCAGCTGGGCTGTAATACAATAATCTACTGAAGCGAACAAAAGAGAAAAGAGGAAACGGACCCACAGTTCTTCTATCGAGGGAGCAGAATCACGGAAATATAAATGTTAAGAGTCGGCAGAAAGGATTCAGCTTTGACATCAAACAGAATTTATATCACGGCGGAGGCGGAAAGATGAATGTTTTTTTTTTTTTTTTTTTTTTTAAATCTGTTTATAAACGTGTTCGTAGCTTCCTGGTCTGAAAAATGGTTCCGAGGAAGAAGTGCCTTAAGCTGCAATACCACCGAGTGCCACCAGAGGTCGGCTCCAAAATGAACTCCCATTCAACTTCTCTCATCAAATACAAGGTCAATAAAATGTCTCCAGCAGTTATCTCGGTGTTGTTAGTTAAAGTCACTGCTTCTTATTAGTTTTCTGGAGCTCCATCTGAAAATCCATCATTAATTAGAAATTAGGCCTCAAAAAGACCTGTTTCTGGTGGCGTGTCTATTTGATTGACAGGCCTGTGGTGCAGTCAGGTTTCCAATCAGATAGCTCCTCCCCCAAAGCTCGTCCAAATATGGTCACTTCTGGCTCCAAACCGTTACGATCTAGCGAAGATGGCGACGCCTTAAATCCGAACTCAAGGCAGTTCACGAACCGATTTCTGACGTCGTTGGTGGCTGCCGCTCGGCTAAATAATTTTTTTTTTTAAATGCAGGTTTAATCACATCTTATGTGTATTTTCATCGGGTACGACCGCTCACGTTAAATATTTTCAGCTCGCGTGGACACAAATTTGCAGACATTTTGCCTCTTTGCGTTGACTTTGTATGTCAATCGCTCTGCGGGAATAATTTGCTTCGCGTTCGGTCTGCACACAAGCAGACAGAGTTAACTGGGTCTTAACAGGCTGGAGGAAGTTTAGTTTTTTTGTGTCTTTGTTGACGTGTAATTCCTAGAAAGAGCCCCGACTCACGGGAAAAACGTTGACGTTTCCATCAAGAGGACGCAGAGTTTGGAGTTGTGACTTTTTCTACGGAGGGTTTCCGGACCGCTCCATCACAATGTGGCATCAAACGGTTTTATATTAGAGGTTCAGACTGTGTTTCTTATAGTTGCAGAAGCTTTCGTCTACTTCGCCGAGGTGCCATGCCGAGCACCGTCACGCAGGAGACTTTTAAAGCCAACGGAAGAGAGCAAGAGAAGAAGGGAAACCTGAATGTCTGGGTGCCAAAGAGGAGTCAGTCAAGGAAAAAAAAAAAAACAGATCAAGGAGGAGACAAAAATAATGTGAGGCAGGTAGAAAGGTGGGGATGCCAAGAAACGCAAAGCAAAGGGAGGGAAAAGTCAGCGTGAGAGACAGCTAAACAACAACAACAAAAAAAGAAACCTTTCTCATGGAGCCATTTTCCTCTGAGTCGTTGCCCGCCGCACACGCCGAACGCCTCCTCTGGCTAACGACCTGACAAAAACAAGAGGCGTACCGCAGAGCCCGAGCGGCCTGTTAACACCGACACATCAAAAAGCCAACCTGGTGAATCACTATTTGTTTGAGGGGCTCCTGAAAGCGCTGCTTTTCCTCTGAGCGCCGGGGCCTGTCAGGTGGCACTGCCAAAGAGGAACCCATGAAAAAAAATATATAAAAAATTGAGGAGAGAAGACACGAGAAACGGTGTAGAAATGGTGGAGGCGGCTGTGTGTGAAACTGCAGCGTGACTGGACTTCACTAACGGAAGAACCAGAAAACTACATCTCAAACTGAACCCCGCTCTGACATTTGAAAAAAAACAAACACATTTTCTACACTTTGAAAACACCTCGTCACCGACGACAAGGCACCGAAATATCGCCGAGAAATGACGGAGGTCCGATCGTTTGAAGGGGCCTAATTGCCTTTGGCGACTAACTTTAAGTTGGCATCACCTCCTCGGCTGCCTTTTACATTCGTACGAGCAACTCGGCCTCCGCAAACTGACAAACAGAGCATGGATCTGACTTTGGATAGCTTTCATTTTTATTGGTATTTCAGTGTCCCTAAATTTTGCTTTCTGTTGATTAACTGCAGAACCAGAAAACAACAAAAGACGCTCAGTAGGACTTATCAAGTAAAATTTGTATTATGTATAATTAAAAAATAGGAAAAGCTCTTATATTGTAGCCTGTAGGACGGTATCAGAGTCTAGAATCATTTCTAGTCGTTGCATCCTACTGGGTGTAGACCTCAAGGTCATTTTGAAGCTAATGTAGCAGCTTTAACCAATCAGCATTAACCACCATATAGCTGTACCACCGCTGAAACTAGAGTTATTAACTGGATATAAAAGTGTTTGTAGCTTCTAGGTGTTAAAAATGAAGGAAATGCAGAAGTGTCTTAAGCTGCAATACCACCTAGTGCCACTAGAGGTCGGCTCCAAAATGCCCTCCGGCTCCATACACTCCCATTCAACTTCTCTCATCAAATACAAAGTCAATAAAATGTCTCCACCAGTTGTCTCGGTGATGTTAGTTAAAGTCACTCCTTCTTATTAGTTTTCTGGAGGTCCATCTGAAAATAATCCCTCATTCATTAGAAAATAAGCTTCAAAAAGACCTGTTTTTGGGGGCGTGTCTTGTTTGATTGACAGGCCTGTGGTGCAGTCAGGTTACAGCTATCGGTGGGCGGGACGTAGTATCGTCAGGGTTCCAATCAGATCAGTCAGATCCACCGCTGGCTCCTCCCCCAGCTCGTCCAAATATGGTCACTTCCTGCTCCAAACTGCTCCGAACTGGCAAAGACGGTGACGGACAGAATCCGAACTGGAGGCTTCATAACGCTCACAAACCAACGGGTGACGTTCATGTTTGGTTGCCACTTTGAGTTTTTTTTGTTCGGTGAATACCGTCTGTCGTACCAGAAAAGTACAAACAGAAATAACAACAGAAATGTTAACAAGCATTGACGTACGTCCTCCACGGCTCTCCCATTTGTTATAGGCTGATTTACAATAATAAGAACTCTGAGATTAGCATTTAATTGAATTGGTTAATTAACGGCGGCTCCAAACAGAAGCGTTATTCATGAGGGGGCGTCGGGGGTCTGGTAACACCAGGCGGCTGAAATGCATCCAAAAATTTCAGGAGTGAAAAATCTGGACCAACGTGTTGGAGCGGCCAATCAACGGACTAAACCGATCCTCGCTGCCTCATTAAACACTTGTTGCGCCCAACGAGAGCCCTCGCTGTGCCGCTGAGTGTCTGTTCACCCCCCCCCCCCCTCCCCGCTAGGACAGACACATGCCTCGTTATTGAACAAGTGTCTAACTTTCACTTTAATTACACACGAGCACGGCGGCCTGCTTTTTCTTTTTTTCCTCCTCCTTTGTCCTCCTCTTGACTTTTCTTCGCCCTCGCGTCCCGGATCGCCTTCACCAAGTTGTTTTTTCCCCTCCCGAGTTCAAAAAATGAGACGCTTTGAAATGTCAAACTTGACGCAGGGGAGAGACGAGTCGGAAGGGACCGTTTTTGCTTCTGTCGTCGTCGTCGTCGCTCTCGGAGAAAAACGGTCCCGTTTTAGACGACGAGAGGTTTGCAAACCGCGGCCGTTTCTCAGATTTCCGTCTGGAGCGGTCTGACAGCGGTGGAAACGTTGCGGCCGCTTTGATTCAGCGAGAAAGTCGTCGGCGTCCGGATCTATTTTCTTTTCCTCGCCGATTTCTGTGAAGGTTTGTCGCCGATTCATTTAAGCTTCCAGCAGAGGGTTTATGAAGAAAAATGGCCGGTGTTCATCCTGAGAAATCTGCGGGAAGAATTTATTTGTCAGAGTTAAAGAAAGTGAAAATGTGTGCGTGTGTGTGTGTGTGTGTGTGTGTGTGTGTGTGTGTCGCATGTCTGCTTTCAACTTCTGCCTGTCAAAGTACAGCCTGTGATCTCACCACTGTTTCTAAATCGGAGTCGGATAATGGGCGTCAAACGGGCCTGCAACTCCCTCCCAACACACACACACACACACACACACACACACACACACACACACACACACACACACACACACCTTTGAGCTGAGCCTGCATGTGTGTGTGTGTGTGTGTCTGGGAATCTGTGTTATTCTGTCCGTGTTGATGAGATCAGAGCGAGCGACGCAGAAACATGATGTTTGAGACGGTTTGAAAGGAGAAGACGGTTCTGTTTCGCTCTCTCGCTGCACTCGTTCATTTTTAGGTTCTCTCCTGCGAGGCCTCTTTTTTATATAAAAGGTTCACGGTGAGAATTATCTGCGTTGATTGAAGAGGAGCCAAGACCGAGCAGCTCAAACAGAAAGAAAGTTAAAAGCTTGGTTAATTAATGCACAAAGTGTTGATTTAATTATTCTACTAGTGTTTTTTCTTTCTTTCTTTCCTGCTGTTTGAGCCTGAAGTAAACTCTTATTAACTAACAAATCATTTTCATTCATACTGAGATGGCTCAGTGTTTTTTTTTTTTCGAGACAACAATCTCCCAAATTTAAAGATGAATCGCTTTGACATTTTTTTTCCCCCCTCAAATTGGCAAAATGAAGGAAGCAACACAAAGAGTCTCTCCCTCTGTTCTAGAAATCAAAGGCGCAGCCTGTCAGAGCTGCGGTTTGGTTGGATTTGTGATCTGGACCGTACAGCAGAGCAAGCAGATGGAAGCCATTCCTGTAAAGAAAAAAAAAGAAAAAGAAAAAGGCGGGGGGGGGGGGCACATGGCAAACACGCTGTGACCCGGCCAAAAGACGTCTGAAAGACTCGCAGAGCACGGAGGATTCAGCGGGTCGGATTTAAACAGCTGTAAGTCGGACATGTCGGTGAATTGAGCTCCAAACTGCTGACGTATCGTTTACAATTAGCTGTTTGTCGACAACACGGTCAGAGTGAAGAGCTTGAATAGGCAGAACACGTACTGAAGCCAGAGGCTTTCGTCGAAATCACCACCAGCTTCAGAGCGGAGGATGTATTATGTAATCACGAGAAGTAAAACCAGAAGAGAAAAAAACAATTTGAGAAATTAAAATGAACAGCAAAACCTTCAACGAGTTCTTCAAAACTAAAACGGAAGGCAAATTGCTGCAGAGGGTTGATAGCAGCCTTCATTAATTCTTAACGTTGTTGTTTGTTTGTTTGTTTTTGTCACCTGGAGCAGCCGAACAAGCTGCAAACACAAACTGTAGCCAAGATATCACAGGCTAACGTGTTAGCGGATTAAAACAATATTTACACGTTACCATTAATTTATGTCCACCTGATGAATGAAGTCCAATGGTGACTTTCTGTTGTCTCTCGTGTACAGTGAGTCTATCGAAACCTTTTCACTTGCAAACAGCTGCCTGACGGAAACGTGGCGCAAACAGACCAAAACGGCAAAGTAGAGGGCCGTCAAAAAACAAAACAACGAGCTGAAAGATGCTCAAATGGGATAATTGCCCGCTGGTTTAGTCTCCAGCAGTAATTTCTCCTGTAAAAACACAAGAGACAGCCGATGGGTCTCTTCTGATGGATAAGGTTGTTGTTGTTGTTGTTGTTGTTTTTAATTCAACCGCGGCTGAAACTAGTCCCACTTAACAAATTAAACTGCGTTTGTCCTACATAATGGACTCCGGTTGTAATTCGGTGTAATTGCTCTGGTTAATCACGGACCCACTTTGTTTCAACACGTCGTTACAGCTGTTATCCAGGTTAACAGCAGCGGGCCGGCAGCTAGCAGCTGCTGTTGGACCGCTTCCGGATGCTAATTATCGTGACACACATTTTTCAATAACGAGACTCCAAAGTAAACAAAAACATATTTTGAGCATCTTTAGTGAAATTGAGTTATTTCATTTTGAGTTAAATGGTTAAATTTAAGCTGAAGTTTTATGTTTTAATAAAATATATATATATATATATACATATATATTAAAAACGTACAATCTTTTCTTCTACTGTAGATAATAACAAGTGTGCGTGTGTGAGTGTGCGGTGAGTCTTTACTTAACCTTGTTTTTGATGGTGTCAGCAACATTTTGTCACTATTAAAGCAATCATCTGTATTTTTAATTATCTTCGGAGTAGATCGTCACAATTACCATCAATCAACGTCACTTCATGGCACCCGTTGTTTTAACTCTTGTGTTGAGGTCATGTGACTCGGGACCAATCAATAATACAGCAGCTTTCTTTTTGGCAGGCTCTCGGATGGCTGTGTATGCGAGTGCAGTGGGGGTCGGGGGGGGGGGGGGGGGGGGGGGGCGGGGAGGGTGGAGAAGGGGGTGGGGGGGGCTGTGTGTTGTATTTTTAATGGTCTCTCTGTAAGAAGGCCAAGCCAAGCGAGTGCTACTCCGGAGGATTATACTGCAAAAAAAAAAAAAAAACTCAGCCGGGGCGAGAGGAACGCGAGGAGGGGATGATGGGAAGGCAACTGTTCTAATTACAGCACAACACGAGTGTCTGCTCCTTCTCCCCCCCCCCCCCCCCGTTTCCCTCCCCCTCTCCCCCTCATCATCATCATCATCATCATCATCCCTACACTGTACTTCCACTTCGCTTCCCTCTCATTCACACATTGAAAAAAAAAACAGCCCGTACTCGTGAAGAATGAACTGATATCGAGCTAATTACTGACTCGTATATTATAGCTGCAAAAATGTGATCCAAATAATTGGATTTTAATACTTTGTGAAATTACAATGTGATAGACACGGACATTTCAGCATGACAAAGCAAAAAATAAATAAACTCAACTAAATTACATTAAATCCTTTGCAAAAAAAAGAAAAGAAGACCGTAGTAATCAAACACTTTTGGAAAATATACTTATCCACTTTCTTGAATCAGGATTTAAACCACTAGTCTGTTAGTCTACATTCAAATATTCGTGATTTCGCGGGACGTCGTGTGCACCGTACGCTTGGCGATCAAGTTGGTTAAGTTGTAAACACACCGTTGCTGGGCAACGGCAACGTAGACTTCTGCACAGGCTAACGATGTTATCAACCTAGCAGGCGGGTAAACGTAATGCAGGAAATGCAAAGTCACAGAGAGAAAAGATGAGATCAACATTTTCCGCCGACGTAGGCGGTTATCTAAATTACGAAGACGAACTCTTCGTGACTAAAATTACAATATATCAGCTTAATGTCCAACCAAAACATGAAGGTGTGGACTTGTAAACAGTTAATGATAATTCAGGATCTTTTTTCTTGGGAAGGATCAGGAAGAGAAAGGAAATCCCATTTGTTGATAAACTGCAGGCAAAACCTGCATTTTTTAAAAAAAAAATTTTTAACCAATTTAATGGATTTTATGGTATTTTGGAGGGATATAAAAAATTTTTTTTAAAAACTACCAAAACAGTCGGGAAAATTAAAGTACATTATCACCGACCAAAATGTGTGCATATAATTAAGTATAAACAAACAGTCATTTATTTATTATGTTGTTTCCTCAAAATGTTCTGTTCAGACAACGCGCTTTGTGTTCATGCATTTAACATTTGGCTAAATGTCAAAATATCTTTCCCACATAACTTATTCAAAAATGTGTGTTAAACTTTTTGTTTTTTTGTTTTTTTTAAGCAAACGTTTGGAAAATTGCCAATTCCATATCCTTCTCGTTCAATCCATGATAATTTATGTAAATAGCAAAAAACACAATTCCTTGTTTTATTCTCATCCCTGCACCCCCCCCCACCCTCTCCACCAGCCCTGATTGAATTCTTCCTCGCCGTTATCCGTCACTCAAGTCCTCCAGTCTCCCTTTTTTTTTTTTTTTTGCATCTCAGTTCACTGATCGCCCCTTCACGCGTCCCTTTTGCTGCCTCTCATTTTGAATTCACTGACCCACCTACTTGCAGTACCCCCCCTTCCCTCCCCCCCCGCCCCCCACCACCACCACCACCACCATCCACCACTCTCTTCATTCGCTTCCAATCATCTGCCCCCTGCACCCCCGCTGGTGACCCACTAAGCCCAACGTCCATCCTCCAGCATCGCTCTCTCTCTCTCTCTCCCCCCCCCCCCCCCCCGATTCCCCCCCATCCCTCCATCAACGGGGGAGAGCCGAGCGGATTTGGGTTGAGTCGCCCGTTCGCTCGTCTTTCGAGCTCGTCCGCTCGAAGTGACTCACGCTGCGAAAGAACGGGCGTCGAAGTGTTCGCTTCCCAGGTGGTTCCCTCCGGCGTTGTCGTCCCCCCCCCGCCCCCCCGCCGTCCTGAAGAAGTCAAGAAGAAGTGGGCCACGTTTCCAGGATGGGAAGCGAGCACATGTAAATACTGAGAATCTAGGATGAGTCTGAACATCTGTACACGCTGATTCCCCCCACGCTTAGCAACCCTAAATACAACAGCAGCAGCAACAACCCAGAAACCTCTTTTTTTGAGGGGGGGGGGGGGGGTGAGAGGGGGGGCATCCACACCACATGCCAAGTTTGCTCCTGTAAAATCTATTCAATCTGAAAAGTTGCACATTTTTGGAATTCTTTGCTTTTTTCTGATGTGGAGATGAAAAGATTGACGGCTGCAGCCCCTCCGAGCAGGTTATCTAAATCCATCGCTTGTTTTTTTTTTTTTTTTTTTTTTTAACAGCACATTATATACCTTGTTCGTTTTAATGTGTACAAAAGAAACAAACACAGAATTACGAACTGCAATTTGTTAGTTTACGGCGGTTTAAGCCTGAGCTGTTGCCAAGCAACCGGCGGAGGGGAGAGCAGAGAGAGAGAAGAACAGCATGGAGAGGCAGTACAATACACAGGAAATACAATACCTTGAAATTTGCATTTTATGTAGAACCCACCGTTGGTTCAGAGATAACGCTGCATTTGCTTCTCGTTGACGCGGATCTGACAGATCGATCAGGTGGTTTCGGTGATATCTACGTGAGGAGCTTCTCCTTCGTTAAGCGTTAAAAGTTTGTGTTGACCAACCCGAAGCTCGCTCGCTGATTATTCCTAACGGGCTCTTCCGTACTTTTTTCTTTCTTGTTTTTCCCTCCCTTTCTGCTTCGGCGAATGTCTTAAAAAAGTCAAACTTTAAAAAAAAAAAAGAGATCGTTTTGCCGATCTGCCGCTCGTGCGTCCAAGCGTGAACTTCGATGCGCGATTTGAAAGGACGCCCGAGTTCACGTTCACATCTCCGCTGCGTTTGGTTTTCGTTTGTTTTTTTAAGCCTTCCAGTTCTCCGCGTGAACGACAGCGGAAATAGAGGAGCGTCGTTATTTAGCAAAGCCTACATCATCTCAACTATTCGCCCGGTTCACCATGAGAAGAGTCCTAACGGTGAATTTAAATCGAACGCCAACGGAGAAGAAATATGTCCCGGGCATAAACATTTTAAGCAAGTTTCCTTTTTGCAAACTACGGTAACGGCAGCTCCGCTCCCCCCTAAAGACGCAGCAGCAGCAGCACAGGGATCTGTTCTTGTCCAAATATCACAGCGGAGGCATTCACACAACACTCATTCATATTTAAACAGCTCATTGCCTCATGAGTTGCTCTTTTTCTCAGTGTTGCATCTTGAAGTATTTTTTTTTTTTTCCCGTTAGGTTCAGCAAAAGCACAAAATTGTCAGCGGTGGGTTTTCAGAGGGCGATATGGTGATTCTCCCTAAACTTCTGCTGAGGAATTATTTAATATATAAGAGGTTGCAAAAGCATCCACACACACACACACACACACACACACACACACACAAAGCATCTTCTCTGACCCCCCTCTCCGCCGCACTTCAAACAGAAAAGCGATTATATCTCCGCGGTTGGAGACAACGCGGCGGCTCCATCTATACTTTAAGGCCCAGAAACTTAGCAAAACAGCCCGTTAGCCGAAACGATGCTTTTTTTTTTTTTTTTTTTTTTTGGAGGGAGGTCTCGAGTGTCGTACAACTTTAAAAAGCCTTGTATAATTAAGGAGGCCGCTCGGGCGCTCGACTGCCGCTAATTGCGAGCGCTCCCGGGTTCCTGTGCGCGATGTTTAGGAAAAAAACAAAAAGAGAGATGGAGTAAAAGACACGAGGAAGCGAGGAGCCCGACAGATATTACCAAAATCACTTCGGCGGGGCACAGATAAGTATCTGGAGGACGTGAGAGGTAATAGAGTTTTTCCTTTTTTTTTCTTCTTTTTTTTTTTACTGCAAAGCACCTCCTGTAAAAATCTGGTTAATGTGAGCCGGAGATTATTGGCGGCGAGGTCGGCGGACCTCTTTTGCAAAATGTTTTGGTCACGCTTTACATTAAGTAGGTTCTTTTTTTTCCGGGAGAGACTGAGTGTCTCCGCCGAGTTAAGTAAGGGCCCGTGCGACTGCCTGAAAAGTGCTGACTCGGATTAGCGCGATGGATGAGTTGAGTGGGAGGAGGAGGGGGAGAAGGAGGGATATTAGCGCCGAGAAGAGAAAAACAATGTTAAGCTTTGGGATGTGGTGAAGGATGAGGTTTAATGCAAAGTGAGATGAATAAGGCTGCGCGTCGATGCTACCCGACGGTAGAAATGAGAGAAAAGGGGAAACTGTGGACTAACGGGGAAATACACGGCCAAACGTATGTGGACAATTTACTGTCATCCCAAATATCGTCGGCATTAATCTGCTGCTTTATCATCTCTTCCACCCCAGCCTGGTATTATTATAATATCTGAGTCTGGTCATGGTCCGTTGATTGTTTCCAATTGCTGCATCCTACCGAGCAGCCTTTAACCAATCAGCATCAACCATCGTACACCGTATTTTGTCTGTCGAAACCACAGACTGTTTATAAAAGTGTTCGTAGCTTCCAGGTCTGAATAATGGTTCCGATGAGGAAGTGTCATCCGGTGCAATACCACCGAGTGCCACTAGAGGTCGTCTCCACACAAAAAAAGCCTCCTTAGACTCCCATTCAACTTCTCTAATCAAATACAAAGTCAATAAAATGTCTCCACCAATTATCTCAGTGTTGTCAGATAAAGTCAATCCTTCTTATTCGTTTACTGGAGGACCATCTGGGAATAATCCCTCATTCATTAGAAAATAAGCTTTTGGGGAGGGGGGCGTGTCTGTTTGATTGACAGGCCCGTGGTGCAGTCAGGTTACAGCTATCGGTGGGCGGGACGTAGTATCGTCAGGTTTCCAATCAGATCAGTCAGATCCACCGCTGGCTCCTCCCCCAGCTCGTCCATATATGGTCACTTCCTGCTCCAAACCTGCTCCGAACTAGCAAAGATGGCGACGGACAGAATCTGAACTGGAGGCTTCATAACGTTCACAAACCAACGGGTGACGTCATTGTTGTTTGAGTGATACTTAAAATCGGCGAACTGATCCCAGACATCGTTCAGAAGCAGCAAGAAGAACAAGAAGAGTAAAAATACTTGAGAGAAATGACTCTCTGGACTTTAAGGGTCACCTATGTTAGCCAGTAATGTTCTGTATCCTATCGAGGTGTCTACAGTGTCATCATATTGAAACATCATCCCACACACGGCCTCCGTAACAATAAAGAACTCCGATGTCGAGCCAATTTCATTATCTCATTTTGAAACTGTTAAAAAAAAAAACATCATTATTCCGATGCCGAGTCGTGCCTCGTCATGCAGAACAATCGGAGGCATCGATTCGAGCAACGGAATAATTAGGGCCCTCCTCGGGCGGATTAAAGATGCCATGCTGAAACCGCCGCCTTCCTCCAGATCAATTACGCCGGGAACTCCCCGAAACATCAAAAGACGGAGGAGATGCTTCAACCCGCTCCCTCGTTCATCCCGCCAAAAAATGCTGTATGAATATGGATTATTGAGCGGGGGAGGAAGGGGGGGGGGGGGAGAGACCTCGGCGCTGCAGGGGAACGGTTCTGCAGGAGCATTGGTATGGATGGACGGAGGCTGCCTGGCAGGGTGGAGCGTCCGGGCCGCGGTCACGCATGTAATCTTAGTCAGTCAGTCAGTCTGTCAGTCAGAGGGAGCGTCATGAAAGATGTATGACCACACACAGCCGGCGAGGACCGGCACACACACACACACACACACACACACACACACACACACACACACACACACACACACACACGTAGACATACCCTTAGTGGGCACTTTATTAGGAACACCTCGCCTGATTTTCTGTGTCCGTCCACCCTCCATAGATAAATTGTTTGCATCGTACCGGGCGAAGGCCTCGTTTGATTTGAACCAATCAGCATGCGCCAAAACCGGCCGACACTCTGCCACCTACAGCCCGTGTCCACCAAAGCGTTTTTTAACGAACGCCGTCGGTGTGACGAGGTACTGAACGTTCAGCGGAGACATTTGAATTTGATCAAATCCTAAATGTAAATTTAATCTCACTGCTCATGCTCCACCTTTGTAAAAGATACAGGCGATTATACGATGCATGCAGATTATATGTCACATACACACACCTTGGAGGTTCACTGATAACACCGCAGGCATTGCATATATGTGTGTGTGTGTGTGTGTGTGTGTGTGTGTGTGTGTGTGTGTGTGTGTGTGTGATGACGTAACATTAGCAGGAAGGCAGAGAGACAGTGAGGCAGGGATTAACGGAGACAATGGTGAGGTCAAAGGTCACGGTATTAATGCCACAATGATGAGAGCACGTCGACGGCGGGCCGTCGGTAACCTTCAGCTGTCTCTCTGAATGACTCTGTGTGCGTGCATGTGTGTGTATGTGCGTGTGTGTGTGTGTGTGTGTGTGTGTGTGTGTGTGTGTGTGTGTGACCTCTGTGTGAAATGCCAGCTGCGTCACATGACTGTGGGAACCGTGTGCAGCAACAGTTTGGTCATGCCTCGGGCTGTCTCATGCTCACGCCACATAGCTGAAATATGAGTATAAATATATCCATAGTTTCAGTAGCGACTCAAATTACTTTATCTATAAAGATTTTATTTAAAACTGAAGAGGCTAATAGAACAAAAAGTGTGTGTGTCTGTTTGTTTGTGGGCTGCCGCTCAAATATGATGGTCGTAAAGTAAATTTAATTAAAATGGCTAAAGGGTTGGAGAGCCAGGGAGTGCCGAAGCATTTCTATTTCTTTAGAAAAGTCACGTGGAACATAGTCGGACGAGCTGGGGGAGGAACGAGCGGTTGTTCTGACTCGATCTGACCAGGAACCCGAGGACACTTCGCCCCGCCCACCTATAGCATAAACCTGACAGGCCTGTCAATCAAACAGACAGCCCCTCCCCCCTCTCCCCCCAAACACTTTTTGAAGCTTAATATCTAATTAATGCTGGAATTATTTTCAGAAGGACCACCAGAAAACTCATAAGAAGGAGAGACTTTAGTGAACGACACCATAATGACTTGAGGAAAAAAAACAATTGACTTTGTATTTGACGAGAGAAATTGAATGGGAGTCTATGGAGCCGGAGGCTTTTTGGAGCCGACCTCTAGTGGCACTCGCTGGTATTGCAGCTTAAGGCACTTAAGTCTGTGGTTTTTGTCTCTTTGTTTGGCTGCTGACCCACAACTTTAACCTTTTGGTTCACAGTTAGCTGCTAGCTGAGGGACATTGCGGAGGCCAGAGGCTGGTTGAGACCAAAAACAAGGCGTCAAGCGGACTTACATTTGCCAGGTGCCACGCAGCGGAGCTGTCGGTTGATTTGTCGGTTTACCACCCTCCCCACGGAGGGACCAGCGGTTAATGTTGCGCGACAGAACCACCAATAGGAACGGCCTCTCTCTGAAATTAGCCCTGATTGTCCCAAAGTCTCCGTCATGGGTTTGATTTTCTAGAAGCTGTGTACAGAGCCAAGAGCAGGATTTCTAGTCTTCTCTTAGACCACTTGAATTACAACATACTGAAAAAAGTTATTCCAGAATTTTTGCCCAACGACGCCAAAAGAAGGAAAATGAATCATTTCCATCATTTTCTTTCCATGTCAGCTCTCCTTTGTCTTCACCTGTCACTCACTGCCACCACACTTCGTTCAGAGCACACCTCAGTAGAGTCAGCGTTAATAATGTTTTTAGTAAACGTAGCAATTTGCCTGCGAGGTGGTTTGAAGCTCTCTGAAGAAACATGACGTGACACGAAGGAGCGTGAGTGTGAACGACAGCTGGGCTCTCAGGGAACATCATCGAAAAGACACAAGTTTTTTTTTTTGTTTTTTTTTTAAAGAAAACTGCACTGTACCGCCGCTTTTTTTTGTTTTTTTGTTTTTCACACTGTGAAGAAACTTGCTGCTGATAAAAGTAGACCGACGTGTATTTTTTGACACACGTACTGACCTGAGGCCTGTTTCATTAACACAAGCAGCATACCAGCGATGCCGCAGTGACAACGCGTCCCCGGAGACGAGTCTCTTATCGCGGCTGCACCGTTTCACCTGGAGGGCTTTGAACGCAGCATCTAATGAAATATGTAATGCGCAGTCACGAGGCCTTTTTCGTTGCTCTATTAGACTCTCATCAACTCAGATGGTTTCTGTTGGAGATACATTTTCTTTTCATGGTCGGGCAGTTATTCTCATAACTTGTGTTCAAGTCGATGCGCTCAGCAGGAAACCTACAGTTGGCTTTAATACCACCGCTCGATGATGTCGGGAGTCCGTACGGTCGTAGTTTTGCGGTCGCAGCGAGAAGATAATCTCTGATGTTCAGTTCAGTCTGGCAAATTAAAATTATTTTTTTTTTCCTCCAAACGAAACCAACAAAATGCCTGTTTGTCTATATTTAGACATGACTAGACATTTTTAGAAAGAGTAACAAACTCCACCCGGCCAGGAGGCCTGAAATGAATGCACTCTTATTGTTTTGCAACTCAGTGAAAGAAAATTAAAAAAAAAGAAGAAGAAGAAGACACCGCCTCGGGTGAAAACCGTCAAGGGGAATTTGAGTCACTTGATTTGAGTGTTCTTAACAATATTCCTTTCACTGCACCATGCAACACTTCTACAATACCAGAAAGGGGTTGAACACGGAGTTAGAAATTCTGCAGTGTAAAAATGATCACGTGAAAATCTTAATTATTGGCCATTAAACCATTTTCTCTGACAGGATTCTATGTGAACAAAGTTAGAACACAGTTTTAGTGGAATCCCCCCAAAAAATCATCATAAGCAGACTTATTCAAACACTGCAGATGAACTGACATATTCCTGTTGGAGTGAAGCTCATGTTAACTGCCTTATGGTGTTATGTTTGGAGATCTCGTTTCTAAGACTTTGTGGCTCGTGTTTGCGTGTTTTGCATAAACACACAAACACGAGCCACAAAGGAAATTACAGCATGATAATTAAAAAATACCAAACGTGACCAAAAACAAACAAAAAAACATTAATACGTCAAATAATCTGGCATAAATAAAAAATAAAAATAAATAAACAAACAATTAAGCATCTTTAATAAACCATTGAAAATCACCAGACAACAAATTCACAGACTATTATTGTAATTATAGTTGTACAGCTGAGCCTAAACTTAGAAAGAAAAAAAAAAAAAAGGGCATTTTTCAACAAGTGAAGATGTGGAATTGAATATTTATAGTAATTTATTTTATTCCCAACCAGAGAGAGCTTCAAACATGAAAACTTTCTTAGCTGCTATTTAGAAACTACAGAAACAGAAAAAAAATTAAAAAAAATCTGCAGTGTATTTTTTGATAACTGGAGGAAAACAGGACCTTCAATTGTTTCAGAAAACGAGGATAATTAAAATGAACACATTTTAAAATAAACAGCAGCCGATGTCTCCAGGTGATGAATTGAACTCACAACTGTCAAAGTCAAATATTGATTTTCTATTTCGATAATGAAGTAAAATAAAATGGAAATAACCTTCCCAAATGAAGCAAAGTTGCAGTTGAGTAAATGTATTTGTCCTCTTTCCACCTCTGCAGTATTAGTTTATGTTGATTTAATTTTTACATAGAATTTTACAGTCGACGTGTAATCAGGTGCTTTTTTTTTTTTTTAAGTCACAAATGAAAGCCACGTAATTAAAGCAAAGAAAACCCTGTAGAGTGTGTGCACACAGTCTGCAGTGTTTACGATGTCTTCACCGCATGTTTACGCCGCCGGTGAGAAATCACATACGGTGAAAACATGTCTTTTTGTGGTCCTGTTTCTCGCGGGCTGACCACAGCCCCCCTCCCTCCCCCCGATGCCCCAGCAGAGGTCTGGTAGCTTTTTGTACAGCAGGCCATCTTAGGCCACACTGTTAGATTAGGTGGCGAACATCTGCTCTCAGGAGGGAAACACTGATAAGGAAAAAAATAACTAAATAAATAAACAAACAGCATCCATCTTCTCGCAGGTTTTTTTTTATTTAGCGCGATACAGCAGATATCGACTTCCAGCGCCGATCCGCCCGGGCCAGCCGCCGTAACGCGAAACCTCCCTGATCCCACGCCGTCTAAAATCCACGAAGGTATGTGTGTTTTTTTTTTTTGTTTGTTTTGTTTTTTTGAGAGGGGGAGGGGGTTACAGCGGAACACGATCCGACCGGGCAACCGGAGACCAGTCTTCCTCTGCAGGACGACAGTTTTCCCACAACCTCCGAACGCCTCGCGCCGCTTCGCACACGCTCCCAGGTGTGTGTGTGTGTGTGTGTGTGTGTGTGTGTGTGTGTCCTTCCGCCAAAAAAACTACCATCTCAACACATTTGAAATTAACTAAAAGCATTACCTGAGCACGAAAACACACACACATATATGCACGCTCGTGTGTGTGTGTGTGTGTGTGTGTGTCCTGTCCTAGTTTTTACGTTACTCTTAAGTTTCAGGAACGGTTCACTCTGAAGAATAGCAAGCCGACTTGATTACTGCTTGTCCTTGCCAGTGGCACAACACACGCACACGCACACACACACGCACACACACACACACACACACACACACGTACACAATGCTCATTGTTCTTTTATAGTCACACACACACACAACAAACACTCACCTGGAAAAATAGGCCTCTGCATGAAGAGAAAGTGACCCTGCTTCACACACAGCACGTTTTATGTAGTACAACACACATGACAGAGGATTTGATTGCGATGCCTGACGGACGTCCGTCCACAATGGAGATTTTTGTTCTCTTTGTCTTTGTCTGAAAATTTTGTGCGAGACGAAGGCGTAATATCAGAAGGAATCAGAGGCGGAGAGACAAAGATGACGGCGGGCGAATAACACGACGAGTGCTTGAAGATGATGTCAGCGATCGAGCCCAGCTGTGCTGCGATGATTTGGTGTTGGAGCCTTTGATTTCTTCGCGAGTTGAGAGAGTGTGAAAAATCTGTGCAGCCTCACCGGAGTGTGTGTGAGTGTCGAAATGGAAAAAAAATATTAAAAAAAAATAAAAAGAGGGAAGAAGAAGAAGAAGCTCCAACGCCGTCAGCGATCCGGCCTCTGGAGAGCTCTACAGGCGAAAAGGAAACGACGGAATAGAGCTTCCATTCCCCAACGCTACACCTATATATGTTTTATTTCACTCGTACTGCCGTGTTCTTCCTGTAGTTCTTCAACCCTTGAAAACAAGTGACAGTTGGAGTAAATAAAGAAATTGAAATGGTTGATTTCCTTTTTCGCTGCTTCGGTTTCCGGGTCGTGACTTTTCCAAAGACGACCTTCTTACTGTCGTTACCTTTAAAAACGCCCGCGAAGCTTTTCAATCCAACGCGAGAACATCCAGTTTAACAGTTTTACAAACGTAAAAACAGTGAGGTTGTTGTTGTTTTGTAAACGGACCAACACAAAAGATGAATTTACATCAGTTCGAGAGCTAGATTTCTACGTACTTGTTTAAACATTATAACACTGAACAGGATAAATCCGCTAATGTTACCCCGAACTCTGATATATGTGTATTGCTGCGTTCAAATTGAACACGTGAACTCGCGGTTACAACATGTTGTTGCACCGTTGCTAGGCAACAGCAACGTGGACGGCGTCTAGAAGCCACAGAGGCTAACAACTTATCAAGCTAATAGGAGGGGTAACGTAATGGAAATGCAAAAGTCACAGAGGGAAAAGAGGATTTAAACATTTTCCTCCGATGTAGGCTGTTATGTAAGTTACGAAGACAAACGCTACGTGACTAAAATTACAATATATTAGCTGAACATCCAACCAAACATGAACTTCCACGACCTCTGACCTTTCTGTAAACATCAGCAAACAACGCCACAACTTGTGAATTCAAGGCTTGAAGAAAATGCACAGTTCCGACGTCGTGAGTACCACAAGAGGGCGCCGTTTATACGAACTCTTCTAGTGTTCACGGTAAATACGACAACGTTTAAACGCAGCGCATAACATGGTGGCAATTTGTTTAGGCATCAAAATTACTTGGTTTGGTTTAGGAAAAGATCATTGTAAGTTATTTTACATATGTAACGTTAAAACCTGTGCTTAAGTTGCTTAACGTAGGTTACTTGAGTTAAATCCGGGAAGTTATGTACGTGTACGTTGTCAAGTCCTCTGTTTGTGCCATTCAACCACCCCTGAACACTTTATTGCTCTTTGTTGCCCTTCGAATGACAGCTGGTCATAAATACGTGTAATTTTCACGCTTTGGGCGAAAGCAAAACATGACGCTGACACAGCGTCCCCTACTGGACCGACTGAAGTATGACATGCTTTGACGTGATCTCGGGCTGAGTGTTGAGTTTTAGTCGGGTTGATTGGAGGAAAAGCAGGCTTGTGCCATTCTTGCTCTTAATGCTAAGCTAACGCTACCTCTCCATAGTCTAACTGTTCACGGTGTTTACTCCTATTTACCCTTCCTGTGTTGTGTTTACGGGTTCATACCGACCCAACCAACCCGCTCTAGGCACCATTTATATTTAGGACAAAGCCTCTCACTTTTTTTCCTCTCACATCCGGCTATCGTTTTTCAGTATCATCAGTCGGAAGGAGTTCAACGAATGGTCAGCTGTCGTACTTCGATTTAAGGATTTACCTCTGTAGCCATGGTTACCTCATGTTATTGAAAGACGAAGCAATCCCAACATCTAGCAAAAAATTCTACATGCACAAGAAAATAAAGAAGAAATAGATTCCTTCATCCATTGCAAGCATGGCACGGACATCATTTCTTCTGCCAAACGGCAGTGACAGTGTTTTTGCACACACAAAAAAAAAAAAATGATTTCACTTCCAGCCAAGAATAAGTGGCTCGACCATCTGGACATACTAATTCTTCTTTCTTAATGGCGCAGCCTTCCACCACTTTTCTGTGCTCGAGAACAAGGCCTTCCTATTCAATCTGTCGGGACGTTTAAGGCCGTAATACGGGGAAGGAGAGGCCTCGCTGCCAGGCCGACGCAACCTGTTGGAAACAGATAGGCCTTCTTTCCCCGCATCTCTGAAAGCTTGACATTTGTTTTTTTTCCTCGTCCGTTTAGCCACTCCAAGGGAATAGTCCACCAAATTCACATTCATTCATATTCAAATCGTCGTATGCAAAAAGGCTGACATTTACCTTCCAAGATGTCAGATCCCAAATCAATTGTGATTTTTTTTCCCGACGTCTTCTCGTCTTGGAAACTTCATCCTGCTTAAAGCGTTTGTCGATGACGGAGCTTGTAACGCGATCTCAGTCAAATTGGTTGACCTTTTTGGCTGTTTAACTGGCCTCCGAGGGAGCCAGTAAACCGCACAGACCACTGGAGTCACTGGACACGTTTCAGGTCCAGGTCGCCTCTCTAAAGTCTGCGGGACCAACTAAAGATACTTAAATGTTTGGGGGTTTTTTGGAGTATTTTTGCGAGCTGTCTGCGTCTTCGAATCTCAGATGCTGCTTCAAAGACACCGATTCAGAAAAATACCTACTACTCTGACCTAATCCCTTCTGCACTTTTAAACACAGACACACACACACACCTGGGATTTAGCTTGCTGGCTTAAGCTGAGACAACCGTTGATAAAGCAGCGAGATGATGTACAGCTATAATGATAGCGGGATAATACTCTATGAATCCTTAATCGAGGCCTCGGCTGGACTATTCCGCCGAGACGCCGGCGGATTAACATGCGAAAGGCTTGTCCCACCAAGTCGGATCTCATCTCCTCTTTACCTCTTCACGCCACTTCGCCCTCTGACCACCGCGATGAGCCCGGAGACGCGCAGATAAAAAGAGAAACCGAGGCTAATGTTCAAAATGGAGAATGTTCCGGCTTCCGTCGGGTGTTATCTGGCGATTTGTTTTCTATTCATAAGATGGCGAGTATTATTCGAAATTTACCGATACCTCGACTTCTATGCCGGTTCCTGAACTTTTTTTTTTTTTTTAAATACAAATTTTATAAAATCGTTGCAAGAAAAATATTTCGAAAAAAGATTAAAAAAAATATTTGATTTTCATGCAGTTCAAACGGGTGAAGTTAAACTCTGGTTTACAGAGGTTTTACATTGCCAGATGTGCCTTAAACACCTCACACACACGCTACAATTTACCGATGTTCCCTAAACGCCCTCCGATGCTATCGGTTTACGCCGGTCAGCTGCAGCAATAAACCAGACACGCATGTGGTCAAAACAGGAGTTTGAAATCAGTAAAAATAAGATGTCCTAATGTCTAAAGTCAAGGTTACATACGGTAACCGCTGTGGCTTACTGACCGATAAGATTTACTCCTGCGTAGTTTGGCATTAGAAAACAAAATCCATGTTTGTGTGGATGAAGCGCAGGTATGGCTATTTGGTACCGAATGACAAGACATCTTTTAATACCAGATAGTATCAAAGCAATTTGGGAAGGAGCAAAGAAGGATAGAATTTCCAAACTAAGCCCGAGATATTTGTCTCTGAAGTTTGATTTAATGGAGGTGATTGATTTTTCATTATGGTACAACATTAAAAGGTAATCTATCAAATGATGTACATACAGCAACATCATACCTCTGTACCTTATGTTCAACTTTCACTTGAACCAGTTCCCATGACAACTGATCAAAACGTCAATAATCCCAGTTTAACCGCCATACATATACTTTACTAACAAATTGTAAGCCTGTAAAGTTATCATTGACCGTGTGAAGTATTTACATGGATGACATTAATCTGTCAGTCAGTGAGCTGATCGTTAAAAAAAAATGGTCACATGTATTTCTGACTTCTTTGAATAATCACACGCGACCTGTCGTGCATTTCCTCGTCGTTCACAGCGTGAACGTTTTTTTATCGCCAGAGATAAGAGGAACCAAAATTGCAAATGAACACCATGTGTGCCCTCTTCTTCCTCTTCCTCCTCCCATCTCTCTTCTCTCTCATTGCTGTAGGGGCTTTAAAAGGTCCTGTCTGGACTCGCACAGTTTCCCCACGATACACTCTCACCCACACTCACACACTCTCTCGCACACACTCACACACTCTCTCACACACGCTCACACACGTCAGCACAGACACACACATCAAAGCGACGAGATAAGTGGAGACGCGGTTTGACAGACAGTGCGAGGCGGTGGGTAGGAGGCGGTGGCTGGAAGCCATTTCTCTGCACTTGTTTTTCATGGAGGTGATGGATGGAGGTAGGACAGTCTGCCTTTGTCTCACTGTGTGTGTGTGTGTGTGTGTGTGTGTGTGTGTGTGTGTGTGTGTGTGTGTGTGACAAGATGACGTGGAGGTGTGTGTGTCAGGTAGGGCGTGTGGGTATTTTACATGCAAAGCAGTCAGGAAATCGTCAAAGTCAAAACAATAATACGCAAATGTGGATTATTTTTCTTGTCAGAAGTAGCTGCAGTAGAAATATAACACCCAGAGCCAATACAATGTCACATTCAATCCTGGTTGTTATTTAAAAGTTATGTTTTTTAATCATTGTCATATTTATTGCTTTGTTCGATGTGCAGTTAGATTTATTCAAAGGCGATTTCTTCTTTTTTTTTATTAACAAGGACGCTGTTTGATTCGTTGTCACCGGCTGCTCTTTGATTCGTGACTTTGAAACATGGATAAAAATATCAGTAAAATGGAAAATCACAGCGTTGAAGCTCATGAAAGCGGACTTTGTACATAAAGCGTGCAGCTTCACGGGGTTCGAGCGAGATTTGTTGTTTTCTGCAGACATTAATGGTTACGGATGTGAACGCACACATTTTCTCTGCGAGTGTCTCATACAAAAAAATAAATAAATAAATAAAAAATGGTACAAGCTGAATCTCCGAGTGTGTGGTTCTGAAATTTGCACTAAATTAGAAAGAATTGTTTGACATTTTATGGGAAATACTTGTTGGATGTGTTGATGGCGGTTAGATGATACCGGTTGCTACGGCAACGTTGCCAGACGTACGATGATTATTCTGCTACGTACGAAAAATGTTCCCCTCCGTACGATGTTAAATCAATAATGCCAAAAGTAACTGTGAACAGTCCACTTTATTTCGTTTTAATTGATTTCCTGATACGGAAACTGGCCTGAACTGGAAACGTTTCCCCTCGATGTGGCCTAGACATCGAACTTCCTTCTTTTTCCGCATCAAATGAGTAACGTGAAAATTTTTTGGAGTTTAGCCGAATCAAAGACTGTGCGACAGTAGGAAGTTGAGCTAATACAATATTTATTTCATTTCTATGTAGCTGCAGAATCGGCTACAACTAGTTATAGTTTTCTAATGTAGCCTTTAGGTTACTAAACAGCTACTCTTTTGTTTTCAGTGTTGGGACATTGCTTTTTTGGTGTCGTGAAAGATGTTCCCACCTTTCACATATCATGCATTTTGTTTTGTTTGTAAAACACTTTTTCTTTTCTTTTTTTTTTAATGTGGCTAAATGGGAAAGGGGTGTCAAAAAGTTGTTCATCTTAATAGATCTGTGTTCTTTTAAATTACAATTCAATTACGATAAAGAATCCTCTTGGTTATGACATGCGTATAATAATTCTCCTCAAAATATGAATAATTTTAAGCCTTTAAAAGTTGCAAAATTTCCCATTTGGAAATGTTGAGCTACATCCAGAAGCTTATTAACTTAGCTTAGCACAAAGATTGGACCATAGATTGTGTATAAAAATGGACGTAGTGTTCGGGTCTGAGAATTGAAGCCAATGCAGAAGTGCCTTAAAGTGCAATATCACCGAGGGGCACTAAGAGCTGGCTCCAAAAAAAAAACCTCTGGCTCCATCAGACTCTCGTTCCACAAAGCATCAACGTCTCTCATAAAATAGAAAGTTAATAAATGTTTCCCTACCAAGGCTTATGATTAATAAGCCAACGAGTTAAGACCTTAAATTTCTATGTATTTCAAATTTGTATTCTATACTTAGCAAATCGGCTGCTAGCTGTGGCTTAATTTTGACCTCACAGTCATGTAAAACATCGCAGCTAACTCTACATAAAAAAGCAAACAAGTGTTGAATTGTTGACTAAAGGTAGCTGCAAACGCTCTGTTTAAATAATATACCGTTCCTGAATATGTTAATGTGTTTGAATGAGTCGAGTTGTGCGTTGCCTGAGGACACGAGTCACTTCAGCCTTCATTTTTTTGAATCAGGGGAATTGTTTTCCTGCAACTGCTGTTATTTTTCCAATTATATTTTTTTCTATTATTCCCATCACATTTCTTTCCTCAGAAAGTCTTCAATAATTGGTATAAAAATTGCACAAAAAGCGGTCCATTTATGTATTCGTGCTGAAATATTGATGTTTTTATTTTGCATCTCCTCAGACACATTAGTGCCGTTACTGAACGTGTCCGAGTCAAACAAATCACAGAAATCGGTACGCGCGTCGCAAAAAGCTTGATCAGAAACACCTGCTTATTCATGCATCAGCTGGTCTCGTGGCAGCGGTTAATAAACGTATCAAACCTCATCAATAAATAAATCAATAGTTGAGCTGATCGATAGTGAAAGACAGCCATTAATGACTATTGTTTTTGTTTTTTTACCTTCTCTGTGACACACGAAGGAAAGTTCGGATGCCAATCAAAAAAACAGTGATTTCAGCTAAAGTTAACAAACAGCTAATTTTGCTAAAAAAAAATTAAAAAAAACAGCTCCTCTCAAATTAACAAACACCTTATAATGCTAGCATCGGCTGAAAACGTAAACAACCAGCCAACAAGAGAAACAAAACTAACAAATGGCAACCTTCGCTAAAATGAAAAAAAGGCTAAAGCCAAGTGAACAAATAGCTAACAACGCTAACAACCCTCAGACGTCTCCGAAGGTCCCGGTAGAACTCAGTGTTGACAGTCTGACTCTGGGGGACGAAATTCACGGTGACACAGAGAAAACCTGATGTTGTCTGTGATCCTCGGGCCCTCAGGTGGCACCGCTTTAAAAAAAACAGCTGTGACTCTGCGGTGGAAATCACTGCATGGGCTCAGGAACACTCGGCCTTCAGGTCCACTGTGAAATCACAAATGTTCACAAAATCGCGTGGAACTCAGGTGCCGATGTTGATCAAGAGACGTAACTGGGAATACGTCCTCCTGAAGGGTGTAGCTTCGTCCCGCTCCGCGCGCGTCGCCGCGCAGCGCTGCGTTCATGTGCAACAGGAACGTTATGATCTCACCTCATATGCGACGTCGAGTCATGAGGTGTTCCTGGATCAAACTATCGCCACGTGAGTACGTCTCGCTGAAATCATTTAACATATTTAACGGTGTGATTATGACTGATTGGGTGCGCGTGAGGTTTGCTGGAATTGTTGGAGGGAAAAAAAAAAAAAAAACAACAACATCTGGATTTACAGTTTTAAGTCGCCTTGACCGTAAAACGAAAATTCGTCCAGCTGCTTCCGATATTTAACCGTTCGCACACAGCTCTTTACTTCTGCAGGTAAACAGATGCAGAATCAGCTCCGACCGAACCACACACACACTCCAGATTATCTGCGGGGCCCCTTTCTTTCCTCTTTGCTGGATTCAGTGTGGACCTCCGGCGGGGAGGAACATGCCCGGTACGTCAACCCTCCTCACGGCCCCACAGGTGGCTCTATTATCCCGGATTGAGTGAATGCAGAGCGCCGCTGGGCCCCTGTTTTTTTTTTTCTGCCCGTCCAGACGGACCCTGTAAAAGCCCCCTGAGCCCCCCCCGCCTCCCCCCGGGGCCTTTGAGCTTCGCTGACCCTCGGTGACCCACCTGGTCGCACACGAGGCAGAAAAAGAGGATGAAAGGAAGAGCAGCTCCGAGGAGGAATATTAATGTGATGTTTATCTTTAATGATCACTTCAAACATAAAGATTTGTTTTCAGTCATATTTGGATTTTTTTTGTTGTTTTTAAGTTTTTTTTTCAACCCTTAAATATGCGAGTCACGAGCAGGTTTTTACATTTTGATCCGGGAAAATCTCCCCAAAAAACTAAAGCTGAAAAAAGAACACGGAGTAATAGGAGGGAGGAGGGGGAGGAGAAGAAAGGGGGGAAGAGGAGTAAAAGCAAAAGCAACAGGAAATATGGACGATTGGCAGCTACTGCTGAGATAAGAGGGTGGTGAGGTAAAAAAAAAAAAAAAAAAAGAAAGAAAAAAGAGCAGGAATACAGAAAGGAAACGGTCGCGGCTGGAGATAGAGTGGTGGGTTTCCATGGCGACCGAGTTGCCTTCATGTTCTTCTTGGCCATATTATGTGCATTGATGTGTGTGTCTGTGTGTCTCTGTTTGCATTCCCATATTTGTAAGAACTCTCTTACATGTCTATGTCTATCAGGTGCAGCATGCATGCTCTGTGTGTGTGTGTGTGTGTGTGTGTGTGTGTGTGTGTGTGTGTGTGTGTGTGTGTGAGTGTGTGTGTGTGTGTGTGTGTGTGTGTGTGTGTGTGTGTGTGTGTGTGTGTGTGTGTAACTGCATGCATAATTTGAACTCTACTGTCTGTTTGTCATCTTTCATCCCAAGACTACTCTCCATCTACCCCCCCCCCCCCATGAACCATGAAGCTAGTCTGTGTGTGTGTGTGTGTGTGTGTGTGTGTGTGTGTGTGTGTGTGTGTGGGCGCCGTGCCAATCAGACGCCGGCGCCTTTCACGCTGGCAGGCTTGCCCAGGTCAGGCGTATCCCAAAGACCCCATACGCACCATTACCACCTCCAAAACACCAGCCGTGGGCATCCTGCACGTTACACACACACACACACACACACACACACACACAAACACACAGACACACACAGACACACAGACACACAAACACACACTCACAGACAAACAGAATGCATAATTAGCTCCGCATCTTAGCACAGGGTCAGACCTCGCACAAGAAAAAAAACACACAAAAAAACAACCCCCCCCTTCTTCTCCCTTCCCCTCTGGGTGGTGTGTGTGTGTGTGTGTGTGTGTGTGTGTGTGTGTGTGTGTGTGCACGCGTGTGCGCGGAGAACGCACTCTGAAACCAACGGGGTCAGACTGCATCTGGCTGCGATTCAAAGTGGACAGAGTGCCGGTGCACTTGTTTGATTTCCAATGATAACAAGCAAAATGCAAAACTAATGTGAACCCGAGACTGACGGAGTAAGAGGAGAGGCTCATGGGTAATTGGCATCCCCGTCCGCGCTTCGTCTACGAATACGTTTACCGACCTCGGGAGAGAATGGAGGTTTTATTCATTTATTTATATGTTGTTGTTTTTTTTTTTTTAAATATCTCTCCTCGTTCGCGCGGGAGGCGAAGAGGACGAGGCGTGCCGGCGTCGGGGTTCGTGGGAGCGGCGCCCGGGCCGAGGAGTGGGCGGGGGAGGGGGCGGGGCATTTCCACAGAGCCCCCGTGGGCGACAGAGAGCGACGTGTTTTGGGGTCGATCTGGTGTCACAGCCACGGTTAATAACTCGCCCGCACGGCCCTCATGTTACCAGCAGCAACACGCAGCGCTTTGACGGAGAGCGACGAGCGTTAAGAGGTTGTCTTATTTGCCACAAGATCAAACGGCAGGTTTCCGCCGTTAAGTGCTCCAGTCGGCACTTTGTGTTACCTCACCTTATTTTTTTTGTTTTGTTTTGTTGGGGAAAAAGGACGTCCTTTGATTCAGTGTGTCGAACCGTGAAAAGTTTGATTCTCAAAATGTACAAAATCGGATTTAAATTGAGGTCGAAGTACTTTCTTTTCTGCATGTATATGAATTGTACTTTATTTCTCCACCAGTTTTGTACATAAAGTTCAGTTTTATGATTTTTTTTTTTTTTTTTTTTTTTTTTTAGTGTTGCGATCAAAAATACTCAGCGCTGCAGCAGCTTCTTTCAAAAATTGTGTGAACCAGAAAAGAAATGATAGGAAATACAGTCAAATGTAGGTTAATCGCTTCCTTTGACAATAAGCAAACTGCTTTGTGAATGAGGAAGCACACTTTAAATCAGAAACCAGTTTGGTGTGAAGTGGCTGCTCATGAATAACCAACAGTGACGTCACCCATCGTTGGCCGTCTTGGTATTTTGGAGCCACGGGCCTGAATAACACTATAATAACTTATGGAAAACATTAAATGACTGTATTTTATACACGTGAACGTCATGAAATATTATGAAACCCCCAGTTCAGATTCTGTCCGTCACATTTTGGATTTTTGTCCGTCGCCATCTTTGCTAGTTTGGAGCGGTTTAGAGCAGGACGCGACCATATTTGGACGAGCTGGGGGGGGGGGGGAGCCAACGATGGATCTGACCGATCTGATAGGAAACCTGACGATGCTACGTCCCGCCCACCGATAGCTGTAACCTGACTCCACCACGGGCCTGTCAATCAAACAGACACGACCCCAAAAACAGGTCTTTTTAAAGCTCATTTTTCAATGAATGAGGGATTATTTCCAGATGGACCTCCAGAAAACTAATAAGAAGGAGCGACTTTAACTAACAAGACCGAGATAACCGATGGACACATTTTATTGACTTTGTATTTGATGAGAGAAGTTGAATGGGAGTCTACGGAGCCGCAGGACTTTTTGGAGCCGAGCTCTAGTGGCACTCGGTGGTACTGCAGCCGAAGACACTTCTTCGTCGGCCTCATTTTTCAGACCCGGAAGCTACGAACACTTTTATATACAGTTTATGTAAATAACTCCTAACTGACCAGCTGACCAAAGACCCAGCGAGTCATTCGGCTGTTCTTGAGAAGTCGTGGAGAGAAACTGTTTCCGATCCCTCTGCAGCCGCAGTGAAGACGGCGCACGGAGGAGGACGCAGGGGAGGCGACACGATTACCAAAAATTTGCATTGTGGCGTCGACTGGGAGGAATTAGCAGCAATCGCAACTAAACAAATCAGACACTTCTCCCTGCAGTCGAGGGGAAGACGAGGGATGAGCGCAGGCGGCTATTTCGGAGGGGGAACCGCTTACCGGTGTAAAAAAAAAAAAACATCGTGAACGCTAATCGCTCGTTTCCGACCGCCGCTGACACGCGAGTGAGGGGAGAAATCACGCGAGGTCAATCGGGTGCAGCGTCACCCTCCCGTTTACCGGGGGGGGGGGGGGGGGGGGGGAGCGACCATCTCGAAAGCGAGGAAGAGAACTGAAATCTGTCAGCCGTCGGCAAACACAAACAGGTGCCGAGCGTCTGCTGGCGGTGACTCAGCCGCCTGCCCGCCGTAGGCTGAAGACTTCACAGAGCCGTGTTTACGCTAATTTGGGGGAGGAGGGGGGGGGGGGGGGTAAACACATTGCAGCAGGAGAAGCCTTCGTCTGGAGGCAGCGATCTGTTATGTTTGGGGTGGGGGGGGGTGGGGGGGGGTGGGGGGGGTGGGTACACTGCAGAGGCCGCTGTTTAACCGCAGCAGGCTGTCGGTGGAGATGCCCGAGACATCGGGGGGCTCAGCGGCAAGCTGCTCGAAGAAGAAAGAAATCAAAAAGAGTACGAGCGGAGACGCGCGGCCGTCGCCGTCGGTTGCAGCGAGCGCTCGATGAAGTAGCGCAGGGGCAGCGTCCCTCTTCACATCGCCCTCGCGTACCCGCAATGCACCGGCGCGGGGGGGGGGGGGGGGGGGTCTCCGATCGGCCCGTGGGAAGGAGAGATTTCAGACGGGGGGAGCGGGAGAGAGGGGCGGAGGGGGCGGCGGTGGGGGGGGGGGGGTGACGGAGGGGAAGCGAAGGGAGGCCGAGTGGGGACGGAGACGGAAAAAAAAACCGATAGAAGGAGGGAAAAGTAACGGATGCTCAGAACATATAGAGATTTTATTTGCATTTTTTTTTAAATTATTTTTTTCTCTCTCTCTCTCTCTTTTATTTGATTTTGAGGACAACGAGCTGATTCGATCTCAACTGTGATCTTGAGGCCAGAAAATGTCCCGCTCAGAGGATTTGAGTTTAAAAGGACACACATCGCACCTTTAAGGTGGGAGGAACATTCGGTTCTCTCGCGCCGGCCTGTCGGCTGGCGCGTCGAGGGAGGGAGGGAGGGAGGGAGGGAGGGAAGGAAGGAGGGAGGAAATGTGGTTTCGTCGTGGGTGTTGAAAAGGAGGGTTAAACAGGGTTTTGAAAGGGGGGGAGGTCCCGGGGTCACAGCGAGCCGCCGGTTTACTTTGCACCGTTCCAGAGGATTAGGGGGCTCCGGCTCTGTTCACGTAATGCAGGCGGGAGGCGGGCGGGAGGGGGGAGGAGGGAGGGAGGGGGGGACAGTTATTCAAAGTCCCGCCGAGGATTGATGACACGTCGAGATCACACCCCGTCACCGGCACCTCTGGAGAGGAGAAAACAAGCCGGCGGCGGCGGAGCAGGGGGAGGAGGAGGAGGAGGAGGACCGAAGCCCAGCGAGGTTGAAGATGAATAATCAGATGGAAAGACGACTTGGAGAAGCGAACGTGAAAATTAAAATAAGGAGTAGACCCCCTCCACCCCTACCCCACCCTCCCCCGCCGCCGTGGAGAGGAGGATGGATGGAAGGAGAGCTGGAGGAGATGCTGCCGTCTGATTATCTAAAGCACATCCAGGTGTTTGGGGAGAGTGGAGAGGCTGACACGTTCCCATCAAGGCTTCACACACACACACACACACACACAGACACACACACACACACACACACACACACACACACACACACACACACACACGTCGGAGCGCTTTTATTGGCTCGGTGCGGCAGACAAAGACGTGAAATGCACCCTACGTTATATTGTGAGATAAAAAGCCGACGAGCCGAAGCGCGTTCCTGCCTCCGTGTTCGGTGACGAGCGTTACGAAAGGCTGGATGAGTAACCGACGGGCCGGAAACCACAATATTGACTTGATAACGAGCACACGAAGAAAAAAAAAAAGACTGTTGGAAAAAAATCTGCGTCTGCCGCTCGTTTTTTTTTTTTTTTTTTTTTTGGGGGGGGGGGGGGGTGTCTGTTTGATTGACAGGCCTGCGTTGCAGTCATGTTACAGCTGTCGGTGGGCGGGACGTAGTATCGTCATGGTTTCCAATCGGATCGGTCAGATCCACCGCTGGCTCACTCCCCTCCCTCCCCTCCTTCCCCGGCTCGTCCATATATGGTCACTTCCTGCTCCAAACCGCTGCCGAACGAGCAAAGATGGCGACGGACAGAATCCGAACCGGAGGCTTCGTAACGTTCACGAGCCGACGATGGCGTCGCTGTTTGGTCGCCGCTCGGTAGAAACCTGCGTGGTTAGTTTTGAGGTTAGCCACTTTGTCACCCCCCTCCCCACCCACCCCCACCACCACCACCACCATCACCCCAACACACACACACACACACACACACACACACACACACACACACAGAGGGTTTCGTTGGAAAGACGTTTCCTCCCACACGAATACACCGACAGCCTGTCGTCACAAAAGCCTCACTGTGGAGGCAGCGCTCGGAAATGCGACTCCCGGCTCGGGGTTGTTGTTTTTTTTTGTTTTTTTTTGACAAAGAGCTTCGGAGACGATTCGAAACAACCGGTCACAAGAGTTTAGTTTGTGCGTTTCGGGTGTGTCGGAGTCGTGTCCTCTTCCTCGTGGCTGGTCGTCTTCCAGCCCCCGAGGACTCTGGGAATCGTAGGAGACGGTGTGTTTTCTCCGGGGGGGGTCGGGGCGAGAGGGTGAGGGGGGCGGGGAGCACCCGTTTCGGTGGAGGATAACGGGGGAAGTTTGGGAAGTGCGTTAATGTTATGAGTGTTTGCCTCGACGGCAGTCGGTGGATGTCATCTGAGCTGAGGGAGTAATGACCCTGACTTCCTCATTGACGTGTGTGTGTGTGTGTGTGTGTGTGTGTGTGTGTGTGAAGGGCCTGTGAATATGCATGTGTGTGCTGAGACGCACACACACACACACACACAGCAGCTGATCAGAAAGCGTTCTGAGCGCGCTCACAGACTGCACTCAGCAAAATAAAAATCTCATTATGCTCATGAACCTGAAGGTATGAGAGCAGTCTCTCATCTCAACCCGTGGCCCAGAATATTAAAAAGGCTTTCTGCTGCCTCTCTCTCTCTCTCTCTCTCTCTCTCTCTCTCTCTCTCTCTCTCTCTCTCTCTTCCTGACTCCCAGACTCCCCCCCCCCCCCCCCTCTCTCTCTCACCCTGGGAGAGACTGCATCTCTCCATTTCCACATTCGGCTCGCCTTTGGGATCAAACATCCTCGCAGCACCCGAGGGGCCCCGAGCTGGAAATGAATTGCAACTACAGCCCTTCTTTTTTCCTCACAGTCATTTTTTTTTTCATATTATTTCATCGATGTCTTCCTTTTTTTTTTTATTTTATTTTTTTTTATTTAATTTTATTATATTATTCTCCAGCTGTATCTTGGTGTGCGCCGATATATTTTGTATATACGAGTGTGTTGACCGGGTGCCGTATCGGTGCGTAAAACCTCCCTTTTTTTCTTTTCCAAAAACACACACTCGAGTGTTTTTGTGACGCCGTCACGACATGCGTGCGTCTCTTTTTTAAAACTTCAGCAGACGTTCAGTCGTAATTCATCATTCGTTATTTGTGCGGCATCCTTCGCACAGATTAGTGACGCTCAAAGTGCTGTGAGGTCGCTGACAGGAGCCGAATGCAGGAGGAGGGAGAGAGATTAAATGTAAAAAAAATAAATAATAATATACAAACGAGTAAATAAAAACATGTTTTTCAAACTGTGGGGGGATTTTAAAGGCGCATTCCACCAGTTTTACTCACAAAACTCAGCTCAGAAGGCGCTTTTATGCTTTTCCTTGAAGGAAAAAAAGGGAAGAATCCGAACGACGTCATAGGGATGTCATCGGGGGGGATTCCTCGACTTGAGACTCGACCGTCGGTTTGCGAATTGTCGTTTTGAAAGCTCAAGTTTGGCACTTTGCTATTTGGGAGCCAGAAGTGACCATATTTGGATGAGCTGGGAGATGCTATGCCCCGCCCACCGATAGCTGTAACCGGACTGCACCACAGGCCTGTCAATCAAACAGACACGGCCCCCAAAAAAACACAGCTTTTTGAGGACTAATATCTCAATCGTAAGGGATTATTTCCAGATGGACCTCCAGAAAACTAATAAGTGGGAGTAACTTTAGCTAAACAACAACGAGATAACGGCTGGAGACATTTTATTGACTTTGTATTTGATGAGAGAAGTTGAATGGGAGTCTACGGAGCCGGAGGGCTTTTTGGAGCCGACCTCTAGTGGCACTCGGTGGTATTGCAGCTGAAGGCAAATCGACGAGCACAAATCAGAGACGTTCCCGAGGAGCGTCGTGTAACCCGCTTCGCTTTGAAGCCGCTAAGCGTGATGATGTCAGCGAGGTTTATTTCCCACTCCTCGTGGACAGGTAGGCTTTTTTTTAAATTCCTGTGCACACTGAGAGGTGAATCAGGGCTTAATCACCCGGCGCACTTCTCCCGCTTCCTGTCAGCTCGTGTCGCGTCACGTGTGTGTGTGTGTGTGCGTGTGTGTGTGTGTGTGTGTGTTTGACTTTGATCATAAACACACTGCAGTGCATTTTCTTTCTTTTTTTTTTTTTGCAAAGAGAGGGGGGACAAAAGATGTTCCCTCTCCTCCTGGCGCCGGACGAATGAATGAATGAATGAGTGGATGGGTGGATGGGTGGATGGGTGGATGGAGAGTTGGACTCGAGGTAAGAAAATGTGTGTGTGAGGCGGAGTTTTGCTGCGTATTGATCCTGAATGATGACAGTCGGTCTCTCTGATCTCAGCCGGACCCGTGGCCCCCCCACGGAGCCATGTGCAGCCGTGACCGGTCCCCATGGTAACCAGCGAGTATGCATGTGTGTGTGAAGCTATGTAAAGTGCACGGGTGGGGTGTGTCTGGGGAGTTAACATTACCCTCTTCCTCCTGCTCCTCCTCCTCCTCCTCCTCCACCTTCATCTGTGCTCTCTCCTCCGACTCGTCTCCGTCCTTGAAGGACCCGGTTCCCCCGTGAGTGTGTGCGGTCGGGTAGTTCTACCTTTGTGAGGACGGAGCTGAATGTTAAACGAGGATACGCAGCAACACAAGTCAGGATAGAGGAGAGACATACGCGGCAGTGTTGGGCTAACGGTTGAAGTACCGGAGTGCACCTGTGAAGAGCACATGCACAGTTTAGTTGTTTATCGCATTAATTTAATAAAGTCAAGAATAAAATCATACTAACAAAGGAAGTTGAGACTTTATTCTCCAAATTTCTACTTTAAACTATCAGGTTTAAAATGAATAACCTAATGCCGAAGAGTTGCTGTGTAGTTAGCTTCACCGACAATAGTGTCTTAGCTACGGTGGTTTTTTTTTAATAGTTTGGTTTTGTAACGCTGTTGAACATTAAAAGTCTGTGTCGAGTGTCACTTGCCCCCCCCCCCCCCCCATCCCACCCCCTATCCCCCTCCTCAATTCACAGTTCTTGTGAAATTCAACAAGGCAAACAGGAGCAGATCAAAAGAACTATGAAGATATTATTTCCGCAAAAATAAACATATAATAATAATAATTATAATGATGATATCTTTACTTATACATCGCTTTTGATGGCCAGGTTGCAAAGTGCTTGACATGCTTTTTAAAAAAAGAGAATAAGCGACGGTTATGTGATAAAAAAAATTTAAAAAAAGAATCCAACAAAAGTTAATAAAACCAACAATAAAACAGTAAAATCAATAAAAACAAAATAGAGTCTAAAATAGTATGTTTTTGAGAGTGATTCCCCTGAATGAGCAGGAACCACCTACCGGAGGATATCTGGCTGCATTCCGGCTACATAATAGATATATAATGTGGAGCTTACCACCTACGAGCACGACAATTGAGGATTAAAATGGGAATTGATTTTAAATCCGGTCGGATCTTCTCTCTCTCCTGTCGGACCTGCTACTGAGTCTTGGCTGCGGCGTTTTGAATCGGTTGGAGTTTATTTATTTTGTGTCGTGTGAATGAATGCACGAATTCTGTCTGTAAGTTATCGTCTGAAAGAAAAACGACCCGACTTTTTTTTTTTTTTTTTTTTTTTTTTTTTTTTTTACCAGAATTGATGTTACGGTCAAGGCGGAGGTAAAAGCTTGCTTCTGCAGAACCTTCAGATTTACAGCCGCTCTGATCCGTCGTATCGCGTCTGCTTGCCATTAAAAAAAAAAAAAATGGATGAGGAATAACTTCTCGAAAAGTTAAACGAAAACAAAAGTGAATTTTTACTCCGGACCTCGACATAAAAGGGAGAACTGATCAGCACCAAATGGGGAATCTGGCCTTATGAGTAAAGACAGATAAAGCTCTTTTCAGCTCTTTAATGAGGCGAGAACGGGTGTACCCAAAAAAAAAAACGGTTCTTTTTCTTCTCTCTTAAAAAGCATGACATGCACACAAATTCTTCTCGCCTGTGTGCGTCACATTTTCATTTTTTTTTTGGTTCATACCCTGTGCGCTTTATCTTTTATTCTCAGAATGGGAGCCAATAAGCCTGCAGAGCCTCTGGGGCTGTCAGTTAATGGGAGTTTGGTGTATCTTTTAGCGCATAACTGTGTGTTTTACTTATTGGCGGGGGAGGGAGGAGGGAGGGAGGGGAGGGCGTCGGTATCAGCGGTCAGCATATTTACACGCTGACCGCTGAAAATGCGGGCGTATCGGACACGTTTGCGAGAGTGTCCTATCTGCGTGTGTGTGTGTGTGTGTGTGTGTGTGTGCGTGTGTGTGGTTGCCATAACAGATACATCCTCTCCTGTCCTGCTGGTGATGTTCGGAGGAAACATTTTTTTGTTTTTTTTAACCTCCCTCCCACAGAGAACGAGTTGCGCTGGGAAGAAGTTTTCGGCTCGTGTGTTTGTGTGTGTTTGTGTTTTTTTTTTTGTCCTTGAAGGTTGTGTTTAAGGAGGTTTTCCAACATGCGCGCAAACTATTTGCCGTTTTTTAACTTTCAGATCAATCGAATTGAATCTAATTTAATCTAATCTAACCTAATTTGCATGGCCACTATCTCTGTTGCGCAAGGTCATCCAGTCCCTGAACTCCCATCTGCCTCCATTGTTTTTGTTTCTCTTTCTGTATTCCTCTGCGAGACTGCTCTTCGTTTTATCGCTCTCTCCTTCTCCACTTTTGTGTCTCTTACACAAAAACTCGCCGTGACATCTTCCTCAGTCGTTATTATGACTGTGTCGAGCCGCAGCAGATTTGCGAAAGTAAAAGAGAAATTATACGTGTGAATCGTAGAAACATGCTCCTCGTGGGACTTTAAAGAGCTCTGCTACAAAAAAAAAAACCCAACATAATTTTCTCATATCTTACACCAGAGTGCACTCGCTAACATGCCGACGTTTGTGTTACCATACTTCTGAGGACATGCGCTGCCTTTTTTTTTTTTTTTTTTTTTCACCCTTTGATCCAATCAGCTCAGACTCCTGTAATCCTTCCAGGATGAGCCTGATGATGGTTTATGTTTGTCTTACTCTCGACAAATCCCAAGTAAAGACCCGAACCAACAATGCATGAATCCTACTAACAACTGTTGGGTGTGTATTCAAGGACCTGATGTGTCTTAGCGCAAAAACAAAAACCTGTGCTCACTGAACCGATCTGGCAATCCAGCCGATAACAGGAGATGCTTGAAGAAGCACGGAGTGGATGGATGTGCCGCCAAACTTCCTCCGGTAGTCACAACTTGTTGTTTATAACATTTCTGTTCATGCAAAGACGAAGACAGTTGGATAGATTCTGTAAAGGAGACACAGACGAGGTGACTGGAGGTATGTTTTTGGACTTTTTTAGAGAACAAGACAAGCGATGGGGGGGGATTCTCATTGAACGCAGCACAGTGACACGTGTTCCTGAGCCCATGCAGTGATTTCCACCACAGAATTCTGGCTGTTTTTAAAGCAGTTACGCATGAGGAGGCCCGACGATCACGACCGTCCAGTATTGGTGTTCGGTCTTGTACCTTGCATCAGATTTTGGGACAAATTTTTGGAGAACAGAAAGAAGTTGCAGGAAGCCAAATCCGGTGAGTAGGCGGAGTGGGGAGTTACGATCGGGTAAAAAAAAGATCGCCCGCTGCTAGCGAATGTTTTGTGATGTTGGAGAACCCTGTTGCCGTGGCGCCACCTGTTGAAAATGTTCTGTTCGGCAAAGATTTGACCCGAAAATCTGATGTTTCTCTGCTCTGCCGGTTTCAGGTCCATGGTACCAGCGGTCACGTTAACGTGTGGAAGTCTCGATGGTTACGTAATCTGGTACATCCCGACCCATCAGCTCTGTTGGCAAACAAACTTCTGTTTCGTTCCAAAGATTCTTGTCTGGGTGTCGTCATCTCTAACATCTGAGATGCATCTTTCTGTTGCTGGTGAACTCAGCGGAGGGGCGACCTCTCAACGATATCCCACACTGGTTCCAATCCAGCGCCCCGGGCCTTTTCTTTTTTTGGCCTTCCCTCCCTGCCGATGCCAGTCTTTCATCTCGAGTCTTGTCTTTTAGTTCGCCCCGAGACGTCGGCCCTCTCCTCCTCTCCCACTGTGATCTTCTTTTTGACCAACACCAAGATGCCCAGACACATGAACACCACCCTGCTGCCCGCTCCCCACGCCTGTCTACATCTAAGGGACAACTTAAAGCCTGCTGCAGCTGGTTTTCAGGTGTCTCTACAAGGAGCTAATGAGACAACTGAAATACAGAAAATAATTAAAGAGGAAGAAATTCAGAAAACTAGATTGTTAGCATTTTAGCATTACAATATTTCACGCACCAAAATTACTTTGTTTCTGAGGTTCAGGTTTGAAGTTTGATTTCATTTCTTTACTCAAGTGACCAGCATTTGATAGTGTGACGAAATCAACAAAAATGGCATCCGTCTTTGTGATTCAGACAGAAATATGTAACTATATTCACGCAAGAAGATTACAAATATTTTATAAAAAAATGAAATGAATGGTCGTAGTTAACGCTACAGAGTCTTCTCCGGAGCAAACATGAGAAAAGTTTCAGCGCAGGAAGTTTAACTTTCAAAGCAGCGTTTCTTCTTCGCTTTATGTTAAATAAACTTCAGTTTTGATCCTTTTACTTCTAAAGAAATGCAGGGAAAAAAAATGTTAACGTTTTGCCATTTGTAAGTCTTGTTGTTTTCTTTTTAGTCGAAGGTTCCTTCTTCAGAGCACGATGAGGCAACTTCATTTCAGCTGAATCCAATCCGGAATAAATACACGCTGCCGAGATGAAACTGCGAGCAAACAAAAAGCGAAGTCGGAGTAACACACACACACACACACACACACACACACACACACACACACACACACACACACACACGCACACACACACACACACGCACACACACACACACACACACACAAACACACACACACACATTTGTAGGGGTTTGTAAAGACGCACAACAAAGCATTATGATGGCAAATAGCAGGATGAGTTTTGGATAATTTAAAGATGAATGTGTTCGAAATGAAGAGGATATACAGAGCGTTTGACTGAACGGCCATAAAATAGATGGAGTGTTGGGTTTAAATAAGAGTTGAAGTGAAACAGATGTGTTAAAATGTGGTTCCCATCTGCCCCCCTCCCACCCACCCCCCCCCCCCCCCATCAACTTTAGGAAAGGTTTTATATCGTATGTATTTTGATATTTTTTTAGTTTTAGGATATCACGTAAACCTTTTTTTTTTTTCAGAATCTTTAATAATGTTCAAATAAAAATGTTTAACTTGAGATGTGTCCGGCTGCTTTGAAAAGCGTTTGTGTGTGTTTGCACATCACATTTGTTCAGGCGTCGTATTGGACCTGTCACATGTTTGTCTTGACACCCTGACACTCCATCAATGTGTTAAACTGAGCTCCATCGCTAACTCTTGTTAACTATTTACCTTGCAAATTGCAAACATTGCAATCATCCACTGCTGTTGTTTTTTGGAGGTTCCCATAGCAACAGCCGAAAGGAAATTGGGGCTGCGTCTTTGGCCGATGAAAATGTTATTGATTGATATCTTTTTGGTCAATATAGTAAACATTTCAACAAACCGTTGCTTATTTAAACATCCAGTATTTACAAAGCAACATTATATTTCTGGCCATTTTGTGTGCGTAATATAAAAAAGTAATATATTTTATTATTTATATATTAAATATATTTTAATATATATAAAAATATATATTTATTTATTATATTTATTTATATAAATTATAATATATAATATAATATAAATGATATGCATTTATTTATATTATTATTATTATTATTATTATATTATAATATTTTATATTTACTCTCTTTTAACTCCGTTTTTTGGTCTCCACCAACTGCTGAGAGAACTTTGTAGCCTGTTAGCTGCTAAATGCTCCACTAAAGTTCACCTGCTCAAATCTGACAATAGCTGTGTTTTTATCCACCTGTTTTTTTGTTGTTGTTTTTTTCAGTTTCAGTTTGCATAAAAATAAACTGAGTGCCGTTACCAAAAATCTAAATATTGCGAAAAAGTTTGAATGTGTTGGTACCTGTGGTGGAAAATTTGGCGCTTTGACTGAAGTACAATAAGACTACATGCGGTGGAAACAGATTTAAGAAATACATAGTGACATATATCAAGTATCAGACTCGATATAATAACATAATATTTTGACGTTTTCTGCATTTTTCTTCGCCGTCTTAGTTACATCCAGTCACTGCGTCTTCTTCTTCTTCTTCTGCCGTCGTTTAATGGCACAGAGCGGAGATTTAGCGCCACCAGCTGGTTGGCGGCACATTTAATTGCAAACCCAGAGTGAGAAAACAGCGGAAGTTGTGCGGCGGATGTCTAAATAATGAACTGAAACTCTTTATAAAGCTGCAGGTTGAGGATAATTCTCCGTGAGCGACCCCTTTCACACCGCAGCACACGTTTAGGTATCGATTGTTATACAGTAAATATATCAATTAAAGGTACTTTAAAGCTGCTTCGGGGGAAATAAAAGGAGAAGGTTGGTCTGTAAAGATTGCGCAATTACTGACGTCATATTTAAGAGATTTAACATTTTTTCTGCCTCCTTTAATGCACATATACACCTTTTGTTTGGCTGACGGCCGACACACACATACACACACACACACACACACACACACACACACACACACACAAACGGTAACTCAACTGATAAGATAGTGTCCTTCCTTTTTCTCCATTGTTTCGCTTTCACTCTGTCTTTTCTTGGACTCTCCTTCAACAACAAGGTCACGCTGTTGTGTTTTTTTTTCCGCTGAGAGGCTGCTTCATGACAAAGTTCAAAGCTGGATCAGGGCAGTAGGCGGGAGCAGAAGACCCCTGAGCACTCCAGCTTCTCCAAACCACCACGCTCCATTTACCGCACGCACACACACACACACACACACACACACACACACTTACTTCAGGCTTTGAACTTGCCGCTCTAAAATGGACGCCGCGTATTTATTTGCTTCAGTGTGGGGTTTTTTTTCAGTTGCTGTTGTTCCTGCATGTCCGACGACTGCGGTTACAATACGTGTGCACGTCCACACGTGTGTCTTATTCTCCGTCGCCGTATCCGCGAGTGGGCGTGTCCTTCTTTGTGCGTGTCGGAGTGTTTACGCGAGACTTAACGCATCACCGCAACTGTGGGCTTAAATAGGGGCTTTCTTTTTCTTTTTTTTTCTTTTTTTTTTACTGCAGCGAGCCTGATGACAATTCCATTGAAAACAGGTGACTGCTCTGTAAGCCAGCACGCTTTAACTTACCCTTAATGTATTTTCAGGCTTTGTGATGAAATCTTGTATCCAAAACCCCCCAAAAAAACAAAAAAGCCCAGGTTTCCATCCTCTGGTTCTGATTGAATCCTTTCAAGAGAGTCAGATAAAAATAATAAAACATGAGGCTCTGAGAGTAGAAAGATGATTATTCTTTGGCCCTACAGCTGAGACTTTATTCAATCTGAGAGCCCCGAAAAAGTGGAAATAAGTCTTGTTCTCGAGCCTGAAAACATGAAAACGTTGGTTTGTGGGGGATCAGGGCGACTCGAGACAGTTTCCTCCGAACGTATTATAATTTATTTATACTGCGACATGCAATATCGAACGAAATGTGTCTTTATTTAACGCGTGCTCAAGTCCCTTTCTACTCTGCCGTCACCGTTTCATTGTACAAAGTTTCCCCCCTCAATGCCGTGTCGTTACCATAGCAACGCTATAAGTCATCATCAACGCGACACACACACACTCACTGAATTTTTTCCCCCCGCTATCGTACCACGGCTGGTTAAAAGTTGCGGGCTTGTGCAGGATGTCTAAAATCTACAGGCATTTACAAAATATATCTTCTAATATGCCACCTCCTAATGTACACATTTTCAACATAATTAAAAAAAAAAAAAAGAAAGTCCAGCATTTCTAATAATCATACAGTGACTCAAACCAGGAACATTCATTTTAAAGTAATCGTTGAAATATTAAAAAAAAAAAATGCCCCAACATTCTCTAAATGAGTTAAATGGAGTTATAATTGCTCGTGAATGGAGCTCTGAGTTTGCTGGTGAATACTAATACGTGTTCTCATGAGCAATATAACACATACTGGCACATTGTGTGAGCACGAGCCTCAAACTGCTGTCGACATTCACGACCTGACGTCCAAATACCATTAAAACATGACTTATATGTCAAGTTACAATGGCATTTAGTTCAATTTAATTTCTAATATTGCATTAATATAATTGCGCCGGTGTTATGGGGTGTACGGTTTAGTATGAAGGAGCCCATTGAGTTGGATTATGGAGGACGTATCGTCTGGAACTTCCAAGAAATAAAACAGCATTTATGAACAGAAGGCATTTTTGGATTGGCGGGAACCTTTTTTTTGTAGTTTTGAGAACTGAAGGAGGAAGTAGCACCTTTGCTCGTGTTCGATTAGGATCACCGGGTGTCCAACTTTGTCGGACTGCGCAGCGTTTTAATCTCTTGTCCCGCATCCCCACATATATATATATTTTTACTTAACGTGAGAGTTTGGAAAGTTGCAATGAAATAAAGTATATTTCTTTTTTGTCCTTCACATGCAAAAGGTCTAAATGTCTGTTGTATTTTTTTTTACGTCGGTGGCGTGTCTGGTTTGATTGACATACCTTGGGGTGGGCGGGGCACAGTGTCCTCAGGTTCTCGGTTAAAAAAATATGGTCACTTCTGGTTCCATAAAAAAAAAAAAAAAAAGCAAGATGGCGACGGCCGAAAATACCGAAGTCTAGGCTACCAAAACGGCAGTTCACAAACCGAAATGTGACGTCATGTTTATTTGCCGCTAGACTGTCCCACACAAACCTCGACTTGGACTTGTTTAGCTCCTATTTCACGGTAGGTACTTTCCCAGTTCGAGTGTTTGCAATATTTTGAATATTTTCACCGCTTCACTGTCAGACAGACGTTTCCCGCGGGGCGGAACTGTGCCGTCACATCACTCTCTTCAAAGCCACCAGACTCCCTTGACAAAAGGAGTCATTTTACAGCACAGGAAACGGGAGTTGTTGGTTCACCTCTGCATCGATTGGTTACTTTGTTTGTGTTATTGTGTGACTCCGGTGACGACGTCCTCCCCGACCGGCTTCACCTAGTCTCTCGTTTATCTCCGCTTGGAACACTTTTTTTGATCTTCTACTCAGTTTGAGTTTCAATATTCCCCCCCTCTACCCCCCCCCCCCTCCCCAAAAGAATAATCAGGCAGGAAAACATTCAAATGAGGAAATTTTCATTCATACACCCCCCCCCCCCTCCACCCGCCCTCCCTCTCCCCCGCCTCATTCTTTACGCTCCACCCGTCATCCCAAACACACACATCACACCCATTGCAGCAAGACGGTTCGTCTAGAAATAGCTCACCCTGTGGGCGAGTTCTTCCAGCTCAGTGACTGATGATAACCAGCGACTTTAACTTCTTTCTTCTTACTCTTGCTTTCAACTTCAAAACTGTAATTAACTCAGGCAATACGTCGTACATCTATAATTTGACCTGCGGGGCACATTATCACACGTGAACCCTTTTTCCTCCATCACAAAGACTCGAGCCCGTTTTTTTTTTTTTTTAAATCTAGAAGTATTTACTTCAATCGGTTTACTTCGGTTTAAAATGACCAACAGCAAAGAAGTTCAATGGAGGAGGACTGTAGATGATCTTTGGTCCATAACTGGAGAAATAAAGTGGTAATGTAAGTTTTTAGGACCAACCAACATGTCAGTTCAGTTTGTTGTATGTTGGCAAATATAAACTTGAAGTCCAATTTGACGAGAGAACTTTTAATTGTACTCTGACGCCCGCGCAAAACCCACTCCAGACTCCTCTGGTCTGCCCTGCAGATCTCTTTTGATCTCTGCACAAACTTTCACTCCTCACTGAGAAACCAAATATCCTTTAGCTCTTTCCTCCACCGTGGCTCTCTTCAGAGGAGTCCCTCTGTACCCTCAACCTCAACCAGTCTTTTTTTTTCTTTCTTTCTTTCTGTATTAAGATAAATTTAGCCTCATCTGGGATTTACTTACTGCAGTAACTTTTAAAACAAGACTGAAAGTCTGCGGCCGTACCTTCCGGGTGATTTGAGCTAAAAGCTAAGATGCTCAAATGGACAATGAAAACACTGACCAATGTTTGTAACAGCTGTTGGTGTCAAAGAGATACGCAAAAGCTACCTTTTGGAGAGCGGTGTTTGAGGCCTGATGAAGCAAAAGTTACGTTTCTTACGTATATGTAACCCAAATCAGGATCTTTTCCTCATTCCAACCAAGTGTTTTTTGGTGGCTAAAACACAAACGTGTTTGTAGCTTGCAGGTCTGAAAAATGAGGCCGATGAAGAAGTGTCTCAAGCTGCAATACCACAGAGTGTCACTGGAGATCGGCTCCAAAAAGCCCCCGGCTCCATAAACTCCCATTCAACTTCTCTCATCAAATACAAAGTCAATAAAATGTCTCCAGCAGTTATCTCGGTGTTGTTAGCTAAAGTCACTCCTTCTTATTAGTTTTCTGGAGGTCCATCTGAAAATAATCCCTCATTCATTAGAAAATAAGCTTAAAAAAAAAATACCTATTTTGGGGGGCGTGTCTTGTTTGATTGACAGGCCTGCGGTGCAGTTAGGTTACAGCTATCGGTAGGCGGGACGTAGTATCGTCATGGTTTCCAATCAGATCAGTCAGATCCCCCCGCTTGCTCCTCCGCCCCAGCTCGTCCAAATATGGTCGCTTCCTGCTCCAAACCGCTCCAAACTAGCAAAGATGGCGACGGACAAAAATCCAAACTGGGGGCTTCGTAACGTTCGCAAACCAACGGGTGACCTCACTGCTGGTTGCTGATTGGGCGAAACATAAAGGCACCATGAGCGTCCGTATGAGTCACGAACAGCTTTTGGGAACAACATTATTCGGGGAACTAGCACCCGTTGGTCCTTGTACCCGTCCTCCCCCCGCAGTCCAGCCGTCTCCCCTCCACTGTACGGATGTGACTCCTGGCTCTTGTTAGCAGGTCTGGAGCCACTTTGTTTCGCTCGGTTTGGGACACGGCAGTGCTTTTCATTCTCCGGGGCGGTGTAGGAGGGGGGGGGGGGTCGCCACAGCAGATCGTCTTGCAGCGGCTGAGAGCAGTCCGGGCTCACAAAGGCCACCTTTGTTTGAAGAGACCCTTATCTGTCCACCAGCATCAACTTACTCCTACAGCTCATATAAACCCCCACTTTACACTTCAACCGCGCACATAAACACGGGAGAGAGATGGCGCACACACACACTCAGACAGTCAAACTCAAGCACCCCACACACACACACACACACACACACACACACACACACACACACACACACACGTCAGTGTCAGAAATCCCCGTGTGTTATTTTCAGGTGTGTACATATGTCTCCGTAGGCGTGTCATTATGAGCGTATAGAGACGGTAGAGATGTTTCAATATGCTGCCGCAGCGCCACAGCAGAAACACCCATTAAATGTGGGGGAACATATGGTCACAGTGCAAACAATAAATCCTCTCCGAGGTTCATCTGCCTGCACACATTTACATACACCCACACACACACACCCTCACCTCCTGAGACGCATACATATCGAGCAATTAACATCTATACTGACTGCGGTGCAGCCGCATGATTTGTCCTCCATATTTTTACTCCTCGCCTTTGTTCGTTTGATTGTTTAAATCAGATTTGCTCCGGCACAGGCCGGAGAAAAGTTGTCTAATATTTCAGTGAGATAAAGTTCAAATTTGTGCCGTTTGCATGTGAATAAATATCACTTTGTTTGCCTTTGCTGCTTGTTGATATGGCACAACAAGCGATTCAGACTCTTCAATATTTTTATATTCGCAAGAAATAGTCTGCTGTAATGTTCTCTGGGGGAAGACAAAATCCTGGAGCCCCGGTGGTGAGCTATAAACATTCAACACGCATAAGCTCATTATTTTTGATTTTGGTTTTTCGACAAATATATATATAAAAAAAACATTCCTGCTTGAAATGGTTATAAAAATAGCCTGCACCGTCTAGTTTAAGGAGATACTTTCTGCTTGCTGTCAGTTTTTTCTCCTACTTTTCATTCAAGGGAAACATTTTCAGAGCTGAAATCAGGTGGAAATTTGGCAACCGGTCGGTTATCTGGTTCCTGCGGAGCCTGGAGCAGGTCAGGAACCTGATATCTTACCTACAACCGTGGCCTCCGTGTTCATGGGGCAACGAGCGGCGCGAGCAGTGCAGGAGCTGTTGAAATCCACTGTGTGGATGTTTCTGCGCCCCAGGTGGGGGTGGGGGGTGGGGTGCGGGGGTGGGGGATGCCAACAGGTGGGAGGTTTATTCAAATGAGGCAGCACAAAAGAGATTTGGTGGAAACGCGTGTTCGATGTTTATCAATCTGCTGCATCTTTGACTTTAATTCTCAAAGACCAAATATGCACAGTTGCAACACGAGAAACAATGAAACCGTTTTGCATTCAAGGATTGAATATGAGGGATTCTTACAGCACTCGTTGTCCACAGTCGCTGCACGCTGTGCAAAAAAGGCTTCTCCTTAGGTTCATTAAATCCTTGCAGCCATCTGAAGAAGTGCTGCAACTGAGCCCGGTGCCACGAGCAGTCCTGCCTCCCACGCAGTGGTTGAGAAGGTCCCATCGAAAAGCTCGGGGAAGCAGCTGTCTGCTGCACTGTAGTGGAGGGAGGAGGAGGTGTGTGTGTGTGTGGGGGGGGGGGGGGGGGGAACCAGACAAACAGCATGTGAAAATCCAACCAGTTAGTCTTTATTCTTAAAAGTCTTTTGTTCTCTGAAAAATACCATTTGAAAATAATAAAGGCGAATAAACAACACGAAAATGCTCAAATATTCAATCAAAACTATTCACACCGACAGCCATGTTTTAAAAAACAAACAAACAATGTTGTTCAGAAAAATAGCATTGGATTGAACTTTTCTTTTTTTTTTTAAATCACCACATCTGACGGTGTCTCGTGTTATCAGTCACCAAATCGTCCGCCGCAGATCCTTCAAGTCCTGGAAGTAGTGAGTCGATTCGAGTGATTCACCTGTCAGATCACGAGAGAACAGCGAGTCAGTTTCACGCTTTGCTTCACGTAGGCGTGAAAATGAAGATGTGTTTAAGTTTAGGCACCACAAACTACGTAGTTATGTTTAGTTTGGGTTCAAATAAATAATCTCACATAAGTAACCTTATTTATGTCCAGTAAGTTAAATATGTTAGGTTACTGAGAAATCCAAGGCGACTTTCGCTCTCTCGCGGACTCGTTTCCTGGGCGACGTGTTTGTCCCATCCAAAGCCCCTTGATCTCCGTCACAGACTTTATCGCTCTCTGTGTGTCGTCACATGACCTACTTACTGGCGAATGTTCGCCTCGCGTTACTCGCCCGAGTACGGACGCTCAAGTTGAATATTTTCATCTTGCCCGGACGCGAATTCGTCTAATATAAGATATCGACATCCACCGTTGTAACGTGATTGAAAAAAAAAAGCAATATTTACTTCATCTGTAGCTGGTCAGAATGTTTTGGCTCGATATCATGTGAGCTACTTTTTACACTTTTCGTACATTATGTAAAAATCCAAGTAGACTGCTGACTTCGTGTATACACATAATAAAAAATTTAAAAAAACACTTTCTTGGAGACAAATCTGCTTTCGGAAACGAGGTTTCCGTCATTCCCTCCCATGATTATCAAAACTTGTTTCTCGTGCACATAAATATTGCTGGAGAAAAGAGTAACTTGATTACGTCTCGATTTTGTGAAAACGTTAGACCTTTTAGCGTTAGAAAATCTGAAAACCCCTCGACGGCGTGGAAGTCGGACTATTCAGCACCAGACAAAGTAGACACGCACATAAAGTGCATCAGGGTGGAGTATTTATTAGCTTGCAGCAAATTCTCGATATATTGGAGCACATCGGCAGAAGAACCCGACTCCACGCTGCTCGCTTTAACCTCCGGTCACAGGAAACTGTGTGACGGGGTGACGGAGCGAGGAGACTAGAGAGGGAGCTCTTTCGCTGGAGTTGCTCTTAGCTCAAAGTTAATTACAGGGATCATTCTCCTCCTTATTGTCCCTGCGAGCGCCTGAGGAAGCCAGGTAAGAGCGGGGACAGTATATCAGGTGCCAAACACGGCGACCAAAGGGGATCAGGAAGTGTCTCGTTGGGAAAAAAAAAAAGAAGAAGTGCCAGGAACTCAGTCTGGTGGACTCTTTCCTGCGGAGGTGTTTTTAACAAAGTGGGAAATGATTTGGCATTTTCTTAAGGACTAAATATTTTTATCTCGCTTCAAATCCCACTTCTGGACAAGTTTGTGCCGAGCGTGGCTGAAGTAGCTGCCTATAATTGAGAGCCGGGCCCTTGAGAGTTGATGGAGGCAGATGGTACCGTATGGGATTCCCCGTTGTAAGCACAAATTAATAAATGTGACTGTAGAGAGGAAATAGCCGTCACACGCTCTGGAGTATTTAAGCAAATTGTCCCGTTTGTGCGCGCGTTATGTGTGGGTTGTGCGTTGTCGGAGCAATTGAGTAAATTGGCATTTAATTGGTTTTGCGGAGAGCACACATTTTGACAGGGATAAACAGATTTTCTTTGTCTGCCGGCGTGGAAGATGACAGAGCACAGATAGTCAAATGGGAGCTCCATTTGTTTCGGCAGCACAGTGACTCACACTGAGGCGAAACAATTAAGATACCGAAGGCTAATTCCTGCTTCAAAAAAAAAAAAAAAAAAAAAGAAGAGGGAACTGGTTTGGTCTGCAGCAGGAGAGAAAAAAACACTTGCGGATTTTTTTTTTTTTTTTTTTTCTTGGCAGTTTGTTGGTGAGACTTTTGGAGAGCGCCAGGCCTGAGGCTTAAGACGTGGACGCGATGAATGAAGGGCGTTTCGTTTGTTGTTATCCAAAACAGATAACGATTTCTCCTCTAAAAAAACCCCCGATATACAAATCCACAACAAAGAAAACAAAAGAATGGGACCGAATTCACTCAATCAAGTAAGCAAACAGGCACCTTTTTTTTTTTCTTTTTTTTTTCTTTTTTCTGACAAAACAATTCTGTCCAACTTTAAGGGAAGTGAGGCAGAAAGCTAAGAAATCAATACACCGCTGAATTGCAATTTATTTGTCTCCGCTAAAAATCAATTCTGTAAAATCCCCAAGAATCTCCATTGCTTTTCCAGAAATCAAATGTTGTTTTCCCGTTTTTTTCAGACCTCCAGTAAATATGTCCCAATCAACAGTTGCGAATAGATAAATAACAGCAAAATTCATGCAAATTAAAGCTGCAATGATCAATATTTTATATTAAAAGTGTTATCGGTTGATTTTGTGTCAGGAGAAAAGGTAGTTAGCGTCCGGCTCGATGTTTTTCTTCAGCAGCCGCTGACATTGAAAACGTTCGGATTCACTATCAGACCGGCACCAAACAAACAAATAAAGTTAGCGACTAGGATTTTACAAGCTAAAGAGGCGCGGGCCTTTGTTTATTTGTCAATCAGGAGCTGGTAGAAACCAAAAGTGATGTAACATAACAACAACAAAAAAATGCTGATGTTGCTTTGTAAATTGATGCGTCGTCACCAAAAACATTTATTTGGTGGTAACTTGTTTGTTTTTTGTTCGTTTTTTTTTTTTTACCGCCCCCACGTGGTAGATATTGGTTAATGCAACCCGGATTTTGTGTACGATTATATCAAGCGTCAAAAATTGATTTAAATGTATTACAAAAAAGTCACACATTTAGCGCCCCGGCTGGATAACATTGTTTAGCGGGTACAGAACCAAGATGGTGGAGACCAAAATAGAGGTAAAAGGAGAATGAATGTTGGACTTCATCAGGTGCACGCAAATACGGCTCCAAAACAAATGCTAATATTGCTCTGAGTATAGACTAATCAATGTGCAAAACATTTATTTATAAGGTGATAATATTTTTTTTTCTGCTGCCCCCTGGTGGTCAAACATTTCAAGGCATGCATCATTAAGTTGATAGTATATTTGTACTATTAACTAAAGTGGGTGAAATCCATTCAAACGTATAATAGTAAAAGCAGCTAAACCATATGAAATTATTAAAAAGAAATGATATATTTGCAATATTGAAACAGCTGAAATCAGTCGTTACCGTTAGCGATAGCGCAGTTTGCGACCGGCTGGTGAACACAGTGGAACATTTAAGCAAACAAAGAGCCAGATAATATAAATTCATAAAGGGAGACATTAACACAAATGCTAATGTCGCTCGAATGCCCGAGTTTAAACACGTATAGAAGCATTTTTCTTTTTTTTTTTTTTTTTTTTTTTTTCCCCTGTCGTTGCTAATTCGCTGAAGGTGTCGCGGCTGTTATGAAGCTATAAGCATCTGCTCCGTTCTCCAGAGCAGCGATGAGGACGGCTCGTCAACTTGGAAGCCAAACAGCTGAGAATCACATTCAAATAAAATGATAATTAATGAGGTCTGCTTGTCATCACTGTCATGTCAGAGAGCAGAGAAATCTGGACTCCCTCCGTCTCATCTCCCTCCGTCTCTCTCTCTCTCTCTCTCTCGCTGGCCGGGCTTCTGAGAGACGACGGAGACAGACGGGGTCTTTGACTCGAGCGGCGATGCTATCACCGCTAGCTGCAACAGGCCCGGCTTTGTCCTTCCTCCTCCTCCTCCTCCTCCTCCTCCTCCTCCTCTCTCCTCTCTGCTTTTCTGGCTGCGGCTCGCTAGCCAGGTTTCTCGTTGCTCGTGGAATTTTCTGAAACATGGAATAATGAGAGGTGTAAATCAAGACAGTTATTCAGAAATAACTCCGGGGGGAGGTGGGGAAAGTCACAGGCTATATGGAGGAGATTTTACAAAGGGGTCTTATTTTCTTGTTCGAGAGAGCCCGAGCAAGATTGCAGCTGTCCCTTCTAGTTAGTTGGGGAAAAGTTATGGAGAAGTCAAAAGGGAAATTTCATTCGGGGTCACAGTGGGGAAACCTCACTTGAACTTTTGCCCTCTTTTTTTGTTTTTTTTTGTAACTTCTAGGAAACTGTACAATGTCTTTTTCACTTACTTGGAGCCGCTGGGATTCAAATATCAGCTTCTCGCCGGGCTAAACAAAACAGCACTGACAGAGTAAAACACTCGGGAGTCCAAGTAAAGTGCTCCGAACATGCATCGAAAACATCTCGCGCAGAGATGGGAGATGGGCTACACAAGAAAACAAGAGAATACAATTTTTTTTTTTTTTAAAGTCTCCCTCCGTCACAAAGAAAGTATTGAGTATCAATTTGTTATTGTTTCCATAAAAAGAAGCTTATTCCTGCTGGCTTGGGTGGAGCTCAGCTATGTAAATAAATGTTGGAGTGGCTCTCGGGACACTTTCCATTTTATCAAAGGAGCTCTTAAGATGACAAAAAAAAAGGTCTGAGACACCTGCTGAAGGCCGTACTGACGTGGTGGACAAGCTGCCGTCTTATAAAATGTTGTTCTTGTCTGTAAAAGACTTTTAAACAGATTTTTGCGCAGGTTTTTTTTTTTTTTTTAATGAAATACTGTTTCCAAAGTGCAGTTGAAACAAAGGGTCGTGTACGTAGGAGTTCCCCAAGGGTCGATGCTCGGACCTCTGCCCTTCTCTCGACGCCAGTACCAGCTACCCCATATGATATGGGCGCATGGTATTAACCTCCGTTGCTACAGTGATGACCCCCCCCCCCAACTGTATCTGTTCATCCAACCTGATTAAATTGTACAAATACCAAAGATAGATGCTTTCCTGTTAAAAAAGCAATTCATCCTTTCCCGCCGTCGCCTCAGCGCTTCCTCGCGTGTCCCGTAAAGCGTCTCGAGACTGTTCCAGCTGTTGTTGGCTCTGTACGAGTTAAATAGCATCCTCGTGACGAGCGAATTGACTTTGACGCGTAGAGGCTTTCGGCGCGTCCCTTTAACGGCGACGCCGCCAGAGCAGCTCGACATAAATCAGCCGGTTGGATTATTCTGCTCCGTGTGCTGTTGTCCCTCACATCCTGCATACATTACTTACGCTCTGGCCTATAAGTAGCTATTGTAATTTGAGTTATGAAACGTTAAGATCCCCTCCCCGCCCACCTGCCCCCCCCACCCCCTACATCTCCCGTGTGTCCCCCTCCCGCCTCCTCTTTGATGCACATTATCTATATGTATGAGTGTACACAACCGGGTCACCCGGCACCTCCCACTCTGATACTATTCATATCCCCCATTTAAACTGGGTTATACCGGGCTAATGTTTGGGAAAACTGTCACCGTGAGATATGATCTTATTCATTAGAACCTCCCACGCATCTATTAAAAGATAAAAATAGAAATAAAAACACACAACAGGAAAGCTTTGTTCTGGGATTTCTCTGTTTTCCAGCAGCTTTTTATGCTCATGTGGTATGAAAAAAATGTGTCCGGCGAAATGTTCTCATTCTGCTCGCAAGTATTAACATAATGCAGATGTTCATTCTGGACCGGCCTCGCAGATTCGAGGAATGATCGATAGCCCGTCCTAAAAAAAAAAAAAACGTTGGAAGCCAATATCAGTAGCGGATATCTGTGCAATCCTTTTCATTCACTTCTGAAAACACACTTTTTTTTCAGACACAACCTGTTTAATCTGCTTCAGTCTCATTTCACCAGCTCCGTTTATTCATTCTGTAGCTGCAGGATTTTGGTTCATGTGATAATGCTGCGCTTCTGACAGTCCCACGTTAGTCGCAGGCTGGTTTTTGAAAACGAGGACGTTGAGACTCCTCCGTTCAGTCAGAACGTCTTTTCTTATCTTTTCTGTCCACATGTTTTCAGTTCAGGGGTCCCTTAGCTCTGCAGAAAACTTTCTCCAGGAACTCAGCAGGTCTTTGTTCAGATCGGAGAAATTAAGAGTCTGGAATGATATCTGATCCAAAAATAATAAACACGCTGCAGCCAGCAATGATTTGGACACTTATGAATTAGCTTTTGTTTGTGCCATAACAAACAGTGGAATCACACGAGTCTGATCCTTTAATCGATCATAGGCGAAGCGTTGCATCTTGGGATTGCTGAGCAGAAAGCGGTGGACGTGCTTTCTTTTTGGCGGTTTTATTGCTTGTGTGTTTCGTCTTCTTATTTTCACATGTTTAAGAATCATCTGCTCTGCCAGCGACGTGACCGCACTTTTATCCGCCTGCAAGAAAGACGCTTCGTTGAGGGCCTAAATTAGCCTCGGAGACGTGGTCCGAGTTGAACCCAGCAAGATGTGAGCGACGTCAGACTGTATGGGAGGGGGTGAGGGGGGGGGGGGGGATGCTGCTGCTGCGGCTCGCGCCGGGATAATTGGCAGGTATCTGATCCAATTCCACGAGAGGAGAGTCAAAGTCGAGTCATTAGGAGTGAGGAGGTCGTGTAATCACGCTGGGCCCGTCTGAGAGTCCAGACAGACGGCGCACACACGAGAGACGTACGCCTGCACACATCCATTTATTTGTCCATCGCAGTACGTGGTCTCAGTTGGAAAGGGTGTGCGTGCGTGCGTGCGTGCGTGCGCGTGCACGTGCACGTGCGCGTGTCTGTGTGTGTGTGTGTGTGTGTGTGTGTGTGGCATAGATTAGAGTGTGCCAGGGCTGGTCAGGAGAAGAGAGAGGATCAATAGTGGAGCTCAGTCAGCCATGGCCGCTGCCTGTCAGACACCCGACGGATAGACTGGGTGCATCAGTAGGTGGTGAAGGTTCCTGTGCGGACACACACACACACACACACACACACACACACACACACACACACACACACACATTTTTCAGGATCCATCGTGACCAGAACCGGCCTTCCGTTTCCATCCGTCTCTGTCTGACTGTCAGTCACGTTGTTGGTTTGAAACCTTGTTTAAACAACAGGTCGTCTCGTTTCTACATTCGTCACCTTAATTGTCGTGTTGGTTCTCATTCCACTGTGCAGTTTCCTTTTTTTTTTTTTTTTTTTTTAATCAGTCTGTTTTTAATCCGCATTTTGTAGTCATTCCACTTTCCTTTTTTTTTTTTTTTCCCTCCAACTGTGCAAATAAACTAAAGCGAGGCTCAACTCAAACTGACAGTTCACGGTTGGAAGAACCAGATGAAATAAATGAGATATTTCTTTACTGCAACAGAAGAGAAATCAGATCCTGAATTAACAGGGATGTTAATTATGCAGTTTATTAGTGAAGCAGTTTGTTAGAGTTTATTATTAGTTTTTATTATAGGAGTGGATGTTGGCCAACCTCATGTTTCTACATACAGTAACTGCCACCAGTATCAACAGAAGCTGCTCAGTTTATGCTGAGTCACTGGTTGAAATGTTTACACTTGGGGGAGGAGAGGGAGTCTCCTTATTGATATGCATGTTGAAATGTTGAAAAATGAAACCAGCTTTTCACCCTGTGTGAACAGATAAGCTTTTACAAGAAACGTGAAGTACGATGTTGCCGTGGATACGGCGAGTTAGGCGGAAGCACGTTTATTTGTACATCTCACATTTCTAACAACGAGGCAATTCGAGAGTGCTATTTTCGCGAAAACACGAAAAGCATCAAATCATCAATCAAAAGAAACATAACCATGAAAAGAATATTAAAAACATTGATTGGAACATTGAAAATAAACGAAACAAAAACAAGGTGAAATAGGATGAAAGTTACAGCGGGACATAAAATCAGATCACATCAGATGCAATTTTGTTTGATTTCTAGTCAACATTTTCTTTTTGCTGTTGTTGTTACTTGATTAAACCTATAAAACGCGTACGAGCTTCAGGATATATTTGTTCAAACTGGCCGCACTCTGCAGTGTCTTTTTTATTAGATCGTAGATCTACTTTTACACGTACTCACAGTTTAATTGTATTGTCGTTTTCGGGAGATTTTGGGAACGTGACAAAGAAACACGATCAAACATGTCGGAAACAAATGACCTCGTCTAATTTGTTCGGACGGCAAAGAAAGGGTTAATGTTGGACAGCAAACACGCTTCACAGTTTACAGAGAAACGTTCTGCTTGTTTTGCTTGTGCAAAAAAAAAAAAGAGCAATTACTTTAAATTTGATCCCTTATTAAGCTGCAACCTTCTGTTTAGAGATCCTCATGTGTTTCCTGTTTGTCGCCCCATCACACCTCCTTTCAGGGAGTCTAACGAGATGATAAGTTGGTCGGTATAAATTCCACGTTTTCCTGGCAGGTGCCTTCAGGGAATAAATCTCTGGCTGTGCTCCGCTAACCGACGCCGGGGCCCCGTGTTCCTGTGATGTTTGCCTGGGAGCTTTTATTGTTAATCCAGGCGCATTTTACGTCTGGGAATCCGTCAGCGCTTTAATCAAAAGAGAAACTAACTTGAGGGAAACAACGTTTTTCTTTTTCTTTTCTTCTTTTGTGTGATCGGCGGTGGACTCGCGCCCCCGGATGGCTGACGAACACAATTAAGATTTGCTCATTAAAGAGGGAGTCCCTCCTCCGACCTCCGCCCCGTCGTTGGCCGGGACGGAAAGAAACATTGGCCGGTGTAAACTCCGCCATAACTCTCCATCCCCACGCCTCCGACTGATTTCCTCAGAGGTGCGGCTCCGTCATATCACCTCACGTCGTAAATGAACTTTTGGCTCCCGTGCAGCTCGAGGAGTTGGTTGTGTACTCAATAAAAGAGTGTAATGCGCGCGCGCCGGCTTTTACGCCGGATTATTTCCAGTGATTTTTTTTTATTCTTTGCGTCGGCCGCACGGCACTGAGGAGGACATTTAAAGCGAGCTACACATCTAAGAAGACCGTGTCACTTCATGGTTGTACCTTTTTTCAAACCCCTCACTGGACGAGATGAAGCCTGCGGCAGTCGATACCCAACTGTATGTAAAGTTATTCATACGTCATGAATCCTCCTTCATCCTCCTCCTCCTCCTTCATCCTCCTCCTCCTCCTCCTCCTCCTCGCCTGCTTTTGTCTTTTCTTTTTCTTGTAGCAGCCCGATCGTTTCGCACGCTTGTTGGGTTTCCGTCTCGACTGGATTATTGACCGTAAAAAGGAAAAAAAAACAACAACTGCGGGAGCCACAAAAGCCCCGTCGTCGCTTGGCGGAAATTAGTTGTACGCAGTTTGATTAGCTGCACATTAGTTTTGTTCCGCTGAGGGATCAACCGAGGATTATCCACTCGCTTAATTCTATAGAAAGATGCGTCCAAAAGCTTGTTTGTGACGAGCGAGTAAACGACAACAAAAAATACGAGGGAAAAATTACACGATATCGGTCCCCCCCCCCCCGAATCACTTACGGCGTTTCTTCGCTCACGACCTGCGAGAGGAAACTAAAACGAATCGAACGATGTCGTCCGAAGTGAAGGATGAGAACTTATGTAGCTTTGTGGCTCTTTTACTTCGCCAGGTTTACACCTGGGCACGGATTAATACCCTGTGCTCCTATTTGTTCGAGGGAGGATCTTAACAGTCAACGAGAGGAAACCGTCATGTTTATTTAAACTCCGCGAGAGTATTTATCCTGCTTCTCAAAAAGACGACTGGTTTTCAGGAGACAGCAGCTGATACCCCTTTTTTTGAAAAAAAAAAAAAAAAATGAAGCCAATGCAGAAGTGTCTTGAAGTGTAATACCACCGAGGGCCACTAGGGGGGGCAGGCTCCGATATGTCACTACGGCGTGGTTAGCTAACTTCCCTCCTTCTGATCAGTGTTTCCTTCTGGAAAGAATCCCATCTTTGATTAGATATTAGCCCTCAAACACAGCTGTGTGTGGTTTCACTTTTTGCGATAAGTGGGCGGGGCGTAGTGTCCTCTGGCTCCTCCCCAGGTTGTCCAAAAATGGTCACTTCTGGCCCCCCAAAAAAAAAAAAAAAATAGTCACGGCCGAAATGCTAAACTGGAGGCTTTAAAACATCTACGAACGAACAAGCGATGTCACGGTTGGTTGCCACTCGATTGTGACGGATTAGCGAATATATGCTCAACGTTTTAGCAGCTCGTAGTTGAGCTGAGCGGCTGGCGGACGAACTTCACTGTGACACTTTTTTATTGAGACCGAACCTTAAAACTGAATGGCGTGCTCACGTTGTCATTCTTCAACACGGGTGTGCGCGTGTTTGCATAATTCAATTCAACTTTATTTATACGGCGCCAAATCACAACGTAGGTTATTTCATGGCACTTAACACGTTAAAGTCCTCACAGCAAGACTTTACAATATTATACAGAGAATACCCAACAATGAGCATAAGAACATAATATCGTCCTCGAAGATGTTTCCACTGACATTAATATTTTCTTTTCTGTTTGTGTTTTTTTCCCGCTCTGCATGCGTAGAAATGATCTCAGTATCTCTGTGACTCTAATCTTACATTTTTATATTCAGTTTTTAGGGTGACTTTGGAACGTCTGTCGACATGACAAATTGCCTGCTGCTATCTTTGGCACATTTACACCAATGTTTATTAATGTCCCAGTTAAATAAAGCAGCAAATATATATTTTTTTTTTAAAAAGACACACAAACGGGGACGGGAGGGAGGACGGTAACGAGGCGTCTCTTCTGATTTCGGTCTCAAATCTACCTCATCTTACTCGTCCGCCGCGTGTCCTCTCATTATTCCGCCGTAATATCCAGTCGTCTGTCACCCTGCTTTGCGATTAGCGCCGCGTCCCGGCACCTCATCATCAGCCAATCATACGGATCAGTGCCGATGATCCGGCTGGAACGTGAGGAAAGAAAAAAGCGAGCTATTGTGGGGTTTTTTTGGTACTCGCCACAATGGACCGAACCTGTCGCCGAAGCTTTCTGAGCTAATTCATCCATTTAAATGTATGTATGCAAAACCTCTTCCTCTCTGCCATCAAAACAATGCAAATTAAATTGAGTTGCTTTGTTAATTTGTCTCTGTTTCTGTGTCCCCAAAGCCCCTCGGACAGATGTGGATCTGAAACCTTTGCGCGGTCGTCACGCGCCGCTGAACGTTCACCACAGAGAGCTGATAAGATTGACAAAAAGGAGTCAGTGATCTCGGTGTCGGAGGCAGAAATATCAGGTGGGCGGCGACGAGGCGAGGCCCAACCTGGATGTAACACTGTTCAGGTGGTGGGAAGAATTCGGAGTCTCAGATCTGACAGTACGACGCTAAAAACTTGTTATTTAGACTGACGAGATCCTTTCTTTAATCAAACAGTTAATTTATGTATTTTTACTGCGCAGCTTAGTTTCCGACTGGCAACACGACCGTAGACTGTACATAAAACTGGACGTAGCTAACTGCTGAAGTGAAGCCTTAAGCTGCAATACCACCGACGGCCTCTTGGGGTTGACTCCAAAAGAACCTCCGGCTCCGTAGACTCCCATTCAACTTCTCTCCTTGAAAGTCAGTAACTGTTTTCCACGAGTTATTATAGTGTCGTTAGCTAAAGTTGCTCCTTCTTATTTGTTTTCTGTAGGTCCATCTGAAAATAATTCCTCATTCATTAGATATTAGGCCACAAAAAGTGGAATGTTTGGGGGGGGGAGCATGTCTGTTTGATTGACAGGTCTGGGGTGCTATCAGGTTTCTGCTATAGGTGGGCGGGGCATAGCGTCCTCTAGTTCCCGATCAGACCAGTCAGATCCACCGCTCGCTCCTCCCCCCGAGCTCGTCCAAATATGGTCACTTCCTGCTCCAAACTAGCAAGATGGCGCCGGCTGAAATACTGAACTTGAGGCTTCAGCACGGCCGTTCACGAACCAACAGGTGACGTCACTGTTGATGCCTCGTTCATAAATTCTTTGCTAATAATTCAGGACAATATAGATGATAATGATTAGTTACTAGAGAATCAAGAGGAAGAGACAACATTATCGAATCGTTAAGTATTAATTAGCTCTTAATAATCTTTTAATGGATCTCTTTCTGCTGCAGCAGCTGCTCATTTATTACTGATCACTTCAACGTTAGTTACTCATTGTGCACCATGATACCATGACATCATGACACATGATACTTATCGATGTTTTTACCGAATTTTGACCTCAGGGAGGTGATTTAATTTGCTTTAACATATTAAAATACGTCATATTTCTGCAGGAGGATTTTTACTTGGTGAATATAAACCTAATTGATCATCGGACACAACGGAAGAATAAAAACACGGCATGTTTATTAAACAGTTCCATTGTCGTTTTAAATGAATCCATTTCAAAATGTTCACGTCTTCTGCAGTCTGAATTTCATTCAGTTTATTTGTGCTTTCATTTGAGCTTTTTTAGACATCAGAGTGAAAAGAAAATTATCATTTGAGTGAAGAGAAACATCACAGTAAGTTTCATTTCCCTCCCGTGCGGCACGACGAGCGGCCGACACGCAGAGGAATAAAGATTTCCGAGTAATGGCAAACTGTCACCGTCGGCCGGTAGCTTTCAGAGGCAGGTGACGAGAAAAGAATTGGAAGAAGGGAAAAGGAGTCGGGGGGAGGTGGGGATTTTCTCTCTTGTCACAATTGCATTAGGGGTAGTTGAAGAAGAAGATGTAGGTGACGGGATATGATTATGGATGGAAAGGGGAGCATGAGGTACTTTTTTTTTTGAGAGAGATGAGTTTTCAGCCACGGGTGGAAGGATTGGGGGAGGAGGGGGGGTTTGCGGGGGGAGCAACTGGAGTAAGAAGTTCAATCCACTTTTGGAAATGATGGGGAGAGGAGGAAGCTAAGTAGTCGGGCCGCAGCTCGAATTGCATTTCTCCTTTCTCCATGCTGTGAGCTGATCCCCTCCGAGGTGATGCAGATTAATTTTGGGACGGTGATTCAGTCACTTTACGCTGCAATCCATTTTATTTTTTCTCTCCCCCCCCTTCACAAGACTGAGTGGCCACATTCAATTTCAAAAACACCAGTCGTCACCGAGCAGTGGCTTACAGAGAGCCTTTAAATAATGCCATCGCGCGCACACACACACACACACATACACACACACATACACACACACACAACGGCACCATTAAAGCCCTGAAACGCAGCTTTTTTTTTAGTCCATTAAATTCCAGTTGTTTTAGCCCCATTAACTGAAATTCATTCAAAATTACAGCCGACCATTTCCCTACCTTTTCAGGCTGCCACTTCTTTTCCATTCATGGGTAGAACAATTTGAAAAGATCGTCCTGACGGCTGCCTGAAATTACGAAGCCATCACCATCAATGTACATTTTCTGTCAAAGTAAAAGAATGTTGAACCTGAATCGAGGAATCTTACACCAAATTTTATATCATTTTAAATCAAGAATTTGCACCACTGAAGTCCAATATCAATTAAGATTGTGGCCCTTTTAAAAAATAAAATAAAAAATGATTCGTAAGTGAACTTATTTCCTCATCTGTTAAGAGTTAAAATAATTATGTTAGTCCAGAACCAACACTGACTATATCTGCTGCACCTTTATCCCCCCAAAACGCAGTATTTCCTATTGTTGAGTGCATAAAAAAACGTATGCTTTGAAGCTCCATCTTAGTGTTGCCCGACTCCGCCTACATTGTTAGCCTCGGTGGCTTCTAGACACCTTCCACGTTGCAGTTGCCCAGCAACTGCGTTCTTACAACTTACCCACTTGAAGGCCGAGCATACGGTGCACACAACTTCCCGTGTTGTAACCACGAGCTCACGAGTTCCATCTGAGGGCAGCACCAACTTCTCAGAGCTCTCAAAAACAACGCAGACTTTCCCAGTTCAGGGGAATTCTGCCACCTAAAGCTCAAAACTTTTTCACGAGTGAATTTTTTCACTTCTCGTCTAACTCAAATGAAATATGTTCTGCCAAAAAATGTCCGAATACTAATTTGAGGCTTTATTAACATGGTTTATTGTCCGCCCACATTAAATATAAACAAAGTTGTGTTTTTTTTCAAATAGTTTCAGAGTAATTGAGAGCCAGAAAAGCTGTAGCCAGGTGCTGTAGTTTAATTCAACAGTTGACTGTTTTCTGTCCGGGGAAATAATAAAGCTGCCGTGTGTGCCGGGGGGGAGGTTGGGGCCCTTGGATAAATTTTGTATGAGGTGCCCTCAGCAGGTTAATCCAGCCATCACTGCTGCAAGCAATTTAAAGGGAGTACAAACGAATTGAAGAAAGGAACCGCTGTGAAACTAAACAAATGTGAAGATATTAAAAAACATCTACGCGTATCTTCTGCATGCGTGATGACTGCGCGGCATAATGGGACGTGAAGGCCTCCCTCCTGGAAAGAAAACACAAAAACACCATTAGTAGTGAGAGAGTGTGTGTATTGTGTTAGCTTGTGTGAGTTTCGGGGACGTGTCTGGGACCTATGGGACGGCAGCTGAACTTCAAACCGGCTCGGTTGGCTCCTCCGGGGGTCCATTATGGAGGGAGACAGACACGGTTCTAATGATGATGCTGTGACTCCGCCAACAAAGGTAGCTGAGCAGTTCAAGGGGAGGATGGTCCCATGACAACGGGATGAGTGACAGCTCCCGGGTCGCCGTGGACAGCGGGAGGGAGGGACTCCTGCACTGACGAACCGCGTCATTTGTCGGCGGTGAGCGTGATTGACAGGCGGCAGGGACACTGCCTTCCCAGCATCAGTTGGTAGAAGCAGATTAGACGGGTTCACGTGAGGCCCATTTCACCAAAATTGTATTCGATCCAGAGGTGTCCAGTTGATTAACAATCCACCCACTTCAATCACTTTGTATGAATATCGGCCGGAAAACACATGAAAGTGCTGTGAAGAGGTGAATGCCAGTCAGAACAGGTGAAGCCAGTCAGAAGAGGCACGGTGACAGGATTAAGTGATTCCTAAGCCGCCTCTTTTGTTCCCTTTCCCACAGTCGCTAACAACTTCCATTCATGCACACAAAGGAGGAAGGTGGAGCTGGACGTCCATAGCGTAGCCGAGCGGAGCTGCAGGTGAGGGATTGGAAACACATTTTTAACGAGTGCGTGTAAACGTGCGGTCCGACCGCTCTCCTATGAGCCGGAGGCGTCGGCCTTGTTTACGTACCTCAACGCCGAGTCAACAATGTCGATACCCAATAAATCATGAGTAACACCAGCAGGGTTTGTTTTGGTTCCAGACCAAAACTGAAACTCTGCTTGGTAACCGGATTATAGTGATTCATATTAGACACCGTCAGACCAAACAGGATTTTCTTACAGGAAAGGAAACACACACTTACTCACCTCCATGAGAACTACACGCTAATACAGGAATTCCAAAATGACATAAGCTGGCCGATGGTTGGAAACGTCTCTTCAGCACAATAACAGCTGTGTTGTTTATGTTGACTTATATTTCTGGTATTTATTGAGAAACTTGTGTGGCACGAATGGGAGTGTTACGTGGGTGCGGTCGGATGACTGGTTAACTGGTTTTGTTGTTGGTATTCTGCTGGTTTGTTTTAGCTCCTGTCCCAGAAGATCATTTATTTAAGATTTAAGTTTAGTAGCTCATAAAACTTGGTCACACCATTTGAACTGGACGGTTTTCGGTGTTTATCTAAACATATATTTTGGTGATATTCTCAGGCCACATGTTTTTTTGAATCGCACTTTTCAAAGGCTTTAAAAGAAGTCTGAATAAAAACGGATTGATTTGTGCGTCGTGTGTGCGGCACGAGGTCCTGAAACGGATTTCTTTCTCGCGTGAAATCCTCCCCGATATGACGAATATCTCCTGTGTGGCGCTCGCCCACGACTGGAATCCATATTCCCGGGATGAGTCACGCAGCAGGAGTCAAGAGTTTCTGCGTGGATTATCTCCTCATTGTGAGACGTCGATGAGCTGTTTTGTTTGCTGCCTCCGACGTACCAGAGACTCGGATGAAACTCCTGAGTAATATCCTCGCTCGGCCGAACTCATCTCTGCAGTCGAGTCGGGCGTCTGTCTGCCCACGGACGCCGCGAGCGCTGAGCGTCGGACGCCGCCCGCGTCTTCGGATCACGGGGATTTTCTGCAAGGGGTCGACGTCGCGACGTCGTATTTTGAATTTGTTGTGTCAGCATGCAAAATGAGTCTTTTTTTTTTTTTGTCACGCCCCAAAACAACAAGACCATCGCGGAGACGGCTGCATCCCATTCAAACAAGGCCAACTAAAGTTTCAGCGGTTGCCTTCCCATAGGGAAACCCTCCCGAGCATCCAGACTGCAGCCCTCTGGTTCCGAACAATGTTAAATTACAGACATGTGGAGAGAGGTTAAAGGCCCCCCCCCCCTCGCCCTCCCCAAAAAAGCCTGACTACTCCCAAATGATAAACTCCACAGCCTCCTCAAAACGAAAAACCCATTAAGCACCCGCAACGCCTCGTTGCCTCTCAACGGCGCTCCGCCGGTCCAAGGCATGAAAGCCAGGGAGATAAAACGGAACGGTTTAAATAGGAAAAAAAAAACATCCGAAAAAGTCCCACCGCATCCCCCCTCCTCTTCCTCAATCAAAGCGCGTGAGCGAGATTGCGAGGAGATGATGGACCACCGTGAGAGAGCCCGACGATTTGAGGCTCACAATTTTGTTGTCTGTTTTTGTTTCCTCCTCCTTCCTCCGGTTTCTCAGGCAGTTCTCATATTTTCCTGATAAACACAGCGGTGAAGATATTTTCATTTTCAGCTGCAGCCTCGTAAACAGACGGCCCAGGAAGACAATGTGGTTAGAAATGATGAATTTATAGCCAGTGGCTTTAATATCTTTAACACTCGCCCGCCGATGTGGCAGACGATCGAGGTTTTGTAGCTGGTGATGATGAAAATGGAAAAAGAAAAAAAAAAAAAAAAGACAGAGTACTTTTCAGCTCGGAGGTTGGTTTTTTTTTTAGGAATTATTTTTTTACGGCAGGTTTTAGCCACAAAGCTTCAGTCAGGATGAACAAGGCAGGTTTCTAGAGACATGACCTCGCAGATTTGATACTGGACTCCAGAATAAGAGGAAAACCTAAAGGCTATTCAATAAACCCCAAAAACCTTAAAATGGGGACACACATAATGACCGCCTACAATTATGAATATTGATTCTGATTGGACTGAATTTGTTCCAGCCTGCATCAGCATATATTTATCATTTAGAGCAGAGGTCTTCAAATTTCACGATTATTCAGACCTCCACAGACTCCCTAGGGGTCGTAAAATTTTTGGTTGATTAGACTATTTTTCAATTTTTTTTCCACAAATTTAAATGTCTTTAAAAGAAGGTACCCGTGTATTATTTGAATAGCTTAGTACTGAATGCACAATAACAAGGTATGTTTATGCATTGCACTAGGCCCAGTTTAATATAAAACACAATTTTATACAATATATATAATAGGGGGTCCCTGCTCCATCTCTCTGTCAGTTTGGGGGTCCTTGGCCTGAAAAACATTGAAGAGCCCTGATTTAGAGTATAAAATGTAGTCTTCGGATGTGAAACACTTTTTCTTGCTGTGAAGCACTTTAAGCTGCATTTCATGTATGAAAGGTGCTCTAAAAAAAAAAATGAAGTTTATTATTATTATTAGTCAGATCTCGGCATTGTTAGTTACATTTTTTTATTTAATTTAAAAGATATCAGCCAAACTTCTGCATCTGGTTTCTGGTCCGTGACATTATGTTACATATCATGCGCTGGGTGACAGTTCATTGGTCCATACGGGTCATGTGACCACTGACCAACACATATAAGGAACAGCCCAAAGGCAGCTGATTTGTACCCTGATGAAGGCCCTGTTGCAGTGGAGAACCCTTGTGTTTGACTGAATTGTCCAGTCAGATGTCGGAAATGATAGAACGATCTCCTTACAGCCACTTGAGCAGCGTCCAGACGGAAGGTCGAGTTTAAAACCCAAAACACACACTTACTCTCCGCGAAATAATTCCTGATCGCTCAATAGCGCCAACCTCAGTAGTTCAACCTTTATCAGAGAGAAAATACAGACTCAGCGACCCGGTTGTTGATGGTAAAATAAAGCCAAGAGCCTGACCACCCTAATCAGGGTTTGGCCAAGTGTCCTGGCTCGATGGACGCTTGGCCGTCGCAGCTATAATCTTGCCTGTTGCCCGATACCCCGGCTCGCAGACTCTTTGGCTGAACAGCGAGCGATGGCGGAGAGCTGATGGGCTGTACGAGCTTGATTTGGTGGCGAGAGGAAAAGGACGCCTGGCTTTCTGCGTCTCTGCCTGGCTCTGCGTTGGCAGGTTCTCCTCCCGACTCGCTGGCAGCGCGGCTGGTTAAACAGGCTAGCTGCCTGGATATATTGGCTGACAAAACAACACCGACTCACCGGCTTAGCGACAATTTTGCTCCACCCCTCCCCCCACCCCCTCAACACCCCCCCCCCCCCCCTGCCCCGCGCCTCCCCGTGCTGGTTGTGTTTCAGAGAGCAACCATCATCCCACTGATAGGAAACAGGATCCCTTAATCACTGTGTCCCTATTACATCAACAAGAGAGCGGGCCACCCCCACACAGTCGGCACGCCTTCGCTCTCCGGGTCCACATTGTGTTTTTAAGGACACATTAATCTCTTGTGTAGTAACAATACTGCGCCAAAACTACGGAGACACTTCCTGAGTTCTCGGACTAGTTTTTTACAGTTTGGGCTCGGGGTAACTTTAACGGTCTATTGTGTGGTTTTTTTTGTGGTTTTTTTAAAGGTCCCATATACGTTTCTGCTGCTTTATTTATAGTCTTGACATCCTCATGAAGATATTTCTGTCAAAAACCATTTCAGTACCGTTTCACACCTGTGTAAAGCCTCTCTGTGCATCTCTGCTGAGAACAAGTTGTTTTTAGTGGGTGGTTCCCAAGGCTCATTAAATATTAGTGAGCATCTCCTCTGATTGGCTGACTATTTTCTGAGTGACAGCCGCGCGATCAGACTCATTTGAGCCAGATTCAGACCCCGATTCGGAAACAGCAGACGACAACCAATCACATCACCGACATAGTTACAAATGACTGTCGTCCAAAATGTGAGAAAAAGTCATACTATAGCATTTTCTCCGAAATGTGAAAAAAACTATCCAACTAAATGCACGACTACGCCATGATGCCAACAGCTTGGGGTTCAGTGTCTTAAACAAGGACACCTAGAAATACACATGGGAGGTGTTTGGGATTGAACCACCAACCTTCTGATTACTGAGCAAACCACTCTACAAACTGATCTACAACCACTAGACATTCAGCTGGTTCCTAAATGTGAAAAAAAAAAGTCATATTATAGTATGTCGTCCAAAATGTGAAAAAAAAAAAAAGTCATACTACATATAGCATGTCGTCCAAAACGTGAAAAAATGACGTGACTTTTTTTGCTATTTTTGTCGACATGCTGGATAGAGTAAGATTATTTTTTCGACAATTTGGACTACAAACTATCGTGTGATATTTTTATGAGATTTTGGACGACATATATAGAACCAATATATGTATAGCTATATATTGATGTTTGCATCCTTCAACCTCTTGACAATGAAGAAACTTACAGGAGCTTTATCAGCTCCCTCATGTCCTGAGGATACGGCGAGATGTTGCTGATTCTTCATGCAGCTACGTTGGATTTAGACTTGACTGAAGTGGGACACAAGCAGCTATGAGGTTGTCTGTAGGAGGTCTGTCATTGACTTTAACAGAAACCTGACTGCATTACTGGCCTGTCAATCAAACAGACACGCCCCGACCCAGTTTTTGAGGGCCTATTATTCTTACCCTTAATTTCAGAAGGCCCTTCAGAAAACTAATAAGAAGGAGTGACTTCATTGATCGACGTCATAATGACTTGTGAAAAATGTTTTGACTTCGCATTAGATGAGAGAAGTTGAATGGGAGTCTACGGAGCCGGAGGCTTTTTGGAGCCGACCTCCAGCGGCACTCGGTGGTATTGCAGCTTCAGACACTTCTGCATCGGCTTCATAATTCAGACCTGGAAGCTGCGAACACTTTTTTTTTTTTATATACAGTCTGTGGTTCAGACCTAGAACCTTAACACAGCATCCCTCTGCTCTGTTTCACGTATATCTGATTGAGTATTGCAGCAAAACCCTCTGAACTCACTTCACTAAAGTGATTTGTGAGCACTGAATCCTGTTTCTCAAACGACTGTCTCTTGCACATCGCCGATTTGCGACTCTACGGTCCTTTTCCCCGCTGATGCAAACACAAGAGGAGATCATGTCACGTCGCAAGCTGCAAGATCTCGCTGAAACGAGACCCCGAGACCCGTCACTTTGTCAGGACCCATCAGGCTCGACTCAGATAGCAGAACGAAATCCTGCGACTGCAGTCCTGAACTGCTGCAGGATCCCTATAATCCTTCCTACGGCGGAGCTCCATGAACCAGGACCAGACTCTATCCGTTATCAAAAAGCAACCGTCACCATTTTTAGGATGCAGCAGAGTGTTTCATATTCAATAAAGAGGCTGCTGCTGTGATTAAAACGTGGGATAAAGGGACTTTCCTCCCAAGTCTCCCTTATGTTGCTCGTTTTGGCCTCGCGGTTGTAGAGCGGTTACTCACAGAGTTTGGGGATTGTTATTTCCTGTAGAATTTTTTTTTTTTTTAATAAAATAGCCTCATACGATGATATGTTTAGATAAAAAGTAGTTAAGATAGTAGTTTGTAAAGATCGTCGTCTGGTCTGCACAGTCGTCGACCTCGGACCCATCCAACACCCCCGGGGTCGAGCTGCAACACCGACTGCGAGTCCGACCTCAACGCCCACCAGCGGGAGCAGAAACCCTGCGGGCATCCAAACGCCTCGTGTAAAAAAAATTTAAAAAAAATTAAAAAGTAGAATAAAACTTTCTTTATTGTGTCCCAATGTGCGTTTTGATTTGGTCTGTGTCCGGTGGGTGTGGTCTCTCCTCCCTCTTCCACTCCTCCGGCCGACTGGCACAGCTGCACTCCACAAAAATGTCCGGGAAATGACCGTGTGTACAATAGAACTGTGAATAACTCTAAAATAAGGAAAGTGTAATTGTGGTGTTGTGTGAAACCCGCACGAAGCAGCGAGACAGCAGAAACACGAGGCAGCGCGTCCATAGGAAAAACATTTTATTGAAAAACATTTTCAGTTTGTAACAGACTGGTGGAATGTGTGTCATTTATCCTCACTTTGAACTTTGTTTTTGAATGTTAAAACCATTTTTTTTTTCACAGCCTGGCCATCTCATACTGCGAGGAAGGGGGCGGGGCAGGGAGGAGGGGGAGGAGGGCGAGGGCCGCCCGGTTACCGTGACACGACGAAAGAAAACCAGGAGGGTGGGGGCTGGGGGGGGGGGGCGAACAAACGATGCAAATATAATACTGTGTTACTTACAAACTGGACTGAAATTAAATCATTAACAGAACAACACCAACAAGAAAAAAAAAAAAAGAAAAGAAAAAGAAACTAATTCAATAAATATTTATGGTACACACTTATGGCACAAATATGCAGCAGTCGGTTTGGCAACTTTTCTCTCGTTTTTTTTTTTTTTCCTTTAAAACCAAATTACCATGGAAACAGTGCAAAAGGGGAGGGAGTGGGGAGGACACGGGCTTTCCATCGAGCGCTAGCTAAAATACATAGCAAAAAATTCAAATTTTATACAAAACATCTTACTTTTTAAGAGTTTATAAAAAAATGATTTTTTTTTTTTTTTTTTTTTTTTTTTTAAATTGGGTTTCTGGTCAATATTTACATAAGCTATTTACCAAAAAAGTAGTATGCTCTGTTTTTACTGAAGTGTAATCCATTTTTTTCTGCAACTTTTTTTTTTTTTTCCATTTACTTTCCTAAAAAGGTGAATAAGGCTATTGTAACAACCCAGGATCCATATACAATACAAACATTAATGTATTTACAGTTTTTCTTACCTACAGAAGTACGGTGCAAAAATTACTGAGTCAAGAGTGACCGAGGGCTGACCATACGAGCAAGGCATTTTACAGTAGCCTGAGGTGCTTCTCCTAGCCCGCGCGCTACGACTCTCACAGCGATTCGCTACGACATTTTTCGGAGCGGGGTCGGAGCCGAACCTGGTCGACGTTTTGGGAGAGCGTCGGTCGAGTGGCGGCTAAGAAAAGGACGCCAGATTCAAAGAAACTAATAAGATTGTCATATTCTGCCGCAGACAAGACAGCAACTAAACAGCTCTGTTGGATGTGTGTGTGTGTGTGTGTGTGTGTGTGTGTGTGTGTGTGTGTGTGTGTGTGTGTGTGTGCGTGCGTGTGCGTGTGTGTGCGTCTCTGTCCCGGTGTGTTACATAAGCTTTTTGAATGGGTTTTTGTTTTTTCTTCTCTTTCACAGTTTTACCTTTGTACTACGGCACAGAAAAAAAAAAAAAAAGGTTCAAATAATACTACAAAATAATGCGGGAAACGGAAAGAAAAAAAAAAAAAAAAGCTAACGGCAGGCTTGTGTGACGTACTTCGCTAGCTTTGTGTGTCGTTGGTGTTTCTTGTTTTTTTTGTCGTTACATCTTTCGGTGGCTTAAGAACACTTTTTTTTTCCATAGGTGTGTGTGTTGTTTTTTTTTCTTTCTCAGAATTGATTAAAAAAATAAATAAGAATTGCATATTTTTGCAGATTTTGTAGCCTCTCAGAGGCACAAACCTCAGATCGGACAAGGCTTGGCTTTTTCGGTGACATTTTTTTGTTGTTGTGACGGTGAAACGAATGAGGACGCGGACGATGGGGGGGGGGGGGGTTTGGCGGGGCGGGGGGGGGGAGGCGGCTGAAAGATGCTCGGGGGAGGGGCCTAAAGTCACAGTTTAGGATATTAAGCCGTTAAGATATTAATGAAGTCGCACGCACACGCACACGCACACACACACACACACACACACACACACACACAGCGAGGATGTGAAAGGGGTGTGTGACGAGGAGAATCGGGCGCGCTGGGTGTTCATGGGGAATATCCTTTGGGAGATGCTACACTGAGTGAAGTGTGAGAGACACAGCTACTCTGCCCGTGCGTACACCAACGTGAGCTCTTTTTGGGTCAGATAACTCTCCCCCTCCTCTCCGGGACCGAGCCCTGCTTCTGCCGGGACTCGGCAGGGTCGAGAGATATCAAATAATCAAAAACCTAGATTGCATAATGTGCACTTATACCATAATATATTAAACATTACTTCTTCTTTTTCTTCTCCTTCTCCATCCCGCCTGACAACACCTGTGCTCTGTGTGTTTTATCATAAATAAATTCTGCTTTGTATTTTTTTTTTTTTTTATTTGAAATTTTTTTTTTTCCATCTTTTAACGTCCTTTTTTGTATTTTTTTAAATGTACATCTATGTAGTGAAAAAACAAAACAAAGAAGTAAATCAAAAAGCTGACTATGGAAATGCTAATGGAGACTGAAAAAAAACAACAATGTAAGTCGATGTCCCTGTGCTTTTTCTTTTCTTTCTTTTTTTTTGTTGTTGTTGTTGTTAGGAGAGCACCGGTCGCGCAGATTTCTTTTTGGCCCTTTGGGGCTCCCGTAGTCGTCTCTGGACCCTCTCGGGGGTAAACGTTACAGTACCTAGAGCTGTTGCAGCCAGCTACGCTAAACCTCAGCTAGACCTCGGGCCTCTTCGTCGCCTGATGCGTAAGAAAAACAAAACAAAACAACAAACACGGCAGTAAGGCGAGTTGGAGTTCTTATTGCCCCGAATGAGAAGCCCACGAAGCCCTCGCTACGAAACCCGACGGGACTCGGCTGCTCTCCGGTTCCCCGGCCGTCACCGCGTCTCTCCGAGGACGAGCGGAGGCGGCGAGAAGAGCGAGACAAAAAAAAGGGGTAAAAAGTGCTGCGCTCATGTCATATGAAAAGTCCTCCACTCTTCCCAGAAGCCACCTGGGCAGCAGAACCTGACAGGTTTATTGTTTTTTTTTCTTTCGTTCGCGCTCCTCGTCCGTCCCGAGCCGCTGCAGAAAGAAAAAGAAAACGTGGACAGAAAACGGCAGATTTTTTTGTTTGTTTTTTTGTCTTTCGAAAACCGGCGATGAGGAGAAACGGCGAGATACCGAACAGTTCACATGAGGCGGCGTGTGTCTGTGCGCGTCGGGGGGGCGGGTGGGGGGGGTGATGGCGAGTGTGTGTGGGCGGCGGCAGCGGGGGGTGTGGGGGGGGGGGGGTTGAATGGATGAGTCACTCGGGGCGAGGGGCGGTGGGGGGGGGGGGGGGGGTCGCAAGACAGGAGAGACGGGAGGATCCGTCTCCTCCGTCCTCGACCGGCCGGTAAATCCGCAGAGTGTCTCTGGCCAGCGAGCGCGGAGGGAGTTAATGGTCACTCTTTCCTTTCGACGCCACTCGTTGTTGTTTTGTTTTTTTTGGAGTCTCTTGTTTGTTTTTTTTTCCCCCAAAGCAGAAGTCTCTCTCTCAAGGTGAGGCCGACACTTCCGTGTTCCGTAATTCCTCTCGCCCCCCCCCCCCCCCCCCAAAGGGGGAACCCTTTACGTCCGTACATCCGTCTGTCCGTCCCACAGAAATAAAATAATAATCAAAAAAAAACAACAACACACTGTGCGTCTGTCCAACTTCCCGATCCCATTTAAAACGTTCCCTCAGAGCCGGCCGCGGTGCACGAAATAAAAACAGGGAGGTGAAGAAGAGATCGTCCTCTCGACTTCCCGAAAGCTCCAAGAGAGCGGCGGCGGCGGCGGCGGCGGCGGCGGCCTCCTCACCGGCGCTCTACAGCGACCGAACCAGAGCGACAAGGCGTCAGCAAAAACTTCGAGAATAAAGGAAAACAAAACGGTGACAAAACATCAGAGGAGGAGGAGGAGGAGTCGACGGTGAGAGAGAAAGAGTGTTCGGGTGTGCCGGCGGCGCCCGCCGGAGCCAAAGACCCGCTCTGCCCGCGGATGGATCCACTTCCTGCCGTTAAAAAGTCCCGCTCACACTTTGTAGTAGATGTTGGCCGGACTCTGCGGCGGCATCTCCTGCACGATGTACACCGGGTGTCCGTAGTCGCCGCTCACCTTCTCGTAGTGCGGGCAGAAGACGCTGTCAGCAGTCCTGAGCGGGATGATGATGTCGCTGGGCTCCGAGCCGTTATTGTTCCCGCCGCCGCCCCGCTTGGGCGTGGCCAGCGTGCTCAGGGACAGCGTGGCGGCGTGCTGCGGCGAGTGCTTGCGGTGCCGCCGCCGGTACTTGAGCAGCAGCAGCACCAGCATGATGATGATGATGATGAAGATGACGCTGCCGGAGGCGATGCCCACGAAGATGGCCGCCTCGGAGCCGATGAAGCTGGACGACTTGCCGCCGTTGCCGTTGTTCTCGTTGCTCTCTCGGGACACGGCGTCTACGGGGAGGGGGTGGGAAGGTGGGACCGAGAGGGAGGGAGGCGGGTGAGACAAACAACTCGGAACATTTTTTTTTTCACGTAAAAACGACAGCAAACGGGGACACTGTGAAACGGCCTCAAAAGGTTTCCATGGCGACGGACCGTCTGCACATATGAAAACTGTTTATTGTGCCTTCGAACGCCTGATCAGCGATGTGTTCGCGGCGCGTCGATCAGCCGCCGGCAAATAATCTCCACAAAGCGCCTTGAAAAAAAGATCTTGAAAAGTATTTTTTTTTTTTTTTCCTCCCGCGTTTCATTTTCTTTCATTACGAGTCGTCGGCGAAGAGAGAAAGAGCGAACCGCAGGCTTTTGTGTAAAAGGTCACATCCGATGGGTGGACATTCAGATTCATCCGGTGAAGACGGCGCCCTTGAAAGTCGAGCGACAGTCGATACGACGGCAGTCAAGACGGCACTTAAAGGAATTGCATTTTCCTTTTTTTTTTTTTTTTAAAAGACATTAAAAAAGTAACTTCAACGGCTCCGAAAGACATTTTTTTGGAGGGACGACCTAAAGCCGAGGCCACGCCCCCCTGACTGACGGACAAAGGACTGACTGCAGGACTTTTATGTAGGTCAGCTTGTTGGGGTTTTTTTTTGGTTCTCGAAGGCCCCTTCTTCTTCTTTTTTTTTTTTTTTTTTTCCCTTCGAAGCGGAAATTTGCCGGTCTTGATTTTCTAACTGCAATCTAATAGCGGGAGATAAGAGACCGTCTGGGTTGTGATTGAGGCGGAGAAGAAAACAAGCGTGCGTCTGTGTGCTCGGGAAGCGAGTCGTTTAAAAAAAAAAAAAAAAAAAAAGATGGCAGACAGCGATCGGATGGGTTTTTTTTTTCCCCTCCTGGAAATGTCACTTAAAGCGGCGGGTTGAGGCTGGAGCGCGGCCAACATGGAGATACCTTATAAGTCCTTGAGGGGGCCGGAGATGCCTATCAGTTTTATAGGCAACATTCAATTACTGCCTGATGAATCGCTGACCTTTCTTTCCTACTCACACACACACACACACACACACACACACACACACTCTTAAGTAGCGCTATCTGCTCTTAGCCGGCCGCACAATCGTGCGCCCCAAATGCCAAATTGTTCTGATAAATCCTCCCGCATCGTTACCGCTTTCCTTCGGGATCGGAGCGGTAAAGAAGGCGATCTTACCTGGTTTCTCCAGCACGTCGTTGGGGTTGTAGGCCTCCTTGCCGTCCGAGTGCTTGGGAGAGTACGGCACTCTGGTGGGGCTGTCTTTGGGTGAAACGGGGTCAGAGGGACCTGGGGGAGGAAAAAACAAACAAACAAACAAACAAAAAAAACACAAAGGAGTTAACGGGTGGGAAATGTTTTGTGAGTCGTGTTTAACAGCTGGTTTTCTACGAGTTAGGACGGAGTGACCGTATTAGGACGATTTGGGGGGGGGGGGGAGCCATCTTATTTTCTGATGAATGAGGGATTATTTCCAGATGGACCTCCAGAAAACTAATAAGAAGGAGTGACTTTAGCTAACAACACCGAGATAACCGCTGGAGACATTTTATTGACTTTGTATTTGATGAGAGAAGTTGAATGGGAGTCTACGGAGCCGGAGGCTTTTTGGAGCCGAGCTCTGGTGGCGCTCGGTGGTATTGCAGCTTAAGGCAACTTCTGCATCAAACTCGTTGTTTCTGTAACTTGTGGAGCTTCAGCTGAAACCTGCATAGAACTCCGTCAGTCTTCGTACAAAACAAACTGCACTTCTTCTTCTGGTTCCACATAAAAGAAGTTTTCACTCATAAATCTCCCGGTGACCCAGATACGACTGAAATCGAGCGCGAGGAGCAGCCGACGGTCGGCTTTTTTTCGTGTTCGTGTTGCGCTTTTAAAAGGCCCGACGCTCTCCTAATCTTCGGGGTGAACTCTGCTCTTTGTGGAAACGTTTTCTTTGAATAAATCCGCTGATTTGTACGCAGCTCTAGTTGCATTTTAAAAAAAATAAAAAAAAATACAGGATTACATCCTGGCCCGTTAAGCACCTCTTCGATTAATTCCACCCACCCCGCCGACCCGGTCGGAGATTCACGACGAGATGGGTCGACCTCCGGGAATATTTCCCGCTCTTTCCGGTGACTGATTTATGAATAATCATTGCTGTGATTAATTTAGAAAAATAAAAAAAAAAGGGGGGGGGCGGCTCCGGTCATGGTGTCACACACGCGGGAGTCCTGAGAATTACTTGTTTGTGTGCATCTAAACTCCCATTTGCATGTGTGTGTGCAAAAGCTCTCCAGTCCAGAGATTGTATGACAGCAGATGCTACCGGTGCATGTGTGCATGCAAGCATGCATGATTCTGCGTGTGTGTGTGTGTGTGTGTGTGTGTGTGTGTTTGAGCGCATTAGGCTTCCACTAGATTACATTTCCTGCCCCCTCGCAGCCCCAGGTGTCATGGAGACGATGGAGCTGCATGCTGCACAAGAACCTCCCCCGCGACCTTATTAGTGCATTTTTTTTTTTTTTAATTTATTAATTTTTTTTTTTTTTTCCAGAGTCGCACACAATTTCTTTTTTTTCTTTTTCCGGTAATTCAACGACGGGATACTCACTCTGTCCCACTTTCATGATTATCTTCATGGACTTGGTCTTGCACACGCCCCCCTCCTGGTTGTCGATGCCCTCCATGGTGCCGTTGGATGTAGCTGTGGCAGCGGAAGAGAGGAAGAGAGAGAGAGCGAGAGAGGTTAGGACGAGCGTGTCGGCGCCAGCATCTCGCAGCAGAAGGATGTGAAACTGTGCCGCCATTTCTGCCTTGAAGCCGATCTGGGAAACGGCCAGCCGGCTCCCAAAGACAACAGAGGAAGGATATGACTCATACCCTCCTTTAATAAAATCACAATTTGCCCGTTCATCACCTCTGCCGCTTCAGATTTCACATCCCCAAAGTCAATTAGCTTGAGTAATTGTGACTGTAATATCTCTAACTGTGCTGACGGGCCTCGTGAAAGGAGGCAGTTAACGGGGGGGGGGGAGGCGAGGAGACGACACTCCGGAGAGCGTTAGCCGGTTATTAAAGAAACACACTTTTCTGATTTTTCCTCAAACGCTCTGATCTGGAAAAAAAAAAAAAAAAACTAAAAACCTGAAGAAGGAAGATCTGCTGACGGCATGAAGATAAAGCACAGAAGAAAAAAAAAATTTGAAATAAAAACAGGCTCTTTATGATGAAGAGCTGAAAGAACGTTTTAACGCGGGAGGAAACACGAGAGCACCGCCGAAAGCTGTGAAAGGGGCGGAGCCGGACGTCTCGCGTGTTGACACGAGCAAGACAAAAAAAACCTGCAAGTAGACTCTTAGAAACAAGCGGCGACAAACAGCGACGTCATCGTTGGTTCGTGAACGTTACGAAGCCTCCGGTTCAGATTCTGTCCGTCGCCCATCTTTGCGAGTTCGGAGCAGGTTCGGAGCAGGAAGCGACCATATTTGGACGAGCTGTGGGAGGGGGGGCGGGGGGGCAGCGGTGGATCTGACCGATCTGATTGGAAACCTGACGATACTACGTCCCGCCCACCGATAGCTGAAACATGACTGCACCACAGGCCTGTCAATCAAACAGACACGTCCCCCCCCCCATAAACAGGTCTTTTTTTAAGATCATTTTCTAATTATTTTCTGATGGACCTCCAGAAAACTAATAAGAAGGAGCGACTTTAGCTTAACAACACCGAGATAACTGCTGGAGACATTTTATTGACTTTGTATTTGATGAGAGAAGTTGAATGGGAGTCTACGGAGCCGGAGGACTTTTTGGAGCCGACCTCTAGTGGCACTCGGTGGTACTGCAGCTGAAGACACTTCTGCATCGGACGCATTTTTCAGACCCGGAAGCTACGAACGCTTTCATATCCAGTCTGTGAAGGGAAACTGGTTTATTTTTTTATGTCACATTTGCGTTGCCCCTGGAGGCGGGCGTGCAGAAGTGCAAGCGAGCGTGAATCACGAGGAGGACATGTAGCATGCAGAGAGGGAGATGAAGAGGAGGAGGGGGTGGGGGGGGGGCTGGGAGGGGGGGGGGGGGTAGTGCTTGTGGTCTATCAGGTCAGTAACACAGAGGCTAACGAGCTGCCGGGGCTTAGCGGCTTGGCTTCCCGCCAGCGCTCAGTGGCCAGCATTCACTACGAACAGCCCCCCCCCCCCTTTGCCTCTGCTTCCTCCTCTCCCTCTGCTTCCTCCTCTTCTTCCTCTTCTTCTTCCACCTCCTCCTCCTCATACCTTCCTCCCTGACAGCCACCTCGACGTGTCTCCTCCATCGGCGGCAGAGGGAATTGAAAGGCAAGGGTGGCTTCGAACGAGATCCCTGATTGAAATAGCTTCGAACATTTTTTTTTTTTGCTCTTCTGCATGGTCGTACTCTTCCTCCTCCTCCTCCTCCTCTTCCTCCCAACCACCAATCATTTTGATCTGAATCCCCTTGCTTCAATAAGACGGTGATGGGAGCGGACACAAAGAGCATGTTAACAAGGACTCCCTCCTCCTCTTTCTCTTCCTCCTCCTCCTCCTCCTCCAGCTGACCTATGGCTCTTCCAGTGGAGACCGAAAAGCACATTAGAGACAAAGCTCCTTAAAGGCTTGCAGCCCCCCCCCCCTCCCCTTCCCCTCCTCAGAGTGTGTGTGTTGATTTCATAAACCTGTTAGCACAACACACATTAAATTTGTTTTTTACGATGCCGCAGGACGCCGTTCCCTTCGCGTTCGTGGAGGTGCTCCGAGCCACCTGTATGAGCTGCTTCCTTCCCTTCGCCCTGAACAACCATTGAACACATCGGCAGCCGAAATACAAAAAAAAAACAACCCAAAAAAAACCACGTCTCTTTTTTTTTTTAAACAGAAATGCTTCAATCTGGACTCAGTTTTTCCAACCAGAAACTCTCCTTCCCCTTTAAATGTGCAGTCACACAGGCGACGTGGGCCTGACTTGGATTTAAACAGAATGGGATTGTTGAATCGGCTCAGGCTGAATGAGCCCCCACCCCCACCCCCACCCCCCCCCCTCTCCGGGCCGGGCCGGACCGCCTCGCAGACTTGGTTCAAACAAGAACCCTCACAAGTGGATTTATTCACCGACTACAGACGAGAAACTTCAGCTCGTCTCTGACCTTCAGCAAGAAAACAAAACAAAAAAAGCTGCGGCTCGTTTTCCTGCAGTCAAACACACACACACACACACACACACACACACACACACACACACACACACACACCCTGCACCGGGAGAGTGTGTGTGTGTGTGTGTGTGTGTGTGTGGGCGGGGGTCAGGAAAAATCACTCACCGGCTGTGACAAAGTATCGCTTGAGACCAAAGTGACAGCCTGAGTGGGTCTGTGAAGAAATGTGCCAGCACACACACACACATACACACACAGACACACACACACACACACACACACACACACATACATACATACGCACATACATATATATACACACACACACACACACACCTTCTTAACTTAATTCAGACCTCCCTGCTCGTGATAACAGGAAGTAGCTGCACGGTTTCACCGAGCAGCAGGTGGAGGTTTAGCCGACGTAACGGCTGAACGTCATGCAGGAGAACTGTTTGCGGTTCCGGTCGGACGAAGTCTCGCGGAGCCTCGTGAAGTCCCGCAAAGTCTCGCGAGGCCTCGTGAACTCTCGTGAGGCCTCGCTCCGAGGGCTGCCTCGCTTAACGCTGCCAAATTCCCCGGGTGTAATTAATACACAATGCGGTGCCCAAAGACAATGCTGGGAGCAGAGCGAAGGCACGGCAACGAGGGGAGGGACAGACAGGAAGTGTACAACGCACAGAGACAGAAGAAGAAGAGGAGGAGGAGACAAAGGTAGCTATGATCTAACGACCGTCCGTCGGGTCGCTGCGGAGCGAGGAGGCTCCATCACGGCGGCGGGGTCACGGGCCGGTGAACGCCCGTCACGGCCACGCAGCCTAATCGCCCGCGACAGGAGGCGCCATCGACCCCTTCAGGGACCCCGCTGACCCACAGAGCAGGAAGAACCGGCGCTGCCGCTCCACGCCGTCACAAAAACGAACCTGCTGTTCGAACGCAGTGTTTAACACGCAGTGACGTCATCGTCGGTTCGTGAACGTTACGAAGCCTCCAGTTCGGATTCTGTCCGTCACCATCTTTGCTAGTTCGGAGACGGTTTGGAGCGGGAAGTGACCGTATTCGGACGAGCCGGGGGGGGAGGAGCCAGCGGTGGATCTGACCGAGCTGATTGGAAACCTGACGATACTAACGTCCCGCCCACCGATAGCTGTAACCTGACTGCACCACAGGCCTGTCAATCAAACAGACACGCCCCCAAAAACAGGGGACATTTGATCGACTTTGCATTTGATGAGAGAAGTTGAATGGGAGTCTACGGTGCCGGAGGCTTTTTGGAGCCGACCTCTGGTGGCACTCGGTGGTATTGCAGCTTAAGACACTTCTGCATCGGGAGTCATTTTTCAGAGCCGGAAGCTACGAGCGCTTTTATATTCAGTCTGCGTTTCATAACGTGATAATAATAATGATCCGGTGAATAAAGAAGTGGATCGGAGGAGCAGCGAGGTGACGGTTTCTACTTCCTGTCGAGACTGAAGCTGACTGCGATTAAAGCCCTGACGAAACGTCGTCGTCTGCTCCGACTGTGAATGCGTCCCTCGTCCTTCTCCTGCCCTCCTCAGCTCATCTCCTCTCTCTCTCTCTCTCTCTCTCTCTCTCCCGCTCTGCCCCCATTATTCCCTCCAGCTCCCTCGTTAGCTCTCTTTCGCTGTCGTCACTCCTCCTCTGCCCCCCCCCCCCCTCCCTCCTCATTCATCTCTCTCCTCCCTCTCATGTAATCATCGAGCTCGCTGCAGGCCATGCTGCCGCCGACGATCACGTCGCGACTCATCTGCTCCCAACTGGAGGCAGCATTGTGGGAGCGCGCTGACCGATCTGCATGCACACCCCACCCCCCTCCCGCCCCCTCCCGCCAACCTCCCCCCCACCACCACCCCTCCATGCAGGCACGCAAGCAAAAACAGGGCTTCATGCTGCCCCAGCCTCCACGTCGCAAGTTATCTGAACGTAAAGGGGCGTCGAACATCTCGCCTGAGGTCCAAACTCGACTAATCCGACGCGTCAGTGGCGTCTGTGAGAAGAAACGGAGGATTAAACGGCGGTTAATTAATTAATTACGTGTCGAGCGCTCGCTCCAAAAAAGACAAAATGAAATCCTCGCCATTAACTTTTCAGGACACACACACACACACACAGATGAGAGGATGGAGATGCTTCCAGGTGGAGTCGCACACACACACACACACACACACACACACACACACACACACACACACACACGCACACCTCTGCACACATCTCTGTGTGGGTGTGTGTGTGTGTGTGTGTTTGTTTGTGTTCTCCTGTTTACCCGTGCAGAGTACACAACAGAGAGAGAGAGAGGGCTGGTGGAGCTGCAGAACCGGGACCGAGCCAAGGAGAGGCAATTAACCAGGAAGAGGTGACACAGTCCGACGGAGGAGCAGCTCGCCGGCTGGCTGCTTCCTGTCTTCAGGCTACAGACGTTAGCATTATTTGTGTGTTTTTTTTGTGTGTGTTGTTTTTTTTTGGAGGGGGAGGGGGGTGGGGGGGGGGGGGGGGGGAGAGAGAGGGATTTGCAAGAAGTGAAAAATCGGATTTCCCAAACATCCGAACCCGGTCCCTGCAGGTTCTGATCCACCCGCCACACGAACCGATGGGAGCTCAGAGCTTCAAGAGCCGGGCCGAGTAAACAGCAGCAATCGGGTCATCAATAATTGAGAGCAGCAGGAGGAGACGGGGGCCGGTGGGAGGGAGGGAGGGAGGGGAGGGGGTGCTCCTGCACCTCTTCATGTCTTTGTAGTCGTCTGTACGCGCGCACACACACACACACACACACACACACACACACACACACACACACACACACACACACACACACACGTCGAACACAGCTGACGCTCAGAGGGTGTCAGATATTCTGCCAACAAGCTGGAAAATATGAAATCAGAACCGTCCTGAGCACACGTGTCACCTGTCGGACTCAAAACCACCTGCAGCTCCGACCCGGCGCCGATGTCTCGGACTCGAGACTTTTTTTTTCTTTTTTTTCCCAATCTCTCACCACCTGCAACGTTTGTTCTGCAAACAACACCCCCTCCCCCCCCCCCACCGCAACCCCCACCCCCCACCCCCCACCCTCTACCCCACCCGATGGAGCGTTTCCGTCTCTCCTTCCTCCGCAGTCAGAACCGCGGCCCTCCCCGCCGCTGACAGCTCACAGATGGCGGCGCCAGAGACTCGCAGATGGTCCTATCTGCGCCGCACGCAAAACCTACCCCCCCCCCCCCCCCGCCCCTCCCCGACCCCCCTCCAAACCCCCTGCACCCCCACCGTCAGCGCCACACAGATGGTTCACTCCGTACCTCCCCGTGTTTCAAACCGGGGCGCCGTCGCTCAAAAGAAATATCACCCCCATCAGAGCTTCCTCCCCAGGACGGCGTTGTTACGACATCACGGACGATCAGCTGACTGGAGCGACCACACCTGGACTGGACAGCCAAATCACAGAGCGTAGGAGAACTTCAGGGGGCGGGGCGTCAAGTCCAAAGGCGAACGTTTCTCTCCCAAACCGAGGTCATCGAACATCAGAACGACTCATCGTTTTTTGTTTTTGTTTTTGTTTTTTTTTTCCCTCTCCGTCTCACTCCGGTTTGAAGATTCTCACGTCGGATCTCGCTGCCGGCTCCGTTTATACGAGAGGAAAATCCCCAGAGGGAGAATCTTTAAAAAACACAACTTCAAATGCAGCCAAAATGTTTACTTGGTGCTTAAATCTGCAAGAACTCCAGGAAAATAAAAAGTTCTCCGACTTTTCTCCTCAGCCGGATATCCCTCCGAATGTCGACCGTCGACGTCTCGGAAAAGGTGCAACCAGCAGATCGGAGGTAGAAAATGGTGCAAGATAAAGATTATTTTCATTATCGATTCATCCGTCGACCGTTTCATTTTCAAAAAAGGACAGAAAATACTAAAAATCAAATGTCAACTCGTGTTTCCCAAAAGCCGAAGGTGCAGCCTGAAATCTCTTGTTTTGTCCAAAAAAACTAAATATTGTCATTGAACAAGCAGGAATCAGAGAATTTAAACATCTTGTCATTAAAAGAATGACGCAAAAAAGTTCATCGACTGATCGTGGAAACTCAAAACCAAGCAGCAACCCGCAGTTCAGATTCTGTCCGTCACCATCTTTGCTAGTTCGGAGCGGTTTGGAGCAGGAAGTGACCATATTTGGACGAGCTGGGGGAGGAGCCAGCGGTGGATCTGACTGATCTGATTTCAAACCTGACAATACTACGTCCCGCCCACCGATAGCTGTAACCTGACTGCCCCACAGGCCCGTCAATCAAACAAGACACGCCCCCAGAAAACAGGTCATTTCGAATCTTCTTTTCTAATGAATGAGGGATTATTTTCAGATGGACCTCCAAGAAAACTAATAAGAAGGAGCGACTTTAGCTAACAACACCGAGATAACTGATGGAGACATTTTATTGACTTCGTATTTGATGAGAAAAGTTGAATGGGAGTCTATGGAGCCGGAGGCTTTTTGGAGCCGACCTCTAGTGGCAGCCGGTGGTACTGCGGCTTCATTTTTCAGACCCGGAAGCTACGAGCACTTTTATATACAATTTATTATCAAAAACACGTGAAAGGTTTACTTACAGATGATGTAGTAGTCCTTCCCCCTGAAGAACTCGAGGCCCCACAGGTTCGGGCTGAACTCCTGGAACTTGAGCGTGAACTTGACATCCTGGTCGGGTTTGACGCAGTTGAGCAGCGGCGTGTCGGCCTTCGTGATGGTGCAGCTCTCCAGCTGCTCCCGGGGCACCATGTACACCTTGTAATACTCCACGCTGTCGGCCGCGCCGCCGTCCACGCGGGGGCACACAATGTCCAACTTGTCCCCGATCTGCGGGTACAGAACCACGCCTTGGCCCGGCACGAATCTGGAAGGACAAGGGAGAGGGACATTAGTCAGCCGCAGAAAAACTGATGAGCGTCATTCATTATAAATCGAGGGTTGGAGTGTTTGCCATAAAGCCTCTCCGTACTTTCAAGAAGAAAAGAAAAAAAGAGAGAAGTCGGCTTAATTATTGATGTGGTAATTACTGATTGTGGCCATTAATTTTAGATGACGGAGGATAATGGCGGGATGTGCGTGACCCCCCCCCCCCCCACACACACACACACACACACACACATCGGAAGATAAAAATCACTTTCTCCAGCGACGGAAAAAGAGGATAATTAACGGGATGGACGAGGAGAAGAAAACAATGGAACGACGGCCTGGAGGAGCTTCGTGCAGCTTAAATTTCACTGCCGACAGTAAAAAAAAATAAAAAATTAAAAGCACAATCTGAGACGTTCAGCGTGGACGGAAATAAAGGGGAAAGGAAACGCTGCATGTTCGTGTAATCTACTCATAATCTGAGACATTTCGTTGCTTTGAAATCTCCTCCCTGTATGTCTACATGCTGTTCATAAAAAGGCCTCGACCTCCTCCGTCGTGAACTTTGACCCTCCGAGCCTGAACGAGGAGCTCGTCTCCTTTCTGGAGCCGTTAAGGAAACAGCTCCTCGTCTCTCTCTCTCTCTCTCTCTCACACACGGCGTACGGCTTTTACAGATTTTCATTTTTTTTTTCTTTTCTTTTTTCCTGCGACTACAAAGAGCGCAGCGGCGGGGGTGGTGGTGGTGGTGGTGGTGGTGGGTGGGGGGGGGAGCCGTGACGCGGGGGACCGGTGGCGACGCAGAGCCGATTCATAATTAACAAAGGGAGCTAAATGAAACGGCTGAATCACTTTTCATTTCTACATAAACACACACGGCGGCTGCTCGCTGTCACAGAACGACTTCTTCTTCTTCTTCTTGTTTTACCTCCGTCGCACACACGCACACGCACACGCACACGCACACGCACACGCACGCACACACACACACACACCGCGCACATTATTTCTCCTGAAACAGCATCGTCTCTGCTGCTGGCAAAGGATCACGTGCGCAAGCACACACACACACACACACACACTGCAGCAGCTAACTAGGCCGAGCGAGCATTTTTCCTGCCCCCCCCCCCCCCCCCCCCCACCACCACCACCACCACACACTCATCCACCTCCCTTCCCTGGGGGGGCACACTCAGCGAGGGGACAGTGTGTCCGGTGATGGACACACAGGGAGAGAGAGAGAGAGAGAGAGAGGAAGGGGATGTATGTCTGTGCATCATAGCGCCATCTGGCCTCATCTTCTCATCTGTGTGTGTGTGTGCGTGTGCGTTTGTGTGTGTGTGCGTGCGTGTGTGTGTGTGTGTGTGTGTGCGTGTCTGGAGGAAGAGGAGGAAGAGGAGGGAGAAGTGGAGCAGAGAGAGAGAGAGGCGAGGGCCTCAGAAAGCCTGCAGGCTTCCCTTCTACATATATTGTGTGCATTAACCGTGTGTGTGTGTGTGTGTGTGTGTGTGTGTGTGTGTGTGTGTGTGTGTGTGTGTGTGTGTGTGTGTGTGTGTGTGTGGCTGGAAGCGCTCATTCCTGCGTGCAAGTGGGCATGTGTGTTCATACGGAGGGGAACGCTGCATTTGTTTACTTTAAACGTGTGCGCGTGTGTAGAAGAGTTTCAGTATTCGGCGTCCACAACAACAACAATAACAACAACAACCGCAACAACAACAACAACAACAACAGCACAGAGGGATGAAGAGCAGACCACAGCTCCTCGTCTTCATCACGCTCAGCTCGTCTATGCACTCACGAGGTCGAAGGTCAGCGTTTGCAGCTCTTTAAGTTTAAACGACGTGCAGCGTTTTGATGATTTAAAGAAATGAGAGCTGCAGCGACGACCCATCGATTTTAAGAAATGACTCATCATTTTAATTATTTAAAGAAAAACTCAAAATATCCATATTTTATGCTTTTTTTTTTTTTTTTTGGCAAACATCTTTTCTTGGACGTTTATGGTGGTTTTCTAATATTTCAGATTAAGTGACAAAATAATGTCACAGATTAATTGATAGCGACAGTAATTGTTCGTTGCATGAGATTAAAACACATTTATTTCAAAACAAATGCACACACACAGCTGCTGCACATCAGAGGGTTTTCACTTCAGTTAAAGTACTAATACACATTTCAAATACTTCACTACGACTCAAAAGTCCTGCATGAAAACTTTACTGAAGTAAAAGTAAAACAAATTCTCAGCAAAATGTACTTACAGTATGGAAAGTCAATGTTTTACTGTTAAATATGATGTTTTTTTTAAATCAGTATGTTTGTTGCATTTGAACTGCTGCAGTCGTTTAAGGTTGTTCTGATTTTTTTTCTATAAAATGAATATAATTTCTATAAAGTTATAATCATTCCGAATCACGAGCTCAGAGAAACTAAATATTTTCCAGCAATTCAAGAGGCTTTTCAAATAGTTTTGATCGAATTATTTCAGCACATTAAAAAGAACTTGTTTATTAGTTTATCAGAAAACAATTCAAATTAAAAAATCAATACATTTTGGAGATAGATGTTTGTTTGTTTTTCTAAACAGGTTGAAAAACTGAAATCTGGTGCACAAAAGTTACATAAAATGAAAATACTCAAAGTACAAACACCTCTAATGTGTACTCAAGTGCAGTATTTGTACTCAGTTACACACCAGGTGAGCATGTTTATAATAATGATAATAAACAAGAGATCAAACACACACACACACACACACACACACACACACACACACACACACACACACACACACACCTCGCTGACTCAAACTCCAGCTGATTCGCCGTCTGATCAGAGCTCTCAATAAACGCTGAGTCAGAGGAACGACGACAACAACAGCGTGAAGACGAGCTGCCGATGAAGAGATGAAATATCACACAGAGGGACTGAGAGGAGGGAGATGAGGAAGAGGAGGATATGATGAAGAGGAGGAGATGAAGAGTACCAGACTCTGAGGTGGGTGAGGTCACAGGAGGAGAAAATCTGCCATCTCATGATTGTAAATGCATTTGAACCCGCCCAGCATGCTTTGAGGCCCTTCACCCCTTCTGACACCCCCCCCGCCCCCCTCCCGCCCCCAAACTTTTCCTCAGACCTCTTCTTTAGTGAGGACCCCGCCCCCCCCCCCTCCCCCCTCCTCCTCCTCCTCCTCCTCATCCTCCCCCCCCCGTCGTAAATATTCCTGCAGCGTTTCAACACACTTCTTTCTTAAAAGCATTAAAGGCGGTTAAAGTGGGACGTAAATAACCGTCGGCTGACGTGAAGATAAACAGTGAAGAAGAAATATGTTTACTCATTTTTACTGAGTGGATTTATTAAAAACAGACGCTTTGTAGACTTCTGCTCGAAAGAAACACACTAAGATTGACGTGTTTTTTTGGTCGTTATTTGGCTCTATATCATTTAATTTGCTCGAAGTTTAAAAATATGTTCGTTTTTAAGGTCAAAATGCTATGGGTTTTTTTTTTTCTGCGTGTTTAGTTACAGAAAAATAAAAACAGAAAGTCGTTTTGTTCCATCGGCAGGAAAAACAACAACGCCGAACACGACTTTTCAGAGAATACAACATCAGAAAATAGAAGAAAAACAAGATGTTTACATTTTCAGATTTGACAAACTAAAACATGTTGTGTTTACTGTCATAAAAAAAAAACACAGCTGATATATATATTTTTGATTAAAAATGACTTTCATGAACCAAATTCATTTTCTATTAACTGATTAATGAATTAAAAAAGGTCACGTCAGCACTTTCAAGGTGTTTCAAAGAGCTCGACAACAATCATAAAATATTAAACTGAACTCCATCTGTTTTTAAAAAAAAAAAAAAAAAAAGTGAACTGCTAGTTGAAGTGAATTCTGATCGAATGCACGAAGTCAAAGCAGAGAAAGCAGAAAGAATAAATCATTTTCTAGTTCCGGGTTCTCGCGTGATGATTTTTTCTCCTTTAATCTGCTTTATGACGTTAAAATGGAGCTTTTTAGACTGAAAGGCTTCATTGAGGTTTTTGTGAGGTTGTAAAGGCTAATTTTTTTTTATATTTTACACACTAAACTATTCGTGGGATTACGTAAAAGTTGTGAAAATAAAGCACTAATCTTTAGTTTTTCAGTGTTTTCCTGTCGTGCAGCTCGGTGTTTGTGTTTAAGAGGCCGCGGCTCGGAGGAAGAAACCCCGGCAGGACGTTTTAATCACGGAGGTTCGGCGAGAAGGTAAAGAGCCACAGGTGTCTCCGCTTTTTTTACCATTCAGACGTGGCTTTTATTTTTGAAAGGGCCAGCTTTACCGGGATAAAGAAACAGCAGAAAGCAGTTTAAAAAAACAACAAAGTTTAAGTGACGATGAAATGAGATGGGGTTTTTTTTTTTTTTTGCCAGCTGTTAACTCTTCAAGCTGAAAGCAGTGAAAGTTGATTTGAGCCTCCACCGGTCCACAGATGTTCCTCTCCTCAACGCCTGTCTTTAGGTTTGATGTCTTCTTTTAAACGAGGGCGAGGAGGAGGAGGAGGAGGAGGAGGAGGAAGTGGAGGAGATAAAAGGAGGAGATAAATAAAATGATGATCTACTTCCTGTAACAACATTTCAGATCTCAGATGAAGCCCGTCGTCCTGTTGCTGTCTTTTTTTTTTTTTTTTCAGATTTTATATTTAAAACCTTTTTGGATCTTCCTCTCCTCCTTCTCCGTCTTCTTCCTCGTCTCATTAAAAAAAAAAAACTAAAAGAAGAACAAACTCCATCGTGGATGAAGCTCAAACGAAAACATCTTTCCGTCTCTAGAAAAGGTTAAAAAAAAAAAAAAAAAAAAAAAATCCCTTGTCAGTCACTCGTGATGGGCCTGCATGTCTACCCCCCCACCCCCCTCCTCTCTTGCCCCCCCTCCTTCCACATTCACAAAAGGACCCAGAGAGGTGCCCCCCGTCGCTGCCCGGTCACAAAGGGGGTCTTTCGGGGGGCTCCTGTGTAATCTCTTAATGAACTGCGGTGGAGGAGCCGGCCTCGCTTTTGTTTCTCCCTCCCAACTACAAAATGGATTACCAGGCCGAGGAGGTAGGTGTGTGTGTGTGTGTGTGTGTGTGTGTGTGTGTGAGGGGGGGGGGGGGGGGGAGGGTATAGGAATACGAAGAGGTGGAAAAGGAGGAGGTGGGGTCCCTCTCTTGTTTTTTTTTTGTTTTTTTTTTTGTTTTTTTAAAAGGGGCTCATAGATACCGGCAGTAAAGTTGTAAAGCGCAAACAACAATGAGGTTTAATCGACACGCACTTATCACACACACACACACACACAAAGGCCTTCACATTTCTAGCTGAATACTCACAAACTCAAAAGACGGAGCAGTGAACAATGTTCGACGCTTTCCTTTGGAGGACTGCGAACGAGCTCGCAGGTGGATCGCAAACACGTCGAGGGAAAAGCAGTCCCACCGACCCGCCGCCCTCCTCTAAACCGAGAGAACTCCACAAATGTCGTCCCTCCGCTCACCTCCGCCGCCTCCGACCCGAACTGTGGATGTCACTGTCGGCCGTCGCCGACAGCTCGCGTTTTTTGGGTCTCTATGCTGTCCTTTTTCTCTCTCTGCTCTCCCCTCAAGACGCTACGCCCACCCCCGTGGTTACTTTTCCCGTTCTTCCTCCCTGTCTTCTCGTGGGAATCGTTGAATTGTTGGATTTCTCTGTGTTAAAAGTTCTGCTGTCAGGATTTTAATGCGTTTAAGTGCCACGAAACAACCTGTGTTGTGATTTGGCCTCGATATAAATAAATGCAATTGAACTGAACTGCGCACTGGGGCAGGGGACGGAGCGCGCATGCGCGTGCGCGCGCGCACACACACGCGCGCGCGCGCGCGCTAATTCCGTCGGAATGCACGGGCCTGTGTTATTCTGTGGCAGCGCGAGGCCCGCGCGCGCTCTGAGGGGTCGGGACGGCGCCGTTTGGGCGTTTTATTTAGAAAATGAGACGTGAAATGACACCGTGAGGTTTAAAAGATGTCGTTCGCCGCTACCGGGACTCAGCAAACGTCTCGTTCTCTTTGTTTCCGTCCTCAGCAGCCTGTTAAACGACATCAAACGGCACCACGTCCAACCTCTCCGTTGTTCCAAACATGCGACCTTCACCCACATTTTAGGTTTCAACATACATCTCTTTTTAAAATTTTTTTTTTTCTTTTTTTGATTGCGGATCTGGTGCGTCACGCGCCGGGACGCGGATGTCTGCGGCAGCAGAGCGGCTCCGGGTGGGTGTGGGGGGGGGGGGGGGGGGGTGGGCCGAGGCCGTGCCGCAGACAAACACCGAGAACCGGGACCATTCCCGTAGACACCTGTTTAGACCGTCGCACACACACGCTATCCCCCCCCCCACCCCACCCCACCCCACACACACACACACACACACACACACACAGCGCGCGCGGTTCACCGAGGCACGCGGAGGCTTTTCTGGCTTCACTGTGGAGCCTGGAGCTGAATTATTGAGAGGAGTTGTGGGGAGTTTTGGCCGTGACGAAACGGCCACAAAGACGGGCGCTCTCCCCCCCCCCCCCCCCCGTCGGGCCGAGAGGAGGAGAAAGACACCTTTTTATTTGCACCAAAAAAAAAAAAAGGGAGTTTAACCGCCTTTCTTGGCCCCGAAGGAACATTTAGGAGAGTCCTGCTGCTCTCCGATTGAAAGCAAAAAGAGAGTGGAGGTCTCTCTTGATGATCACACAGGAGATTACAGCTGATAACAATCTGTTAACAACACACACACACACACACACACACACAACTGGAAGAAACGTTTCCAAACACACCTCTGATTTTACATCCAGGAGGAACGAACGGCCCCAAAAACCGACTGGAGAGCAGCGCGGCAGTCTATTCAAAGTTTCCACTTCGCTGAGCTCATTTCCGGGACAAATAAGTCCACAAAAAATAAATATGCGACTCATTGATCGGTGAATGATTTCATTTCCCCCCCCCCCCCCCCCCCCCCCCCCCCCCCCCCACACACACACACAGACACACAGACACGCACCGCGGCGGAGAGGCCCGGTGAAGCGTCCCGGCAGCGCCGAGGAGCCTTCGTCGTGCCGAAGGATTCATTCCTCTTTTTTTTTTTTTTTTTTTTTTTCCCTTCATTAATATCATTATCATCAACGCAGGAGATAAAAATAGCATCCAGTAAATGAAACACAACTTGAGAGGGGAAGAGATCGAGCCTTTTTTTTTTTTTTTTAATGAGCTCAGAGCTCTGCTACACTCAAAATATGAATTTCAATAACGGGAGGGGGGGGGGCACAAGTTGTTGTTGACCCCCCCCCTCCTCCTCCTCCTCCTCCTCCGAAGAAGCGTAAAAATACACCTTCACATTCATCTCAGCTGCAGTAAACAAAACAACAGCGAGCCTCACGACCCTCAGAAATACGCAAATAAGACGACGAAGCAGCACATGAAGGACAAACTGGGAGCTGGTTTCCTTGTGGAGCGGGTTCGTGTGCAAGCTGAGAGCCGAGCGGGGCCCTCAGCGACCTACTGCGCGTAAAAATATCAGTAAATCTAGCAGTTCGATCACATCAATCCAGTCTCCTGCACTCTCCCCCCCCCCCCCCCACCCCTCCCTCTCCGACACGTGTCTGCTACTGACGGCTTTATCGTGTTTTTTTTTTTGTTTTTTTTATTGCCTCAGTTAGAAGAAAGTCAGAAAGGAAGAAGAAGAAGTGGGAGTTCAGGGTGGAGGATCGGTGTAAACGGAGAGGTTCAGACATGAGGGAACAAGGAGCTGATCGTTCAGACCAAATACCATGTTTGTTTGGGGGTTTTTTTTGACCGCCGTGGAAAACGTGAAGATAAATTCTTATTTTGACACCACGCCACTCTGAGAGCTCTTTGTTCTGCTCAGCTGAACGGCTGCGTCAGAATTTGGAGTCTACCTTTATTTATTTTTTTTTACGCATTCAAAAAAAAATAATAAAACTGCGGGCGAGCCAACGTTTAAATTGACCCGATATTTCAACGGAGTCTGGCATTGGAGTCGTCTCCACGCCGGGGAAAGGGGCGCTACATTGAAGGGGGGGGGTAGGGGGGGTAGGGGGGGGTGGGTGGCAGTAATAATAAAGCGCGCAGGCTCGGCGCTCCACTTACTTGGTGTTTGTTGTGTTCCAGTAGATGGACTCCAGGATGAGCGCCCGGCACAAGTCCACTTTGAAGGCAATAAACAAAACCCCGAAATAATATCTCCACATCGAGTCCCCCATGGTGAGCACTGCGCAGCCTCCGGGTCGGGTGCACAATCCCGTCTCAAAACAAAACCAACACAGATTACAAAAAAAAAAAAAAGAAGAAGAGAAGAGCTCCAGCAACAACAACAACAACAAAAAAAAAAGGTCTTCACCGTATATCCCGATCCAGAGGGGATGCGCGCGGAACCCCGATCAGAGCATCTCCAGCGGAGAGAGAGACCTGCTCCAAAAACCAAAAGGCGCACGGCAGCAGTTCATTCAGCGGACAGTGCGTTTTAATATTCTCCCTCCTGCTCGGAGCGCAGCACTTCACCGCGCTGTGGTATACATCCCTCAAGAGAGAAAAAAAAAAAAAAAAAAAAGAAGTGGTGGAGCCCGCTGGTGGACCGGGCGGCAGATGGAAATCAATACAATTTATAAATCCCTCTGCTCGATAGTCCAAACAGTGCACGGCGACAATCCAGAGCAGCAGCAGCAGCAGCAGCAGCAGCGGAGAAGAGAACAGAGATGGCTTTTGGTGGTTGGAAATGGTGAAGATACTCCCCGTTCAGCTGGTAGAGCAACAAACTGAGGGTGACAGCAGCAGCAGCAGCAGCAGCAAAATGAGGAGGGCGAAACAATGAGGTCGGATGGTCAAAATGAAGGAAAATGAGGATGAGAGAAATCAAAAGGAGCTGGAATGGAAGTTCTCATAACTAGAAGAAAAAAATAAAAACATAAAAAGCCCCAAATAAAAAAAAAAAGAGCTGCGGCTCCAAATCCTGCAGAGATTTTTTTTTTATTATTATTTTTTTTTTTTATCCGTCCCTCCCGCACACTCACGCCGGGGAGGATGATGCCTCAGCGGCTGCTCCGAAACCTGGATGGAAAGTAACTGCAAAGGACTCCGCGACTGGGAATATTTGGTGGAGCTGGTTTTGCCCAAGCCCCGCCCACCGCCGGCGCTGATTGGTCCCCCTCCTCACCCCTCCCACCCCCCCTCGGCCGGGGAGGGAAGTCAATGGGAGCTCAGCTGTCAGTCAAAGGGGAGGGCAACTGGTTCAGTGGGGGAGACGTTACCGGTCAACGTAGGCTTTTAGAAGAAATTCAACTGTCGCCAGACTTTCATGGTATTTCTGTTTTTATTTTTATTTTTTTTACCCGTTTTTTGACGTCATATTATATAAGCAGAATATTTCCCCGAAAATAAATACAAAAATGCCTCTCCCGTGACCTCTGACCTCTGAGCAGCAGCTTTTACCACGCCAGACCAGACAAAATGTAATTTTAACGCATTTTTAACTCCTAATTAAAAAAAAAAAAAAAAAAAAAAAAAAAGCCCCTCCCACCCTCCCAATCCCAACCCCTCCCCAAACAAACATCCATAATGAAAACATTTGCTCCTATAAGGGCTCCCCGCACACACTTGAGCCTCCGTGCTGCAGGAGCACTAGCACAACTCAGTGCACAGCAAATTTATTTTTTGCAAGCCAAGAGCGCCCACTAGCGGAAAAACCCGCACGAAGGTCAGAAACTATTGTTTCATTTTTACATCTAAAAGAAACATAAGAAATGAAAATAAAAATCACAAAATAATTTGCATTGATTACAATTAATTACAAATAAAACATAATAACATTTAATGAACATTGTTTTCTAATAGAGAGGAAGGTTTTAAAGGGCAAATTCACATGTTTTGAAAACGTTTTTAAGAGGTTTTTTTTAAAAAAAATGTCTTTCATTCCCTGTCATGAAGAGATTTTTTTTTTTTTTTTAATTTTTTAATAATTATTCCTAACATTATCAGAGCTTCTGTTGAGCTGCATAATTAACTCGGAAAACATTATTTTTACCGTAATATTTCCTTAATTGAAAGGACACATTCACACCTTGTCGGCTGACTTTTAGTGAACAGGCTCTAATTTAATGAGCGCACACACACACACACACACACTTCAGTCAACTCTCCGACTGGGAAGTGTGAAGTTTGGACACGTTTTAACGATTTAATTCGATCAGGGCTGTATATTAGTGTTGTTGTTTTTTTCTGTGTATTGCGGCTGTTTGTTGGTGATTGCGGCTGATTTGACACCAGGCAGATAATTGAGGAGTCCGATCCGTCCTGGAATCAACACCGAGGAGGTCCACGGCACCGCAGACTGTGTTTATTACATTAATTGAATTGAATGAGGAGGCCAGCAGTCTATTAGATTAACAGGATACATGAATACTGTTTCTTTAGGCAAAGAAAAAAAATAAAAATCCCTATACGGGCTTAAATTCATTAATTTGCTTTTTTTTTTTTTCATGCACGTAACGCTAATCTATATAAAAAATAAAAAAAAATGGCCTGGAAATGGCTGAATGTGTTTTTAATTGGATTTTCCTAACCATGAAATATTCAAAAAAACATCCTTAATCACAAGGTGTTCCGCCTGACCTATCAACTAATAAACGATCGTTTCATGAACGTATTAAACTATCGTTTGTTGTGAACTTTTATTTATACTTTTTGTGTGTGAAAGGCTGATGCAAAGAAAGTTTATTTTTAAATGTCTTCCTTCCTGTCTCTGAAAGGGGCTGAAACGGGACCTGAATCCGGTCCGGAGTCTTTTCCTCCTGACCGGCGCGCACACACTTCTCACACACACATTTTTTACCCCGAATCCGAGTTTGACACTTGCAAACCAGAAAAACCGAAGTTTTTCCTGGACTATAACTAGCCTTTAATCTTCTTCTACAACGTTAATTTAAAGTAGAATTAATTGGCATTCTTGTCAAATTAATGCAGAAAGTATTATAAAGTTTAACGGGCTCATAAAACGAATTTAAGAAATATTTTATTTTGAAATAACAAGAAAAATAATAGTTTTTTTCTTTCCATATTTTTTCTTTCCATAACTTTGTTTTAAAGACACATTTTTTATTTCTCTGTGAAATAAGAATAATAATTTTTTTTTTTTTTTTTTTTTTAAAGCAGTTTTCAGGTTTGTTTTACTTACTTTGAATTCCTCCGTGGAAGTGAAAGTGACGCGGCGGGACGAGGCTGCAGCAGCCGGACGGGGCCGCCGGGGCTCCGGGGGCGAGTGTCCCTGTCGGGTGGGTGAGGTGGGGGGGGGGGCTTCCAGCACCTCGGTGGGTGTTTGTGTGAATTCGGCTCCAAGACCGAGACAGACAACTTCACAATCACGTGCAAATACCGAAGCTGGAGTCAAAACTAATAAAGAGAAACGATCCTATAATGTCTCACAAAGTGCTTTTTAAACAGCAGAAATGCAGAAACTATGAAACTGAAGTAAAATGTTTTACGTTTCAACTCCAAGCCGACAGTTACAAAAATGTATTCATGCATGATTTATTTTATTACTTTAAAAAAACTTGTTTATATAATATATATATATATATATATATATCTCAATCCTATAAAACCCATTAATGCCCCATGAGAGATTTGTTGTAGCAGAGACTTCAGCTCATTTCCATCTTCAGTCCCACAAAACACAGCAAGCAAGGACATGTTTTAAGGCCGACGCAACTATTAAACTCAAGTTTGATAAATTTAATGTCAAATAAAGCATTTAAATATGTAATAATGTAAGAGGGCTTCAATAAACTCACCAAAGGCAGCCGTCACTGCCACTGTGCTGAACTAGGCTCGTTAGCTTCAGCTGTATTTTTTTTTTTTTTTGGTACTCGTAAACATTTTTATTTGCTTTATTAAGGGGATTAAGAAAACGCAATTACTAAAATGTTGGCACTACGAATGAATAAGTTATTTTTTTGTAGTAAATACAAGAAATAAAATTGTTATAACAGCTGTAGCGAAGGCTGTCGTCAGCCGGCCGTAACTCGCGAATGGGAAAAAAAAAATAAAGCTTGGGAGTAGCTTCACGTTCTGTGTAAAAGTGAATATTTCCACAAAAAAATACAATTAACTGGCTTTATTTTTTAATGTGACGAAAAAAAAACATCTTAAATACACTAAACAAAATCGTAACATTAGCTGTAGCTGTAGAAAATTGAAGCTAATTACTCGCTTTTTATTTTTGCGTTAGTGGGGTTATTTAAATAGTTTTAGAATTTTTTTTTTTTTTTTTACTGGCATATTTATTTATATGATAAACAAATTTACTAAAATGTTGGAGCAATGAAATAAGATTTTTTTTTTTTTTTTTTTTTTTTTGTAAATAAACAATTGTTATATTAGTTGTATCCGAGGCTGTAGGGTGGCAAACTAGTTTGAGTTTTTTGAGTGTTATTTAAACATTTTCCCCCCAAAAAAGACTCTAGACATTTCAAGAAACAGTGATACGTTCACGGTAAATTGTTTGAGTAAATATAAACACGTCGTGACGGTATTTTGCCTCCGTAGGTCAGAAACGGTCCGGAGGACCCTCCGTCGTCGTTCCCGTGATGTGGCGGACTGGAAATTGTCTTTAATAACTCACCGCATTCAAATCAAACGTGAGTATCAGCTGCACCCGTCGCTGCTTCACTTCTTCAAAAACGTAGAGTTTCGGTGCGACAGCCACAATTGGATTTATTAGCGTTTCGCTTTTTAGCCCATTAAAATGTTTCCAAACACCGTCGTGAAAATCCGGGTGTACGTTCGCCGAGGGGGTGATTTGTCATCCTCTCTTAATCCGATGAGAGCGGGGGATGGAGGGGGGAGAGGGAGGGTAAGGGGGGCGCTCATGAACTCACGGTCAAGCTTGCAAAAAAATTATGTCGAGACACGTCGGGGCCTCCCGACGTCGCTGGAAACGAACAAGCGGCTGCACGAAAGTCCTCAAACTGCAGCTGCCAACTAATTAGGCAACGTTATTACAGGGATTCGGTTAACTGGACGCTGATGTATCGGCCTCCAGGGGTAGAACGAAAAGAAAAGAAAAGAAAAGAAAAGAAAAGAAAAGAAAAAGAAAAGAAAAGAAAAGAAAAATGGGAGAGCAGTTGCGCCATAAACCTGCAGACAAACGGGAGGACGAGCGCCAGTGATGCCGCTGTCGGGCTTCAGGTGTACACGAATCAAACGCACCTCACGTGTCAGCGCAGGCATTCAATGGATTTATTGATCTGTTCAGTCCCTTGACAGTTGGGGGGAGGGGGCGAGGGGGGGAGAGGAGGGGAGGAGGAGGTAGGGGAGGGGAGGGGAGGGGAGGGGCAATACATGACAAATTCAAGATCCCACAACAAAACAAAGAAAAGTCATTAACACTCACTTGAGGTCAGTGTGTCAGTCACACATTCACGCACACGTACACACACACACACACACACACACACACACACACACGCGTACACGCGCGCACACACACACACACATACGCGCACACACACTGACCTCCAACCTTTTCGTCTTACCTGAACTTGTGCATCCTCTACGAATCAAGACTTACCAAAAGTGCGGCGCCGTTGCCGAGTTTAATTTACTACAAAAAACACAGCTGAGGGACCAGAAAACACACGAGCCGGAGCTTCGGGGGAGGGGGGGGGGGTGTTTTTTTTGTTGTTGTTGTTTTTTTCCCTACAACTCAACACAGTCCCGTCAAAACAAAAGCTCAAAAGTATTTATAACCGTTACTGTGACTTTCCTTCTGTTAGAGTCGTGGATTCATAACACAATCTTAACTGGGAGGGGAGGGGAGGGGAGGGGAGGGGAGGGAGAGGGGGAGGGGGAGTCAGCAACATCATCACACCGAGGCTAAATAACATTACATCATACAGGAAGTGAGCCTCGGTGCTTCCGGATCGGAGACGGCGGACGCATTTTTCCTGGCGTGGAGGTCGGTTGTTTTTTTGTTGTTTTTTTTTCGGATCATGGGCAGCGTGGGAGTTCGCCTGCGCTTTTAGGATTCCTCTCAGGACGACATGTCATTAAAAAACAAAAAAAAAAAAAAGAGAAGAAGAAGCTGCAGGAAGTGAGGTGAGCAAGGTGGACGGGAGGAAGTCGACTGTGCTTTCTTTTTTTTCTTTTTTTTTGAAAGGCTGTGATTTGTTACCGCAGCGAAGGAGGAGAGTCTTACTTTAAAAAACAAAAAAAAAAATGAAAAGCAGGGAAAACCACAGGCCAACTCCCAGGCTGCACACGAGCTCCCACACACACACGCACGCACACGCACACGCACACGCACGCACACGCACACGCACACGCACACGCACCTCTCTGTCGGGACTGGATGTCTGCGGTGGTTCTGCTGGCTGTGAACACGCGGAGTTAAGACTTAACGGGGGGGAGGCGCGGGGGAGGGGGGGGGGTGCATGTTAGAGCGACCTACATCAAGAGTTCAAGTTCCCTAAAAATGAAAAATAAAAACAAAACGAAGCACAAACAAGAGTCATCTGTGCGGTGGAGGGGAGGTGGAGGTGAAGGTGGTGGTGGTGGTGGTGTGGGCGGGAGGCAGTCAGGTCCCTTCCAGGGCGAAGAGCTGCCTCCTCTTCCAGACCGGGTCACGCCCTCCTTTCTTTTTTTTTTTTTTTTGGTTCCCCCCCCCTCTCGGCCTTCCTTCAGCACTTCCAAAACGAAGCGAGCGTTCCACAGAGGAGGAGGAGGAGGAGGATGAAGGATGAAGGCAGGACCAACTCGAGGGGGAGGCGGAGGAGGGGAAGAGGAGGCGGGCGTTTGGGAGGGGGGGGGGGGAGGGGGGGTGGAGCAGTCTCATTCGGTGGCCTTCAGGGAGAAGGAGAGCTTGGGCCGGGACTTGCCCTTGCCGAGGATCATTTTCTGCTCCTCCTTCTGCTGCCTCTGACGGTCCTGCTCCAGCTTCATGCGCTCCTCGTGGATCTTTCTCTGCTCCTCCACGATACGCAACTGATCCTCGGCCTGCGGCGGAGACACGCAAAACAAAAAAGGTCGGACGGGGACACCACAACAACAACAACAACAACAACAACAACAACAACAACCTCCCTGGGAAAAAAAAAAAAAAAAGAAAGAAAGAAAGTGCGTGCAGCCCTCAGCTTGTACAAATCAAATAAAGCACCGCTTTACAAATTAGTCCGACTTTAAGCTCATGTAGCCGACGGGAAGCAGGAACAAACCGAATAACCGCGGCCGATAACCATCCATTCAAAGCCGCTCGACAGAAGCCGGCCTCGCTGCCAAAAGGACCGTTAAGCTCTCCGGTCGTGTTGCGGTACAATGTTCGTGATTAAAGACTTTTAGAGCACGTAAAACCAGACCAGTGTGTGTGTGTGTGTGTGTGTGTGTGTGTGTGCGCGTGTGTGTCGTACCAGCTTGGCCTGAGCGTCGGCGATCTTGCGGTTATTCTCCTCCAGGATTTTTTCCAGCTCCTCCCGCTTCGATTTTTCTTCCTCCTAGAGGGGCGACACGGTGACATGTTAGCTCACGAACAGGCTACGGCCACTTATATACACACACACACACACACACACACACACACACACACACACATTACATTCGCCCTCTAATTGTCTCTCTCTCACACACACACACTACCAGCAAGCAAAACAGGCACACGCGCACCCACACAAAGTGATTTACATCACAGAGAAGTTTGTTTCAGCCTCTCACACTGTGGCTCAGCCTGAATTTGACTTTTTTTTTTTTATTATTGTTTTAAATATACATAGAAAAGGGCCAAAAAAAAAATAAAGAGACTCTGGTGGAGGGGGGGTGACCCCCCCCCTCCTGCTACGGCTGCTGACATCCATCCTAGAAAACATTTACAGCTAAGCCACGCCTACAAGTACCCTCTGCATTATTATTATTATTATTATTATCGTTGTTGATAAAAACAAATATATAAAAAAAGGGGGGGGGGGGAACCCACTCATCACACTCATAAAGAAGAGGACAGATATAAATGACAGACAGTTACAGTCTAGAAGAAAAATTCAGTTGCTGGTTGTTGTTTTTGTTTTTTTTTTCATTATAAAGCAAGAGAGAGATAGAAAATAAAAAAATAAAAAGGATACAAATAAAGGAGGGAATAGTTTTGGCTCACCGCTGCACGTATACCTACGCATTTTCCTTTTGCCTGTGTACCTACACAACCGGTGAAAAGCATTCGGCATTAAACGGTGGAATATTTACTGTCTCGTCCCGGACTGTGTGGCCCCCTGCAGAGACAGAGGAGCGCTCCCTTGGGGTGGGTACGGGGTGGGGGGAGGGGGTGGGTACGGGGAGGAGGGGGGATTCCTCATCTTTATAACTGATCTGTGTAGCGCTGTGTGTGTGTGCGCGTGTGTGTGTGTGTGTGTGTGTGCGTGTGTGTGTGTGTGTGCTCGAGCAGGACCCCACCGGGGGGAGTGAGTGGGTGTGGGAGGGGGGTGGGGGGGACGACACTTACAGTGACAGCACACAAGTCACACGGCTGAGCTGAAAGGCTGCAGGGCTAGTTAGGAAGGTGGTGAGTAAAAATGTATTTACAAGGTACCAAGATATCAGACTCAGCAGCAGCCCTATAGGAGAAGCAAGGTCATGAGAACAAAAACACAGCACAAAAAAAAAAAAATTTAAAAAAAAAAGAAGCTCTTTAAACTGTAAGACAATAATCAGTATAAAAAAATAAAAAATAAAAAAAAAACGATAAAAAGGTTAGATAGTTATAACCTCGTCAAACAGGAAGCAGGAAGTCCAGACTGTTAAGAGGGGGGGGGGGGGAAATACCTGTATGGGATAAACTGTCTGTGAATCAAACAGATGAGCAATTTCTACAGGTTCAAATCTCCTGACCTCTGACCCCCTGACCCACCTGGACCTTTGAACTCTGCACAGACGCCGTCCTGCTATTTTCTACGGAGTAAAACGGACCGAACCGAACCGGGAGGTTTAGAGAGCAGAGACGGAACGGTTGAATCCCGAGAAGGAGCTGCACTTCTCACCCGATTAGTACCGAGCCGCTGCTCCGCCCCCTGGGGATGTCGGGGTCACTCGGCTTTAGCTGCCCCCCCTCTCATTCACAATACATTACTACTGTAGTGTAAACAAATCCCCTTTATTATTTTTTTTCTTCTTAATGATGCCGGGGGGCACCGGGGGTTTGTCAGATGTCGGTTATCCTCTTTATTCTCAAAAAAAATTTAAAAAAATAAGCAAATATATATATATATAAAAAAAAAAAAAAAAAAAAAAAAAAAAAAAGGGAAAGGTGGGGCGGGGGGTTGGTGGCTGAGAACAGCATCATTAAAAACCATTTAAAAGGTTGAGGATGAAAACTCAAACAAAAAAAAAAACCTGCCAAACGCAATTCATCAAAAACTATAAAATGTCCTACAACTGTCTGGTGAAGTGGCATCTTTAAAAAAAAAAAAAAATTTTTTAAATAAAATAAAAGATTTTATTTACAGACAATGACAGAGATGCTTACAGATATAAATAATACAAAAAAAAAAAAACAATGAAAAGTGAAGGAGGGGAGGGGGGGGGAATAAATGATGAAAATAGAGCACGAAGTCCATCAGGTTTTTTTTGGGGGGGGGGGCTTTTTTTCCCCCTTTCTTTTTTTCTCAACCCGCCGTGGCAAAACTTTCAGATCGGGCGGTGAGTCGGAGGTCCTCCTTCAACCGGCATTAAACGGACACTTTTAAGTTCCCGTAATTCTCACGGCAGGACCTGGAAGCTGCTCGGAGACCGTCAAACACTGCGGTAGCGCAACCTTAACGAGCGGGGTTGCGAGTGTGATAAAGTTACTTTAGTCTGTGACATGAATAATAAAAGTGCTTTTTCGATGCCTCGCGACGGTCGGAAATGATCGCATAAATAATATTGTAAAGGTCGCCCAAGTTTGACCTTCATACGGTAATTGTGATGCAACTTGTTCATTTTTTTTTTTTTCTTTCTATCTGCTGTAAATTATTCACGTGTCCTCGTTTGAATCTTTTCTTTAATATACTGCAGAATGATAACCGGCTTGTCTCACTATCGTTAATATATATATTTTATGTTGATATTAAATGTTAAATGGTTGGTTATTGTGTTTATTCCTTGAGTTTCTTTTTTTGTGAAGTGGGAGGTCACCCGGCGGTGTTCATATACGGCAAATCGGGGCCCCCAAATTCTTAAAAAAAAAAAAAAAACGTGTTGTAAGCTTTAACCCTTAAAAGACTTACAAACGCAGTAGTCAAGACTGTTTAGTATGTTTTTGTGCAGGGGAAAAAAAAAAATAATAAATGAACAAGAACACTTTTATAATAAATTGCTCCTCTGCAGGACTTCCAGGTTTCTGCACCTTCCTGCAGTGAAACTTGTGCCACGGCAGGGGTTATAGAAGGAAATAAGAAGGAGTCCCTCCACCTCCACATGTCCCGGTGGTGGCGGGGTGGTGGTGGCGGCGGGGGGAGGAGGAGGAGGGAGGGAGAAGGGGGACAAGGGAAGGGAGGGAGGGGGGGGTTCGTTCCAAACGACCGAGCGTTACCTCTCTGGCCTTCTGCGCCGCCAGCTCGGCCTGCCGCTGCCGCTCCAGCTCCTCCAGCAGCTGCCGCTCCATGATGCGCTTCGCCTCCTCCACGCGCCGCAGCACCTCGCGCTCGATCTCGTCCTTTCGCTTCTCCAGCTCCTCCTCCACCCGCTTGGCCACCAGCTCCTCCACCCGCCGCGCCGTCTCCTCCTCGATCAGCTTCTCCTCGATCTCCTGCTGCCGGCTGCCGGAGGAGAGAAGACTTTAGGGCTTCGTTAAGAAGCACCGTACGGCATTTATACCAAATGAAAAGTGGTACAATTTTGGTATTCTGTATGAAATGAAGACCATGTTTGCGAGCCAAAAGATGGGAGAGCTGCAGGCGCCACCTCCGACGTGACACAAAGTCCTTTTCTTTGATTTGATTTATTTCACACGTGTTGGATGTAAAAAAAAAAAAAAAAAAACGACGACACTGATGTCGGAGCCAGAAGCTGCCTTGCCCACGGGCACACGTCCTTTATCAGCCTTTCTGCACCTGCGGCAGCAGCCTGAAGGGTCGACGACGTTGATGGAGGTCACCTGTCGGCCTGTTTACCTTCTTTTTTTTTTCTCACTCTGAACAGGAAGTTACGAGGAGCTGGGAGGCGTGTTGTCACGGCACCTGCTGGCACGACTGTAAACACACACACACACTCACACACTCTCTCTACGCCGGGCCTGGATCTGGTTTCAATACCGTCAGCCGCGGGGTAACCGGAGTCCCCCCCCTCACCCCACCTTCCTTCCTTCCTTATCTGCCACGTCTTTACATTTGTATGCCTGGTTAAGTGGCCCTATGGCTATTAGGCAACAGGACGAGACACTCAGGGCGCCAGGTGTGGGACAGCGGCTCGGATCTCGGGTGTCTCTACTGGGTACCACCCACCCACCCACACACACACCCACACACACACACAAACAACAGCAGCTTCCCTGTCCGACACATAGAAGCTGGCAGCCGACAATAAACGTGGCTGCTGTCACTCTTGTGTGCGGAAACCCGCCGAAGCGTTTCGCGACGAAGAGTCGTGACTATCACATCCATCTTTCTTGGTTCAGTCGGAGACGTCCGTCTTTAGATGTTGCTGCGAGGTTCACCGACCTACTTTCGCCCCACGAGCGTGCCTTTACTACGTGCTTAATCGGCCGTGACTTCTCATAACTACTAAATGTATTTATATGGTGTTTTTTTTGTGTTTTTTTTTAACTCCACGTAAAGCGGCTGCTATTTCCACACTCATTCGTGCATCGAACCGTCTTTTCTTCAGTTACTAAATACAATCCTGAATATTATTTGCACAGACCGGAGGCGTGGCGGATAAACGACGTGAAAATGCAAAAATATTTTGCATCATAATTACTGGTATCAGCAGCGATGCAAATTTGCGACAGAGATCTCTGACACGGAGGTGTTTTAAAATCCAAATCAGTCCTGATACAGCAGCTGGACTGAGACGGTTTGGGAACATTTTTGGGTTCACACCTGACAAGTACAGGTGAGCCGGCCAATCACGGACAGAGCCGCGCAGCTCTGGAAAAGTTAGTGGGGGGGGGGGGGGGGGGGTGCATCATTATCCTCTCTGCATGAATGAATGGAAACTCTTGGTGTCACAATCCCTGAATGTATCATATGATTTGGCTGATGCCTTTATGCAGCAGTGCAAAAAAAAAAAAAAAAAAAAAAAGCTCATAAAGATCAACCTCCTTCTAAAAAAAAAAAAAGCATTAATAATTCAGTTCAAGATCTAAATAGTTTTTTCCCCGAGAATTAATTCACGTTTGGTGCAACTTCTCAACAAATGACTTGATTAATTGATTTCAGAGCACTCAGCCGTTGTTTTGACTCAAAATATAATGAATAAAACGTGAAATAGATCAAATTATTTGCGAGACAAGCGTCTCAACTTCGGGGTCGGTTTGTTATTTTGGAGTTAGAAGGTCTGTAAAAGGTTACGCGTCATTTATTATTAAATTTCCACCCGTCGTTTAATCTTAATATAAAAGCGAAACCCCGTGATATGTTTTCCGGGGTTAAAAGGTGAGCCGGTTCCCTGCTCTGACAGCGGGCGGAGAGGGAGGAGGAGGAGGGGGGGGGGGGAGGTCAGAGGTCAGGGGTCAGGTGGGCCTGCCGCAGCCCGACTAGCCTGCTGTTAGCATTTTTAGCATTAGCCTGCTAGCCCGGGGGAGCTAACGTTTAGGAGGCGAACTGAAGGGAGCTAGCCGAACACGTAGCTTAGCATGCTACCTGCAGGCCGAACACGACCAGCGTCGTTTAAGTGTAATTTAATCCCGAGTCTCTTTATTAATAGTACTCACATTTTCCTTTGTCTCTCCATCTCCGCCTTCCTCTCCTCCTCCTCCTTCCTCTGCTTCTCGTCCAGGGCGTTCCTCTTGCTCAGCGTCCGGCCGAAGATGTCGATGCGCTCCGGCGGCGAGGCCGCTCTCTCTCTGCGGGACGAAGCTGTCGTCGACCGGGAGCGGGAGCGCGACTCCCGGCGCCGGTTCCTCTTCGACTCCCGGGACTTGGACCTCTTCTTGGACCGCTCCCTGTCTTTGGATCGCGACCGAGAGCGGCTCCGTTTCTTACTGTGCTTGCTGCTTTTGGAGTGTTTGGACCGGGACGAGCTGCGGCTCCGTGAGCGGCCCATGTTCTCCTCCTCCACCGGCACGAGCGCTTTTCAACCCCCCCCCCCCAAAAAAAAAAAAAACCTCCTCCTCCTCCTCCTTCTCCTTCTCCTTCTCCCTCCGCTGCGCGTTGTGGCTTTGATGCCCGATATCAGGAACTGCGCCCCGCCGGCTGCTCTTAACGACAACAGATCAAGCGGAGCTGCTTGAACGGTTCTGTTTCTGCAGAAATAATCCCGAGAAAAGTGATTGTTATTTTGTCCTACTAACTCGCTGTAAAGAAAGATGGCGGTTTGTCGAGTTTCGAGTTTCCCAGCAGTCACCGCGGCTTTCGGCATTTTCCGTTGGTCTTCGGGATTCAAATGAAACGCAAACACACGTCTGTGGCATTCATGGGGCAAATATGCATCCCCCCCCCCCCCCCAAAACCTGCGTTTTTCTGATAAAAAAAAATGTTGTAGATTACAATAAAAAATGTGGATGACATGATATGATATATAAACCCCACTGTGCAACATGAAGTACATGTAAATAATGAGCCTAACCTATACACCTAACCTATATATATATATATATATATATAATGTACTGTATAAACTGTGCATTTTATATTTATATTTCTTACTGCTATTTTATTGCTTTTCTATTATTATATTCTATTCTAGTATTTTATTCTATTATTTCTATTATTATCTTATTGCTTCTGTATGCTGCTGTAGCGAAAAAATTTCCCCTCGGGGATTAATAAAGTAAATACCTACCTACCCTACCTATATATATATAGGTTAGGTAGTTACTTTATTAATCCCCGAGGGGAAATTTTTTTCCGCTACAGCAGCATACAGGAAGCAATAAGATAATAATAGAAAGCAATAAAATATCAGTAAAATATCAGTTAAAATATAAATATATATATATATATATATATTAATAGTATATTATATTTATAATATCTATTCCATTTATAAGTCTGCCTACATCTAGGTTAGTTTGTACAAATACTGTGCAACATGAAGTACATGTAAATAATGAGCCTGACAAGCATTATGGAAGGAACATAAACTTGTGAACTCAACCAACAAATTGGCGTCCTCAAATTAATTCATGACGCATCGATGTTACATATTTGAGCACTGCAAATTGGCCTATGCTTTTAATTTGCACATTTAATTTGACGTCAAAGAAAACACAACAGCCAATAGGAAGCGGAAGCTACAGGTTGCTGTGAGTCAGATATCACATTTTACCCCCTCAACACTTTTTCTGTGTCTTATTTACAGCTTTGTCTGCTTTCAGGAGCTCATGCAGCACTTTGTAGCTTCATTCAGTGCAAACTAAACAGAATCAGCACCATTTGTAATTTCATCTAAGTTAGCTGCTGGGAATTAATGCAGATCTTTCATTATTGGACAGAGATACATGGATATTAGTCAGATTTAGCCTCTTTGTGTGAAGTAAACTGGATTAAAAATTTGTGGAAGAGAATTCTTTTTTTTTCTCGGTACACCTGCTGAACTGTATTTTCCTCTCACATTAAATTCAAACACCACATCGCTCACAGTGTGTTATATTTACTGAAGTCACATGCGTTACTGCATTCCAGCCTGAACCTCATCACTATACTGTATCCAGCCTGTCTTGCTCAATAATACAAATCAATAACTGCTGCGAGTGTTTTCTTTGAAGTCGTCCTCCAGCTCTCAGAGTTTGTCAAAGCAGCTTTAGGATTTGATTTTTGCCAGTGTTGCCCAAAAATGTGATTAGATTGCATTCTTGTGAAATCCCGGTGACAAAAGGCACACAAGAAGTTGAGCAAATAAAGCTTCTCGAGCTAATCTGGCCTCTCGTGCTAATCAAAACCAAAACCATATCCAGCTTTCATACTCGTGGCTGGATTACTGAGGAGGCCTGCCGGGCACCGGCCCTATAGGGGCCCCCGAGGGGATGCCCCGGGCCTCACCTGCACAATGCCAATGAAAGAGACACGGAACAACTAAAACAGAAGTAATGTGACAAAGAAGACACAAAACAACAGAAAGAAGCAAAGAGATGAACAAAATATATTGAGACACAGTGGTTAGCACTGTCACCTCACAGCAAAAAAGGTTCCGGGTTCGAATCCGGTCCTGGGCCTTTCTGTGCAGAGTTTGCATGTTCTCCCTGTGCTTGCGTGGGTTCTCTCCGGGTTCTCCGGCTTCCTCCCATCATCCAAAAACATGCACCTCAGGTCAGGTTACCTGGCGCCGCGCTAGTGGCAGCCTGCTGCAGCATCTCCCCCCTGAGAGCCCCCCTGCTGTAGTGAAGAAATTTCCCCTCGGGGATTAATAAAGTGTATAAAATAAAAAAAATAAAAAAAATAAAAAAACTATAAAGAGATGCAAAGTGACCACCAAATTACACAACTCAACCACAAATAGAAGAAAAGAGACACAAAACAACTACAAAAGGGTGTAAAGTGAAACAAAATAATCTACTGAGACACACAACAACCAGAAAAAGAAGCAAAGACACAAAATGAGAATCTACAAAAGATACAAAACAACTACAAAGACCAAAAAAAAAAAAAAAAAAAAAAAAAGTGACAACAAAGAGACACAAAACAACCACCAACTGGAAAGAGGCTCAAACTGTGTTGTGAGTTTGTGTCTCTGAAGGATGTTGTTGTTGTTTTTTTACACATCTGTATCTGTGTATTAATATCAACTTAGCCACCAAATGTGGGAGATAAACATTGACAGGAAACACAGACGTGTCGAAGTTGAAACTTTCTTTCGGGTCGGCCGGTGACTGAACGTACGTGACGAAAGTGTTTCCACTTGTAAACCACGAGCGGTTGAACGGACGTGTTGCTCGGAGAGTTTGACGCTGATTTCACATCTTGTCTCCGTTTGACCTAAATTTAACTGTGCCGGCGTCCATTTAAAAAAAAACAAAAAAACATTTGTTTTCATGCCGGCATCGGGGGTCCGGGATGATGCTTTTTTTTAATTTTTTTTTTTTATCTGAACTTGTAAATATAGAAACATCAGATACGCAGAAACAAGGGATGAGAAAAAAAAAAAAAAACTTGACAATGACACAATCCTGCATGAAAAAAAAAACGATTGCCATCCTCGCGGTGGCAAAATGAGGCCATTGTGATAACTCTCCCCAGAGTGCAGCGCTCAAAATAAACTGCCATTACTATATTTAAAAACACATAACTCAAAAGCCCAGTGAATCAGCCTCGGAAAGGTCACTCCGCTCAAACTAAAAAAACCCAAAGAGAGCTTCACACTTCACACGGAAGTTTTTTTTTTTTTTTTATTCAGTTTTTTTTTTTTTTTTTTTTTAATTACCTGCAACTGAGTCTAATTTTAGTAGAAAGAAAGAATTTGTTGAAGATCATACGGATTTTTGAGTTGTTGTGAACTGATAACGGTTGTCAAGATGAGTCGCTTTAACTTCCCTCACAGATGTAAAAAAAAAAACAACAAGCGAGCCTGTTATTGTCGGATCGAGTGCGAGCATCACCTCAGCAATACAAAATGTTCCTCCGAATTAAAAAGCAAAAGACAGGAAAACGATGTGATTTTCTGTGCCAGAAATTGAGGGCAAGTCTCGGTTCATCCATCCAGGAGCATCCCCCCCCCCCCCCCCCCCCTCCAGCCGTTTTCCTTATCCCGACCGCTCAGAGCCAAAAGGTATCGATTTTCTGTAACTTGTGTTTTATTTTAATGATCCCGCGAATTCTTGTTCCCGCAGATGAGACGAGTCGGCATTGAGGCCGCCCCGATATGTCTTATTTTTCACTCTCTTAACGGGGGAAAGGGAGAGAGGTGCTTAAAGCAGCCCCCCCCCCCCCACACACACACACACATACACAACTTTTGATGAATAATAGGAAATGTTTCACAGAGGCAGAGAGGAAAAGACGAGAAGCGGTGTGGATGTTTAAATGAAAGAATTTGCGTTGAGTTTGTCTGCTTTGCTTTCTGGGTGGTTTCGGGGTGGAAGTCGAAAAAAGAGAAGAGCGTTTTCAAAGAGCGGGTTTCGTGTTTCTCTAATCCCTCCTTCTTTTTTTTTGCAGAGGTAATCTCAGGAGAAACAATTCAGATATGTCACTAATAATCACATGTCAGTCAAGGGCTTAAAAAAAGGGTACATGTGCCGCCAAAATAATTAATAATCGACATCTCTGAGGCAGTTAAATAAGTGGCCTGCTGTGATTTTCAGTATTTGTGACGCCACTGATTTCATTATGAGCTATTAAATGGGATTACTGCACTTCCTGTTTACGTGCATTCCCCCCCCCCCCAAAAAAAAGGTGCGTGCCGGTCCTTTAGAAGAGGAAGCTCGTGCTGATCCCATTGACATCCGTGAATTCGGCTAAATCTCCGCAGTCAACATCATTTCAAACTGCAACTCAGCGACTCTAAAGGCATTCACAGAGTGTGGAAAATATTACGGTTCTCCACAGAATCCCTTTTTAAAAGCATTTTCAGACTCTCTAAGAAATGTCTCACTCGTATATATTTAAAGGCTTCCTCGAATTATCCTTCAGAAACTCGCAGAAACTAGAAACCCGGCTCGAGTTAATAAAAAAACAAAAAAGAAGAAAAGTCCATCCCTTTCACGTCGTGTGATCAAAGTTGGCCCTCGTCTTTTGACCGGGCCCCGCGGTGGCTCTTCAGGGGGAAAAAAAAAACACTTAACAAACACAGGATCTCTTTTTAAAAAGCCCTGCCACATTGTCACATTGTCATGTTGATGGCCCGGGGGTCCCGAGATAAAGAGCCATTGAGGAGGGGGGAGGGGGGGAGGGAGGGAGGGGGCTGCTCCTCCCTCCACGGGCCTGAATGAGAACGGTTCTTTCACCTCAGGGCTGCTGGATATGGAAGAGGTGAGGAGCACACGGAGACAAAAAGGTGGGAGAAGGGGAAGGAGCGGAGGATATGGAGGAGAGAAGAGGGAGGCGGAGGAGGAGGCGGAGGAGGAGGAGGTTTTAGAAGGTCAGTGGAGTGGAGAGATACCGGAGGAAACTCATACCGATCATTACCAACTCACTTTACTCTCTATCGATTCTGATGTGTGTGTGTGTGTGTGTGTGTGTGTGTGTGTGTGTGTGTGTGTGTGTGTGGTTGCCAAATTTTGCCAAAAAACAGCTAATTTTGCTTAAAACCATCTAAACCCAAGTAAACAAACATAATAATGATAATAATAACAACGACCCTCAGATGTGTCAGAATGACCCGGTAGAACTCGGTGTCGTGCTTCTGCAACACTCGTACCACCGTCATTCTCTTCTCCTCTTTCAGCTCTGTGTTGTTTGAGTTGAGACTGTGAAGTTCAGGAAAACAACAACAACAACAACAACAACAACAAAAACAGCTTTTCTTTTTCTTCCAGATCCAGTCTTGAAGGCGACACGGGCAGAACACGACCCGAGTGAACCCGTTGAATCGTTACGACCCGGTCTGGTCCCGGCGGACTTATCGAACGGAGACGAGAAACAAAAAGCAGCACAATGTTACACCTGCAGTTTAAAAGTAGGAAGCAGCTGACTGACTGAGCATTATTTGGATTAGTGGATCATAGATATCTTTGATATTTTTGGTTTTCCTTGGAAACATCCCGGTGTGGACGCTTTTTTATTTTTTTATGTCACTTTTTTAATAAAAGATACTCATTTGACAAGAACTGTGCATCTCTTTGTGCTTTTTTTTCCATCAATCGATAACGGACTGAAAAAACGTCTAGTTTGTGTCGTTTTGTTCTTTTTTTCTTCAAGTCTTTTGGGTTCAATTCAGGTAAACTTTTGTGGTTTTCTACATCAAAAACTTTCCTTTAAAGGTTGTGTGAGCAGAACAATTTGAGTTATCGTTCACGCCTCCTTTGTGTTGGCTTAGTTTTGAGTTACTTTAGATTGATCATTGTCTCCCCGGCTGGCACCAATAAGAACCAATAACACGCAAGAAAAGTGTAACTTTAAGCCGTCACAGCAATTCAATAAACACAAATATCTTGTAAAGCTTTTTTTGGGGGGGAGATTTAACTGCCTGGTTACGATTCCCTCAAAAGAAGAGCTCCTTCACCGCGACTGCCATACACCGAACGCCCTCCCTCCCCCTCCTTCTCTTTTTAAGAGATGTAATTAAGTGTCAGAGGAGCTTCAGAGATGACCTCCGCGACAGAAAGACTTCAGGATGGAGGGGGGGGGTGGACTTGGCTGTCACCGCCGCGTATATGTGGCGGTGGTCAGCGCCGAGGATCATCTTTCCCGCACGAGAAGACACACAGGGAGAGAGAGAGAGGAGGGACAGGTGAAAGCCAAAGGTCAGAGGTCAGGTTTTGAAGTCAAGGGGGCGGGGGGGGGGGGGGGGTAGCCAATCTGGTCTCTATCTTCATCTGAGACGAGCAGTCCCCCCCCACCCCCCATGCTCCGGTCCCTGTCATCATGTCCGACCAAAATGACCGAGAAGAGTTCGGTATCAGGCCAATTATCGTCCGAAATTAAAACCTGCGAGTGGACGCAGACAAAAGGGGGGCGAAAGATTTGACGGGGAACGGCGAGCCGCCGCCTTCACATCCAAAAACATGTGGGGGGGGATAAGAAGAGTTTTGACGAGTGTGAGTTTGGCATCTCGGATTTGACTCCAGACTTTCAGTCTTTTTCTTCTCGTGCATACTTTTTTGAGAGCTCTGCTGAGAAAACTACAAACAGGAAGAGAGAGAGAGAGACACCATCCATCACAGGCTACACCACCTCCCTCCGAACGCTTTCACGGCCCACGGCGCTCGCTAGGCTGTAACAATGGCTGCTTCCTGCGGGGGGGGAGGTGGGGAGGGGAGGGGAGGAGGAGGAGGAGGGGGTGCCGCCGTGACGTCGAAAGCTTCAAGAACAGGGCAGAAATAAGAATGGAGCCAAGGTCTTACTCAACACTCAAGCTTTTTCCTTGAGAAATAAATCGCTTTCATATTCAACGCCCACTCAAACGTCCGCGGTGAAGGTGCGTCTATCCGTTCCCAGGTCGGAAAACTGCTTCGACTTCCCTGGCTGCGGTTCAGGAATCACTTCCTGGGCTCTGGGAGGAGCCGAATTCACTCAGGGATGATTGCCTCGTACCGAGATAAAAGGACCAGACCCTCTCTATTAGTCTGATGTCTTCAGTAGAACAACGTCTGAGTGAGGCGCTGCGGCCCCTTCGGGCCTCGTGGGGTTGGACGAGGTGAGAAGAAGCTCGCCTCGCCTTCGACTCCTTCAGACAGCGAAGCTCTGATCCCGGATAGCCGACTTTTGCACATGTTCCACATATGACAGGAAGAAGAAGAAGAAGAGCTCTTTTGTTGTGGGATGCAGGATGTAAATCATGATGAACATATGGTGCATAAAAAAAAAACAAGCATCCAGTTTAATTACCTCCAGTTTTTTTTGTTTTTTTTTGAGGGGGGGCAGCAGTTTGTCATATTCAGACAGACCCCAAAAATGGAGCCTCATCCATTGATTTCACGAAGCACAGGAAAGGGGCTGGATGGTCCACCTCCCTCGCGACCCTTTTTTACTGCCAGTAACCGGCTCTACTTGGCTTCTGGATTTAGTTTAGGTGCCGTTAATATGACTTTGCAGAGCCTTGAAATTATTCCTCGTAATGTTTCAGACCTTTAGGTTGGGTTTTGGGTTTTTTCGCTAACCCAGCTCTGGTTTTCTGATTTCGGAGTCCGGACCGAATTTATGGGGTCATAAATCAAAAGCTGCATCTCCTGCTCAACCGTGTTCGACTCTACGCACTTTTAGCATCATGTACTCTTCTGGATTTCGTTTTCCTCGTGACGGTATTTTCTAAATCACGGTTCACTACTAAAAACTAGAACATTTCACAGATAAAAACTGTTAATAAAGTTGAAAAGTTTCGTGTTTCTCCTTAAGGGCTTGAAGGTCGTGCGAGCACAACACCTCGAGGGCGAGCTTTGTTTGTTTTTCAGGTGGACGTGGCTTGAAAGAGGGAACTACGTCACATTTTCAGTGTCGGCTCAGCTGGCTTGGTGCCCCGATGAAGGCGAAAATAGTACCAAGTACCCCGAACCTACCGTTACTACATTATAGCTCGACCCCTTTTTCCTGCCCAGTTTTCCATCATAAATACTTTATTTTTAGGCCAAACGGCACGGATTAATACTCGATATCATTTCAACCATTAGTCAGCATATAATCAATAGTTCTAAACTTGTTAAACCAGCATAAATATCCAAGAAAACTCACTGACTGACAGTAAGGAGTTCAAACTGTTGTAAAAGTTGGATTTAAACTATCACATCACATCACGTCCCACCATTTCCAGTGTTCCTGATCTCTGCAGCAGCGTTGTGATCTGATCATCAGTTGCAGCTCGTTAACCCTCTTTACGACCTCCGAATATTCCTTTTGTCACCTCCTTCCTGTGACTGAATATACAGCATCCCCCCCGCTTCCATTACAAGCCATAAATATCCTCATCGGGGGTTAAATGTGGTTATAAAGAGCCTCCACCCCACCCCTCGCCCCCTCTCCGCCTCCACCCACTTCCACCATCCCATAAGGTTGTGTGAGTGATGTCCTGATTAAACACAGGCTGTGATTGATCCATCATATCCATCACCCTGCCTGTCCGGCGTCACAGCGTGGTGCAGGATTCCTTTCCCTTTGTGCCGCACACGTGTGTGTGTGTGTGTGTGTGTGTGTGTGTGTGTGTGTGTGTGTGTTCCTATATGTACGCTGCCTCGTGTTGCATAGGTGATGTGAGGGAGTGTGTGACAAACCTGATTTGATCATCATTGTCAGCAGTAATCTAATTTCTTTTGCATATGTGTTTAAGTTGGGGGTGGGGGGCGCCATATGTTCACTTAGAGTGAGTGAAGTTAAAGGGGGTGGGTGTGGGTGGGGGGGGGTGATGTTGTGTTCATGTGTCAAACGCAGTCTAAGATGTCACCTCTTCCTGTGTTGCCCCCCTCCCCCGCCCCCCGCCCCCCACCTCTCATCCATCTCCCTGACAGTGGCAGAAACAGTAGCCTCCCCGAGCGCTGCAGCGGGGCCCTCGGTGAGCAGCAGGGGGCCCCGGCCCCGCTATGTATGGAGGCCTTGTCTCCGCTCACGGGCGGGTTCAACTTGTCGAGGACACCCCGCCGTCACCGGGTCGACCTGTGAATGGAGCCGCCGGGGCCTCCAGAGCCGGATAGTTTAACACCTTCAACGTGGCTGGAAATGATGTTAATACAAATGATTCGACAAATCCTTCCTATGTGCCTCCAGTTGAAACTTTCTTCTGCTGCCGAAGCCCGAGCAGAGCTAGGAGTTAAAAAAAAGTCCCCAAAAATAGAGTTACAGAAACTTCAAAGGTTCTAATTCTAAACTGTATATAAAACCACAGACTGTATATAAAGTGTTCGTAGCTTCCGGCTCCACATAATGAGGCCGATGCAGAAGTGCCTTAAGCTGCATTACCACCGAGTGCCACTAGAGGTCGGCTCCAAAAAGCCTCCGGCTCCGTAGACTCCCATTCAACTTCTTTCATCAAATACAAAGTCAATAAAATGTCTCCAGCAGTTATCTCGGTGTTGTTAGCTAAAGTCACTCCTTCTTATTAGTTTTCTGGAGGTCCATCTGAAAATAATTCCTCATTCATTCGAAAATAAGCTTCAAAAAGACCTGTTTTTGGGGGCGTGTCTGTTTGATTGACAGGCCTCTGGTGCAGTCAGGTTACAGCTATCGGTGGGCGGGATGTAGTATCGTCAGGTTTCCAATCAGATCAGTCAGATCCACCGCTGGCTCCTCTCCCAGCTTGTCCAAATATGGTCACTTCCTGCTCCGAACTTGCAAAGATGGTGACGGACAGAATCTGAACTGGAGGCTTCACCGTTCCTAGAAATAGTTCCTCCAGCTGGAAAACGCCTATTTATTTAGTGGTTGGCTAATTGTCTACAAGTCGATGTTGGGATGGAAATCAAAGACAGATTTTTGGATATAATTACAGAGTTACAAATACAGCGTTAATAATCTTCAAAGTGGACATAGACAGCGGACGCACGGTTTTCTGATAATGAACCGCGGCGGCCGTGCTGACGCAGCAGAGCTCCTCCAGCTGCTTACGCGTTGTGATGTCTGAGGCCTCCGTGCCTGCGAGCTGCCTGCCAATATCAGATGATGAACGCTCACATATTAATCACTGACTCAGCTGCGACTTGTCTGTCCTCGTTATCCCTCCACTGATTGTATCTTTTGTTGGTTTAGAGAAAAAAAAAGGCCCATCAGGTGTTATTAGCATCACATTGATGAATTTCTAATTATCTCCTTTGTGTGGCGAAATCTCTCCGCACGAAACACACGACGGCGCCAGGAAACACGCGTTTTGATGATTGATAATCATAACGGCAGCAAATCGAGCCCTGCTGGCGGCTCCGGGACGATGTACTCATGTTTTTTCGTTTTAAGAGCAATCTGTGTCATTGTTCTGGGAAAATTTGGGTTTCAAATTTGCCACAAAACCTGGAGCCCTGCAGTTATAAAAGTACAGAGAGCCTGCAGGCGTGCAGTCGTCCTTGACGGATGAAGAAAAGGTCAATAAAACAGTTATTTCACAGCTTCCTTCACACTTGAACAAAACCTAAAAGCAGACTGAGATTGGTCACCGAATCAAAAGGAGGAAAGAAGACGTAAAAAGAGCTGGGAGCAAACCTGGGTCAAATGTTTGCTGCCTGTTTGTTTTAACCTGCCTGGAGTGCCAGACGGGTGGGGTTAGTGGAAGAAAAAAAAAGAGAAAAAGAAAGAAGACAATGCGAGTGCCAAGCTCGGAGACAATCACGGGAAAGCAATAGAAAATCCTTTTTAGCACTTTTGGCAGCGACACAGAAGAGTCGCGGAGAATAATTTGATGGAAGGTGTGTTTGGTGGAGAGGAAGACAGCGTAACGAGCTCCAACCAGCGGCGACGTCACCCGTTGGTTTGTGAACGTTATGAAGCCTGCAGTTCAGATTTTTGTCCTAACTGGACTAGACATGAACCAGGCCGGTCAATCAAACAAAAACACATCTTTCTGAAGCTTATTTTCTAATGAATGAGGGATTATTTTCAGATGGACCTCCAGAAAACTAATAAGAAGGAGCGACTTTAGCTAACAACACCGAGATAACTGCTGGGGACATTTTATTGACTTTGTATTTGATGAGAAGTTGAATGGGAGTCTATGGAGCCGGAGGCTTTTTGGAGCCAACCTCTAGTGGCACTCGGTGGTATTGCAGCTGCAGACACTTCTGCATCTGCCTTATTTTTCCAGATTGGAGGAAGAGGCTGAAAAGGAAGATTCACTTTCACGTGTTCTCTTTAAGTTGAACTCATCAATCAAAGTCCAAATAAAAGATGAAGCACAGAGTCTTTGATCTGAGATCTCTTAATTATCATGTTAGCGGTATTCAGCTGAAACATTCCCTGCAGCAGCAGATAGATCAGTAGGGCTGATACCAGAAGACCCAGAGGGTCCGTTCTTTTATCCAGACAATAGAGGAGGACGGGCCCCTGGCCTGATTCACATTCAATATGGAGATCGCTGCCGTTGTCAAACTCTCTGGTGAAACACTCGCTCCCTCTCCAGGGCGCAACTAAACTTAGCCGACCTCCGACCCCCGAAAGTAAACCCCTCTGAACCCTCGGTCGTGTATGTGGCCCCCTTCCTGCTCTCGTAAAGCCCGTTAATTGGAGAAGGAAGGAAAAGCGAGGCTCCGCAGCAAAACGGTGCTCTGGAGAAGACGTTGGCCTCAGACGCTGATGTTGGGGACAGTAAATTAATTCTCGTGTTTTTGCAGAACTTCAGAAGACGTCCGAGTGTGCTCGGGTATAAAAGCCCCGAGGTGCCGGAAAAATGCGCTCCGAGGGCCGATGAAAACGCCACTGCGCGCCGTCTGAGACTACAACATTTTACTCAAAGCTGTTCCTTGTCCGACGGGGAGCTTCCTGAGGTCGAGGATGCTGTAAAAGAGATGTCAATCAAGACGGGTTGTTTTTTAAATGAAGATCTCGACCTTCGCAGGCGAGTTTTTTTTCGGTAAAATTGCTGAAATTAGAAAAAAAATTGCAAGCCGAGGAAAAGAAAATGTGTTTTTTTAATTTTTTTTTTTTATTATTGAAAATGGACAGTTAGTTTTTGTAATAAGGTACATTTTGTTTAGGCTTCTGTTGAAGAATTTTTTTTTTGTAGACAAAGCAAGTGCCGACCAAACACTGACGTCATCGTTGGTTTGTGAACGTTATGAAGCCTACAAGTCAGATTCTGTCCGTCACCATGTTGGCTAGTTCGGAGCAGGTTGGAGCAGGATGTGACCACATTTGGACGAGCTGGGGGAGAGGACCCAGCGGTGGATCTTGCATTTGATGAGAGAAGTTGAATGGTGGTCTACGGAGCCGGAGAATTTTTGGAGCCGACCTCTACTGGCACTTGGTGGTATTGCAGCTTAAGGCGCTTCTGCATGGGCCTCATTTTTCAGACGTGGAAGCTACGAACACTTTTATATCCAGTCTGTGCTGATGTCACTGAAATGTCCTGGCGTATTCAGACTCCTTCAGAAAAAGGAGCTCCGTGCAGAGTGGGAACCACCGACTAATCAATTCTTGTGTCGATCTCACATCCTTTTTTTCCCTCACGGACTCCCAGCCGGCCCTCATCGCTCCTCTCCCTCGGGTCCTGAGTGGTTCCCCTGACTTATTTAGAGCCCCCCCACCGGGCCGAGGTCCCAAGTCTCAGAGCTCGGTGCTGGAATTTGATTAGTCAGTGTTCCCCAAGGACCTCAGAGCACACTCCTCTCATCCCCCTCACACACACACACACACACACACACACACACACACACACACACACACACGGTGCTCCGGTTGGCCTCTATTTTCTGCTGTGACTGACAGCTGTATTGAGCAGGTTGAGCGGCGTGACAGCGGCTCTCTAAATGGGCGCGCCTGATCTAGGCGCCCCCAGTGGCCTCATGACACCCCGACGACACCCCGATGACCCCGCCCTGGTGAGCTGTTTAACGCTGTCACACACACACACACACACACACACACACACACACACACACACACACACACACACGAATCAACGACCCCCAAAACGTCCAACGAAACTCGACACACTGTGGAAACCCAATGTTCTCATGCATAATGTTGAAAAATGCCGATTACCTCCGGCACCGAACGCCACTTTAAGACTCATCAAATCCACCAACTCTTTACCCTTGATCACAAAAAAACAAAACATATTTGGCCACTTGTCGTTGTTGCACTCTTGGCAACCGCAAAACTCAAAGTTATCTCATTAAACGAGCCGAGTCTCCGGACGCAGCGAACGCCAGGCGGTGCTACTGTAAATACACTCTCACCATCTGGAGTGTGTGTGTGTGTGTGTGTGTGTGTGTGTGTGTGTGTGTGTGTGAGACTGTGTGTGTGTGTGTGTGTGTGTCACTCTGCTCTCCCCGTGACCTGCACTAGCCTCTTGCTAGGTGGCAACAGCATGCCAAGCCATCGAACAGCTGTCCCCGTCTCTCATGTGTCTTAGTAATCGCAGAGTCATCGAGAAGTTTCTTTTATTTTCCTGCAACGATAAAAAAAAAAAAAAAAAACTACAGTTCTGCAGCGTTCAGAGCAGAATCAGAAAGTCGTAGTGTTTTTATTTTTCCAACTGTAAAACAACCTGCCGGATATTTTTTCATGTCGCGACCTTTCACTGACCACCTCCACCACTTCGGCCACTTTCATGTTCCGCTCAGCCTGTGGGGAATGTCCACCAGCCAGGACTCCCACAGCCTCCAGCACACATGCAGCCCGATCGGCCCAGGAGGCACACACCCCATGCAGGTGTTAAGCTAGGGGCTAACAAGCAGCCTGATAATAACGGCTGTGATAAACCTGCAGAAGAAGAGATGAGTCTGGATATAAAGAAACAGGAAAAAAAAAACTGATTGCACTACAGGCCTGGCAATCAAACAGACACGCCCCCAAAAACAGGTCTTTTTTAATCTTATTTTCTAATGAATGAGGGATTATTTTCAGATGGACTTCCAGAAAACTAATAAGAAGGAGTAACTTTAGCTAACAAAACCGAGATAACTGCTGGAGACATTTTATTGACTTTGTATTGGATGAGAGAAGTTGAATGGGAGTCTACGGAGACGGAGGCTTTTTGGAGCCGACCTCTAGTGGCACTCGGCGGTATTGCAGCTTGAGACACTTTTGCATCGGACTCATTTTTCAGATCCTTTGTTCAACTGTACAAGTAAAAGCTTAGTAATAAAGATAAATAGATATGAATAATAATGAGTATGACTCACACAGTCAGACACCCCTCGAATGTCTCTAGCTGCTGTTTTCACACCGTCCGCTACCGATAAATGCAAAAAAAATGCTGCGAAAGACTCATTAGCGATGCAGCGGAGATGTCGCGCACGTTATTAGCATCATCCATCGGTAGAAAACATGCATCGAAAACATGCATCGAATCCCCTGCAGTCGGTGGTGGCGCCATCTGGCCGAGGGATCATGCATATTCAAAGAGGAGCAGAACCAGACGTAACACAGTCACCTCTCGCTGAACCAGAAACCTGTCGCCTGATATGTTCAGAGTCCGCAGGCTGCGGGGAGAGACTTCCCTCAGAAGTGTTTTCTGTTTTGTTTGAGGCGTCTTCGAGGAGCTAATTACGTCCAGCAGTGACCGGTGGCCACCCGGAGAACCCCCGCACTCACCTCTCTGCAGGGGACCTCCCCGGCCGGACCGCCATCTGCTGCCATCAATCACACTCGGACGATGGATCTCATCTCACTTTCCCTCCCGCTCACCTCTAGCCCCCCCCCCCCCTCCGGTCGTTTGTGATCGGAGCGACTATAAATATACCGGCCGGAGGTGTGACCTGAAAACACACAACCTCCCTGAACCAGCTGAACCACTTCGATACCTCTGCAACCTTTAAAATGTTTACTGTGCTGTCCTGATGGAAAGTAATTGAAAAATGTGTCATCCTGGTGGCTCAGATCAGATTTGTGTCTCAACCGTGAAATAAAGCGTCAAAAGTGATCGTCACAACGTGTTCACGAGTCTACAAACGTCAATCACGAGACTAGAAAAGACTAAGAAGCTGTTTACACCACAGACTGTTTATAAAAGTGTTCGTAGCTTCCAGGTTTGACGAGTGAGGCCGATGCAGAAGTGTCTTCAGCTGCAATACCACCGAGTGCCACTACAGGTCGGCTCCATAGACTCCCATTCAACTACTCTCATCAAATACAAAGTCAGCAAATGTTTTCCACGAGTCATTATGGTGTGATTATCTAAATTCCCTCCCTCTTATTAGTTTTCTGTCGGTCTTTCTGAAAATAATTTTTATCATTTATTAGATATTAGGCCTCAGAAACCTGCATCTATTTGATTGACAGGAACCATATGGTCACTTTTGGCTCATAATGGTGGCTTCAGGAAGGAAAACAGACTCTTTTTTTTTGTTTACCCATCATTCTACAACAGTCCATAATAACCAGCTGCATATTTATCCATCAGACTGGATTACTGTCTGATTTTCAACCGATGATAGATCGTGTATTTTAACGTAGAGACAGATTGACACAACGAAAGCGTTCCAGATCTCCTCCACGAAATCCTCCAGCTGGCGTTTCACAACTCACGTCAGACCAGGAGTCGTTAACAGGAAACTGGACGAAGCCGGCGAGTCATTCCGCCGAACGCCGAAGCAGCAGCACCTCTACTCACATTAACTGGCATTAAGTCACCTCATCGATTTCCTCGGTGGAGACTTTTTTTTTCCTGCAGCATCATCAACTCTCTCTGACTTTGGGCCGCTCCGATGAAACCGGAGGAGCGAGAGGCAGAGATGAAGGAGGACAGGAAACACACAGAGAGAGAGAGAGAGAGAGAGAGAGAGAGAGAGAGAGCGAGAGAGAGGAGGGTGGGGAAGAAAAGAGGGGAAGGGCGTGAGATTAAGAGACAAAGACGGTTTTGTGAAAAAGTGTCGGAGGAAAAGTGAAAACAGGTTTGACGGATGACGCAAGGAGGAAGGATTCTGCGGGTGAAGGAGGACGAGCTGCAATCGATGGAGAGGGGGATCAATCAGCTGTCCGGAGTGGAAGACGGATCAGGGTGAGGGGGAGCATTCATCACACACACACGCACGCACGCACACACACACACACACACACACACACACACACACACACACACACACACACACACACACACAGAATTAGAGGCTCCACTCAGGTAAAGACCGCTTCAGAATAAAGATTGGAGCCCAAACTGTTTTAGATCGTTGCAGGAAAAGTTGTGACTCGTCTCAGCTGACTATGGGACAGTTTTAGACAGTTAGTGGGTTTGATTGTGTTTCTTAGAAGAGATACTGACTCTTCTTAACGAACAAACTGCTCCGGAAAACTGATAAAACTCACGTTCACAGCATAAATCTGCAATTTACGACTCCAAATTCTTCTATTTGAAAAAAATGTTTTTGTCGTTTCATCCACAGACTGGATATAAAAGTGTTCGTAGCTTCCGGGTCTGAAAAATGAGGCTGATGCAGACGTGCCATAAGCTGCAGTACCACCGAGTGCCACTAAAGACCTCAAAAAGACCTGTTTTTGGGGGTCGTGTCTGTTTGATTGACAGATTTTTTTTTTTAGATGCTACAAATACTATCAGCTGTGAAAAAGCCTGAAAAATCCACCAGTTCAAACAGAAGAGTCACTGCTGTTTTCAGGATGCTGCAGACTGAAGTCATCAAAGGAATCTTTGGTCTGAAGTCGCCCTAAACCTGTTTTTTCAGTTATCCGGCAGGTGCATGTGTCTACAAGAGAAGACCAAACCACAGCAACTCCTTCTTTATCATCATCAGCTGTAGATTCCTCCAATAAACTCCTGTTTTCACGACCCGGCGGTGACCTCCTCAGAAACAATTAACCTGCCAAATGGACCAGATAAACAGGAACGAGTGCTGCCCAGTCTCACACACACACACACACACACACACACACACACACACACACTGCAGGGGCCAGAAGACACTGTCCTCTGTCACAACACAGGAGGGTCCTGAGATAACATTGAACACATCTTCATCAGCGGTTCACACGCCGAGTTCTTCATCAAACTGGGTGGTCGACCTGTTTTCTCCTGCTCACCGAGGCACATTTACATTTCAGGCCTTTCATTTGATGTTTGTATCCAGAAGAGAATAAAATTAGCTGAGCTAGTTATGTGTTTTTGTGTGTCTGCACGGAGCCGTGCATCCGAATGGTGTATAAACGGGGCCGCACAGCTCATCCTGCGACTATTTCAGGAAAATATCATAACTTTAAGATACTTTTTCTTTCATTTACATGCTGATACAACGTCAGAAGTTTATATTAAACCACAGACTGGATATAAAAGTGTTCGTAGCTGCCAGGTCTGAAAAATGAGGTCGATGCAGAAGTGTCTTCAGCTGCAATACCACCGAGTGCCACTAGAGGTCGGCTCCAAAAAGCCTCCGGCTCCATAGACTCCCATTCAACTTCTCTCATCAAATACAAAGTCAATAAAATGTCTCCAGCAGTTATTTCGGTGTTGTTAGCTAAAGTCACTCCTTCTTATTAGTTTTCTGGAGGTCCATCTGAAAATAATCCCTCATTAAATAGTTTACAGAATAAATTAATTTACGTTTAAAGAATAAAACCCAAAACTGAAGGTTTTACAGTCTGCTGGAAAAGGAAGTGAACGACACATTCATGCATTTGTTTAACACGGGCATTCCTAATCAATTCATTTCTACATACTACATAATTTCCTATTTGTGTTGATCGTTTACTTTCCTCTCCAACACTATTCAGTTCATGCACTTTTTATTTTGCTATTGATCAGTTTAAGCGAGCAGTTGAAAACAAGATGAGTTATTTTTACACACACTTTCACACACACATCGTCATCCAGGGTCCACTTCGGTCCCGAAACGTAAAAGCTTGGCAGTGATTGCAGAGGTTGAGGCCTTTGACTGAGTCTGGCCGGTTTCCAGCTGCCTCCTCGTCCCTGTTTATTACCGTCTGACGCCATTTCCTCCCCCGACGGCCGCCGCAATCACAGCCGGTGGCTAATTATAGCAGCTATCTCTGATCGTCAACATGACTGACATCCATCCTCAAGTTTTCTCAACGACTAAAAGTTTCTCTACAATCCATCATTCAATAGATTTAGATCGTGATATTTTTCCGTCTTCGAAACAAATCAACAGCTGTTATTCTGCACACGACCGTTCTGTTGATTCTTTCGAGGTGATGCAAGTTCCTGACTTTTTTTTTTTTTTCCAATCCCTCGATTTAAAAAAAGAAAAAAGTGAATCCAGCACCCAAAATAGTTTTTCCCACCGTTGAAACATTTAAAAGATGCCCTTTCAATGTTTTTGGCAAACTTCCTGCTGTGTGTGTGTGTGTGTGTGTGAGAGAGGGAAAAATTGTTTTTCTTTCTTTTGTCTACATTTTTAAACTGCTGCAGCGGTTCAGAGAAAAGTGAAAGTTTCACACGTTAGATACGTCAACCCGATTGAAATGCGCGATTATTTATTTTACCATATAAAGACGTGAAGAAACACGTTCAGTCTGCAGTTTGTTGCTCGAGTGTGACGAAGAGAAGACGGGCGATTAGAGAAGACAGAGATGTGGAGACCGACCAGTCAGGGCCGATGTGGACTTGCCGTTAAAATAAGACTCCAGGAAGGATGGAGGTTGCAGGTAAACGGTACGGTGGCCCTGAGAGGTGTCTGGTTTGATTGACAGGCCCGGGGTGCAGTCAGGTTTCCGGTATAGTAGGGCGGGGCAAAGTCAGTAAGCCCCACCCCTCGCTCCTCCTCCAGCTCATCCAAATATGGTCACTTTCAGGACCAAAAAAAAACATGATAGCCACGACCAAAATGCCAACGTCTTTATAAAGTAGTTAAGTGACTCCATAACATTACAGTTATCATTAAATCACTAGATCGACCGTCGACTTAATGACTGACGGATTATCTCGTCATGCAGCAGCTTATTACATGTTCACATGTCATGTGTGTCCTCCCCAGAAGAAACACTCCCATTCTTTGTTAAATCATTCTGGCCTCTTCATTATCCGACCATAACCACCCCCCCCTTTCTCCCACATTGTGTCCAGGCTGCAGGTCGGAGGTCAAACTCTCGTAGTCCATCTGTTTACTCAGCTCTCTGTCTGTCCACCAACCTCAGACCCTCCCTGAGCTAAAATTATACATTTAAAAAACGACTGCAGCTCCTGATTCGCACTGAACATGTGAAAGAAAACTTGTGAAAAAGTAAAAAAAAAAAAAAAAAAAAAATCTCGGTTGCACTTGAATATGCATTTTCATTTCAGTCATGCAAACACATAAAACCACCAGTATTTGTTGGTTGAAGTGCAGCGTGTGTTCAAATCACATTTGCACCATGTTTTGTTTTGTTTTTTTCTCTCCCAGGAACACACTGAGGTGAAAGGAGCACATGAACATATTGGAGAACAGAAACACATGCGTGTGCAAACTCCTGTGTGCATCTTCCAGCCATTGTTGTGTTTGTTTACGACCTCATTCGGCGCGACGGTGGGAATCCGAATGCGCACGAAAAAACAAAAGACACAGAAAAGAAAGTCGCTGCTGTCATCTTCCAGCTCGGCGGTCATCCTTTGGTCAACATGTTATTTTCATTACTGGACTTGGGCCAGCTGGCCAGCAGCACAAACACACACACACACACACACACACACACACACACACACACACAGACACAGACAGTGGACAGAGACAAGGGGGGAGCTCCCCGTCCAAAACAATAGACATAAATATAGCAGCCTCTGGGAAAAAGAATACAAATGCAGTGTTCATCTGTGCGCTGAGGAGCGACGCCCAGTCCTGCGTTTCCTGTTCTCTGAGCCCCCATGCAGAGCAGTGCATTCTGGGACACCTTCAGATTCCCACAACACTCCCCTGATTTCCATCTCTTCTTCTTCTTCTTCGACTTCTTCGTGTTTCTTCGCTTTAAAAAACAAGAGCAACCCTCTCGGTCGTCGGCCAACCCTTTCGCCCCCAGAGCGCCCGAGGCGAGCCGAGTCTCAGGGCTTCGGTTTTAAACCTGCCAGCACACTTTGAAATGAAACTGAAATTGGTTTGTTTTCCCAAGCAATATGAAGAAATTTATGACCCCCTCAAAAAAGAAAAGCCCTACTTTGGGCTCCGATATAAAGCTGCAGAGCAGGTAATCAGGCCTGCAGGCACGACTTCACAGTATCATTATAACAACTGGGATTTTTCTTCTTTTTTTTTTGTTTTTTTTGTTGGATGTCGGTTTGGACTGCATGCCTCGGCACTAACTCGTGTTTATGACATCTAAATCTCGGGCTGACGGACCCTATTAGGAGCCCCGAGGTCGAGCAATTTCAAGGCACTTGGAAAGAAACGTTGAGAGCGCCGGTCTGCGGTTTGGTGCGGAGAAGGTTTTCCCGTGACTTTCGAGTTGTTAACCCCGGGAAAAACCAGCTTTTTCCCACGATGAATCCAGTTTAAACTCGAATTAAAGGCGTCGCAGATGATGAATAAGAGAAAATGGTTTCTTGAGATTTGTCTGATGTTTGTGAATTTTTGACTTCATGGTAAAAACACAGCGGCCTGAATAGGTCTGAGTCCATTTTCAAAGAAATATTAATGAATTTTCCTGCAGAACTCCTTTAATCTCCCTTCAGGGAAATCGTGATTTAACGCAAACTAAGGAAATCTCCGCGATATGTACGAGAGGTTAAAGTTGAGCAAAATTTCCACAATTCCACAAAAAACTCACTTAAAAGCAATAATTATTTGACAATCACAATAAAACTCCTTTCTTGGGGGATTTTTGCAAAAATCAAATTAAATTTGTCTTTTTCGCAGATTATTATTATTATATTACATTCGACTATAAATTTCGTGATTTCGCTGCGACGGTTTCTCGGTAACGTCGTGGATTGGAGACGTTAACAGTTTCCGACGTGCGACAACACAAACGGTTAATATTGGTGAAAACCTCGGTGCTCGCTGTTTAACTCTTCTGCTGTTGTTGTCCTGATTGCACAGCTTCATATAAACCACACACACACACACACACACACACACACACACACACACACACACACACATCCAGTTTTTTTTCTCCCAGCAGCCTTTGTTCCAGCTGTTTAATCGTCGACACGCTGATGTCACTGTACGTTTTAATGTTCCCGTGGTTAGATCATTGTGTGACCCCCCCCCTCACACACACACACACACACACACACACACACACACACACACACAATACTGCAATGCTCCCAGAGCTCTGTATGTGTGTGTGTGTGTGTATGTGTGTGTGTGTGTGTGCAGTCATTGCTTGTGACTTTGTGTGAGGAAACGTACAAAGTCTGCCTCCGCCACACTGCGAAGAACCGTCTCTGGAAATCAAGAGGAATAAGAAGCAGCTCTGATGAAAACACAGAGTCCTGAAGGAGGTAGGTGTGTGTGTGTGTGTGTGTGTGTGTGTGTGTGTGTGTGTGTGTGTGTGTGTGTGTGTGTGTGTGTGTGTGTGTGTGTGTGTGTGTGTGTGTGTGTGTGTGTGTGTGTGTGTGTGTGTGTGTGCGTGTTGGGTTTTGCCTCGGTGGGTCGCGGGTTCAAGGCCCAGGTGGACCTCAGAGAAGACCCGAAGACATCCAGAACATCAAACCGCAGACGTCACACACTCGTCTGGAAGGATTTCTGTTTCCGCTTCACGTCTCGGCCCGACGGAACGTCCGCCCAAAAATACCAATCAGTTGTGTCTGATGCTAAAAACCGCTCGGCCGAGAGGATCGGAGATATTCTGTCCCGCGGATGATGCAAAGATCTTCCCCGTGAATCAGGCCGATGATGTAACAGCCACCTCCAGACGACTGTTCGAGGACACGCGGCTTCGACACAGCCAACGTGCATCACACGGGCAGCTTTCTCCTGTCGACTCTTAGAGGCCGATGTTCTTAAAAACAAACAAACAAAAAAAAACACGACCAGCTAAATAAACAATGTGTTTTTTTGTTGTTAACAATGCAAAAGGCCAAATAATAAGAACGATGGTCGTCCGTGTGGCAGAAACACCAGAAAGACAGACAACCGCTGACGGGATATTCAGAACGACCGATTACACGCGTGTCTTTGGGAGAAACACGGAGAACACGCTAAGATCACGCGGTCCACGGCCGAGGCCGGGACTACTTCTTCTTCTTCTGCTGCTGCTGCTCCACCGTTGGCTGCCCAACGGTTCGACTTGTGAAAGTATTCAGACTGTTAGATTCAACTTTCTAGAAGAATTTTACCACCTCACTGATTTAGTTTTTAATCTTTTGAAAGAAATTTGCAAATTTGATTTTTTTTTTTTTAGCTCAACAAAACCAATTTCATTTCGAAAAAGTTTCCGTCTTGAAATGTTACTTTTTTTTTTTTTCTTCCATTTTTGACGTCAACAAAATCTGATGCAAAATATTTGATGGACTTTTTTCTCAGCTGATAACGAAATTAAATAAAATCAACATTAAAATGAACAACTTTTGCACACCCGCTTCGTTAAGCGTCTGCTAAATTTCTTCTTCAAATCTCTCTCGGTCACCTGTCTGGTTAAAACTCTCAATTCAGGTCCTGTTAGTTCATATTTTCCTACATTACACCAAACAAAGGGTCGGAATACTTTGGTAAATAAAAGACTGCAGCCATAAATATTTAATGCATTTGCATAAATTAAAAAAAAACAACATGTTTTTTATGAGAAAAATATAAATCTTAATCACTTATAATTGATATAATCGATTCTCCTACAATCCTTCAGCTGTTTCCTGCTGCTGTTGATATTATTACATCACTGCCTGCATGCGTGTCATAATTTATGTGCTTTAATGTGAAAGCAGCGTCAGCGTCTCAGCGGGAAACAGAAACAGGAAACGTAGACGATGATGGCGAGGAATGAAGAAAAGAAAAAGACGGAATAAAATTTCATAATGAAGGAGAGGTCACGACGTAAAATGATTTTAGTTTTTTAACGTCTTTCAGCTCGTTGTTTTGGTTTCACAGTTTTTTCAACATCGCTGTTTTCATTAAGAAAGACGTCTAATCGATTTTTGTTTCTCTAAAATCGTCCTGAGTGAAACTCGTCGTCGTGTTGGCGAACCCTGTTGCCATGGCGCCACAGTTCAGGTGGTTCACAGCGAATGTTTTTCACGCCTCAGAAGGTCCCAGTGGAACTCTGTGTTGACGGTCTGACCCTGGGGGAGGAATTCACGGTGACACAACCCCTCCGACGTCAAAGAAGGGCACCTCGTAGATCGTTAGCTCGCATCAGATAACGTGCTGCACGAGAAAAGGGAAACGATCGGAGCCTGAACGCATCGTTTAAAATCGAGTCCGTTTTTCTGACTCGGCTCTTTTCCTGATCTTCTTTACCTCCCTTATATTGTCTGATCTCCGTGCTCGTTTTATAGGAACGGGGGAAAGTTAACGACCCGACACGAGAGAGAGCACCTGAAGAGTTTGACTTTGCGTCTCTTTTCGTCCTCCGTGTGTCTCAGTGAAGAGGAAGATCATTGTGCGTCCAAAATAGTCCTTTTGTTGCCCCGAAGAGGAAGTGATGGTAGGAGGAGGAAAGGGGGGAGGGGTGGGAGGGAGAGAAAAGGAGTGAGGTCATGAGGAGAAGTGACCTTGGAGACCGTCTCACACTCAGGTTCCCACTGACACACACACGGAAACACACAGAGACACGGAAACACACACACACACACACACACACACACACACACACACACACACACACACACACACACACACACACAATCGGAGAAGTAAACAATCATATTTGTTCGAAGACTAACGGACCCCGGATCTCTGACGCACAGGTTGCATTGTGGGTAATGTAGACGCCAGCTCCGAACAACCTTTGAACCAAACTCTCCGTGATTCCTTCAGTGTTTACAGATTGTAAATCAGCAGATGAACTCTTTTTGGATCTATTTTAAAGACGTGAAACTGTAAAACTTCTCAGCTCCAGCACATTAACACACAAACCGTCGTCGCCACGGGCGCGTCTCAGTTTCTCGTTTTTTAAGATCCTGCCATCTGTGAATTCAGGCTCACCTCGGATCAGATCCGTCGAGCAAAAGAACGTTAAGTCTCTCCGATAAAAACCCGCGGGACGCCGAAAAGCTGCGAGTTCACGCTATAGCGTCTTCTCAGGTGTCTGCGTGTGTGGGTGTGCGTGCGTGCGTGCGTGCATGTGTGTGCGTATCTGAGGAGGGAGGGGAAGTGTTGGTATCCAGGACGTCGTCAGGGTACATCTGTCTCCCGTGGCGACGGCCCTGTCACCGTTCCCTCCATCGACGCCGCCTCCCCGTGCCATGTTACCGGCTTTGGAAAGCGGACGCCTGCTGTGATGTCACCATCTGTGACGCATTTACCTGTCTCACACACACACACACACACACACACACACACAGGCACACACACACGCAGAGCTAAGTGGATATCGGTGCATTAATTAGTGCAAGTATTTTCACAGATTTCTGTAATTGAACTTGAAGTTTTTATCTGTAAAATGTTCAGCTTGTAAAATCAACCGTGAACAAAGTGCGTCTTCAAATTTGATCACTGAGGTCTCCTGAAATGGACTTTTTGTGAAAGTAGTGACATCATAAACTTATGGGGTTAAAACAGAAACACTGAAAAAGCAATAACCTTATTCTCTCACACACACACACACACACACACACACTCACACACAGGTTGTAATTAGTGACATGGAGGTGATGATGAGGGGGAAGGATTCACACCGAGCCGGTCTGACAGCTTCATCGGTTGCACTGCTGTGAGGACAGATGGCTTCAACCATCTCCCTGGACTCACTGTAAATACACACACACACACACACACACACACACACACACACACACACACACACAGTGCTTGGCGAAGCATATCAGTAACAGCGAGTGAAACAACCTTTTTAGTGCGGACGGGCGTGTGATGAAGGAACTAATCAGACCTGCAAAACCATCAGAGAAGGTGAAAAAGACACGACGAGGCAGAATGCAAAAATTTAATTTTTTTTTTTTTAAAAAAGCCGCAGTGATGTCACAAACCAGCGCGTGCTGACGTGTAGCGACATTTAGCCATTTTGAGCTATCGTGCGTTGACACATTGCGCAACACTGTCCTGAATGAATTAGCTTGCCAACACAGCTGTTGCCAAAATGTGACTCTGTTCAACCTAAAAAAAAAAAAAGTGAAATACAGCATTATATTTAAGCCACGAGTCCATTTATACGCATTCGGGCGCCATCGTACTGAACTTATTGTACATATGTACTCTGCTTATTGTTTTATCGTACGTTGTGCAGTAGCCTGCGGACAAAGTTAGTACATATATAACATAACACATACATTATAACACTGTTTTAGCGGTTGAAAAAAACAATTCATCCTTCTGATCATTTCTTGTGTCGACCATGTTGACCAAAATGGACATAAAAACAAACGAATGCCTTCAAGTTTGAACAGAGAAAACACTTTGATGTGTTTCGGCGTCTGAGATTTGAAAATATAAATTTAATCGTGTTCCTTAAATCTTCCTGCGCCACAGAAACGCAGGAAACAGAGGAAACGATCTCCTGTGATTGAACAACTATTTTGATACGGAAATCTGCTTCACTTGAATATACAGAGTCGTGATCCTGAGATAGCAGGACCCCCCTCTGCTATCTCCCCCAAACTTCCGTGACTCCGGCTGTGTGGATATCAGGAAATAAATCAACATCAAAGCACACACAACAATCAATCACAGATGGTCCGTGAGCCTTTCAGCTGTTTGATAAATGCTGAAGTAATTAACAATTAGCAGTTCAAAGAGGAGGTGACTGTGCTTGTGTGTGTGTGTGTGTGTGTGTGTGTGTGTGTGTGTGTGTGTGTGTGTGTGTGTGTGTGTGTGTGTGTGTGTGTGTGTGTGTGTGTGTGTGTGTGTTAGTGGCGGGGGCCACTCCAACACTTTAACACATATGTCATTTCAAACATTTGCAATGAATGTTGTGTTGTTTTCTACTGCAGTTTTTTTTTTTTTTTTTTTAAATCTCACACCGGCCTGGTGATGAAGAAGAAGAGGAAAAGTGTCGGTGATCCAAAGAGACAAATGGTTGTTGATTTTCAGCCCCGCAGGTGTGAAGCCGTTACCGGCCGAATATCTTTTCTCAGGCGGGACTTAATTTTTTTCTATCCGCCTCGAGTCCGCGAGTTGCGACGTTGTTTTGCTGACGTTTCCACAAAGGTCAGAGGTCGTGGAAGTTCATGTTTGGTTGGATGTTAATCTAACATATTGTAATTTTAGTCACGTGAAGTTTGTCTTCGTAACTTAGATAATAACCTACGTCGGAGAAATTTCCTGCGTTACGTTAACCCCTCTGTTAGTTTGATAAACTGTTCGCCTCTGCGGCTTCTAGACGCCGTCCACGTTGCCGTTGCCTAGCGACAGTGTTTTTACGACTTAACCACTTGAGCGGCGAGCGTACGGTGCACACGACTGCCCAGAGCTCGCGAGTTCCATTTGAAACGCGGCGATGTAATGATCGGGGTGGAAGGAGGAGGTCACGTGACTGAGCTCATGCATAATTAAGTCCGCGTCGGCAGGCGGACTGAGGCGGTTAGATGAAACAAACTCTGAACTTTTTTTAGGTAGCGTACATCCACGTAACATTTTTGGTGCCCGACCCCTGAAAGGACCTTATTTGTTCACACCTGGGCGAAACAAAACGTGACACTGACGCGCTGTCATCTAGTGGACTGACGGGTGTATTACACGCTGTGGCGCGATGTCGGGTTCGTCGAACATTAACATTAACCCTTTAACTTCATGGGGTTAAAGTTTACCGACGTCGTCTTCAAACGTTAAAACTTCAGCCTCAACTCACCACTGTTACAGTGTTGTGACATAACGGTGCAGCAGTTTTCTCTTCGTGATGGGGGGAACTTTTATTTAAAGTGAAATATGTTTTACTTATTACTTATTTACTCCTGCGCTCGTTCCTACGCGCCTGCGGTTTACGTCAGAGCCACTCGGGAGATTCGGAGACTTTCGGAAACTACAAAAGAACTCACTAATTCTATATTTTAGAAGCGTCTATTGTTCTGCCTGTAATCCCATTTCCTCCTTTAAATTATTACTGGCAATTTCCCTTTCCCTCCTCCTCCTCCTCCTTCTCCTCCCCCTCCTCCTCCGAGCTGATGACTTAATTGTTTTCTTACTGGTTTCCAAACTGGCCGACTCGATGTGCCCCTGGGAACCCGCCGCGTCTCCCATTAGCCGGCGGCCACAGAATCCGGTGACACAGCCCGTGTGAGTGTGTGAATGTCGGTGAGTAAACGTCTCCATGTGGTTTTTTTTTTTGGGGGGGGGGGGGGCAGTGCTTGTGTGTGTGTGTGTGTGTGTGTGTGTGTGTGTGTGTGTGTGTGCAGACAGCTCTCTCAGCAGTGAGTGGCATGGCGTGCTTGTAAGCCCACTTTGTAGCGATGTGTGGGAAGCCGGCCCGAAGGTGGGGAGGGAGGAGGAGGGAGGAGGAGGGGGGGGGGGTGCTTCCATGCCTGTTTTCTCAACGCCAGCGATTACCAGCCGCGGAAATGCTAATGGCTGTTTTGATAGCCGCGGACAAGGGGGCTAAAGCATTTGTTTTACTACGTAATCTGCGTCTGGCCCGCGGAGCCCCCGAAGCCTGTTGGTTTTAAATTATGAGGGGATATTGCTGCCTCTGCAAATGGTACTTTCACCCCCAGAAAAAAAAAAAAAAAAAAAAAAAAAAAATCCCCCGGTCCTCTGGAAGCGCTGAGTGATTGGATTTAGGAAAGGTGCCCGACAGCTTTGGTTTTTTGTTTTGTTTTGCGTCATCGAGTTCCAGGCACCTGATTTCTGTTGGAGGTGAGGTCTCATAAACGGAGCTGCAGGACCGTCGATGGAACCCCCCAACACCCCGTCAGAGGCCAAAGTCTGGTGACACATCAGAGACGAAGAACAATATGTTTGTTTGTGTGTTTTTTTTTGTTTTTTTTTTCTTCTGACTACGTCAGCTTGTCGGCTTTTTTAATTAGAGCAGAAGAAAATCATTCCAGACGGGCTCCTCTCCTCTCCGGCCGGCGGCTGCTCTTCGGAAGACTGCACGTTAAAATAGATGCTCGTTTTGGGAGCGTCGCGGCGTTTACACGTTTAAAGCGTTCCCCCGGCGACGGTCCGACGGCCGCGACAGTGAGAACGTTGCGGCGCCATTCGTTGAGGCGGTTGCCAGCAGCGACGTACAATGCAGCTTTTATTTTTTTATTGTAAAAAAAGAAAACGGGAGCAGCGTGCACGCTCGCGTTCAGTGTGTGCGCTCTATTCTCTGTGTGTGTGTGTGTGTGTGTGTGTGTGTGTGTGTGTGTGACGTCCATAATAAGACCAGGCTTAACCACTTCAGGAGTCCAGAGAGCATCTGAAGGGTCGACCCCATCTGCGGACCCTCAAAAGGCCCGAAAAAAAAAGTCGTCCATTATATTTATGCTCAACGTGTCCAGATGTTTCCCGTTGAAGAAAGAAATACTTGTAAAAGTCCTCTCATTTTCTGAAAAGGGGCCCAAAAAAAAAAGAATCTTTATGTTATGTGAAATTTGCAATCTAACGCTCACATAAAAATGATGAGGAATAATTGAAACCCTATTTTTGAATCTGCGAATTGGATACTTTTATAATTTTGCAGAAATGATTGTGAGAAACAGTCGTCCCGTCGGTTCGCTGAGTGGTTTTTTTTTTTCTGACCGTGTTTCCTGAGTTTCTAAAAAACCAAAAATGTGACGAACAGGCACCAAATACACAAATTAAAACTCGGGTTCAAAAATTCTCCTTTAATAATATGGAAGCGTTTGGAAAGGAAAACAAACGTGGATGCTTATCAGCTCAAATTCGGCCCTAATGACATACAAATTTAACGGCTGTGCCGCTGCATGTCGACCCGACAATCGCCCAGCTGCCCCACCGAATCAGTGACTTCATTTAAATCATACTCCGTGCCTCGTTCTCACGGCGTTCCTCCGATATCGCGTCGACTTGATTCAAAGCCAGATCGGCCGACAATGAGTGTGTACGTGAATAAGCTCCGTTAACTCTCCGTGTTACACCGTAAGGGAGCGATTTGGTCGTTATACATAAGGGCTGTTAGAGGACTTGTTTTAATGGGCTGTGTCTGAGGGGGGAAGGAGGGTGGGGGGCACTCCGGCAGGGTATCGGTAATGATACGTCAGTCTGGGTGCCGAAAAGGTCACGGCGTTAACACGACTCGGTGATGAGTGACAAGATGGAGTTAATGTGGCGTTCAGGGTACACGACTCGAGCAAAGAAAAACACACGTACGAGCAGAAAAAAATAGAAAGTTGAGGGGGAGCGAATGTGCCGCGGAGAAAAGGGAGTGAGCCGACGTGGTTTTAAAAGAAAACAGCGTCTCCGTCATTGTGTATTAAATGCTGCCTCCTGATGAGTTTGTGTGTCGCTGGTGACGTCTACTCTTATATTTGTTTTTTTTAGATTGTATTAATTTTTTTTATATTTTTGGCTGCATCCAGACGGATTATTTTCAGACGGACCTCCAAGAAAATTAATAAGAAGGAGTGACTTTAGCGAACAACACCGAGATAACTGCTGGAGACATTTTATCGACTTTGTATTTGATGAGAGAAGTTGAATGGGAGTCTACGGAGCCGGAGGACTTTTTCGGAGCCGACCTCTCGTGGCACTTCTCAAACAGGGAATTCGGGTACCACAACAGATTTAGGATATAACAACATCAGGAAAATACAACTTTGATAAAAAGGGAGTGAGAATATGCAGCATATACGTTTGCAGTTTGGGTGAACAGATCCTTTAAAAAGAACACTATGAAGCATTTATTCTGTATCCGGACTACAAGAACTGACCCCCGGTCTTCTTGGACGATAACATTTAGCTGAATCAGCATTTGTGTCTCCGTCTCTGCTTTAAAATCCTGTTTCTCCCAACAGTCACGTGAAGCACACTTCTCAGGACACTTGTGAGCAGCTGACCAAAGCTAACGCCCCCCACCTCCCTTCGCTCATCTCCTTGTTCAACTGTTTTTCATTTCCATTCAAAAGCCCTGCGTCTCGCACTGTCCCGTCAACCAGTGAGGGGGCAGGTTTCCTCAGCTGCTTTGTGTGTGCGCTCGTGGAGTGTTTGTGTGTTCCCCCCCCCCCCCCCACACACACACCCCACCCCCCACTTCATATGACCGCTTGGCCCCATTCAGGTGCAAATAGAGACCCGTGGCATGCGCCAAATTTACAGCCCGGCTTTACGGCGCACGTCGCGGTCCGGGCCTCCTTCTCTCTGGCTGAAGCTCTTTGGGTGGCGAAAAACATCTGGAGGGGACAATGACCCAAACACAAATCAAGCGCACCCGCACACAATAACGACTCTCTATCAAATCACCGTCGGACAGTTTTACGGTCGCGTTTCGGGAGAACGGCCAGGTGAAACACAAAGAGAGATACGGGACGAAGCATGACCGGACCGCCAGATGAGACTAACAGATTTCACGGCCCGAGATTCAGGCCCCCCCCCCCCACAAAAAAAAAACACTTCAGTGGGACGATGACATCATCACCACAAAGCCTGACGCCTTATTTGCACTCGAGCAGCGTCCATATATCCAGCGTCGTAGACATCACGTCAGAACAGCAAGTCAATGGAGGCTTCAGAAAAATTTTTTAAACATCTGTGAGGGGCTTCAGAGAAAAGGTGCTGCGTGGGACACCGTCCCAGATCGGTGGCTTTCCCCAAAAAAAGTTGGGACGCTGTGTAAAATGTCGATAAAAACAGAATGTGATGATTTGTAAATCACATAAACCCATATTTAATGAAAAGTAGACCAAAGAGAACATACGAGATGTTTAAAGTTGGGACCGGGTTATGTTCACCACTATGTTGCATCACCTCTTCTTTTAACATCACTCTGTAAACGTTTGGGAACTCTGGAGACCACAGGACAGTTTTCCACTTCACATCAGTCCATCTTCATTGATCTCGGGTCCAGAGAAGGCGGCGGTGTTTCTGGATCATGTTTCTATCTGGTTTCTTCTTTGGAGAGTTTTAACCTTCATTTGTGGACGCAGCGATGAACTGTGTTCACAGACGATGGTTTTCAGGAGTGTTCCTGAGCCCGTGCAGTGATTTCCACTCCAGAATAGTTTTTAATGCAGTGCTGCCCGAGGGGCCCGAAGATCACCGCCATCCATTATCGGTTTTCAGCCTTGTTCGTTGTGTACAAAGATGTCTGTAAGTTCTCTGAACCTTTTTATGATTTAATGTACTTTTCGACTCTTTTCTTGAACCTGTCCAAACTTTTTAAAACTATTTTGCGAGAATCAAATTCAAAATGAGCAAAAAAAAAAACAATACAATAGTAATTTTATAATTTTAGTTTACATGGCGTCCAAACTAAATTTGGAAACGAGGTTGGAGGAACACGCTCTTTCATCAACGTATAGATCTCAGCGTTCGTTCCCAGTTCAGATAAGAATTCAACTTTACATTGACGAATGACTCATTTGCGACCGACCTTTTATTCGACGAGGACAAACACTCCCGACATTGTGCTTGCATGCCTGACTGACACTTGGCAGAGTGAAAGGCAACGACTCAGACGGGCGGCGCAAACGGCCAAAGCCTTTTTTCTTTTCTTTTCTTTTTTTTTTCACACGAGGCACAATGCAGAGCGGTGAGTCACGTTGAAGAGTAACATCAGTCACTGAATTACTTCATCACAGCGGAAAAAATGGCAACCCGACCTCTGGGGGCAATAGTCACGTCTACGCTGAGTTGTTTCAGGCGTTTGGGAAGTAAAAGTCCTCTTTATTTCCGTGTAAAGTAAATCTCTTTAATTTGATAAACGTTTACAATATAATCCTGCTATTTTTAACGCTTTTACTATCTGAAGTATCATCGTCCGATTTCAGTCAAAACACCTTCCTGCAAATGTTTCACAATAAAAGCCTTGGTATAAAATAAAAGTGTTTCTGTTTTTTTTTTTAAATGGATATAGGAAGTGTTTGAGTTCGTATTTTCGCGCTTAAACTTTGACAGGGCAAATGGCAGCGGATCAAAATGAGGCTTTGAGCTGACGTCGCGAATCAATCAATGGCACCTTAAATGTCGCTATGACGACGTTGAAACTCTCCAGCGGGACAAATACAGAGTTAATCGGACCTTTAAGTACTTAAAAAACATAAATAAATGTAATCTGGATCAAGAGAACCGTGAACATTTTATTTCTTCACCGGGAGTCAAAAAAAAAGTTGGAGCATGTAGAAGTAGTTCATGCGGCTTAAACGGGCCTCGCCGACAGAGAGGCTAATTTTACCGTCAGTCTAGTTGAATCATGTCGAAATAAATAACCACAAACAACAACAACATGGTTCCATAAAGCTCCTCCTTTATCCGTTATTTGTCCACAGAAAGCTCCTCTTGACCTCTGCGGCCGCAGCAGACGAGGTTGCTGGGAGATCTGTGACGTGAATGTAAAGCCTTCGCGAGCCACTTTGAGAAACGTTTTTTTTTTTTTCTACTTCTTTTTTTGTCATCCGAGGCTCCCGGTGTGCACTTAAGACATGAATGGGGCAGCTGGGTCGCACTTCAAAGCAGGCGCTCGTTGAGAGAGACACACACACACACACACTTTACAACTGCTGAGCTAAGCATCGGAGGAATGTAAAGTAAGAGCATTCAGCGAAGATCTGCAGAGAGGGAACGACTCGGAGGTACTTTTACCTCCCAGGGAAAAAAAAGAAAAGAACAAGTGAAGAGATTGTTTGTACCAAAAAAAAAAAAAATCATTAAAGTGATGATGTGGCACAAAAAGACCAAACAGCTTTAAGTTGAAAAGGAGTTTAAAACAAAATAAGATCCGGTACAGTTTTTATGTGAGAAGCTGTGATAAAATTTTAATGACGGAAAGTTTGAACCCTATATAACATAAGAAATGTCTTTTTTTTTTTTTTTTAGATCACTTTTGTCCTCAATCTGAGCAAAATATGCAAATTTCTAATCAATCGGTCGGTCATTTTAAAACACGTTTTTAAAGAATAAACTGTTTCTAAGTGTTAAACTATTTAGCATTTGATATTTTTTACCATTTAAAAGGTAGGATGTGACGATTGCATCTTTCTAAACTCGATGGACTTCCCACACTAAAAGTTAAGGAAGCAGTCACAACAACGTTTTTCTTAAAAATGTCTTTAGTTGTTTTATGTGAGTACAATGACAATAAAGAAATTCTATTCTGTTCTGTTAAATAAAAGAAGGCGACAATCGGCAATATGTGTCGTTCTTACTTTTTCTTTTACTTGTTAAGTTACTCATCGATTATTATTTTTCCGTAATTACTTTTATACTAAATATTAGCACCTGCATCTGTGCGTTTTGTTTTATTCCACTTTGTGCGATGTTAAAAATTCATGCTGATTGATGTCGCTCAAGTAGGTGAAGGAGGAAGAGCTCAATTAATGTGTGTTCGCTGTTTTTCACACAGCTGCAAAGTGAAATGAAATAAAACAGATCTTTTCAACTAACTCAAACCACATTTAATATCATCTCTTCGAGACCGCAACGCTCACGACACACAAGGGAGCAGTTCAGACGCACCCCCCCCCCCCCTCCTCTCCCTCGCGCACACACACACACACACACACACACACACACACACACACACACACACACACACACACTCAGCACTTGGCCTCTAATCTGCTCTTAATTCAGTTCTGGCCCAGGGAGACTTTAACTCAATTACACACCACCACCCCCTCCCTCCCCCCTACACACACACACACACACACACACACACACACACACACATTAATTGAGCTCTTCCTCCTTCACCTACTTGAGCGACATCAATCAGCATGAAGTAGATTCTGCAGCTTTTCTCTTGGAGGACAATTCAGTTTGTTCACACTGCGTCTGAAGTGGGACTGCGAACACACAAAAGGAAGCATGACACACACGCACACACACACGCACACACACAAAAACGTATTTTTTTTTTTCATGACATGAGTTAACATTAATCAAACTGTAATCCTCGCAGCGCGGCCGGCCAATAAAAGCCACCTGAACATTAGGCTGCAGAAGTGTTCCATTAAAGCTTCAGTGATCATTCCAAATGCGATCGCGGCCATTAACCGCTTGAAAAATTGGACCTCCAGTCTAATAACCTAATTGCCGGCGAGAAAATACCATTCACGGATTGGAGGGACGGTGCTGAGACTTTTATTCCCACGTTTGCATATTGGTGACATTTTAGAAATGTCATTTTTTTGTTGGTTTTTTTCATCCTAAAATTACATCCAGTGTGTTGAAGTCCTTCGGCATCTGCAGATTTTGAGGGCCGGCTGATGAACACAGAGATCCTTATCTCAGGTCTTGGTGGACTAGGACGGCATTTGTCATTGTAAATGCCAGGCAGCTCAGTGGAGCGGTAATGAGAGTTAATGGGTTGGTGGAGAACACCCATCAATATAATGTGCAACACCTGACGGGATAGACTTTTGGCTGCAAGGGGCTGAAAACAAAGTGTTTTTTGGAGGGACAATAATCCTGCTGTGTTTTCTACATATGAGATGCAATTAAAAAGTTCGGAGAGTGAAGCACAGTGAAGCAACAACCTTCATGAGGAAGTATTCAGAGTTCAACATCAGCACTGAGTTCCACGCGTTAACGTGACCGCTGATACGTGAACATTAGTGATTTCACCGCGGACCTGAAACTGGAGCAGAAAATCTTCAACTGACTCGCTCGTGTTTCTGAGCCCATGCGAGGATTTCCACCACAGAATCGTGGCTGATTTGAAAGCGGTGCCGCCTGAAGGCCCGAAGATCACAGACAACTTCAGATTTTGGGGTCAAACTCTGTAAACGGTCAACAGAGACCCGTGAGAGTCTTCAGAAAGTCTCCAGCGATGAAACGATGAGCCGGGCGAGGTGTTCTGAGTGACGGTCAACATTTCAAGAGGGGGCGGAGCTTAACCGTCCGAGACCGAAGAAGAAGGTGCGTCAGGTCAGGAGACACCAGCTGGGTTTTCTTGGTGTCACCGTGAATTCGTCCCCCAGAGTCAGACTGTCAACACCGAATTCTACTGGGACCATCTGAGGCGTCTGAGGGGGAAAACATTTGTTGCAAACCACCTGAATTGTGGCGCCATGGCAACATGGTTCTCCATGACAACACGCCCAGTCACAGGGTGTTGAAAACAGACAGATTTTTTTCCCACAAAAATTTAACCTACATTTGGATGTAAGGGTGAAGGCCGAAAAATCAATACTGGATGTTTGTGATCTTCGTGCCCACCGCTTTAAAAACATCCACAATTCTGTTGTGGAAATCACTGCAGGAACACTTGGCTGTAAGCAGGCGTGTTGAAGACTTTCCGTTCCCCAATATGTTTCTCCTTAACGCAGGCGTGGTGCAGTTTTTCCAGGGTGCTAAATCCTCATGAGACTTTAAACTCTAAAACAGGGATTACGTAAAAGACTTGAACTCTGCAGAAACACACATCTGCGGCGGTTTTCAGGGAAGCAGACGGCAACTCCTCGAACAGAGTCGGTTTCCATTTGTTTAAAATGTGCAGCTACCAGTTAAGGTGAGTTGGACTTTGTCTCTCAGCACTCAAAATGGGTCCAAATTCTGCTCTAATCGGGTCTCGTCGGGTCTCGTTCTACCGTCTTGGGTGTCGGCCTGGATCTGATTGGACTCGTGTGTGCGCCGGATCGTCTCCTGTTCCGGCCGGATGCACCTCGGATCGGGTCTGATTATCTCCAGGTCCTCTCTTTCGGATCAGGTTTCTCCTTTTTAGATGGAAAGTGTGAGCAGGTCAGGTTTCCGGTAGCTTTTCATCAGGTCCGTTTGGTTTCGGACCCTTGAAGACCTTCTGCTCTGAGCGCTCAACACTCGCCTCCACCTGCTTTACTTTTTGGTATCGCAGCAACCAGTTTTGTCTCCTTTTCAGCACGTAAATTGTGGTTTACTTTCCTCAGTTCGAAGTAGAGTAGAGCCACGAGGTCACGGTGTTAAGATGGAGAGATGAAAGGCAGCGAGGTCGAGGAGAGCTTTATTCCCCGAAATCGGGCTGAAGGGTGACACAGAAAAAGTGGCGGTTGTCGAAACTCTCACCGCCAATCTGCTTCTTTTTTTTTTTTTTTTTCTCCCCGTCTCTCTCTCTCTCTCACCGTTTTCCTGTCGTTTCCATCTTTCCACACTTTCTGCTTGCGCTCTAATGGTCTCTGTGGTTCTGGCTCCGGTGTGAGGTGAGTCAGTAGATGAGGGTGTAAAAAGAGCGAATGTTTTTTTTTTCTTTTTTAGGGGCATCCAACAAAAAAAACAAAAATACCGGCCAGAAAACAGAAAGCACTTTTCCATAAACGCGGGATCGCAGTTACATGTACGAATGTTCGAGAGGACGAGCGAGAGATCCAGCAACCCCAAATCGTTTCCTGACTCCCATTAAAAAAAACTTCAAATCAGATTAAAGGACCGAAAGAAAGAAAGACGGAGAAATGGAGATCGGAGCTTCAACGTTTTCTTGATTCTGGGCAGAAAATCCTATTTCATGGTGGTGAGGAACGCCGATCCAAAAAAACTTTTTATCGGCCGCCTCATCTGTTTCGCTGAGGGATTTTTTATTTTTTTTTTTATTTTTTTTTTTACTTTCCTCATCCATCTCTCATTTTTTCCCCCCTCAAAGAGCTGAGAGCAGCAGACAATGCCCGGCCGATTCCCAGGCATTTGTTTTTGATTTGCACTCACTGAAGGCTTGCCATCGCGCCGTCGCCGCTTGATTGTATTACCGGGAGATACAGAGAGTAATTGAGGAGATTAAAACCTGCCCTCCCTTTTTTCTCTCTCATTCGATAGTCTTGCAGAAACCGAGGAATGTCCATTAGGCCCCTTGAATGTTGATTAGAGAGACAAATCTGACGTCCAGATAGCTGATGATAGGCGAAGTGGATTTTCTTGTCTTGCGGTTAAGTGTTTCACGATGTCACGCAGCACTCATTAAAAAAAAAAAAAAAAAAGAAGAAGAAGCAAGGATTCGATTTGGATGACATGATCACAGCGTCAAGACTTTCTGGAAGAGCCTCACAGGGACGGACGGTCACGGCTGTGAGACGGAGGGGAAGTAACAGCTCCGTTTCATGTACGGTTTCTCGGGTAAAAATACAAAAAAATACAAAAAAACGTACGATCTCCCTCCTTCGAAACGAAGCATGTTAGCGGGACATCTTGTGGATGTCAAGTTGTCGGCACGTCCCGACAAAGTCTTCAAATGTCCAGACTTTGATTTGGGGCCTCGAAGGACGCGCCTGTCAAACAGGACATCCAGATTTTCTTTCAGATCAAAATCACCGAGTGTTGCTCAGCTGTCGAGCAGCTCAGTGGAGTCGGAGGGAACGGCACTTGGTTCAAACTCGGTGCTTGGTTTTGTGCACATTTACATTTTTGCGTAATTGAAAGGTTAAAATTTGAAAAGAATCTCAAAATACTGCAAACGCTGCAAAAAAAAACAAAACCCAAAAAAGACTGAAAAATGACGCACGCATACACAGCAAAAAAAAAAAACCTTTGTGAGTAAGAATCTTTTAGCGTCTTTCAGCTCGTTTCGGTCTCACATCTCTTCCACATATCTACGTGTTCATTTAGAGACAGAAAGTTGGCAACCTCATCACAGTGAAGCTTTCAGCAGCTCGGTGGAGACCAAAACAGAGACAACACCAGACTTATGTTGCGTTGACACCGATCATGACGCACATCTTTCGCCTGACGTTACCGGGCGTGATTTCTAGAACCACCGCCGACCGCGTACGCGACACGTTGTGAATGAGTCTGCTGAAGGTCACGTGTAAATAAAAAAGAATCGTAATGATAGTAAACGCGGTGTGCTTTCGACTCGCATGCGCTTCCCCCGCACACAAAAACGAGACGCGTAAACAAAAGCGCCGTCGTCCTCCTCTCGCCCTCTGCCTGTCCTGGAGCCGTCGCGTGACCTTTGACCCTGACTTTGGAAGGTCCAACGGCAGCCAATAATCCTCTCAGTCTCAGCTCTGAGCTCGTCGTCTCATGCCTGGTCATGCACGGAAACACCAGCCAACCGACACCCGATGCCAATATTCAGCCCTCCGGTGCTCCTTCCTCTTACCGCCTCGCTCCACACGCACACGCACACGCACACGCACACACACACACACACACACACACACACAGCTCCGAGGGGGGAGGGACACTGCGGCTGCCATCACACTAAACAGCAGGAAGCAGATTTTTAAAGAAAATCGTTCACTGAGTTTGAATTCAGCTGAGATTCAAACGCAGGATCATCGAACATCTTCCACTTCCTGTTTGCTTTGATTTCAGCTCCACTCAAACGTCCTCCTGATCGCGTTTTTGATTTCATTCCTTATATGTCTACCTCAAACTCAACGTGTTGCATCAGAGCCTCTGCTCCGGGTCTCCACTTTCACACTCCACCTCCGGGTTAATCATCACTTTTTTTTTTTTTAAATTCTTTTTGTTTCCTGGTTGAGGACTCGGAAACAGACAGAGACGGACAAACAAAAAGATCTGCGAATCGATACGCATGTTTCCAGAAGTCACGCTCGGGGAGGCCGATCAATGAGAGAAGATTTGTCTGGTCTGCAAACCACGAGCATCACACGGCCGCCATAATGAGACCGCTGTGGCCTTACACACACACACACACACACACACACACACACACACACACACACACACACACACACACACACACACACTTAACACACAGTTATGCATCGTGTGGTGTTTGAATCTGGGACTTCCCGGTGCTTTCTTCTTTTTATTAGAAGCTGCGGCAGCAATAAGAGAAGATGGAGACGAACGTGTATCAAATACGTTTTTAAATGCAAATGTTCCATTATTTTCTAGTCTGAAACATTTAAAGTTGACCGGACTTTTAAATGTCTGGTCAGCTCTCGCTGGATTTCTTTTTCACACCTGAAAGTCCAGACCGAGGTACCGAACTACGCATCTGATCCAGTTAGTTTAGTTTTTTTGCATCACAATATATAAAAGCACACAAAAGAACGTTGAATGACTCACCTACATGTCGCCGTCCTCCGTACTCGACACCGTCTGGTTTCGAAGACGCGTCGGCGTGTTGTCGGTCTCAATGAGAGAAAAATAAACAGATTCATTCCGTTATTGTGGCGTTACAAACCAAAAAATATGTTCTACATATTTAAAATTTCATGTTGGTTTTCAAGTGGACTTCATTTCTTCATCGGACCGAATTCAAGTTAAATCTGTCGAGTTTTTTTGTTGAGAACTTTTAGTTAAAGTATGTAAATATTTGCTCACTTTGAGTTTAAAAAACATGTCATAACTTTTTTTTTTTTTTAAGAACTAAATCACCTGATCTGACCGTTAACTAACGACAGAAAAGGGCCGTTATCGTCTCGTTTCTGTCCCAAATATTCTGTAGGAGCCGGCGTGAGCCACCCAAAGCGAAAAGCGACCTCTGGTGGCGGCGGTAGTTATGACGGGAGCGAAGGAAGACGTCAGCTGACGAGGTTTAAAAGAGCGACGCGGGCGGTGTAAGGAGGAAGTTTAGGGGTGGTTGGGAGGATCGAACACAGCGTGAAAACAACACTTTAACTCGCGCGCGTAATTTGAGTTACGCAACTTTTTTAAGCGTCTTAAAAAAAATTCAAATGCTAACGAAGTGGTTTTGGGCCACTGACCGTCAAACGGACAGGTGAACTCCAGGTGGAGGATATAATCTCTGTTATGTTAAGAATTACAGACGTAAAATGAACTAAAGAGGACAAAGAAAGAATTTCAATCAGTGCGACTGCAGTCGGAAAGCGTGACTAAAACTTTTCATCTGCACCGTAAAGTCACGGTCTGTGAACCGAGAAGGATTTCAAGCAGAACTGTGGTGAATTTTTTTTTTTTTTTTTTTTTTAACTGTCACAAACTGAAAACTGTGATCGGGACGGAGCCGCAGATGCGTGCGAATAAACCCCCCCCCAAAAAAGTGAATCTGGGAAAAGCTGAGTTTTTAACCAACGGGTAGTTTCAAAGCTAGAATATAAAATACTGAAGTTTAAAATACTGACATAACGACACTAAAAGTTAAAAGAAACCTTCTGTTTCAGAAATCTGCTGATACCTTTATATCGTAGTCATTTATTTTATATATACTTTATACTATTTTATATGTTGCCTTCTTTGCCGTGTCACTTATTTTCTATCACCTTTTTTTTCTTCATTTATTTGTCCTAAAATTTGTTGTATGTTTTATTGTTTTATTGCACTTTGTATTGCAACTTTGCACGAAAAGGTGCTTTATAAATAAAGTTGACTTGACAACAGACCGAGTCTTGTGAATTACCTGATTGGACTTTTACAGTGAGATCCTCTATATACATTCAAATTAATCTCATGAAAGAAACACATCACGAACTAAACAAAAGGTTTCAGTGTTTCTGTTGTATTCACTTGGGAACGGTTTGAGAACACGCCGTGAATTTGACTTTTCTAAGGACTTTTATTAAGGAAGAAATGTAGGAAAAATCCTGAGAAGACATCGGTGAATGAGCTTCTGCGATTGTTTTAAATAAAACAACACAATCGGACCAGTTTAACTAAACTAGAGCCTCACAATCTCTCACTAACGCCACGATCACGATAACTGTTTTACAAACGCGCACAAACTGCATCTTTAAACGTCACGCTCAGTTTGAAAGTCTTGAATAACGTTTATTTAACGACCATCTCTTGACTCTGATGGTTATTGTTCCTTCTTTTCTAAGCTCAACATTCATTTCCTGCGTGATGCTGCCGTGCATCACTTTAAGCTCAGCCTCGCATCATGAATTATTCCCCCTGAAGGCCATTATCAGGCGGGGGGGAGGAGAAGGGAAGGGGGGTGGTGGTGGAGGTTTGGGGGTGTTATCGATACGACCTAACGCAGCGGTGAAGGATAGCTGGTGTGCATGTAGCAGCATCCGTTCTGGGGATTAGCATTAGCCGCTGAGAGGCAGCCTTTCGATAGCAGCTGATAACGGCCGCCGTCCATCGGTCTTCGAGCGCCTCAACCGTGTCTCACGTCAGCTGACAGCGGTTCATCTTATTTCACGTCCGATTTCCCGAACAAATAGGTTGGCAAACATGTGGGCGGCCGACGGAGGGTCTAACCCTGTTTCCTCTTATTGAATCATCAGTATTTAGATTTTTTTGATTTTGTCATAAGAAGGTCCAAAGGAGGAGGCGGAAGGAGTCGGGGGGGGGGGGGGGGGCGCCTCGAAACTGTGTTAAAATGAAACCAGCTGCTGAACGAACACACGATGCCGCTGCCACGATGAGGTCATAGTGATGTCATCGGGATCAGACTGGGGGATTTTTTTTTTTTTTAGAAACCCAATGCAAACTTCTGCCGTTAAAGCTGTAATATATGTAATATATTATAATATATTTCTGTCTAAACGTAGATAAACTGAATGTCTTTCGAGCAGCCTGATGAAAACAGATAATAAAGTGGGAAGGAAACTGTTTTAAATGTTTTAACAGACACGTCTTTGTTATAAAATGTGAATTAAAGATGTTATGAGTGATTTCAGTGAAATTACAGATTTAAATATAATATAATATACTGTTATACAGTGTGATCATACTTCATAGAGTTTAATATTAATGTCATCTTTATTTTTTACATCACATTGAGATGCAAACTGAATATAATAAAGTTTGTAGCAAAATGGTGGTTTGTTTCAGTCAGGTGGCCGAAATCTTAAATGACTTAAAGGTCCCGTATTGTATAAATTCAGCTTTTCTTTTCTTTTTTTTCTTTATTTTAATTTTAAAGCATGTCTAGTGCTGTAAAAGTGTCAAAACACTCAGTGCACGTAGAAATACACACAACTCGTATTCAGCAACAGTCCGGTTTTGGACTTCTGTAAGTTTGTGAGGTCACAAACTCACACTCACACGTCACATGTCCGTCCTCAGCGCGGCCCGAAGTCTTAGCTTTTATGCCAAAGAAATCACAGCGCGGTCATTCTGTCGTGGAGCTCGCAAGCTACAAGATAAAAAAGAAAACCTCTGATTGGTCTGGGGAGTGTCTCACTCGGAAAAGAATCAGCCAATCAGAAGAGAGGGTCAATGACCTCAATGCATCTTAAAGACAGAAAACAGCTCGTTGTTGGTGGAGCTCCAGAAAGGACGTAAAACTATATTAAGATGGATTTTTGGGGGATTCTTAAAACCACAAAAACACTTTCAAGACTGAAAATAAAACCCCAGTAAAAATGTTAAATATGGGACCTTTAAGTTGAAACAGAGAAAAAATATAATAGATGGAGCCAGCTGTGATTATAAAACAGTGAATATTTATCTGTGCTCACATCTTCTGTTTGGTTTCCCACATTAGCGCTGCTTTAGCCGCTGTTATGATAACAGAGCCGACCCGACCCGACCCGGGCCGGCCTCTTCCTCCCCTGCGAGCCTTTCCGTGACGGGAACCTTTGCCCCATTGTTCTCCGTCTTGTTTCACCCACAGGCTTCTCCGTGCTCCGTCACTCTCCTTCCAGCTCTTTTTAGTTTGTTTGGTTTGGCCCTCGAAAAAAATGGGCCAAGAGCTTTCTTCCTTTGCTTTCAGTTTGGAGGGTGAAGATCACCGATTATAAAACTGTGAAGAGCTGCTAAGATCAGAGCGTCACCTCCAAACACGCCGCCACCTTTAACTTCCTCTGAGACACACTTGTTTTTTAAAAAAAACAAACAAGAGAGAGCACGGCATGATGGGAATCTTAAGGTGAGATAAGAGGCTTAAGTCTTATCACCTCGTATTCTGTTTCTCCTCTCGACCATCTGATACTTGTGTGTTTTGTGTTTACAGTTAATCCACAGCAGCCTCCCTCCACTTCCTTCAGCTTTAAATAAATAAATTTTAAAAAAAAGACAGAAGAAGAAGGGCACTTAGACGCAGGTGGAAGCATCAAAGGTGATACCTGACAACACCTGGACGTCACCTGGAGGGACGCCGACACTCTCCGTGAGCAAAACGTTTGAACTGGAGTCTTAAATTTCTGGTGTGAGAAGCTGAAGAAGCAGCATTCGACATGATGGCATTCGTAAGATGTGTGAAACACCAAAAAATAATGAAGTGATGAAGAAGTTGTTATAAACTCACATTAAAACAGAAACACGGCTGAAGACTTTTAGACTTAAAACAAAATTCTCTGACTCTCTTAAATTTTGAAAAACCTTTTAGTTTGGACCACAGACTGTAAATAAAAGTGTTCGTAGCTTCTGGGTCTGAAAAATGGTTCCGATGCAGAAGTGCATTAAGCTGCAATACCACCGAGTGCCACTAGAGGCCGGGCCCAAAAAGCCTCCGGCTCCATAGACTCCCATTCAACTTCTCTCATCAAATACAAAGTCAATAAAATGTCTCCAGCAGTTATCTCGGTGTTGTTAGCTAAAGTCACTCCTTCTTATTCATTTTCTGGAGGTCCATCTGATAATAATCCCTCAATAGTTGGATATTATAGCTCAAAAAGCAGCATTTGTTTGATTGACAGGCCTGAAGGAGAGTCAGGTTTCTGCTTGTAGGTGGGCGGGTCTGGGTGTCCTCTGGTTCTCATTCAGATCCATTCCTTTGCTCCCCCCCCCCCAGCTCGTCCAAATATGGTCATTTCTGCGTCCAAAAAAATTAATGATTTGAAACACCGTCCACCGTCTTTGGTATTTATCTGTGATAAATCAGCCTGAGGCCACCAGCTGATCCCGGCACTGCTTCTGCTCCACATTATAATTAGCCTATATTCTACAACTGCTCAGGTATTTGTTCAAATGCAGGTGTTCAACGGCAGCAGATGTCAATCAAGACAATCATCCCACATGTGCTGTAGACAAAATGACGTGATGGGAGCACTTTTACTGAAACGCATGAGGTCAGCACAATTCTCAGGGTCCAGTGGATAAATATTCTGGTTTCATTTCAAAAGACTCGCAGCGGCTGTGCTGCATGTTCGGGGACAGTATGAGGCACGATGAGAGGACGCCGCGCTACATACCGCTCTAAACGTTGTGCTAATTCGTGCTTAATGAGCTCAACTTATTCACATTTTTCTCTCCGGAATAATTCCCAGCACGCTCCGACCGTGAGCCTCGGAGGTGTGTGTGTGTGTGTGGGGGGGGGCCTTTATTAAAACCCCATGAATTATACGCGCCCGCCGTCGCAGATTGACCCATTTTATCACTCTAATCAGCTCGGTGGGCCTGGATCCAATCAGGCCCGCATCTGTCCACCACACACACACACACACACACACACACACACACACACAGGCCTGAAACAAATGGCTTCACTGTAACAACATGCTCCCCCAAATGATGACAAAGTTAAAACAGAGCTGCCTCCTGAGTGTAAATTCGCCACAGTTGGAGTATAAACATGTTCTGCTGGTTTGGAGGAAATGAAGGAATTAAAACGGTGAATGTGCGTGCGTGTGTGTGCTAGTTTTTAGTTATTGTGTGTTGTGGTGGACAAAAATCAGTCATCAAACTGTAAATCGTTAAATTACCCCTGAAGTGATGGATACCAAAAAAAAAAAAAAAAAAAAAAAAACGACACAGTGGACGGTCTCGCGTGCTAGAACATCTCGGAACGAGCGTTTACGTAACAGACCGATAAATATCTGCTACATGCAGACTGAATAAATCAAACATGCGTGACTAAACTGCCGTGTTTGTGTGTGCGTGAACATTTTGTGGCATGTATGTGAATAAACTCTGTGTTCGTCCTGCAGAATTTAAAGGGGGTACAAGCACATGCATGCACATCTGCAACCTGCAGCTGGCTCTAATCTGTGTGTGTGTGTGTGTGTGTGTGTGTGTGTGTGTGTGTGTGTGTGTGTGTGTGTGTGTGTTTACAGCTCAGATGGTTCGATGGAAGTCGACCTGAACCCTTTTTTTTGCGTGTTTTGTATGTACAAAGGAACATTGTGTGGTGTGTGTGTGTGTGTGTGTGTGTGTGTGTGTGTGTGCGCGCGCCCGCGTCGACGTAACGTGTGGTTTGCTCCGTGGTTATTCGCTGCACTTTCCGTACGTTTTGTTAAAAAAAAATGAGGTCAGCCAGCAGCGCATTATTTCCCTCCATCCATCATCTACGTCCACTTACATTCTGCAGGCTGCAGCCAGAATCGGATTTTAGTCAACAACTTTGTAAACGCGAAAGTTCGGCCAGAACCTCCCTGGGAATAATCCCGTTTTAAAAGTTGTCTTCGGGAACCCGGTCATCCAGTGACCGCTGTCTGTGCAGCGTCTGGTGCTTTTCCAACGGGAGCTGCTAAGAGCTGATTCGGCTGCTTTTAACGGCACCGATTAAAGAAGCTGTGAACAAAAGGTGTTTATCTGCAGAACTCCTTCTTCCAAACACACACGGAAAGAGCAGAAACGCAAACGCAGCAGCTGTCGGATCGTCCTGTCGCTGATGAAGTCGACCCGTCGGGTTCGCTGGTGAACCTGAACGGAGCCGTCCGGCTTTGTGTTCCTGTTTTGAAGTATAAAATATCACACCGTTGTTGGTGTTTTACCATCCGTTGGATTCAAAGCTGGAAAGTTGCGGCGGGCCTTTACAGAGCGGGCCGGTGTTGTTTTCCTCTTTCTGTCTCCCGTCAGTTATTGGATGGGTTTTTCGTGTCGTGATATTGGTTCTTCCATATTTGTTTTTGCTGCTCCAGCAGTTTGTGGCAGTTTTCGGTTTCCACCGCAGGAAGTGCCGTGCCAACATTTTCTACTGTTTCAAGCCTGTGTGTGTTCAACTCTTTACCTCATCGGGATGAGAGAGAGAACGAAAAGACACTTGGTAATTTTTCATTTTCATCTTAATTTTTTGACCCCGAATCTCTCAGATAACTTCTAAAACCATCTTGCAGAATGAGAACACAGTTTACATGAAAGGGTCATCCAGCAGTGACGTCATCCGTTGGTTTGTGAACGTTATGAAGCCTCCAGTTCAGATTCTGTCCGTCACTATCTTTGCCAGTTCGGAGCGGTTTGGAGCAGGAAGTGACCATATTTGGACGAGCCAGGGGGAGGAGCCAGCGGTGGATCTGACTGATCTGATTGGAAACCCGACGATACTACGTCCCGCCCACCGATAGCTGTAACCATGACTGCACCACAGGCCTGTCAATCAAATCAGACACGCCCCCAAAAACAGGTCTTTTTGAATCTTATTTTCTAATGAATGAGGGATTATTTTCAGATGGACCTCCAGAAAAGTAATAAGAAGGAGTGACTTTAGCTAACAACACCGAGATAACTGCCGGAGACATTTTATTGACTTTGTATTTGATGAGAGAAGTTGAATGGGAGTCTATGGAGCCGGAGGCTTTTTGGAGCCGACCTCTAGTGGCACTCGGTGGTATTGCAGCTGAAGACACTTATGCATCGACCTCATTTTTCAGACCTGGAAGCTACAAACACTTTTACATACAGTCTGTGGTACTGAACAAATAAAGTAGTCCGTAAACCCCCATCTCCCAGTTTATCTATCTAATGCGTATTTGTTTTGTTCGAGCCCCCCCTCTCCTCCTCTCTTCCCCCCACCTCTCTCCACACACAAAGACACAAGGTCCTACAAACATGGGGATCACCATCAACCAGGTGATTCACTCACACATCTGTTTTCTAACTCGGAGTCGTCTCCCGGGAGACCCTGCCGGGGTTTAATGGTCCAGTGATGCTGCTGATGGTCTGATAAGCGACCCACAATCCCAGCTGACCTGTAAGAGGAAAAAGAAAAAAAAGGCCCTCTGCCCATCAGCTTGCATTGATTTTTATTGATCCTCCATTGATTGTTATCAGGGTTCTTAAAAGGCTGGGCACTAACCAGGCAGTGTTTTAGCTCAGCCAAGCTTGAATCCTCTGAGAGCCAGTTAACGCTAATGCGGCTGCTTGTCAGCGCCGCGGGGGGAACTGAGGCGGGCTTAAGCTCGCTGTAACGTTAGACTAAGTAGGAGAAGGTCCAGAATCAAAGGAGAGGTGAGATGTGCCGTGATAACGCCAATTCGGAGTGCTTGTTGCTGACCTCAGAAACAGAATACCACATGGAGATGACGTGATAGCGGTCGGCCGCGTTCAGCTGGAGGTGTCGGCCGCCGGCGAAAAAAAAGGGATCAAAATGTATTCCCTCAGGAAGTCAGATGGATGCGATAAAGACATCGGCGTACGGGGGCATCCTGTCGGGAGCGCAGACATGCGACCTTCATACGAGACCAGCCTCGTATCTCTGTCACATAAACCTGCGGCGTTAACCCCGTGTTTCCTGTCCTGCTATCTGCTGTTACATCATCAAGAAAAGGTGAAAAGTCGTGAAAACGATCTCAAATTATTCACCTCGCTGCGCCATACAACAGGCCACGTTGAACGTCACTCAGAAACACCCTCGCCCGGCTCGATCGCTTCATCGCCGTAGACTTTCTGAAAGCATTTCAAGGGTCTCTGTCGACCGTTTACAGAGTTTGAATTCCAAAATCGGACGTTTCTCTGCTCCAGTTTCAGGTCCAGTGGTCACAACAACGTGTGAAACTTTTTTATTACAGCAACAGCAATATTCTTGGAACTTTTCGGATCGAACCTCATATATTAGTTTTATCTACATTCCACTTATTTAATTTTGAGATATTTTTCTCTATTCTGGGTAATTTTGTTGAAAGACACTCACGTTTGTTGCAGATTAGTCGCGTTAAAAGTCTTCCTTCCTGGAAAAGAGAAGCTGATAGCAGCAGCTGAGTGAGTGTGACCCGACTGCTGTTTGTACTGATGGAATTAATGTTCTGCAAAATGTACTTTATACTAAATATATCACGTGACGTTGTAAGCGACACCGACTTCTTTAACGCGGCCCTTTTAATGACCCTCCTCGTGTGTTAACGTTTACTAAAGGATAAAGCAGATTTGATGTGAGGCGTCGCGTGTTTGACGGCTCCTTTTGAAAGTTGAGTTTTCACAAGACTATTTGTTTCATCTCCCTTCCTGCTCCTATAGAGGGGAAGAAAAAAAAACGAGCCGCTAAACACAAACACAAAATGTCAAATAGTGGCAAAATGAAAAATGAAATCGCTTTCGGAAAGTAGAAAGTAAATATCTGGCCCCCTTTGAAAAAGAAACATGAAAGGGTCACAGCGCATTCAAGGTACGTGGATGTAAATACGACGGTTTCCTGATTGAACTTCTTTTTTTGTTTTGTTTTGCTTCATGCCATGACAACAGTCACAATTAAAGTTGTTCCCAGCGGGCATTTTTCACCTCACTGAACTAACACATCAACCAGATTTCGCACCTTTTCATCTGTGTGTGACAAAATATATGCAAACAAAACAAGTTGTTGAAAGAGTGAAGACATTCGAACTCTCACACCTTTCCCCTGCTCTCCGTTTCTTTTCCGTCCATCTTAATTCTCTCTGGCGTTTCTTCTTCTCCAGTTCCAAATTCAAGCGACCCAGAGTTGAGCAAACAGGCCGAAGGAGGAATAAAAAGAGGCGGAGAGGGAAAAGGAAAGGTATCAAATGTTGGAATGGAAGCTGGAAGAAAACACCATCCGCCCCCGCCTCACAAGACTCAACGCTCAATTAAAAGACTGGAGAGAGGTGGTGTTGGTGGTGGAGGTGGTGGTGGAGGGGGTGAAAAGAGAAAGGAAAACAGTATTGATTGACACTTGGGGAGTTAATCCCCTCGCAATGGCTGAGGGAGAAGGGAAGGAGGCGCACAAAGGGCCGGGGATCAGTGACAGGGAAGAGGTGGAGACGGGAGGAGCGGAGGGTGGAGAGGACACAGAGACGGCGGAGGGGGACGGGACGGGACTTTTTCTTTTTGGACGAACAGCTGTTGTGTTAAGAAACGCAGCGCGAGCTTCATACTGCGAGGATTAGCAGAATATATTTCACTTTTTTGAGAGGCGGCTGTCGGCGGGAGGTTACAGAGATTCAGGGTAAAATGGGGGCAGGACCGAAAAATGTTTACGACCGGAGAATTAAAAACATCGACCACCGTGTTGCCAGGCGACACTGTGTGGATTTGTGCTCATGAACACAGGTGCTTGAATTAATTTGATGTTTCAGGATTGTTTGCTGCTTTTATCACAGTGTGCACCAGCAGAAACGAGTCCATTCAGGGAACTTTTGAGGAACCGGGGTGTCAATTATTATTGGAGATAATTCCACCCCCGAAAACAGTTCTCTCCTCAGGAGGTCGTACTTTCTAAAGGTTGAGGAAATTTAAGGGTGGGAACGTCACTGATCGGTCAACTACACCTTCATAGATATTAATGCATTAAATTTGGGTCTGGTAAAACCAAGCTACACATTTTCAACCCGACACTGCAAGCGTGTTGTGCTCTCAAATCTAAGGTGAAGGCCTCGAGATGAGTCCAGGCTGCTCGGCAAAAAGAAAAAAGGGAACCCCGAGGACGGTAGCCTCGTTTAATCATTAAGACTTCCTCAGCTGCTGCCAACCAACTCTGACGGACCTCTTAAGACAAACGACTGAAAGCGTGGAAAGGTCGTCACTCTGACAATCATCAGAATGAAGCAACCTCAGATATTTTATGACCGAACTGAGGACAGCAGATTTTTGTTGCCTATCTTTTTTTTAATGAGGATTTGACACCTTTTAATACATCATGAGATTCATTTGCTTTGGCCACAACTGTGGGGACAGTTTGGTGCCTCATCCTCGCAATCATCTGCAAATTTCTCTTCATTTCATATCCCCGAATGATCACTGATATCACCCGTCATTCTAAACTCGTCATTTGCTCCTTTGCTCAAAAGCTGTCCTCACTGTTGGCCTTTCTCCAGAATTCAAACCTGACAAGTTGAGCTAAAAAGAGTTATAGTATGTAAAATAATAAAAGTTGTGGCTTTAGCTGACCTCTGCTGTCCCAACAGGTCGATGCCTCGTCTTCCCAAAAGCTCTACAAGTCAGCTCTACAAGTCTCCTGGAAGAAATGTAGAGAACCAGACTGACTCCACGATTGATTCTTGCCTACAGTGATTTTGTACTTGCTGTAAAACAAGATAAGAAGAGGCCTTGTAACTTTTTTTTGCCAGTCGACCGACCCGCCACCTGCACACTTTCTCCTGATTACCCCGTCAGTCCCAGAGCACGCACCGGCCCTCCGGTTGTGACTCACAGACCTTTTGTTTCCTCTGTCTGCCCTCCTTCTGCTGGATTCTGCATTCGCTGCTTTGGTATTTTTGCATCTCCTTCCCTTCCCAGCCATACATCCCGACTACTGACCAAATAAACTCAGTTTTTAATCCTCCCGCTTGTCAACTGAAATTGAGACTTTACTGATCTGTCGCGCTGCATCCTGGACGAGGTTCAATTAAAAAGAGGCTGGAGAAAGGTGAAGGTGGAGGAGGAGGACGAGGAGGAGGAGGAGGAGGAAGAAGAGAAAGGAAATAGTATCGATTGACACTCGGGGAGACAATCGATACCTGGGGTGATTCCTTGCCATGGGCCACAGAGAGGGGGCGGAGCCTCAAAGAGAGATCAGTGAGGAGACACGAGGAGGGAAGCAGGAAAAGAGACGGTAATGAAGGACATAGGAGACGAAGGGCATAAGATGGATGAAGGATCAGATCCTTCTTAAAATCAGAAACACAGATGATTTGATCAGGAAGGATGAAAGAAGGTCACAAGACTTTCTTCTAGAAAGACACCAGATTATTCATCACCTTCACCAATAATTTACGACAGACTCCTCTGCCAATAGTATTTGTGTCCCAGACCCTTATTGCAGGATTGCAGGATTCCTGGTGGGGAAACCGGTCTCGTCTCAACGGTCATCACTGATCCACAGTGAAGAAGGAAGTTCATGTCAACCCATCAACTGTCAGCTTTCTGCTGCCCCTTTGTGCCCCTCATCATCTCTGCTCTCACAGCTCCCAGCACTTTTTCACCCTCCTCTTCCTCTCTGAGGGTAACACCACCCTTCTGACAACTGGAGATAGGTTTTTTTCTGCAAAAGTTCTGCTTCTTAAAGGATTGAAACTGCAGTGCAAAGCCTTCCTGACTGGTTCAGGTCCCCGGTTTACCTCTAGAGTTTGGAAATAAATTCTGGATCTTCATCAGAACACCGTCAGCCTTTCACCCTCCAACGGCTAAACAAAATGCATTAAACAAGAACACTGAAAACGTTCTGGGTTGCTTCTCCTTCACCAGAACCCGGACTCATGGAAGAGACCACGAATTGCCCGACTCAGCAAACCCGTTACACACCGGCACATTTCCAAAGTCGATCAGCGATCTGCTCAGAGGTTGTTGTCACGGCAGCTATGGACCGTCCATCCAGGAACCTCGCTGGCTCATCGAGGGTGAGCTCCTCTTCAATCATCTAGCATCTACCAGAAGTTCACCTCCAGTCGAGACATCATGGACCGGTTCCTTGATCAGCGGCTTCCAACTTCCAGTTCTTCCAACTTCCGTGTTGTTTCCAACGGCAGCGACATGAATCGCGTACGACTTCCGTTTAACTACGGCGTCATTTCTAAATTGCCCACCAAATGTCCTTAATGTGCACTTTTTCCCCTCATCGATAGCCGCACCTACCTGCACACCTGCACCCTCACCACACCTGCACACCCAGGCTGTGTGGTTCTCCTGCCAGAGGATCCAACATGCCTCTAATCTCCAGTGTTTCAGACCCATTTCTTCGACTTTACCTATTGTTGGTCGCCTACATGTTGCTTACTTGTCTTCTGTCCTGTAAGTAAACTCTGTTTTTACCTCAATCATGCTATTTGCATCCACTTCAGAGTCCGTATTAGTTTTTTTTAATGCCACAGATGATGGAGTTCTTTTGGTGGAAAAACACCAAAAGACCAAACAAAGATTATTTACAACTTTAACTCGTCCTTAAGAGTAAAACACTTTCTGAAAGACTTCAGGAATCCTTTTATTCTTGAAGCTTCTTAACATTATCTGTGAAAACACGTTTGAAACTTATCCTCCTCTTTACTGCGACACACACACTGATGGAGTCACCTCAACACACACACACACACACACACACACACACGCACACGCACACAACACTAGCCCCCCCCCCGCAGTCTCAATAGACGCCATTTCATAGAGCATCTCCTGCTAAGCTGCGGGTCGATCTTAAGCCAACATGCACCATTAACGATGCCATACTGGCCTTTGTGAAGGCTCCGGGGGAGGGGGGGCATCCTGCTGCTGCTTTAGCCTTGACGCGCATCGCGGCTGGGAGGCCAGGGGTTGGACTGCGGTTTATGATGCCACCTCACAGAAGGGCTTTATGACTGAGAGTGCCTTAATGAGGTGGAGCAAGTTAATATTTTAACGCTTGCGGCTATTGTTAAGACATATGCCAGAGTGGTCCTGTCTGTGTCACCTTGACTCTGCAGAGGGATGTGGAGGACAGATTATTAAAAAAAAAAAAAAAAAACAATGAATAGAAAGCAGAGGGAAGGGTGGGAAGAATTTTTAGACCTGTATTTGTATCACTAATGTTGTGTGTCCTGTGCAAATTATTTTACTGTGTCCCTTTGAGTTTTTTTAATATGTATTATGCAATGAAAAATATGTGATTCAGGCCTTCTTGATAGAGTGCATGGTGCATCAGGTGTTCTACAATAACTTCTGCATTTTAAGTGAGGTTTTGAGAGAAAAGCAAGAAACATTTTCTTGCAAAATACTGCCCCCCTACAGTGTTCCTGAGCACACACAGTGATATCTACTACACAATAGTGTCTGTTTTTAAAAACGTTACCAGATTTTGTGTCAAATTTTTTGGGGGGGAAAT